>NW_027362763.1:188222374-188822374 GCF_046119375.1 Phyllobates terribilis
CTATCTGCATGGAGGATACCGCTACTCTCAGTTCAACGGGAACATGCAAGAGACAATCACTACCACAAAACAATAGACCCGGAAAATCACAAGATGAGCTGAATATTCCACCATAATTAAAAAGATGTGCATCTATCCCCAAAGAAAAGGTGGGGGGGGAATAGGTAGCATATTATCCACTTATATGTGAGTAACTAAGCCAGTATTACAGTCCACCAGTATGGTGAATACACACACCGGGACTATCTGTAGATATATAAAAAAGGCTGATCAGGATTTTTATCCGTAAGGCTAATTGAAACAACAGTAAGGCTATACAAAGCTAGAAAAGCTTAACTGTTCATTAATACCCCCGGGATTCAGAGATTCGAGCCAGAAAATCCATCTGGACTCCCGCTGCAGAATTCTTTTATCCCAGTCCCCCTGTCGCACTGAGGGACTCACCACTTCAATAGAACGAAATGTAATAGAATTTAAATCACCTCCATGGTGTGTATTGACGTGTTTCGCTAGAGGAGTATCTCGCTTGTTTCGGATGTCACCTAAGTGTTCACCAATACGTACTTTAAATTGTCTTCTGGTTTTTCCCACATAGTCTTTTGGGCAAGTGCACGTACATACATAGATGACACCTATTGTTTTACAATTAGCAAAATGTTTGTTCCTATAGGTGCGTCCAGTTACAGAGCTCACAAATGTATCTGAGATGGAGACATAACGACAATAAGTGCACTGTCCACATCTAAAAGTACCAGTAGACCTCCTATCCAACCAGGTCCCCTCCTTCTTGGGGGGCACAAAGTGACTATGTACTAGGTGATCTTTGACAGATCTGCCTCTCCTAAAGGTGACAGAGGGATAGTCTGCAATCCATTTGGAAACATCCGGATCTGTCCTCAAGATACCCCAATATTTTCTCAGGATTGTCATAATCCTAGGATGTTGATCATCATATGTTCCAATTAGCCTAGTAAGGGAGGTCTGTTCGGGCCTGGAGTGAGACACCAGTAATTTAGATCTATCCTGTTTAAAGGCATGATTAAATGCTCTATTGATCACCCTTGTTGGATAGTCCCGATCAGAAAAACGGTCCTTAAGGTCCCTAGCCTTATGAAAATCGTCAGTGGTAGAGGAGCAATTTCTCCTTAATCTTAAGAACTGGCCTTTAGGGATCCCTTGTTTCAAAGGAACCGGATGATAACTATCCCATTTTAATAGGCTATTTGCTGCTGATGGTTTTCTAAAGATAGATGATCTCAATGAGCCAGATTCATCAATTGATATTATAACATCCAAAAAGGCAATCTTTTTACCTCCTATCTCATAAGTAAATTTAAGGCCCAAATCATTTTCATTGAGGCGCTGTATGAACCCAACGAAGGACTCCTCATCTCCAGTCCAGAGGACGAGGATGTCGTCAATGTATCGGCCCCAAAATTGAATGTGGGGGCCCCCCACGACATCCTCGTCCCCAAAGACTATGTTGTCCTCCCACCAGCCAAGGAGCAAATTAGCATAAGTGGGGGCACAGGGGCTCCCCATCGCTGTGCCCCTAAGCTGGTGGTAGAATCTCCCATGAAAAAGAAAAAAATTATGCGTAAGAACATAATCAAGCAACCGAAGAATAAATTCGTTGTGTGGGATCAAGTGGTTTCCCCTTGTTTTCAAAAAGGACTCCACTGCCATCAGACCAGCCGTATGGTGGATACTAGAATACAATGCCTCCACGTCTATGGAAACCAAAATAGTACCAGGATCAACTGTAATGTCATCCAATTTTGTTAATAAATCTGTTGTGTCTCTCAGATAGGATGGGAGAGCTGTAACAAAAGATCTAAGCATCTGATCAAGATAGATGCTTGAGTTTTGACTCAATGCATCCACACCTGAAACTATTGGCCTCCCTTTCAATGGTGGATAGCCCTTATGAACCTTAGGAAGGGCATAAAAAGTTGCAATCACAGGAAATTTTGGAAGCAGAAAATTCAGTTCACTCAATGAAATCAGATTATTTTGTCTAGCTTGTTGCAGAATGTCAGATAAGGTCCTCATAAAAGCAGATGTAGGATCACCCTGTAATACCTGATATGTCATGGTATCTGAAAGAATATTCATACACATAGAAACATATTGATCACAATCTAGAAGCACTATGTTCCCTCCCTTATCGGAGGGTTTTATGATAAGGGAAGTGTCACCACTCAAATCCTGTAATGCTCTCCGTTCATCAAATGTAAAATTGGGGTTCACCCTATGTGCCCTTGGATTTATTCTCCTGATTTCCTCCGTGACTAACGACGAAAAAATATCTATACTACCAATATCTCCTACAGGTGGCATTTTACTACTTTTAGGTTTTAAATCCGAGAAAGGGCCCTCTCCCAATCCACGAGTGCCATCGTTTTCAAGTTCAGCTAAGAGATGAACATCCTGGAGATCCTCCATTGAGATGCCCAATTGTAAACATTTATTTTTGTCATTGAGTGCAAAAAACTTTCTCCATCTCAACTTCCTCAAGAATAGGTGAATATCTTTAACCCACGAAAAAGGGTCAAAGCGAGTCGTTGGTACAAAGGACAGTCCTGTCCCTAAGACCCTTCGTTCAGTCTCTGTAAGAGTGTGTGAGGACAAATTTATCACATTCCTATCATTACCTGCATGTAATCGATGTGGTATTATCTTATTGGCTAACGATTGTAATTCACCTTTCTTTCCCGCAAATGGTAGCGTGCTTCCCTGTTCTCTAAAAAAGAGGGAGTTGAAGTAGAGGATAATCCCATAGATGGTGATGTGGAGAAAGATGGACCCTGGCCTGAATAACCTCGATTTTGCCATCTTCTACCAAACCCTCTCCTTCCTTGCCCCCTAGATCTACTAGACAGTCTAGGGGTTTCCTTCGGAGTACGTTCAGTATCAGAGGACTCCAGATCAGAGGAGGAGATGTCCGTCGTTGGGCCACCCTTACTATTTAGGGCAGGATATGCTAATTTTTCCCTAAAATCAGTCAAATCTCTAGTTTATGTTTTCTATCTTTCAGAACGAGTTGATATTTTTCTACTGACACCCTCAGTGCTTCTTCTCTTGTGGAGAAGTCCAATGCGGACTTAAAGTTAAGGGCCCTATCTATCTGCTCTTTAAGGGTGACTGCAGACTTCTCAAAAGTGACCTTTTCTTCCTCTAGTAGGATTTGCATAAACTTCAAAGATGAGGCTGTAGATTCTTTCTCTCACTTGGATAAAAGTGAAACTGACCTGCTCCTATGTGCTGGTAACAAGTTAATCCTTAGGCCACGTGGCACTATCCCTTGTTTTATATAGTTGTCCAATGATTGGACCTCCCACCATGACTTGATGTTTTCTTTATAAACTTCTAATAAATCCGTAAAGACATTCTTAATACTGGGCTCTGTTGAAATATTGACCCCACACTCAGTCCCTGAAAAAACTTCCTTAGCCTCGTCCAACCATCTGTTAGTGTTTAAAGGTCCCGACAAAAATCCAGCCATAATACTCTCAAGAAAAACCAGAAAAATATTCACCAAACTAAATTGGTAATAGGGTATATATATTTACCAGAGAACCATAGACAGAAAGAATACCCAATAAAAATTAACTTTTAATAATTATCCTTAAAAGTGTACTCTATAGTAGAAGTGAGAAAAAACTACACATATATCTCAAAAACAGGATACCATGTAAGGAGAATATAATATGAAATTAGCAATTAATTCAGACAAACTTACCCTGGATAGCACCTAATAAGATTGCTCTCCCTACCTAACGGCGGAGTGTTTTTCACCCTAAGGTTCAGATGGTGTCCCCGCTCCTCGGAGGCTGTCCCTCTCCTTTCCCTAGGTATCCCTACACAGTCAAAAGATGCCACACACATACATATAAATGGACCAATTGTAGACTATTCATGTCATAATTGACATGCTCAATATAAAAAATTACAACAATACCATATCAGTGGGGAGTGGGCAAAAATAGATATAGTTGCACAAATAGAAGGTTTTTGATTTACAGTAGCCCACTAATATAAATAGATAGACATGTGTACCAGTCAGAGCAAGTCCGAAAAAAATATTAAGAATATTTTCATCCCCAATCAAACTAGGATTCAAGCAATGCCATAAATGATATCAATTAGTTGGCCTTTAGTACAATGACTAAATGTAGTCAATCCACAATACAAAATTTCCCAAAGCTATAATAGCAATATTCCAGACATCAATATTATAAGATTCCTCAGACTGGTGTAAAGTCATCCACAAATAAGGTTATAATTAATCCCTTTGTCCCAACCCACTGGAATAGGTAAAAATGTGTACTAGTCAGACCAAATAAGAAATAGTAATACACTTATCTTAATCTCTAGTCCATCTGAGATTCACACAGTGCCTTGAGTGGTGTCCATTAGATGTCCTTTTTTATATACATAACTGAATATAGTCAATCCACAATTCAGAACTCCCCAAAATAGTAACAGCACTCCAGGCATCAATTTTCAAGGTCCCTCAGACTGGTGTAAAATCATCAGCAGTAAAGTTATTCCTTAGGATTAGTCCCTTCGTCCCTACGCGTTTCACCCCCACCTCAATGTGGGGCTCATCAGGGTACAAGAAATATTAGAGGAGATGAGCCATAATAGATGCCCGCATAATAGCTCCTTGTATACCGGAGTCCAACCGCATGTTCAATGGTGGGATTCATCCCTATATATCTGTGGAATGCCATGTGCCACGAGATTAATTTCACCTGTGATCAATCCCAGCGTTACCCTGACTACGAGACGCAAGCTTTAAGAAACTAGCGTACCACCGTGTTTAACATCACTTCCGGTCCCAACGTAATACGTCATTTCCGATTGCGTAGCCCAGGGTATTAGCTAAGGGATCGTACGAAGAATGCGTAAGCAAAGTACGTATTCTCCCGCTTTTTACGTCACTTCCTGGAACCACCAGGTGGAACGCAGACTGCGTTTCACTATCTGCATGGAGGATACCGCTACTCTCAGTTCAACGGGAACATGCAAGAGACAATCACTACCACAAAACAATAGACCCAGAAAATCACAAGATGAGCTGAATATTCCACCATAATTAAAAAGATGTGCATCCATCCCCAAAGAAAAGGTGGGGGGGGAATAGGTAGCATATTATCCACTTATGTGTGAGTAACTAAGCCAGTATTACAGTCCACCAGTATGGTGAATACACACACCGGGACTATCTGTAGATATATAAAAAAGGCTGATCAGGATTTTTATCCGTAAGGCTAATTGAAACAACAGTAAGGCTATACAAAGCTAGAAAAGCTTAACTGTTCATTAATACCCCCGGGATTCAGAGATTCGAGCCAGAAAATCCATCTGGACTCCCGCTGCAGAATTCTTTTATCCTAGTCCCCCTGTCGCACTGAGGGACTCACCACTTCAATAGAACCAAATGTAATAGAATTTAAATCACCTCCATGGTGTGTATTGACGTGTTTCGCTAGAGGAGTATCTCGCTTGTTTCGGATGTCACCTAAGTGTTCACCAATACGTACTTTAAATTGTCTTCTGGTTTTTCCCACATAGTCTTTTGGGCAAGTGCACGTACATACATAGATGACACCTATTGTTTTACAATTAGCAAAATGTTTGTTCCTATAGGTGCGTCCAGTTACAGAGCTCACAAATGTATCTGAGATGGAGACATAACGACAATAAGTGCACTGTCCACATCTAAAAGTACCAGTAGACCTCCTATCCAACCAGGTCCCCTCCTTCTTGGGGGGCACAAATTGACTATGTACTAGGTGATCTTTGACAGATCTGCCTCTCCTAAAGGTGACAGAGGGATAGTCTGCAATCCATTTGGAAACATCCGGATCTGTCCTCAAGATACCCCAATATTTTCTCAGGATTGTCATAATCCTAGGATGTTGATCATCATATGTTCCAATTAGCCTAGTAAGGGAGGTCTGTTCGGGCCTGGAGTGAGACACCAGTAATTTAGATCTATCCTGTTTAAAGGCATGATTAAATGCTCTATTGATCACCCTTGTTGGATAGTCCCGATCAGAAAAACGGTCCTTAAGGTCCCTAGCCTTATGAAAATAGTCAGAGGTAGAGGAGCAATTTCTCCTTAATCTTAAGAACTGGCCTTTAGGGATCCCTTGTTTCAAAGGAACCGGATGATAACTATCCCATTTTAATAGGCTATTTGCTGCTGATGGTTTTCTAAAGATAGATGATCTCAATGAGCCAGATTCATCAATTGATATTATAACATCCAAAAAGGCAATCTTTTTACCTCCTATCTCATAAGTAAATTTAAGGCCCAAATCATTTTCATTGAGGCGCTGTATGAACCCAATGAAGGACTCCTCATCTCCAGTCCAGAGGACGAGGATGTCGTCAATGTATCGGCCCCAAAATTGAATGTGGGGGCCCCCCACGACATCCTCGTCCCCAAAGACTATGTTGTC
The DNA here is from genome assembly GCF_046119375.1 of Phyllobates terribilis. Taxonomy (NCBI): domain Eukaryota; kingdom Metazoa; phylum Chordata; class Amphibia; order Anura; family Dendrobatidae; genus Phyllobates; species Phyllobates terribilis. The sequence continues at coordinate 188,228,848 of NW_027362763.1, forward strand.
CTCCCACCAGCCAAGGAGCAAATTAGCATAAGTGGGGGCACAGGGGCTCCCCATCGCTGTGCCCCTAAGCTGGTGGTAGAATCTCCCATGAAAAAGAAAACAATTATGCGTAAGAACATAATCAAGCAACCGAAGAATGAATTCGTTGTGTAGGATCAAGTGGTTTCCCCTTGTTTTCAAAAAGGACTCCACTGCCATCAGACCAGCCGTATGGTGGATACTAGAATACAATGCCTCCACGTCTATGGAAACCAAAATAGTACCAGGATCAACTGTAATGTCATCCAATTTTGTTAATAAATCTGTTGTGTCTCTCAGATAGGATGGGAGAGCTGTAACAAAAGATCTAAGCATCTGATCAAGATAGATGCTTGAGTTTTGACTCAATGCATCCACACCTGAAACTATTGGCCTCCCTTTCAATGGTGGATAGCCCTTATGAACCTTAGGAAGGGCATAAAAAGTTGCAATCACAGGAAATTTTGGAAGCAGAAAATTCAGTTCACTCAATGAAATCAGATTATTTTGTCTAGCTTGTTGCAGAATGTCAGATAAGGTCCTCATAAAAGCAGATGTAGGATCACCCTGTAATACCTGATATGTCATGGTATCTGAAAGAATATTCATACACATAGAAACATATTGATCACAATCTAGAAGCACTATGTTCCCTCCCTTATCGGAGGGTTTTATGATAAGGGAAGTGTCACCACTCAAATCCTGTAATGCTCTCCGTTCATCAAATGTAAAATTGGGGTTCACCCTATGTGCCCTTGGATTTATTCTCCTGATTTCCTCCGTGACTAACGACGAAAAAATATCTATACTACCAATATCTCCTACAGGTGGCATTTTACTACTTTTAGGTTTTAAATCCGAGAAAGGGCCCTCTCCCAATCCACGAGTGCCATCGTTTTCAAGTTCAGCTAAGAGATGAACATCCTGGAGATCCTCCATTGAGATGCCCAATTGTAAACATTTATTTTTGTCATTGAGTGCAAAAAACTTTCTCCATCTCAACTTCCTCAAGAATAGGTGAATATCTTTAACCCACGAAAAAGGGTCAAAGCGAGTCGTTGGTACAAAGGACAGTCCTGTCCCTAAGACCCTTCGTTCAGTCTCTGTAAGAGTGTGTGAGGACAAATTTATCACATTCCTATCATTACCTGCATGTAATCGATGTGGTATTATCTTATTGGCTAACGATTGTAATTCACCTTTCTTTCCCGCAAATGGTAGCGTGCTTCCCTGTTCTCTAAAAAAGAGGGAGTTGAAGTAGAGGATAATCCCATAGATGGTGATGTGGAGAAAGATGGACCCTGGCCTGAATAACCTCGATTTTGCCATCTTCTACCAAACCCTCTCCTTCCTTGCCCCCTAGATCTACTAGACAGTCTAGGGGTTTCCTTCGGAGTACGTTCAGTATCAGAGGACTCCAGATCAGAGGAGGAGATGTCCGTCGTTGGGCCACCCTTACTATTTAGGGCAGGATATGCTCATTTTTCCCTAAAATCAGTCAAATCTCTAGTGAATCGTTTATGTTTTCTATCTTTCAGAACGAGTTGATATTTTTCTACTGACACCCTCAGTGCTTCTTCTCTTGTGGAGAAGTCCAATGCGGACTTAAAGTTAAGGGCCCTATCTATCTGCTCTTTAAGGGTGGCTGCAGACTTCTCAAAAGTGACCTTTTCTTCCTCTAGTAGGATTTGCATAAACCTCAAAGATGAGGCTGTAGATTCTTTCTCCCACTTAGATAAAAGTGAAACTGACCTGCTCCTATGTGCTGGTAACAAGTTAATCCTTAGGCCACGTGGCACTATCCCTTGTTTTATATAGTTGTCCAATGATTGGACCTCCCACCATGACTTGATGTTTTCTTTATAAACTTCTAATAAATCCGTAAAGACATTCTTAATACTGGGCTCTGTTGAAATATTGACCCCACACTCAGTCCCTGAAAAAACTTCCTTAGCCTCGTCCAACCATCTGTTAGTGTTTAAAGGTACCGACAAAAATCCAGCCATAATACTCTCAAGAAAAACCAGAAAAATATTCACCAAACTAAATTGGTAATAGGGTATATATATTTACCAGAGAACCATAGACAGAAAAAATACCCAATAAAAATTAACTTTTAATAATTATCCTTAAAAGTGTACTCTATAGTACAAGTGAGAAAAAACTACACATATATCTCAAAAACAGGATACCATGTAAGGAGAATATAATATGAAATTAGCAATTAATTCAGACAAACTTACCCTGGATAGCACCTAATAAGATTGCTCTCCCTACCTAACAGCGGAGTGTTTTTCACCCTAAGGTTCAGATGGTGTCCCCGCTCCTCGGAGGCTGTCCCTCTCCTTTCCCTAGGTATCCCTACACAGTCAAAAGATGCCACACACATACATATAAATGGACCAATTGTAGACTATTCATGTCATAATTGACATGCTCAATATAAAAAATTACAACAATACCATATCAGTGGGGAGTGGGCAAAAATAGATATAGTTGCACAAATAGAAGGTTTTTGATTTACAGTAGCCCACTAATATAAATAGATAGACATGTGTACCAGTCAGAGCAAGTCCGAAAAAAATATTAAGAATATTTTCATCCCCAATCAAACTAGGATTCAAGCAATGCCATAAATGATATCAATTAGTTGGCCTTTAGTACAATGACTAAATGTAGTCAATCCACAATACAAAATTTCCCAAAGCTATAATAGCAATATTCCAGACATCAATATTATAAGATTCCTCAGACTGGTGTAAAGTCATCCGCAAATAAGGTTATAATTAATCCCTTTGTCCCAACCCACTGGAATAGGTAAAAATGTGTACTAGTCAGTCCAAATAAGAAATAGTAATACACTTATCTTAATCTCTAGTCCATCTGAGATTCACACAGTGCCTTGAGTGGTGTCCATTAGATGTCCTTTTTTATATACATAACTGAATATAGTCAATCCACAATTCAAAACTCCCCAAAATAGTAACAGCACTCCAGGCATCAATTTTCAAGGTCCCTCAGACTGGTGTAAAATCATCAGCAGTAAAGTTATTCCTTAGGATTAGTCCCTTCGTCCCTACGCGTTTCACCCCTTCCTCAATGTGGGGCTCATCAGGGGACAAGAAATATTAGAGGAGATGAGCCATAATAGATGCCCGCATAATAGCTCCTTGTATACCGGAGTCCAACCGCATGTTCAATGGTGGGATTCATCCCTATATATCTGTGGAATGCCATCTGCCACGAGATTAATTTCACCTGTGATCAATCCCAGCGTTACCCTGACTACGAGACGCAAGCTTTAAGAAACTAGAGTACCTCCGTGTTTAACATCACTTCCGGTCCCAACGTAATACGTCATTTCCGATTGCGTAGCCCAGGGTATTAGCTAAGGGATCGTACGAAGAATGCATAAGCAAAGTACGTATCCTCCCGCTTTTTACGTCACTTCCTGGAACCACCAGGTGGAACGCAGACTGCGTTTCACTATCTGCATGGAGGATACCGCTACTCTCAGTTCAACGGGAACATGCAAGAGACAATCACTACCACAAAACAATAGACCCGGAAAATCACAAGATGAGCTGAATATTCCACCATAATTAAAAAGATGTGCATCCATCCCCAAAGAAAAGGTGGGGGGGGGGGAATAGGTAGCATATTATCCACTTATGTGTGAGTAACTAAGCCAGTATTACAGTTCACCAGTATGGTGAATACACACACCGGGACTATCTGTAGATATATAAAAAAGGCTGATCAGGATTTTTATCCGTAAGGCTAATTGAAACAACAGTAAGGCTATACAAAGCTAGAAAAGCTTAACTGTTCATTAATACCCCCGGGATTCAGAGATTCGAGCCAGAAAATCCATCTGGACTCCCGCTGCAGAATTCTTTTATCCCAGTCCCCCTGTCGCACTGAGGGACTCACCACTTCAATAGAACGAAATGTAATAGAATTTAAATCACCTCCATGGTGTGTATTGACGTGTTTCGCTAGAGGAGTATCTCGCTTGTTTCGGATGTCACCTAAGTGTTCACCAATACGTAGTTTAAATTGTCTTCTGGTTTTTCCCACATAGTCCTTTGGGCAAGTGCACGTACATACATAGACGACACCTATTGTTTTACAATTAGCAAAATGTTTGTTCCTATAGGTGCGTCCAGTTACAGAGCTCACAAATGTATCTGAGATGGAGACATAACGACAATAAGTGCACTGTCCACATCTAAAAGTACCAGTAGACCTCCTATCCAACCAGGTCCCCTCCTTCTTGGGGGGCACAAAGTGACTATGTACTAGGTGATCTTTGACAGATCTGCCTCTCCTAAAGGTGACAGAGGGATAGTCTGCAATCCATTTGGAAACATCCGGATCTGTCCTCAAGATACCCCAATATTTTCTCAGGATTGTCATAATCCTAGGATGTTGATCATCATATGTTCCAATTAGCCTAGTAAGGGAGGTCTGTTCGGGCCTGGAGTGAGACACCAGTAATTTAGATCTATCCTGTTTAAAGGCATGATTAAATGCTCTATTGATCACCCTTGTTGGATAGTCCCGATCAGAAAAACGGTCCTTAAGGTCCCTAGCCTTATGAAAATAGTCAGAGGTAGAGGAGCAATTTCTCCTTAATCTTAAGAACTGGCCTTTAGGGATCCCTTGTTTCAAAGGAACCGGATGATAACTATCCCATTTTAATAGGCTATTTGCTGCTGATGGTTTTTTAAAGATAGATGATCTCAATGAGCCAGATTCATCAATTGATATTATAACATCCAAAAAGGCAATCTTTTTACCTCCTATCTCATAAGTAAATTTAAGGCCCAAATCATTTTCATTGAGGCGCTGTATGAACCCAACGAAGGACTCCTCATGTCCAGTCCAGAGGACGAGGATGTCGTCAATGTATCGGCCCCAAAATTGAATGTGGGGGCCCCCCACGACATCCTCGTCCCCAAAGACTATGTTGTCCTCCCACCAGCCAAGGAGCAAATTAGCATAAGTGGGGGCACAGGGGCTCCCCATCGCTGTGCCCCTAAGCTGGTGGTAGAATCTCCCATGAAAAAGAAAACAATTATGCGTAAGAACATAATCAAGCAACCGAAGAATGAATTCGTTGTGTAGGATCAAGTGGTTTCCCCTTGTTTTCAAAAAGGACTCCACTGCCATCAGACCAGCCGTATGGTGGATACTAGAATACAATGCCTCCACGTCTATGGAAACCAAAATAGTACCAGGATCAACTGTAATGTCATCCAATTTTGTTAATAAATCTGTTGTGTCTCTCAGATAGGATGGGAGAGCTGTAACAAAAGATCTAAGCATCTGATCAAGATAGATGCTTGAGTTTTGACTCAATGCATCCACACCTGAAACTATTGGCCTCCCTTTCAATGGTGGATAGCCCTTATGAACCTTAGGAAGGGCATAAAAAGTTGCAATCACAGGAAATTTTGGAAGCAGAAAATTCAGTTCACTCAATGAAATCAGATTATTTTGTCTAGCTTGTTGCAGAATGTCAGATAAGGTCCTCATAAAAGCAGATGTAGGATCACCCTGTAATACCTGATATGTCATGGTATCTGAAAGAATATTCATACACATAGAAACATATTGATCACAATCTAGAAGCACTATGTTCCCTCCCTTATCGGAGGGTTTTATGATAAGGGAAGTGTCACCACTCAAATCCTGTAATGCTCTCCGTTCATCAAATGTAAAATTGGGGTTCACCCTATGTGCCCTTGGATTTATTCTCCTGATTTCCTCCGTGACTAACGACGAAAAAATATCTATACTACCAATATCTCCTACAGGTGGCATTTTACTACTTTTAGGTTTTAAATCCGAGAAAGGGCCCTCTCCCAATCCACGAGTGCCATCGTTTTCAAGTTCAGCTAAGAGATGAACATCCTGGAGATCCTCCATTGAGATGCCCAATTGTAAACATTTATTTTTGTCATTGAGTGCAAAAAACTTTCTCCATCTCAACTTCCTCAAGAATAGGTGAATATCTTTAACCCACGAAAAAGGGTCAAAGCGAGTCGTTGGTACAAAGGACAGTCCTGTCCCTAAGACCCTTCGTTCAGTCTCTGTAAGAGTGTGTGAGGACAAATTTATCACATTCCTATCATTACCTGCATGTAATCGATGTGGTATTATCTTATTGGCTAACGATTGTAATTCACCTTTCTTTCCCGCAAATGGTAGCGTGCTTCCCTGTTCTCTAAAAAAGAGGGAGTTGAAGTAGAGGATAATCCCATAGATGGTGATGTGGAGAAAGATGGACCCTGGCCTGAATAACCTCGATTTTGCCATCTTCTACCAAACCCTCTCCTTCCTTGCCCCCTAGATCTACTAGACAGTCTAGGGGTTTCCTTCGGAGTACGTTCAGTATCAGAGGACTCCAGATCAGAGGAGGAGATGTCCGTCGTTGGGCCACCCTTACTATTTAGGGCAGGATATGCTCATTTTTCCCTAAAATCAGTCAAATCTCTAGTGAATCGTTTATGTTTTCTATCTTTCAGAACGAGTTGATATTTTTCTACTGACACCCTCAGTGCTTCTTCTCTTGTGGAGAAGTCCAATGCGGACTTAAAGTTAAGGGCCCTATCTATCTGCTCTTTAAGGGTGGCTGCAGACTTCTCAAAAGTGACCTTTTCTTCCTCTAGTAGGATTTGCATAAACCTCAAAGATGAGGCTGTAGATTCTTTCTCCCACTTAGATAAAAGTGAAACTGACCTGCTCCTATGTGCTGGTAACAAGTTAATCCTTAGGCCACGTGGCACTATCCCTTGTTTTATATAGTTGTCCAATGATTGGACCTCCCACCATGACTTGATGTTTTCTTTATAAACTTCTAATAAATCCGTGAAGACATTCTTAATACTGGGCTCTGTTGAAATATTGACCCCACACTCAGTCCCTGAAAAAACTTCCTTAGCCTCGTCCAACCATCTGTTAGTGTTTAAAGGTACCGACAAAAATCCAGCCATAATACTCTCAAGAAAAACCAGAAAAATATTCACCAAACTAAATTGGTAATAGGGTATATATATTTACCAGAGAACCATAGACAGAAAAAATACCCAATAAAAATTAACTTTTAATAATTATCCTTAAAAGTGTACTCTATAGTACAAGTGAGAAAAAACTACACATATATCTCAAAAACAGGATACCATGTAAGGAGAATATAATATGAAATTAGCAATTAATTCAGACAAACTTACCCTGGATAGCACCTAATAAGATTGCTCTCCCTACCTAACAGCGGAGTGTTTTTCACCCTAAGGTTCAGATGGTGTCCCCGCTCCTCGGAGGCTGTCCCTCTCCTTTCCCTAGGTATCCCTACACAGTCAAAAGATGCCACACACATACATATAAATGGACCAATTGTAGACTATTCATGTCATAATTGACATGCTCAATATAAAAAATTACAACAATACCATATCAGTGGGGAGTGGGCAAAAATAGATATAGTTGCACAAATAGAAGGTTTTTGATTTACAGTAGCCCACTAATATAAATAGATAGACATGTGTACCAGTCAGAGCAAGTCCGAAAAAAATATTAAGAATATTTTCATCCCCAATCAAACTAGGATTCAAGCAATGCCATAAATGATATCAATTAGTTGGCCTTTAGTACAATGACTAAATGTAGTCAATCCACAATACAAAATTTCCCAAAGCTATAATAGCAATATTCCAGACATCAATATTATAAGATTCCTCAGACTGGTGTAAAGTCATCCGCAAATAAGGTTATAATTAATCCCTTTGTCCCAACCCACTGGAATAGGTAAAAATGTGTACTAGTCAGTCCAAATAAGAAATAGTAATACACTTATCTTAATCTCTAGTCCATCTGAGATTCACACAGTGCCTTGAGTGGTGTCCATTAGATGTCCTTTTTTATATACATAACTGAATATAGTCAATCCACAATTCAAAACTCCCCAAAATAGTAACAGCACTCCAGGCATCAATTTTCAAGGTCCCTCAGACTGGTGTAAAATCATCAGCAGTAAAGTTATTCCTTAGGATTAGTCCCTTCGTCCCTACGCGTTTCACCCCCTCCTCATTGTGGGGCTCATCAGGGGACAAGAAATATTAGAGGAGATGAGCCATAATAGATGCCCGCATAATAGCTCCTTGTATACCGGAGTCCAACCGCATGTTCAATGGTGGGATTCATCCCTATATATCTGTGGAATGCCATCTGCCACGAGATTAATTTCACCTGTGATCAATCCCAGCGTTACCCTGACTACGAGACGCAAGCTTTAAGAAACTAGAGTACCACCGTGTTTAACATCACTTCCGGTCCCAACGTAATACGTCATTTCCGATTGCGTAGCCCAGGGTATTAGCTAAGGGATCGTACGAAGAATGCATAAGCAAAGTACGTATCCTCCCGCTTTTTACGTCACTTCCTGGAACCACCAGGTGGAACGCAGACTGCGTTTCACTATCTGCATGGAGGATACCGCTACTCTCAGTTCAACGGGAACATGCAAGAGACAATCACTACCACAAAACAATAGACCCGGAAAATCACAAGATGAGCTGAATATTCCACCATAATTAAAAAGATGTGCATCCATCCCCAAAGAAAAGGTGGGGGGGGGGGAATAGGTAGCATATTATCCACTTATGTGTGAGTAACTAAGCCAGTATTACAGTTCACCAGTATGGTGAATACACACACCGGGACTATCTGTAGATATATAAAAAAGGCTGATCAGGATTTTTATCCGTAAGGCTAATTGAAACAACAGTAAGGCTATACAAAGCTAGAAAAGCTTAACTGTTCATTAATACCCCCGGGATTCAGAGATTCGAGCCAGAAAATCCATCTGGACTCCCGCTGCAGAATTCTTTTATCCCAGTCCCCCTGTCGCACTGAGGGACTCACCACTTCAATAGAACGAAATGTAATAGAATTTAAATCACCTCCATGGTGTGTATTGACGTGTTTCGCTAGAGGAGTATCTCGCTTGTTTCGGATGTCACCTAAGTGTTCACCAATACGTACTTTAAATTGTCTTCTGGTTTTTCCCACATAGTCTTTTGGGCAAGTGCACGTACATACATAGACGACACCTATTGTTTTACAATTAGCAAAATGTTTGTTCCTATAGTTGCGTCCAGTTACAGAGCTCACAAATGTATCTGAGATGGAGACATAACGACAATAAGTGCACTGTCCACATCTAAAAGTACCAGTAGACCTCCTATCCAACCAGGTCCCCTCCTTCTTGGGGGGCACAAAGTGACTATGTACTAGGTGATCTTTGACAGATCTGCCTCTCCTAAAGGTGACAGAGGGATAGTCTGCAATCCATTTGGAAACATCCGGATCTGTCCTCAAGATACCCCAATATTTTCTCAGGATTGTCATAATCCTAGGATGTTGATCATCATATGTTCCAATTAGCCTAGTAAGGGAGGTCTGTTCGGGCCTGGAGTGAGACACCAGTAATTTAGATCTATCCTGTTTAAAGGCATGATTAAATGCTCTATTGATCACCCTTGTTGGATAGTCCCGATCAGAAAAACGGTCCTTAAGGTCCCTAGCCTTATGAAAATAGTCAGAGGTAGAGGAGCAATTTCTCCTTAATCTTAAGAACTGGCCTTTAGGGATCCCTTGTTTCAAAGGAACCGGATGATAACTATCCCATTTTAATAGGCTATTTGCTGCTGATGGTTTTCTAAAGATAGATGATCTCAATGAGCCAGATTCATCAATTGATATTATAACATCCAAAAAAGCAATCTTTTTACCTCCTATCTCATAAGTAAATTTAAGGCCCAAATCATTTTCATTGAGGCGCTGTATGAACCCAATGAAGGACTCCTCATGTCCAGTCCAGAGGACGAGGATGTCGTCAATGTATCGGCCCCAAAATTGAATGTGGGGGCCCCCCACGACATCCTCGTCCCCAAAGACTATGTTGTCCTCCCACCAGCCAAGGAGCAAATTAGCATAAGTGGGGGCACAGGGGCTCCCCATCGCTGTGCCCCTAAGCTGGTGGTAGAATCTCCCATGAAAAAGAAAAAAATTATGCGTAAGAACATAATCAAGCAACCGAAGAATGAATTCGTTGTGTGGGATCAAGTGGTTTCCCCTTGTTTTCAAAAAGGACTCCACTGCCATCAGACCAGCCGTATGGTGGATACTAGAATACAATGCCTCCACGTCTATGGAAACCAAAATAGTACCAGGATCAACTGTAATGTCATCCAATTTTGTTAATAAATCTGTTGTGTCTCTCAGATAGGATGGGAGAGCTGTAACAAAAGATCTAAGCATCTGATCAAGATAGATGCTTGAGTTTTGACTCAATGCATCCACACCTGAAACTATTGGCCTCCCTTTCAATGGTGGATAGCCCTTATGAACCTTAGGAAGGGCATAAAAAGTTGCAATCACAGGAAATTTTGGAAGCAGAAAATTCAGTTCACTCAATGAAATCAGATTATTTTGTCTAGCTTGTTGCAGAATGTCAGATAAGGTCCTCATAAAAGCAGATGTAGGATCACCCTGTAATACCTGATATGTCATGGTATCTGAAAGAATATTCATACACATAGAAACATATTGATCACAATCTAGAAGCACTATGTTCCCTCCCTTATCGGAGGGTTTTATGATAAGGGAAGTGTCACCACTCAAATCCTGTAATGCTCTCCGTTCATCAAATGTAAAATTGGGGTTCACCCTATGTGCCCTTGGATTTATTCTCCTGATTTCCTCCGTGACTAACGACGAAAAAATATCTATACTACCAATATCTCCTACAGGTGGCATTTTACTACTTTTAGGTTTTAAATCCGAGAAAGGGCCCTCTCCAATCCACGAGTGCCCTCGTTTTCAAGTTCAGCTAAGAGATGAACATCCTGGAGATCCTCCATTGAGATGCCCAATTGTAAACATTTATTTTTGTCATTGAGTGCAAAAAACTTTCTCCATCTCAACTTCCTCAAGAATAGGTGAATATCTTTAACCCAGGAAAAAGGGTCAAAGCGAGTCGTTGGTAGAAAGGACAGTCCTGTCCCTAAGACCCTTCGTTCAGTCTCTGTAAGAGTGTGTGAGGACAAATTTATCACATTCCTATCATTACCTGCATGTAATCGATGTGGTATTATCTTATTGGCTAACGATTGTAATTCACCATTCTTTCCCGCAAATGGTAGCGTGCTTCCCTGTTCTCTAAAAAAGAGGGAGTTGAAGTAGAGGATAATCCCATAGATGGTGATGTGGAGAAAGATGGACCCTGGCCTGAATAACCTCGATTTTGCCATCTTCTACCAAACCCTCTCCTTCCTTGCCCCCTAGATCTACTAGACAGTCTAGGGGTTTCCTTCGGAGTACGTTCAGTATCAATCAGAGGACTCCAGATCAGAGGAGGAGATGTCCGTCGTTGGGCCACCCTTACTATTTAGGGCAGGATATGCTCGTTTTTCCCTAAAATCAGTCAAATCTCTAGTGAATCGTTTATGTTTTCTATCTTTCAGAACGAGTTGCTATTTTTCTACTGACACCCTCAGTGCTTCTTCTCTTGTGGAGAAGTCCAATGCGGACTTAAAGTTAAGGGCCCTATCTATCTGCTCTTTAAGGGTGGCTGCAGACTTCTCAAAAGTGACCTTTTCTTCCTCTAGTAGGATTTGCATAAACCTCAAAGATGAGGCTGTAGATTCTTTCTCCCACTTAGATAAAAGTGAAACTGACCTGCTCCTATGTGCTGGTAACAAGTTAATCCTTAGGCCACGTGGCACTATCCCTTGTTTTATATAGTTGTCCAATGATTGGACCTCCCACCATGACTTGATGTTTTCTTTATAAACTTCTAATAAATCCGTAAAGACATTTTTAATACTGGGCTCTGTTGAAATATTGACCCCACACTCAGTCCCTGAAAAAACTTCCTTAGCCTCATCCAACCATCTGTTAGTGTTTAAAGGTCCCGACAAAAATCCAGCCATAATACTCTCAAGAAAAACCAGAAAAATATTCACCAAACTAAATTGGTAATAGGGTATATATATTTACCAGAGAACCATAGACAGAAAAAATACCCAATAAAAATTAACTTTTAATAATTATCCTTAAAAGTGTACTCTATAGTACAAGTGAGAAAAAACTACACATATATCTCAAAAACAGGATACCATGTAAGGAGAATATAATATGAAATTAGCAATTAATTCAGACAAACTTACCCTGGATAGCACCTAATAAGATTGCTCTCCCTACCTAACAGCGGAGTGTTTTTCACCCTAAGGTTCAGATGGTGTCCCCGCTCCTCGGAGGCTGTCCCTCTCCTTTCCCTAGGTATCCCTACACAGTCAAAAGATGCCACACACATACATATAAATGGACCAATTGTAGACTATTCATGTCATAATTGACATGCTCAATATAAAAAATTACAACAATACCATATCAGTGGGGAGTGGGCAAAAATAGATATAGTTGCACAAATAGAAGGTTTTTGATTTACAGTAGCCCACTAATATAAATAGATAGACATGTGTACCAGTCAGAGCAAGTCCGAAAAAAATATTAAGAATATTTTCATCCCCAATCAAACTAGGATTCAAGCAATGCCATAAATTATATCAATTAGTTGGCCTTTAGTACAATGACTAAATGTAGTCAATCCACAATACAAAATTTCCCAAAGCTATAATAGCAATATTCCAGACATCAATATTATAAGATTCCTCAGACTGGTGTAAAGTCATCCACAAATAAGGTTATAATTAATCCCTTTGTCCCAACCCACTGGAATAGGTAAAAATGTGTACTAGTCAGACCAAATAAGAAATAGTAATACACTTATCTTAATCTCTAGTCCATCTGAGATTCACACAGTGCCTTGAGTGGTGTCCATTAGATGTCCTTTTTTATATACATAACTGAATATAGTAAATCCACAATTCAGAACTCCCCAAAAATAGTAACAGCACTCCAGGCATCAATTTTCAAGGTCCCTCAGACTGGTGTAAAATCATCAGCAGTAAAGTTATTCCTTAGGATTAGTCCCTTCGTCCCCCACATTCAATTTTGGGGCCGATACATTGACGACATCCTCGTCCTCTGGACTGGAGATGATGAGTCCTTCATTGGGTTCATACAGCGCCTCAATGAAAATGATTTGGGCCTTAAATTTACTTATGAGATAGGAGGTAAAAAGATTGCCTTTTTGGATGTTATAATATCAATTGATGAAGCTGGCTCATTGAGATCATCTATCTTTGGAAAACCATCAGCAGCAAATAGCCTATTAAAATGGGATAGTTATCATCCGGTTCCTTTGAAACAAGGGATCCCTAAAGGCCAGTTCTTAAGATTAAGGAGAAATTGCTCCTCTACCTCTGACTATTTTCATAAGGCTAGGGACCTTAAGGACCGTTTTTCTGATCGGGACTATCCAACAAGGGTGATCAATAGAGCATTTAATCATGCCTTTAAACAGGATAGATCTAAATTACTGGTGTCTCACTCCAGGCCCGAACAGACCTCCCTTACTAGGCTAATTGGAACATATGATGATCAACATCCTAGGATTATGACAATCCTGAGAAAATATTGGGGTATCTTGAGGACAGATCCGGATGTTTCCAAATGGATTGCAGACTATCCCTCTGTCACCTTTAGGAGAGGCAGATCTGTCAAAGATCACCTAGTACATAGTCACTTTGTGCCCCCCAAGAAGGAGGGGACCTGGTTGGATAGGAGGTCTACTGGTACTTTTAGATGTGGACAGTGCACTTATTGTCGTTATGTCTCCATCTCAGATACATTTGTGAGCTCTGTAACTGGACGCACCTATAGGAACAAACATTTTGCTAATTGTAAAACAATAGGTGTCGTCTATGTATGTACGTGCACTTGCCCAAAAGACTATGTGGGAAAAACCAGAAGACAATTTAAAGTACGTATTGGTGAACACTTAGGTGACATCCAAAACAAGCGAGATACTCCTCTAGCGAAACACGTCAATACACACCATGGAGGTGATTTAAATTCTATTACATTTGGTTCTATTGAAGTGGTGAGTCCCTCAGTGCGACAGGGGGACTGGGATAAAAGAATTCTGCAGCGGGAGTCCAGATGGATTTTCTGGCTCGAATCTCTGAATCCCGGGGGTATTAATGAACAGTTAAGCTTTTCTAGCTTTGTATAGCCTTACTGTTGTTTCAATTAGCCTTACGGATAAAAATCCTGATCAGCCTTTTTTATATATCTACAGATAGTCCCGGTGTGTGTATTCACCATACTGGTGGACTGTAATACTGGCTTAGTTACTCACACATAAGTGGATAATATGCTACCTATTCCCCCCCACCTTTTCTTTGGGGATGGATGCACATCTTTTTAATTATGGTGGAATATTCAGCTCATCTTGTGATTTTCCGGGTCTATTGTTTTGTGGTAGTGATTGTCTCTTGCATGTTCCCGTTGAACTGAGAGTAGCGGTATCCTCCATGCAGATAGTGAAACGTAGTCTGCGTTCCACCTGGTGGTTCCAGGAAGTGACGTAAAAAGCGGGAGGATACGTACTTTGCTTACGCATTCTTCGTACGATCCCTTAGCTAATACCCTGGGCTGCGCAATCGGAAATGACGTATTACGTTGGGACCGGAAGTGATGTTAAACACGGTGGTACGCTAGTTTCTTAAAGCTTGCGTCTCGTAGTCAGGGTAACGCTGGGATTGATCACAGGTGAAATTAATCTCGTGGCACATGGCATTCCACAGATATATAGGGATGAATCCCACCATTGAACATGCGGTTGGACTCCGGTATACAAGGAGCTATTATGCGGGCATCTATTATGGCTCATCTCCTCTAATATTTCTTGTCCCCTGATGAGCCCCACATTGAGGAGGGGGTGAAACGCGTAGGGACGAAGGGACTAATCCTAAGGAATAACTTTACTGCTGATGATTTTACACCAGTCTGAGGGACCTTGAAAATTGATGCCTGGAGTGCTGTTACTATTTTGGGGAGTTCTGAATTGTGGATTGACTATATTCAGTTATGTATATAAAAAAGGACATCTAATGGACACCACTCAAGGCACTGTGTGAATCTCAGATGGACTAGAGATTAAGATAAGTGTATTACTATTTCTTATTTGGTCTGACTAGTACACATTTTTACCTATTCCAGTGGGTTGGGACAAAGGGATTAATTATAACCTTATTTGCGGATGACTTTACACCAGTCTGAGGAATCTTATAATATTGATGTCTGGAATATTGCTATTATAGCTTTGGAAAATTTTGTATTGTGGATTGACTACATTTAGTCATTGTACTAAAGGCCAACTAATTGATATCATTTATGGCATTGCTTGAATCCTAGTTTGATTGGGGATGAAAATATTCTTAATATTTTTTTCGGACTTGCTCTGACTGGTACACATGTCTATCTATTTATATTAGTGGGCTACTGTAAATCAAAAACCTTCTATTTGTGCAACTATATCTATTTTTGCCCACTCCCCACTGATATGGTATTGTTGTAATTTTTTATATTGAGCATCTCAATTATGACATGAATAGTCTACAATTGGTCCATTTATATGTATGTGTGTGGCATCTTTTGACTGTGTAGGGATACCTAGGGAAAGGAGAGGGACAGCCTCCGAGGAGCGGGGACACCATCTGAACCTTAGGGTGAAAAACACTCCGCTGTTAGGTAGGGAGAGCAATCTTATTAGGTGCTATCCAGGGTAAGTTTGTCTGAATTAATTGCTAATTTCATATTATATTCTCCTTACATGGTATCCTGTTTTTGAGATATATGTGTAGTTTTTTCTCACTTGTACTATAGAGTATACTTTTAAGGATAATTATTAAAAGTTAATTTTTATTGGGTATTTTTTCTGTCTATGGTTCTCTGGTAAATATATATACCCTATTACCAATTTAGTTTGGTGAATATTTTTCTGGTTTTTCTTGAGAGTATTATGGCTGGATTTTTGTCGGGACCTTTAAACACTAACAGATGGTTGGACGAGGCTAAGGAAGTTTTTTCAGGGACTGAGTGTGGGGTCAATATTTCAACAGAGCCCAGTATTAAGAATGTCTTTACGGATTTATTAGAAGTTTATAAAGAAAACATCAAGTCATGGTAGGAGGTCCAATCATTGGACAACTATATTAAACAAGGGATAGTGCCACGTTGCCTAAGGATTAATTTGTTACCAGCACATAGGAGCAGGTCAGTTTCACTTTTATCTAAGTGGGAGAAAGAATCTACAGCCTCATCTTTGAGGTTTATGCAAATCCTACTAGAGGAAGAAAAGGTCACTTTTGAGAAGTCTGCAGCCACCCTTAAAGAGCAGATAGATAGGGCCCTTAACTTTAAGTCCGCATTGGACTTCTCCACAAGAGAAGAAGCACTGAGGGTGTCAGTAGAAAAATATCATCTCGTTCTGAAAGATAGAAAACATAAACGATTCACTAGAGATTTGACTGATTTTAGGGAAAAACGAGCATATCCTGCCCTACATAGTAAGGGTGGCCCAACGACGGACATCTCCTCCTCTGATCTGGAGTCCTCTGATACTGAACGTACTCCGAAGGAAACCCCTAGACTGTCTAGTAGATCTAGGGGGCAAGGAAGGAGAGGGTTTGGTAGAAGATGGCAAAATCGAGGTTATTCAGGCCAGGGTCCATCTTTCTCCACATCACCATCTATGGGATTATCCTCTACTTCAACTCCCTCTTTTTTAGAGAACAGGGAAGCACGCTACCATTTGCGGGAAAGAAAGGTGAATTACAATCGTTAGCCAATAAGATAATACCACATCGATTACATGCAGGTAATGATAGGAATGTGATAAATTTGTCCTCACACACTCTTACAGAGACTGAACGAAGGGTCTTAGGGACAGGACTGTCCTTTGTACCAACGACTCGCTTTGACCCTTTTTCGTGGGTTAAAGATATTCACCTATTCTTGAGGAAGTTGAGATGGAGAAAGTTTTTTGCACTCAATGACAAAAATAAATGTTTACAATTGGGCATCTCAATGGAGGATCTCCAGGATGTTCATCTCTTAGCTGAACTTGAAAACGAGGGCACTCGTGGATTTGGAGAGGGCCCTTTCTCGGATTTAAAACCTAAAAGTAGTAAAATGCCACCTGTAGGAGATATTGGTAGTATAGATATTTTTTCGTCGTTAGTCACGGAGGAAATCAGGAGAATAAATCCAAGGGCACATAGGGTGAACTCCAATTTTACATTTGATGAATGGAGAGCATTACAGGATTTGAGTGGTGACACTTCCCTTATCATAAAACCCTCCGATAAGGGAGGGAACATAGTGCTTCTAGATTGTGATCAATATGTTTCTATGTGTATGAATATTCTTTCAGATACCATGACATATCAGGTATTACAGGGTGATCCTACATCTGCTTTTATGAGGACCTTATCTGACATTCTGCAACAAGCTAGACAAAATAATCTGATTTCATTGAGTGAACTGAATTTTCTGCTTCCAAAATTTCCTTTGATTGCAACTTTTTATGCCCTTCCTAAGGTTCATAAGGGCTATCCACCATTGAAAGGGAGGCCAATAGTTTCAGGTGTGGATGCATTGAGTCAAAACTCAAGCATCTATCTTGATCAGATG
This sequence comes from Phyllobates terribilis, assembly GCF_046119375.1. Taxonomy (NCBI): domain Eukaryota; kingdom Metazoa; phylum Chordata; class Amphibia; order Anura; family Dendrobatidae; genus Phyllobates; species Phyllobates terribilis. The sequence continues at coordinate 188,246,536 of NW_027362763.1, forward strand.
CTTAGATCTTTTGTTACAGCTCTCCCATCCTATCTGAGAGACACAACAGATTTATTAACAAAATTGGATGACATTACAGTTGATCCTGGTACTATTTTGGTTTCCATAGACGTGGAGGCATTGTATTCTAGTATCCACCATACGGCTGGTCTGATGGCAGTGGAGTCCTTTTTGAAAACAAGGGGAAACCACTTGATCCCACACAACGAATTCATTCTTCGGTTGCTTGATTATGTTCTTACGCATAATTTTTTTCTTTTTCATGGGAGATTCTACCACCAGCTTAGGGGCACAGCGATGGGGAGCCCCTGTGCCCCCACTTATGCTAATTTGCTCCTTGGCTGGTGGGAGGACAACATAGTCTTTGGGGACGAGGATGTCGTGGGGGGCCCCCACATTCAATTTTGGGGGCGATACATTGACGACATCCTCGTCCTCTGGACTGGAGATGAGGAGTCCTTCATTGGGTTCATACAGCGCCTCAATGAAAATGATTTGGGCCTTAAATTTACTTATGAGATAGGAGGTAAAAAGATTGCCTTTTTGGATGTTATAATATCAATTGATGAATCTGGCTCATTGAGATCATCTATCTTTAGAAAACCATCAGCAGCAAATAGCCTATTAAAATGGGATAGTTATCATCCGGTTCCTTTGAAACAAGGGATCCCTAAAGGCCAGTTCTTAAGATTAAGGAGAAATTGCTCCTCTACCTCTGACTATTTTCATAAGGCTAGGGACCTTAAGGACCGTTTTTCTGATCGGGACTATCCAACAAGGGTGATCAATAGAGCATTTAATCATGCCTTTAAACAGGATAGATCTAAATTACTGGTGTCTCACTCCAGGCCCGAACAGACCTCCCTTACTAGGCTAATTGGAACATATGATGATCAACATCCTAAGATTATGACAATCCTGAGAAAATATTGGGGTATCTTGAGGACAGATCCGGATGTTTCCAAATGGATTGCAGGCTATCCCTCTGTCACCTTTAGGAGAGGCAGATCTGTCAAAGATCACCTAGTACATAGTCACTTTGTGCCCCCAAAGAAGGAGGGGACCTGGTTGGATAGGAGGTCTACTGGTACTTTTAGATGTGGACAGTGCACTTATTGTCGTTATGTCTCCATCTCAGATACATTTGTGAGCTCTGTAACTGGACGCACCTATAGGAACAAACATTTTGCTAATTGTAAAACAATAGGTGTCGTCTATGTATGTACATGCACTTGCCCAAAAGACTATGTGGGAAAAACCAGAAGACAATTTAAAGTACGTATTGGTGAACACTTAGGTGACATCCGAAACAAGCGAGATACTCCTCTAGCGAAACACGTCAATACACACCATGGAGGTGATTTAAATTCTATTACATTTCGTTCTATTGAAGTGGTGAGTCCCTCAGTGCGACAGGGGGACTGGGATAAAAGAATTCTGCAGCGGGAGTCCAGATGGATTTTCTGGCTCGAATCTCTGAATCCCGGGGGTATTAATGAACAGTTAAGCTTTTCTAGCTTTGTATAGCCTTACTGTTGTTTCAATTAGCCTTAAGGATAAAAATCCTGATCAGCCTTTTTTATATATCTACAGATAGTCCCGGTGTGTGTATTCACCATACTGGTGAACTGTAATACTGGCTTAGTTACTCACACATAAGTGGATAATATGCTACCTATTCCCCCCCCCCCTTTCTCTGTGGATGGATGCACATCTTTTTAATTATGGTGGAATATTCAGCTCATCTTGTGATTTTCCGGGTCTATTGTTTTGTGGTAGTGATTGTCTCTTGCATGTTCCCGTTGAACTGAGAATAGCGGTATCCTCCATGCAGATAGTGAAACGCAGTCTGCGTTCCACCTGGTGGTTCCAGGAAGTGACGTAAAAAGCGGGAGGATACGTACTTTGCTTACGCATTCTTCGTACGATCCCTTAGCTAATACCCTGGGCTACGCAATCGGAAATGACGTATTACGTTGGGACCGGAAGTGATGTTAAACACGGTGGTACGCTAGTTTCTTAAAGCTTGCGTCTCGTAGTCAGGGTAACGCTGGGATTGATCACAGGTGAAATTAATCTCGTGGCACATGGCATTCCACAGATATATAGGGATGAATCCCACCATTGAACATGCGGTTGGACTCCGGTATACAAGGAGCTATTATGCGGGCATCTATTATGGCTCATCTCCTCTAATATTTCTTGTCCCCTGATGAGCCCCACATTGAGGAGGGGGTGAAACGTGTAGGGACGAAGGGACTAATCCTAAGGAATAACTTTACTGCTGATGATTTTACACCAGTCTGAGGGACCTTGAAAATTGATGCCTGGAGTGCTGTTACTATTTTGGGGAGTTCTGAATTGTGGATTGACTATATTCAGTTATGTATATAAAAAAGGACATCTAATGGACACCACTCAAGACACTGTGTGAATCTCAGATGGACTAGAGATTAAGATAAGTGTATTACTATTTCTTATTTGGTCTGACTAGTACACATTTTTACCTATTCCAGTGGGTTGGGACAAAGGGATTAATTATAACCTTATTTGCGGATGACTTTACACCAGTCTGAGGAATCTTATAATATTGATGTCTGGAATATTGCTATTATAGCTTTGGGAAATTTTGTATTGTGGATTGATTACATTTAGTCATTGTATTAAAGGCCAACTAATTGATATCATTTATGGCATTGCTTGAATCCTAGTTTGATTGGGGATGAAAATATTCTTAATATTTTTTTCGGACTTGCTCTGACTGGTACACATGTCTATCTATTTATATTAGTGGGCTACTGTAAATCAAAAACCTTCTATTTGTGCAACTATATCTATTTTTGCCCACTCCCCACTGATATGGTATTGTTGTAATTTTTTATATTGAGCATGTCAATTATGACATGAATAGTCTACAATTGGTCCATTTATATGTATGTGTGTGGCATCTTTTGACTGTGTAGGGATACCTAGGGAAAGGAGAGGGACAGCCTCCGAGGAGCGGGGACACCATCTGAACCTTAGGGTGAAAAACACTCCGCTGTTAGGTAGGGAGAGCAATCTTATTAGGTGCTATCCAGGGTAAGTTTGTCTGAATTAATTGCTAATTTCATATTATATTCTCCTTACATGGTATCCTGTTTTTGAGATATATGTGTAGTTTTTTCTCACTTGTACTATAGAGTACACTTTTAAGGATAATTATTAAAAGTTAATTTTTATTGGGTATTTTTTCTGTCTATGGTTCTCTGGTAAATATATATACCTTATTACCAATTTAGTTTGGTGAATATTTTTCTGGTTTTTCTTGAAGGTAGGAGGCAAACATGGGTGGAGTTGTCCCTGGAAATAATCAACTTAGTGGGGAATCCCCAGAGGTAAGGGATTTGACGATCTCTGAGTACTGAGGTGTAGGGTTGGAATTCCCGTCTCAAGGCAAGAGTCCCAGGGGAGAGGTCTGCGTAGACTTTCAGGTGTGCAAATTTCAAAGGAAGCGGTGGATTCCCTCTCAAAGAATAAAGAAAATCATCCTTTAATTCGTAAAAGTGGATACGCGCCAGAACATCCCTCGGAAGATTTGGATTGATAGTGGAGGGTTTGGGGACCCTATGAATTCTATCTATAACAATGTCCTTTTTGTCCACGTCTGGCATAGCGGCTTGGATAAATTCTTGGAGGAAGGAGCGAAGGTCTCGGGTATGTACCGCCTCATCTATCCCTCTGATGCGGATATTGTTGCGACGGGATCTGTCTTCGAGATCTAAGGTCTTGGTATGCATTTTATCCATGCATTTCTCCAGCATTCCATACGCGTCTAGTAAATCGTTGTGTGATTTAATGAGGTCCACAAGTTTCTGCTCAATTTTGTCAGTACGACCTCCAAGTTCAGATACTTCTCCACGTAAGTCAGCCACCATAGCACTCATATCCTCCCGAAGGGACGTGCGTAGAGATGAAAGCAGATCCTTCATGCTGCTCATAGTGAGGGGGGCTTCCCCGGTGTCTCGGGTTGTGGACCCAGAGGAGGTGACAGAGCTCCTGCGGGAAGAACGGGGCGTTCGTTGCGAAGGGGGCGCCATGTCGAGAGAGCCTGAAGTGGCGCGTTCTGAGGTGAAAAAGTCTGTTACCCGTTTGGGAGGACCCCTTTTGACAGGACGGACTTTGCCCATATAGACACCAGCCTTTTATGCAGCAGGGGTTGACACTATGAAGACGCACAGTCGGGGATACACCAAACGTGAGGGCTAGGAGCTTCTCCCTGTATATGTCGTAGATGTTGCTTTGGTAGCAAGTTCTAAGTATCGATGACCGATAGCGACGTAGTAATAGAGATTAGAATCTGTGTATTTGTCAGAGGGGGGGGAAGCACAGTCCCATCACAGGTATACAGTTACAGTCGAGTCTTGCAGGGCAGACATGAGAGCCCACGGGGAGGTGAAGAGTTAAGTCCCTGGTTGCTCAGCAGGGGATGAGATCAAGGGTTTGGATAATGTTAGTGCAGGGAGGATCCTAGCTCCAGCAGCAATGAAGTCTGCATCCTGTAGCCCCAGGTCCCATTGCAGATCACCAGAAGTAAAGGAAGTAAAAGAAGGGGGCTCTCACCTCAAAAGTTGCTGATGGGTCCCTTCAGCCACCGCAGCTACATACGTGGGGAGCCTGTCAGGAGGCGCCGTGTATGCTTCGGCAGCACACTTCCACGCTAGACGGGAGCCGGAGGCAGTGGCCCGGCGGTCGGCGGGGCCACAGACAGTCTATGCCGCCACCCGCTGTCCGGGTGTGTGGGGGCCGGTGTACGCACAGGGGTCGCGGCGGGACCGGGACGAACCCGCAGTGCAGCTCACGTGGCTGCAGGCCGGCAAAGGTCGCAGGCGGGAGAACCCAGAAGGCCCGTCAGGAGGCGCCGCGTGCGTCCCGACAGCGCACTCCCGCGTCCGATAAGGAGCCGAAGCAGCGAACCGGTGATCGGAAGGTCCGCCAGCAGCCCGTACCATCACTCACCGTCCGAGCACGTGGGGGGGGGCAGGAATCCCCGCAGGAGCTGCGGCGGGGTCGGGGTGCACGTGCGGTGCAGTATACGCGGCTGTAGGCTGGCAGAGGCCTCAGATAGGGGATCCCAGAGGGGAGCTCCGCAGCCGCTGAAATGTCCAAGAGACATCCTCACCGGGATCCCGGGTGATGTAGGGACCAGGAGCAGCGGGGTGGTGACAGGACAAGGCGCGAGGGACCTCTGGGTGAGCCGTTTTAGGAGATAGGGTGCAGAAGTTGTTGTCTTATGCGGCCATCATGCTTCCCGGCCAGGCCACGCCCCTTCACGTACGTTCTTGACTAGCACCCAGCTTCGCGGTGCCAATTCTGCTCCATAACATTTTCGATCATAGTACTCCTTACTCTTGCTCTGTCCTTGCATAACCACTTTGGACGCTATGTTGTATGCCTCTGACATCCGTTCCTTCCATTTCCGAGCGTACTCCGGATACGTTCTGTAAGTCTGACACCGGAGTATCGAACATGATGTCGATTGGCAGTCTTGGCGATCGTCCATACAATAGGAAAAAGGGTGAGTAACCCGTTGCATCGCTCTTTGTACAGTTATAGGCATGTACCACTTTTGACAGAGAACTCTTCCAGTCTTTCTTCCCATCAGCTGTTAAAGTACGCAACATCGACAATAATGTCCGGTTAAAACATTCCACTTGTCCATTACCCTCTGGGTGATAGGGTGTTGTATGGGATCTCTGAATGTTGCCCATAGGTGCCCTGGTTGATGTGTTGGGACATTTATCTTTCAGACACCCACACTTCCTGGTCACGTACCTCTCAATATCTCTCTGCATGTATGACCAGAAGAAACGTTCACGGATCAAATTTGTTGTCCTTTCCACTCCCAGGTCTCCCATGTTTTCATGGAGTTCTTTGAAGACCAACCTACGGAATACTCTGGGTAGTACCAACTACCGGTTTTGTCCCCCTTTACTATACAGGATACCGTCTTCACTGAGGTAGAGCTTCGTCCATTCTTTAATTGAAACAGACACTCCTGGAGACTCATTGTCTCTTTCCCGTTTACTTGGAAACCGATTTTGGTCCACATAAAGTAGTATTCTATCAATTATCTGATCTTCCCGTTGTGCTCTATGGATTTTCCCTTTTGCTAGTTGTTGAAAAGACCGGGGGTGACCTTGTTCTCTCGCTTTTATAGTGGTTTCCGCCGTCAATGGACACCACAATGGTGTGTCTTCCTCCTGATAAGCTTGTACTGCTTGGGTAGTGCTCTCAATTGCTTCTAGACTGACTTCCTCTGAGCATTCTTGCATGAACTCCTCAGGCTCTAGTGGCATTCTTGACAATCCATCAGCATCCGCATTGCATTTTCCTGGCCTGTACTTGATGCTGAAATTGAAGTCAGCTAGTTCAGCGACCCATTTCTGACCCGTTGCATTCAGTTTGGCTGTAGTAAGGACATAGGTCAAAGGGTTGTTGTCAGTGTATGCCTCAAACTCTTTGCTGTAGTAAAGATAATCTCTAAATCATTCACAAATAGCCCATTTCAATGCCAGGACCTCCAATTTTCCAGAATGTAGATGGTAATTCTTCTCAGCGTCTGTCAACATTCTAGAACCGTAACCGATGACTCATTTTTCCATCTTGATGCTGATACAGGGCAGCTCCCAGTCCAACTTGAGAAGCGTCACAATGAAGAACAAATGGTAAATTTAATTCAGGACATCACAAGATGAGTGGATTTACAAGGTAGTCTACTAGTTCTTCCAATACCTCCTGGTGGTCTGCTGTCCAGAGAATAGGCTGTTGGGACGAAACGGCGTTATTTCTTTTAAGCACGGTCCTACCCGCATTCTTCTTTTTCTCTGTGGGTGTTGTTGTCTCTATCGTCCTCCCCAAGAGGAGGTATAGTGGGGCGGCAATCCTGGAGAAGTTCCGAACGCAAGTACGATAGTAGGAGAGGAATCCTAATATCTGCCTCAACTCCCCGATGGTAGAGGGCCACTTGTGTGTTACGGCCAGTTCCAGAGCGATTTCTGCTGGGTCCATGGTATATCCTTCCCCGGACACAATTTTCCCTAGAAATCGGACTTGTCTTTTGAACAGTTCACACTTCTTTGGGGTCAACTTAACTCCGTGTTGTTGATACCGTTGTAATACGGTCCTCACGTGTTCAACATGCTCCCGGAAGGTTTTGCTGTGTACCACATTGTCATCCAAGTACGGATGGCTGATATAGTCCCTCAATCCTTCTAAACATGTCTCCATGCTCCTCTGGAATTCTGCTGGAGCTGAACTGAGCCCAAACGGTATGCGGATCCACTCATATAATCCCCACGGTGTGATGAATGCTGTCAAGGCTCTACTGGACTCTTCGACAAACCCTTGGTGGTATGCCTTACGCTGATCGAGGACAGAGAACCAGGTGCTTCCTGATAGGCTATCCAGTATCGGTTGTCCATCAGGTACTGACTTTCGGTTTAGTTCCTGGTAATCACAGCAGAGTCTTAATGTACCATCCTTCTTCCTAACACAGACAATAGGAGAGGAATAAGATGACTTCGACTTTTGGACCCAACCTCTGTGGATGAGATCTTGTAAATATTGTTTCACTTCACGATGTAATGGTTTTGGCACAGACATGTAACTTCTGGTTACTGGGGTCGTGTCTTTCAAATTGATTTTCATATGCAACGACGGGATACAGCTTATATCAGAGTCATCTTCGGAGAACGCATGACACTCTTCTCTCAGCATGTTTTGCTACCGTTAGATCTTCAGCACACAAGTGTTCCAGGGATACTGGGGGATCCCAGGACCCCGAGGTGGGTTGCGCAATTTCCTCCCCTGGGCAACTCCTGTTCTTTGGTGGGGAGACTGTATTCACTGTAGACCCCTGGGCTGGTCTTACACTGGCTGGATATACCATTTTAACGGTTTCGATCTGACCTAACAGCCTTTGGATCCAGTCCAATTTCGTGTTTCTTAGTATTCATCACCGGTACTGTCACTCAAGCAAACCCACCAGTAGGAATAGTAAGCACAGTCTCACCTTAAACTAGGATTCCGGAAGTTCTGAGGAGTCTTTTGGCAGGAATAGTCTTTTCTGGTCTTTTCTTCCCGGTTCTACCCGGACTCCACACCTCACCCCACCATTTGGTTTGCAGGGATGATGGTTGGGCACAAGCCTATCTTGACTTCTTTTAGGTCCATTGTATTCTGTGCTTTCTTTACTCTATGAATCACGTTTTCCGCCACGGCGTTTGGTATGACGAGCGATGTGGCAACTCCAGCCACCACCAATGCCCCTGTCTTGTGTTTCGTGATGACCTCACTGATTACATTATAACCCAGGATAGGATCCTCTGCCACATTCTGATCACTGGTCACGAGAAAAGGTACCAAAAGCTCAATGGTGTTGCAGTTCTTCGTGGCACTGAGTTGGAAAGTCACTTCCACCCAGCCTATGAAAGGGATTTCGGTCTGGTTGACGGCTTTGCCATGGAGTTCCACTGGTCCCAAGAGTTATTTTAGTGACTGAAGGCAAGTGTCTGGCAGGTAGCGCTTTCTCCATTCTTCATTTAAAAGGCTCTCTTGGGCTCCTGTGTCACACAGTGCTTTTACTAGGGGTCCATCTAGCTGGCACTGTATAAAGCACCTTTCACCGATTAGACTATATTTACTGACAGAGGAATCCTCCTCCCAGGAGTACATCGTTTGACCTCTGCACTGGGCATTAAGTAACTGATGTCCCTGTCTCCCTTGCAGCTGTTGTAGGCGGGAACACACTCGGGGATAGTACAGATGCAGCCGTTTTACCTCATGCACCATTCTGGGGTTTGGTGAGATTTGGATTTGCTTCCGGGGCCTCCTCCGTGTCGTGGTTACCAGTCGCCCCGCACTGGTAACCTGCTGTCTTTTAACCCAAACGACTGTGACCATTGGCATTCCTTGTCATAATGTCCTTCCTCACCACATCTTAGACAGTGGACACACACACCGTACTCTGAATTGATGAACGGCACTCTTCACAAGCCGGGTATCTTCTGTTTTGGAACCCACTCCTGGGTCTGAGGGATACAAGTTCTGGCCTGGAACGAATCAACTTTTTCACCTCAATCAACTTGGCTTGCAGTTCTCCCATTACTTCCTCCCAGTCAGCACTGGCAGGCCCCTCTTTTGTTGGTGATTCAAGGTTCCCTCTCGGCGCTGGCACTGGAGGGTCTCTATGATGATCTTCAGACTGGCCACCGGGGGTCTCCAACTTCAGCTGACTCATTTTGGAGCAGAGCCTTTCTTAAACTTGTTCGTTCTTGACTCTAAACTAGCGGCCTCATTCATTTTTTCAATTAGGACTTCATCCAAAATGCCAGGATCTTCTAGGTACTGTTTTAGCTGCAACTTGATATCTTTGCTGATTAATCCCGCTCCCAATGATCAAGAACTTCTTCTGGACTAGTCCAGCATCAAACTTCTCTTCCGCTTCTACATCTCTGCATGCAAACAACAGTCTATGTTTCAATTCAATTGCTCTTAACAAGAAATTTTGGGGTGATTCATTATTTTTCTGTGAGAGGTTAATGAGTCGGTGGAACAATTCAGAAGTACTCTCTTCTTTATAATGCCCTTTTAAAATCATCTTCAGTTGTTGCAAGGTCAATTTACTTTTCATTTCTAGTATACTATGAAGGTTCAGTCCTGGGCTGATTGCTTTCACCACGCCCTCAAAGATCTCATCTGTCTGGTAGCCTTTCTGTAAGCCTGCATTGATCTGGTGCAACAAGTTCCTATAAGACAGTCTCTCTTTCTGTTCACACTCTACAATCTGTCCCAGGAATTCTTTCCTTATGGTGATTTGTGGTGTTAGAGAGGACTGTCTCCTGTCTGTGTCTATCACTCGTTCATAGGTTTTGGTCAATTCCTACAGGGCTGTTAGGGCTTTGAATTGTTCTTTCAATTCCTGTAGTTCAGTCTGTGGTAGGAGATTCCCGCTTTTGGTAATTGGTGCCACCCCTCCATCCTCCAACTTCAACCTGGTTAGAAACGGTTAGTTCCTGGAGGAATGTCCCCATGACATCTTCAGTTTCTTTCTCCCCCAGCTCAACCATTTTTGCATTAATGGCACCTAACAGTTGCCTGCGGTTGTGTGCTTTAGAAATCTGTTCTACTGACATAATTATGTGTTCTGCTACTGTTCTTCACAGATTAACTGAGGAAGCAGCTCACTTATTCTGTCCATTTGTATTTCCACATCCATTGCTGCTAGTGAGTTTTTCTTTAGGGCTGGTCCCCTTTAACTGGTGTAGCAGAGTTGAGTTGAGGTGCTTTACTGCTGTGTTTTTCCAGACACTTTTCCTCTTCTCGTTCTACACGCTAATTCCCACTCAGGATTCCCCGTATGGGCCACCAATGTTACACGCATGCCGCTAGGTTCAGATAGGGGCGCGACAGGTTACATGAATTCTTTGGAGTCCTGGGGGAACCGTTACTCAGGGCAACTATAGACCATGTGCTGCTGCGTCTCTCAGGCACACAGGGGTATTGACCCTCAGGCACAGACACACTTGCTGACCAGACACACTTGACAAGAGTCCTCATAAACGGTAGAACAATAGCAATAAGAAGCCGCACAGCCAATGCAAGTTAAGTGTTATGAGAAACAGGCTCCAGTGACAAACAGTACAGTTTCTTTAGTAGCACAGCAGTTCACAGTCTTCCCAGTAGTACAGGACAGCACAGTTCTAATGCAAAGGCACATTAATGAACACAGCATTCTTTACAGAACAGTGAGATGGAGGAGGGGGGAGGGTTTGCTGAGGGAGATGATCCCTGTGACACCATTTCTTCCAGTCCTTATCTTTCTACCTGACAATACTCTACACTGTTAGTTCAGGAATGCTACCTGACCTGTGCTTAGCTTCACTTCTGACTTGAATCCTTTTCACTTGCAGGGGCGCTTCTGTGAGATATAGAACGCACACAAACACACATCCTTTCTCTTCGGCTCCAGCAAGACAGTAAACAACTTACCCACAATCCCCCTGGGGCTCTGCTAAACACTCCTTCTCCTGTGACTGTGTTAACCCCTCTAGTTGATGGATGCTTCTGGAGCACAACACTTACTGTCTCATGTGCTTGTTTAACTTCTAAAAGTTGCTGAATGCTTTTAAAGCAACAGCACTACTTCTGCATGAAATGTTTTTCAACAGCACTACTTCTGCATGTCACACAAGTCTCCGACTCATTTGCGACCTGCCCAAGCGGTGGAACTCAACCTATCATATGTTGGCAAGGATTAGTGAACAGCAGAGGGCAGTAGCTGAATACCAGTTTCAGCATGCCCGTCAGACTGAGAGTCAGCCACCACACATACCAACTGTCAAGTGGGTGTGGATCGCTGACATTTGTAAGGTTCTTGAGAACTTTGAGTACTGCACCAACCTCGTGAGCGGTGATCAGGCTATTATCCGCTTAACCATCCCGCTGCTGTGTCTTTTGAAACAATCACTGCATAATCTCAAAGAGGAAGCTTGGAGTGCCCAGCATTTCGGTATGGAGCCAGATTTCCCAATGGGTGATACTACCCAGCCCAGACAATATTCTGAGGCAACATTGGGTGATGAGGAGGAAGATGAGGAGGATGAGGAGGGATAGGACTTGTTTTTCTGTGCTACCAAGGGGACTCGTAATGCTAAAGAGGGGACACCCAAACCAAGCTTTATGTCTGTCCAGTCTGGATGGGCTGGAGAGGAGGAGGTGGTGAGTCAGTATGAGGAGAGGATGGGTACTGTTTCTACTGTTGGGGACACAGAACATTTGCCTTTTTGCAGCTTGGCCCACATGGCACAGTTCATGTGTAAGTGTCTGTGGCAAGACCCTCGTGTAATACACATTTTATCCAACAATAATAATAATTTTTATTTATATAGCGCCAACATATTCCGCAGCACTTTACAATTAAGCGGGGATATGTACATACAATAAATTCAATACAAGGTAAGACAGTTTAAACAGTTACATTAGGAGTGAGGTCCCTTCTCGCAAGCTTACATTCTTCAAGGAAATTGGTGGACACAATACGTGAAAAGTGCTTGTTATTTCAGGTCTGGCAATGATAATAAGTTGGAATTTTCATATAAAGCTGCATAATCGGGTCATCAGCCAGTATGCTTAAGTGCAATAATCAAGTATTGAGTGCAGTTATCATGTGCATGGAGGGTGTGGAGACAGATGATTAGTAGGGTGCAGATTCTGAATAATATTTAGAAGGAGGGAACAGGGGAAAGCTAGTTTATTGAGTAGTTGAGGTGGTAGGCTTGTTTAAAGAGATGGGTTTTTAAAGTGTGCTTGGAGATGTGGGAGCTAGGCATCAGTTGGATCATCTGGGGTAGAGCATTCCAGAGAACTGGTGCAGCACAAGAGACGTCATGGAGACGGAGGTGCGAGGTTCAGATTATGGGGGATGTTAGTCTTAGATCATTTGCAGAATTTGTAGTGAAGAGATATAAGGCGGTGTAGAACTGTGGAGAGCTTTGTGGGTGAGAGTGATGAGTTTATATTGGACCCTGTAGCGAATGGGCAACCAGTGTAATGACTGGCACAAATGGAGGCATCGGTGAAGCAGCTGGACAGAAATACGACCCTGGCTGGTTGGAGAGGAGAAAGTTTGATAAGAGGGAAACCGATCAGAAGAGAGTTGCAGTAGTCCAGATGAGAGTGAATAAGAGCAACAGTAAGAGTTTTAGCAGTTTCAAAAGGTAAGAAAAGGTCAGATTCTGGAGAAGTTTTTAAGGTGCAGGTGACAAGAACGACCTATACTGGTTGGCCACCTTTCTTGATCCACGGTACAAGGAGAAATTTCTCCACAGTTTGTAATCCCTCCAGATGACAGCAATCAACCTAAATTCACCGAAAATGCAGATTCATGCTACTGCTGTTAAAGTCACCCCCTTCCCATAAAAACTCGTTTCATTCCATCATCAACCATAACTCAGTCCATAGGGCTAATTTTTACAAACCCTATGCACATTGTGCAGTGGACAAACCAGGACAGAATTCCTACTCCAGCGTAACTACTATTTGTGATTGGAGTCTCTTGGGTGGTGGCTTCTTGCGCCAACCATGACTCAGCCCATAGTGCTAATTTTTTACAAACCCTATGCATATTGTGCAGTTGACAAACCAGGACAGTATTCCTACTTCAGCCTCACTACTATTTGTGATTGGTGGCCCTTGGGATGGTGGCTTCCAAAATAGTGGGCAAAATGGCCTGATGCCGCTTGGTAGCAGGCAGCCGGAAATGTTTGACTACTGCTTTGTGTAGGGCACTAAATGCCTTTTTAAGTGGACTAATGTGGACAGAAGGTAGGCTGTTACCCCAAAAACAGCGGGGACAATGGGCTGGTGCGTGCTTTGTAGCAGGCAGTAGGAAATGTTTGGACTACTGCTTTGCGTTTTGCACTAACCACCTTTTAAAGTGGACTAAAGTGTACAGCAGAAGCCAGGCTCTGACCCTTAAAACAGCGGGGAAAATAGACAGGTGCTTTTTAAAAAAAAGGCAGCACAAAATGCTACTACTCTGTGTGCTGGAAATATATTGCTTTGCCTCTGATAAGAGCTGTTTTAAGATGGACACTGGAAGAACACTTTAACCTCTCCCTACCTGTACTCTGACTTTGTTGTGTGTATTCAGCTCTGAAAAGAGCTATTTTTTGGTGTTATTATGGAGTTACTGAGCGGCTCCTTTAAACTGTCCCTGCTCGAGTATCTCTCCCTCCCTACGCTACACTGAACTAGTATACACTGCTGGTAGCCCTGAAAAGGGCTTTTGTTTTATCAAGAGGCCTAAACACTCTCCCTAGCAGCTCAGCGATCTCTCCCTATGCTTGTAGAACGCAGGCTCCAGACGCGATGTGCACAAAATGGCGGTGGCATGGCTTAAATAGACTCTATGACGCTGGGCGACCAGCCAATAACAGTAATGCTACAACCAAGATGTCTGCGGTAGTGTTGAGCCACCCCCATAGTGTTCGGGTTCGGTTCGGTTCGTCGAACACCGGGATGTTCGTGGAACTGTTCGTTGAAGACCTTAGAACACCGTCGAACACCGTTAAAACCAATGGCAGGCAAACAAAAACACATAGAAAACACTTTCAAAGGTGTCCAAAAGCTGACAAACTGCTCAGAAGACACTCTCTTTAAAAAAGCCAGCCGGCAATTCAGAAGCGGCATACACCGGTACCCGACAATTTAGAACAGAAACAATAGAGCATCAAACATAGATTAGATAGATAGAAACATGTCAGTCACATATATAAGTACAGTGACAGTGTTGCTTACTGTACTTGTCATTTAGTGTTAAAGGATTTATTAAAAAAAATAATAGTGTTTTCATGCACCGTCTCTTTAAAAAAGCCGGCCGGCAATTCAGCATCGGTACCCGTCAATTTATAACAGAAAGAATAGAGCATCACACATAGATTAGATAGATAGAAACATGTCAGTCACATATATAAGTAGTACAGTGATAGTGTTGATGACTGTACTTGTAATTTAGTGTTAAAATAAAGGATTTATTGAAAAAAAAATTGGCGTGGGGTTCCCTGTAATTTTAGTCTCTAGCGGAGGTTAAGCAGACGGCTGGGGCAGAAGTTTGAAGCCTGGGAAGGGGGTAATACCCACGGAGCTTCCCAGGCTACTAATATCAGCCCCCAGCTGAATACCTAGCCTTTACTAGCTATTAAAATGGGGGACCCCCAAAAAAATGATGTGGGGTCCCCCCTATTTTAATAGCTAGCAAAGGCTAGGCAGACAGCTGGGGGCTGATATTAATAGCCCAGGAAGGGTGCCATAAATATTGTCCCCCTCCCAGGCTAGAAACACCAGCCGTCAGCCGCCCCAGAAATGGCGCATCCATAGGATGCGTCAATTCTGGCACTTAGCCTCGCTCTTCCCACTGCCCTGTAGCGGTGGCAGTGGGGTAATAGGGCTGGGGTTGATGTCAGCTTATAATGCCAGCTGACATCAAGCCCAGGTTAGTAATGGAGAGGCGTCTATAAGACACCCCCATTACTAACCCCATAGTCAAAGTTAAAAAAAAACACAAACACCTAGAATAAAGTCCTTTAATTGAAATAAACACACAATTCTTTATTGTTCTAAATTAAACCATACTTACCATCATGCCCATTCCAGCTGAAGCCAATGTCTTCTGCAATAAAAGTAAAATAATAAAGTAACATCATCCTTACCTTTCCATGGTTCCCACGACAGCTTCAGCTCTGCTACATTCACATGACAGGCTGGACCGCAGTAGAACGCTGCCATTCAGCTTGCCATGCCGCACACACTGAGAAGCGCAGGCATGCTTGTGCTCCACAGTGTCTCGCTGTGACGGCATAAAGATGAGCCGAGGTCATGTCCAATGAACTCAGCTCACCTCATGCCCGTCACTGACAGCGTGGGAAAATTCTCCTGCGTTTGCAGTCAGCGTGAGAGAATTCTCCTGCTGAAGCGCTGAGCGCAGGAGAATTTTCCCACGCTGTCAGTGACGTGCATGAGGTGAGCTCATGTCCAATGAACTCAGCTCACCCTTTTTTTTTTTTTAATTATTTTATAAATTTCATGAAATAATTAAGAAAAAAATACGTGGGGCTTCGCCCTATTTTTGTGTCCAGCCAGGTACAGCAGTCAGGAACGGGCTGCCCCCAACCACCAGCTGCCTATTTGTACCTGGCCGGGCACAACAATATAGGGAAGCCCTTTTTTTTTAAAATTATGTCATGAATTTCATGAAATAATAAAAAAAAAAAATACGTGGGGCTTCGCCCTATTTTTGTGTCCAGCCAGGTACATCTAGGCAGTTGGGGGCTGGAATCCACTGCACAGGGAGGCCCAAGCTTTCTGGGCCCCCCCCCCCGCTGCAAATTGCAGTCCGCAGCCACCCCAGAAAATGGCGCGTTCATAGAAGTGCCATCTTCTGGCGCTGTACCCAACTCATCCAGGGCCCTGGTGCGGTGGCTCACTGGGTAATAAAGGGGTTAGGGCCAGCTTGGCATTATCAGCTGGCCCTAAGCCCGAAATTCAAGGGGTCACGCCAATATTAGACATGACCACAATGAATTTCTAGTAAAGTATTTAAAAAAACACAACACCCAGAATAAAGTCCTTTAATTGAAATAAACACACAATTTTTTAATGTTCTAAATTAAACCATACTTACCATCACGCACATTCCAGCTGAAGCCAACGATCTCCTGCAATAAAAGTAAAATAATAAAGCAACCTCATCCTTACTTTTCCATGGTTCCCACGACAGTTTCAGCTCTGCTACATTGACATGACAGGCTGGATGGCCGCCGAAAGCTGCCATCCAGCTTGCCACGCCACAGACACTGAGAAGCGCAGGCATGCTTGCGCTCCTCAGTGTCTGGCTGTGACGGCATCCAGATGAGCCGAGGTCATGTTCAATGAACTCGGCTCACCTCATGCACATCAGTGTGGGAAAATTCTCCTGCGCTCAGCGCTTGAGCAAGAGAATTCTCCCATGCTGGGATGGCATTGAGATGACAGGCTGGATGGCAGCTGAGCGCTGCCATCCGGCATGCCATCCTTCATAGACACTCACGCTGACTGCAAGCGCAGGAGAATTTTCCCACGCTGTCAATGACGTGCATGAGGTGAGCTGAGTTCATTGGACATGACCTCGGCTCATCTTTTTGCCGTCACAGCGAGACACTGAGGAGCACAAGCATGCCTGCGCTTCTCAGTGTCTGCAGCATGGCAAGCTGGATGGCAGCTTTCGGCTGCGATCCAGCCTGTCATGTGAATGTAGCAGAGCTGAAGCTGTAGTGGGAACCATGGAAAGGTAAGGATGATGTTGCTTTATTATTTTACTTTTATTACAGGAGATCGTTGGCTTCAGCTGGAATGGGCGTGATGGTAAGTAGAGTTTAATTTAGAACAATAAAAATTGTGTGTTTATTTCAATTAAAGGACTTTATTCTGGGTGTTTGTGTTTTTTTTTAACTTTGACTATGGGGTTAGTAATGGGGGTGTCTTATAGACGCCTCTCCATTACTAACCTGGGCTTGATGTCAGCTGGCATTATAAGCTGACATCAACCCCAGCCCTATTACCCCACTGCCACCACTACAGGGCAGTGGGAAGAGCGAGGCTAAGTGCTAGAATTGGCGCATCCTATGGATGCGCCATTTCTGGGGCAGCTGACGGCTGGTGTTTCTAGCCTGGGAGGGTGCCAATATTTATGGCACCCTTCCTGGGCTATTAATATCAGCCCCCAGCTGTCTGCTAGCCTTTGCTAGCTATTAAAATAGGGGAGACCTCACATCATTTTTTTGGGGGTCCCCCATTTTAATAGCTAGTAAAGGCTAGGTATTCAGCTGGGGGCTGATATTAGTAGCCTGGGAAGCTCCGTGGGTATTACCCCCTTCCCAGGCTTCAAACATCTGCCCCAGCCGTCTGCTTAACCTCCGCTAGAGACTAAAATTACGGGGAACCCCACGCCAATTTTTTTTATAATAAATCCTTTATTTTAACACTAAATGACAAGTACAGTAATCAACACTGTCACTGTACTTCTTATATATGTGACTGACATGTTTCTATCTATCTAATCTATGTGTAATGCTCTATTCTTTCTGTTATAAATTGACGTGTACCGATGCTGAATTGCCGGCCGGCTTTTTTAAAGAGATGGTGCATGAAAACACTAATATTTTTTTTAACAAATCCTTTAACACTAAAAGACAAGTACAGTAACCAACACTGTCACTGTACTTATTATATATGTGACTGACATGTTTCTATCTATCTAATCTATGTGTGATGCTTTATTCTTTCTGTTCTAAATTGTCGGGTACCGGTGTATGCCGCTGCTGAATTGCCGGCTTTTCATGTTTCACTGTGAGCACTGTTCCCATCGATTTGGGCAACCACTGTAATGCCACAACCACCATGGCTGTGGCATTACAGTGAGTGGCAGACAATCCCTGCATGATTGGTGCTCTAAATAGCGCCAGACATGCAGGACACGCTTTTGGTGCACGAACAGTTATCGAACATAACCTCAAACAGCCGAATTTTTTGCAAATCGTTCGCGTTCGTCGAACGACTCGAACACCGCCCAAAACAGCTCGAATTTGAGATTGGCGAACAGTTCTAGTCGAACACCGCTCATCTCTAGTCTGCGGCATTACTGTGATTGGTTAAGAAGCCCAGCATGTTTAGTGGCTGCAAAGCAGGCGCCAAAACTGCAGGATGGGACATCCGAATGTAGCGAGGCGACTACACAAATACCCGCAATATAACGAGTAACCCTAATACTGTACTATCTGTGCGAATAGCGAATAGTAACAAATATACTCGCTCATCACTAGTCAGCACATATGTAGAGATAAGCTGAGCCAATTATATTGTTACCATGTATGACTATTAACAAGCTATAAAACCCTGACCAATGATGTAATAAAGTCTGATCTGCCCCGATGCTCAAAGTATCAGACATGGTTCTTCCGTGCACATATTTGAATATCCTCTGATATTTCTGTTGGTTGAATGTATTTTACATGCATGTTACAGTTATGTATGTAATGGTTATTTCCCTGTGTGCTGCAGTGTTGACCGGAGACCACAAGATGTCACTGTCTTTCTTTTCACTCTGGTATAGAAGGTAGGTGAAATCTGCCCAGATACAGACATCAGGCACAAAAACAGTTTGAGGGTTAACTAGAAGTACAGCCCATAGTGGGAGGGACTTCTGTGGATTTCTGGGAGAAAGGGATCAGGGATCCATTTTAGTCAGTCTAGAAGAGTAAGGGAAAGAGGGAAGACAGATTGTTCCTTGTGTGGAACTACAAGGCTTATGAGGAAAAGGACCTAGTTACAGAGGCAGCAGGATGACACAGGCAAATGGAGAACCCGTCAAGAGAAAAGCTTAGAAGTCCAGGAAGCGTATTGTCCAGTGAGAAAGGGGACCTTAGGACGAGGTAGCACCCTGCTGTGGGTACTGAAGGTACTGTCCAGCGAGAAAGGGACCTTGGGAAAAGGCATCGACCTGCTGTGGGTACTGAAACAAGGAGCACGTCTCTACGAGCGGCCCCTGGGACTGATATAAGCAAGGACACAGGGGATCAGGGCATAGCGACACACGTGGATCCGTATGGCTCTACCCCTAAGGAAAATGCAGGCATTTAAGATCTGTCCTCACTACTGAGCCGTACCTGTTGCCGGAAACAAAGTGTTGACTGTAACTATGAGAATGGAGCCTGTATACTGTGTGGCAACTGATGAAAAATGCATAACCTGTTGTTACTCTATGTTCATCTGTTTGACTGTGCATAAAAAGAACACCGTTTATAACAGCTGGTTTGGCTTCATGACTGAGAGGGTTAAGCGGGACAGTTCTTCACCCAGCACATTAACAGGGACTGTGGAGATCTCAGATCTCGAAGCATCGCCGCACATGCAACCATACAGTACACCATTTCCTGTATCGGGCCGGGGTGTCAAAGAAGCGACACTCGCCCATGACTACCACCCTGTCCCCCGTTACACCACTGACCTGCGCTGAGCTCACTGAGTGACAGGACACCACTCACTGAGCTCTAGTGTAGGTCAGGGGCCCAGTCGCTGTAGCGAGTCATTCTCCTCTGCTCCTCAGCATGTGTGGTCACTTCAAGCCAGATGAGTATAATGATTTTTTTTATTACATTACCTCCAACCTTCTCCTCTTCTTGGCATAAGGTACAACTTGGGTGGGTCAAAATGTTCAACTGGCCCATCCTAGAATTAATCAAAAAGTTAGCCTTCAATGTTTAAATCATGGTTTGTTTGTTTTCTGGGTGATTTTTGGTATACAAATAATTCTAAATAACCTTCAATTACTATTGTGTTTTTATTATATTCAATTTAACAGCAACTTCTGGGGCGGCCCATAGGCGATAAATGTAGGTGTGGTACACGTTCTACTCTCCGGTGGCACTCTAAAACGTTACTGCATAGCATCTTGCAGCTTCAGGATCGCAAAGTCAGATTTCAGACACAGCCAGACTTCTCATAGAGAAACAAACTCTCTCGGACTTCCAAATCGTTTTATACGTGATGCTGAACAAATGTTGTGTATACATTAATAGGAGGCGCTGACAGCGCAGCCTCCTCCATATACAGTGGTCAGGTTATCGCTAGTTATAGCAAGGGAGCGAGAGCTTCTGGGTACTAGGAGAGACACATATCAGCTCTCATGTGGAGGCGGAGGTTCCAATTCCAGTTACAGGGAAAATTATACATATATTAACCCTTTCATGCCTCGGCCCTTTTCCGTTTTTGCTCTTTTGTTTTTAATTCCTCTTCTTCCCAGAGCCATAACTTTTTTATTTTTTGGCAATATGGCCTTGTAAGGGCTTACATTTTTTGCGGGACGAGTTGTACTTTTGAACGACACCATTTGTTTTACCATATCGTGTACTGGAAAACGGGAAAAAAATTCAAAGTGCCGTGAAATTGTAAAAAAAAGTGCAATTCCACAGTTGTTTTTTTTTTTTTTACCATGTTCATTAAATGCTAAAACTGACCTGCCATTATTATTCTCCAGGTCATTACGAGTTTGTAGATTCCAAACATGTATAGGTTCTTTTTTGTTTAAGTGGTGAAAAACAATCCAAAGTTTGTTAAAAAAATAAAATAAATAAAAGTTGCCATTTTCCAAGACCCGTAGCGTCTCCATTTTTTGCAGACCCCGGGTTGTCATGTCAACCCATCGGCGACCCGCGGTCATGCAACATGGGCGCCGATGGGCGGAACTAGTGATGTCCTTCCGCCGAGGCCATGTTAAATGCCGCTGTCAGAGATTGACAGCGGCATTTAACTTGTTAACAGCCGGGGTTAGATCGCGATTCCACCCTCGGCTGTCAGGGGCACATAACAGCTGAACAGATCAGCTGTCATGTGTCCGGAAAGGTGCGGACTCATCGCTGGAGCCCACGCCAAAGGGAGAGACACACTATGCGCCATACATGTACATGTTGAAATGTTCCCAAAGTTGTTTTTTCAGCCTTATAGGGGACACAATGTGAAATAAAAAATAAACAGATAAATAAATACAAATCGCTGTTACTAGTCCCCGTCGGAACAAAAAGAAAAAAGAAAAATAATGTATAAAATAATTGTTATGGAAAGCGTAAAACATTTTAAAATGTATTTCAGTGGTCCTTTGTGGGCATAAAAAAAATAGAACAAAAAATAATAAAAATAAAAATGTATTTCCTTTATTTTTGCACCAATATCTCCCCCAAAAAAGTAAAGAAAATAACATAAAAATGTGGCCCCACTTATCACGAGAAAAAGATGCAAAACTATGTGAGTACATGAGCAATAATTTATTTTACAGCTTTTTAAACTGCATATACAAAAAACACGAAAATGTACCTGGTCAGGAACATGGGTAAATGGTCAGGTCTTGAGATGCTTAAAGAAGATGTCGTAATAAAAATTTTATTTCATAAATGGTCCATATTATCTATGTAATTTTATGTAAATTCATTAAATTCTTACTGATCACTGTGTTACACGCACGCCGCCTAAGTTCAGGTACATGAATTCGTTGGAATCCTGGGGGAACCGTTATTCAGGGTGACCATAGGCTGCAGCTTCTCTCAGGCACACGATAGATTCAGTTGCTAACCAGACACATCTGACAAGAGTCTTCATAAACTGTAGAACAGTAACATTTAATGAGGCATGACCAGTGCAATGCAAATGTCTCTTTGAGCAACAGGCTCCAGTAATAACAGTACAGTCTCCTTTGCAGCACAGCAGTACACAGTCTATTATCCAGTAGCACAATACAGCACAGTTTTAATGCATACACAACCACAGGGTTTTCCTTCACAAGAACTCAATTGTACACAGCATTCTTTATCTTGCATGGAAATGGAGGGGGGGGGGGGGTGTGATGAGGGATATGATCTCTATGACAGGCTTCCTTCCAGTCCTTATCTTCCTGACCGATAATACTCCACACTGTTAGCACTGGGAGTTTGTTTAGCTTCCCTTCTGACCTGAATTCTGTTTCATTGCCTTCTGTGAGATACAGATCATAAGCCACCTTTTTCTTCGGCTCCGACCAGACAGTAAACAACTTCCCCACAATCCCCCTGGGGCTCTGCTAAAACACTCCCCTTCTCCTGTGACTGTGTTAACTCCTCTAGTTGCTGGATGCTTCTGGAGCACAACACTTCTTGTCTCCTGTGGTTGTGTTACTTCTAATAGTTGCTGAATGCTTTTAATGCAACAGCACTACTTTTGCAAGTCACACTTTGCAACAGCACTACTTCTGCATGTCACACATTGTTTCCGAAGCCATTTCGGTGGCACGTTCCTCTTCTTTGCCAGCTTACAAAGGTACAGTTATCTGGGAAGAAAACAACGTTCTTCAGTTTAAGTTTATGGAGGCTTAGAACTAGAGATGAGCGAATGTTTCAATATTCGGTTCGGATTATGATTGCAGAATCTGCAATATTCACCGATTTATTCGTCGAATATTTGCCGACCATTGCCGAACGCCATAAGATTCAATGGGGGCAAAAACAAATGCATATACAACACCTTCAAATGGGTCCAAAAGCTGCCAAAACATATCAAATTAGGGGTAGACACCAGGAAAGTATTATCAATTGACCCAGAGTACAAGTACTATAATTATTATTATTACAGCGACATTTATTCTGTGGCGCTTTACATGTGAAAAGGGGTCACCGACTGGTACAAGAGAAGTGAAGACCCTGCCTGCGAGGGCACACAAACAATCTACAAGGGATGGGTGAGAATACAGTAGGTGAGGGTACAGCTAGTCGTGCAGCGGTATGCTGGAGTGAGGTTTACCGCAGATTGTATGCTTGTCCGAAGAAGTGGGTCTTCAGCTTCCTTTTCAAAGTTTCCACGGCAGGCGACAATCTGATGTGTTGGGGTACAGAGTAACACAGTAGGGAAGATGCACGAGACAAATCTGCTGACAGCATTAATGAAAGGAAGCTTCCAGGAGCTCACAACTGAGCAGATTAACCCCTGCACCAATTAATATGAAGGCAAAAGACTTTTAATGGCTGCAGGAGTTGGAGGAATAAGACGCTGCTGTCTTCTGGCTCGTCTCTGTCACGGTAAACCTGTGACACCTTGCAAGCTTCAACATAATGTTCACATGGTAGACAGCAGCGGTGGTTAGTCTCCTAGACAATGAGCTAACTCCTTTATGATGATTGAGACCACCATCTCCTTAGCTTGCTGCTGGTACTTTTCTGTGGGAATGAGCTTATCTTCAACCAGCCTGAAATATTTCCAGTGAATTTTGGCACGCCATGGTTTTAGCAGTGCACCCAGTAACAGAAGCGAAGCCATCCACAATTTCCTTCTCAGGAATTTTATTTGGTAGACCGAGTGGCTGCCCAAACATTAGTCTCTCACAAAGGAGCTGAAGACACTGAGTGGCAGAAAGTGCAAGTTTCTCCAACATGTAAGATATTAGAGGGAGAACAGGGAGAGCAGCACGGTGGCTCAGTGGTTTCCCCCAGGTTCTCTGGTTTCCTCCTCAGGAAAAAAGCACCCATGCAGTGTCCAGGAACCTTCACACAGACTTTTCTTAGTGTGGTCACTGCTTTCTGGTTCTTCTATCCTTTAGTATACAGGCCCGGAGAGAATAAGACACAAGACAGGTAGTATGTGTCAACAGACTCTAACTTTATTACAAAGCATAGGATTTATATACACCCTGGAGGCAGAAACGGATTTACCATATATGGTCCGATCATACAATTTAGCTGTGCAAAGAAAAGCTGGTTTCTGTTCTTGTGACGCCTAGGTTTGTAGTTGAAACATTTAATCAGACACATTTAATCAGACACATTTAATCAGACACTTCTGATGACTAGCAAGGACACGTTAGTTTCTATTGATACAAGGAAGGAACATTTAGTTGTTGTTTTTGACCTAAGGTAACCGTCAGATTTATATAGCATAGATCAGGTCTTTGAACTGGGGGGACCTCATCTTCTGCTATAACATTCCGTCCTTTTGTTCCTTCATTTATCAATATGAATCTCTATATTTTCTTTTTGTTTTAGTACAACGCTGAATACACATTAGAAAAAGCTTAAAAATCAAATAAACCACAAGACACATTAGCAAAACCTGAAAAATAGCTTGTACTGTACCAGCCAACCACCCACTGATACCTTTAAACCAATTGGCGGGATTCAGAAAGGAAAAGGTGTTTGCCCACCAGGAATCCTGGTTCTTAAGGTTGGCCTCATCATAAAGCTTCCTTAATTTTACAACATCTTCTAATTTATGTTTGAGTGTCAACACACTAGAATTATCTATATAGTGGCAACACACGGGCCCTATTACCTGGCACATTTCTCCTTGTGCCACCGTCAAATAATCTAGTACATGGGTATGTTGGTTCGTGACAATAATCAATTGATTTTGTACTGCAAGAGACCCATTAACTACTTCTATAATCCCCCAGATCTGATCATCCAAAAAATCTGTAGCCTCAACTAATTTATCCCACATTTGCGTCAGCATAGGGTATATAAACAATGCACTGAAAAACTTATTACCCCCCCCCCCATTTGAACTATGTGGGGTCTCACATTCGGCCTAGGATTGTTATCTGCGGCTCTTTTATGTAGTGTATGTTTCGGGATAGACAAGGGATCTAGCTGGTCTGGAGTAACAATATAAGTTGCGGGTGTCAATCTGGCTAAAGTACAAGTTCCTGTTACTCCTACTGGGAGCCACTTGAATGCCTTGTCTCCACATACCCAATACATGGATGAGGGAAGATCCCATAACGCTGAATGTTGCAGTATTAAACGGTGAACTAAATCAACAAACTTGGAAACATTAGACATCATACACCATCCAGGCTGCTGACCTAAGGGAGAACAATACCCTGCGTCGGGCGCACCACAAGTGGGGGCACCCTGCTCGTAACTTGAACTGTCATTACATTGTAGATTGCCAGGTATGTCGGCACAGGTATCACTTGTCCCGTTTTTAAAATAAACATTGTTCACCCAATCAGGGGTGTGTAGATATCTTTCCAACAGGGAAGGTTTAAATGCATCACTAGTGCCTGAGGTGGGCTTGAAACTTACTTTTAACCCTTGTTGAGGTATCTTACCAAAATCAGTAAATTTTGTTTTGTTTCGGGGTACCTACTCCCCTCCTTTAAAAGCTAGATATATCCTGGGGATTACTTGACCTGTCAGGTTCCCTTGCCACCAAGGAAATTCTGTCCATCCTACCACAGGAATCCCAACGGTGGTATTCCACAATCTCTGGGTGGCATTATCGGCCAAAGTATCTGAGCAGTTCTCCCAAAAGTTTATCTCTTCCCATGAGACTGGGACAGCGAGAAAGGGTATGCTAGTGGACGTCACAGGGGCATGTGTACATATCCAACAATTAGCAATAGTCTGGTTTTGCTCCTTTAGTCCATCGATTAGAGCAAGATGGTGTTTAATGAATCTATTGTCATCTCTATCTGTGGTGCCTAACGTAGTCCATGCACCTGTGGTCGCAAGGATGCAGGTAAGTATAAACAATGTCTTCATTCTTTGTCCGCTGGGTCTCCTAGTATCTTTTTACAATGGGACGCGTGGATCCAGGCTTCTTTTCCCTCTAGCTTAACGGCTGTGCTTGTGGTTAGCAGAACTTGAAAGGGTCCGTCAAACCGTGGATCTAGACTTTTCCTCACGTGTCTTTTTATAACCACCCAGTCTCCAGGTTGCAGCGTATGGCTGCTAGAGTCTTGATCTGGATCTGGTCGGTGCGTCTGGTATGTGCTCTTACCTTTATGACAGCTACTTGTTTGGGTAATTGTAGCGCATCAATTAACTGCTGGACCGCATCAGCATTCTTTATGGGGTGTCCTGCTGCCATCAGGAAACCTCTTGATTTCCATATTGGACCAAAATCATGCATTATACCGAATGCGTACCTAGAATCCGTGTAAATGTTAACAACACTACCTTCTGCTAATTTACAGGCCTCGGTTAGGGCCCTAAGTTCGGCCTCTTGAGCCGATTGGTGTGGGAGCATTGGTTCTGCCTTGATTACTGCATTGAGGGAGACAACTGCATATCCAGTATGGAAAGTACCTGAATCGTCCTGATGACGGGATCCATCTACAAAAAATTCAAAATCTGCATTTTCTAATTCATGTTCAAATACAGTAGGTAAACCTGCCGTTTCTTGTGCCATCATTTGTACACAGTCATGAGGAACATCCTCTCTTGGATCTTCCTTAAAAAGCACAGTACCTGACCCCTCCTTCAGATCCGAGAGAGGTAACAAAGTTGCTGGGTTCAAAGTAGTACACCTCTGTAAAGAAACATTGGGAGGCATTAACAGTGCACATTGTAACCTGAGATGACATGCTGCTGAGAGGTGAGCGGGTTGCACTTGATTCAATATAGTATAGACATCATGAGGTGTTAGCACGGTGAGCGGATGATCTAGAACAATGTCTGCAGATTTGTGGAGTAGCAGTCAAACAGCATGCAGAGCACGTACACAGGATGGTGCACCTCTGGCTACCGCATCCAATCTGCCACTAAAATAGGCAACAGGTCTCTGATTGTCACCATGTAATTGAGTTAAAACTCCTGCTGCATGTCCAGCTTGCTCGTGAAGGTACAGAGTAAATGGGAGCTCATTAGTGTTGAGCGAACATGCTCGACACTGCTCGGTACTCGCCCGAGCATCACGCTACTCGGGATGTTCGGCGAGCACCGAGCATTTCCGGGTTACTCGGGCGGGAGCTCGGGTCTCCGCCCTGCATGTTTGGCGCTCTTTACAGAGCCAATGAACATGCAGGGATTGCCAGCCAGTCACTGTAATGCCGCAGCCATGTTGTTTGTGGACATTACAGTGATTGGCTGGCCGCACAGCGTCACCTCGAGTATTTAAAACCAGGCGGCGCCATCTTGGACACAGTCGCTCCGGATCAGACAGTGTAGGGACAGCGCTGCTGATTTAGGGAGAGATATATCCTGCAAAATAGTTAGTGTAGGTTCTGTAAAGGCTGCCAGATCAAACAAACAGTCCTTCTCAGGACTAATATCCATCCCAGGTATATCAGGCAGGCAGGCAGGCAGGCTGTATAGGAGACGCAGTGGTTATACCAGCAAACGCTGCATTACAGTCCTGTGTGCTGCTCCTGTTGCTGAAATTGCTGGACTTAGCTCCAGGTCCCGGGGGCCAGGAAAAATCCTTTTTTTTATCTAAATCCTCTTTTTTTTTTCCTCCTTCACAATGTACAAATACCCATCTTATTAACCTTTTGGTGCCCCCCCCCTCCCAAAAAAAAGTGTGCCTCTGATTTTTCAGACACAAATATATCTGTTGAAAATAGTCTGGTGTAGGCCAGAGAAATAGAAGTGTGGTTTTGCAGTTCTATGGGCCATTTATATCTAAAAAAAACAGTTTGAGTGTGTCGCTCACTGTTCAGCCGCAAATATATATATATTTTAAAAAGCCTGGTATACACCAGTAAATTATTACTGTGGTTTTGATGTTCCACGGTAAAACATCTCTATTATCCTGTTTTTGGCATTTTTTTGCTGTATAAAAATGATAAGTGTCTCCCTGATTTTTCAGACACAAATATATCTGTTGAAAATAGTCTGGTGTAGGCCAGAGAGACAGAAGTGTTCTTTTGCTGTTCCACGGTAAAAAATCTCTATTATCCTGCTTTTTGCATTTTTTGCTGTAAAAAAAAAAAAATAGTGTCTCCCTGATTTTTCAGACACAAATATATCTGTTGAAAATAGTCTGGTGTAGGCCCGAGAAATACAAGTGTGGTTTTGCAGTTCCACGGTACAAACCTCTGTATTATCCACTTTTGGGCCATTTGTATCTAAAAAAACCAGTTTGAGTGTGTCGCTCACTGTTCAGTCGCAAATATATATATATTTTAAAAAGCCTGGTATACACCAGTAAATTATTACTGTGGTTTTGATGTTCCACGGTAAAACATCTCTATTATCCTGTTTTTGGCATTTTTTGCTGTATAAAAATAATAATAGTGTCTCCCTGATTTTTCAGACACAAATATATCTGTTGAAAATAGTCTGGTGTAGGCCAGAGAGACAGAAGTGTGCTTCTGCTGTTCCACGGTAAAAAATCTCTATTATCCTGCTTTTTGCATTTTTTGCTGTAAAAAAAAAAAAAAATAGTGTCTCCCTGATTTTTCAGACACAAATATATCTGTTGAAAATAGTCTGGTGTAGGCCCGAGAAATACAAGTGTGGTTTTGCAGTTCCACGGTACAAACCTCTGTATTATCCACTTTTGGGCCATTTGTATCTAAAAAAAACAGTTTGAGTGTGTCGCTCACTGTTCAGCCGCAAATATATATATATTTTAAAAAGCCTGGTATACACCAGTAAATTATTACTGTGGTTTTGATGTTCCACGGTAAAACATCTCTATTATCCTGTTTTTGGCATTTTTTGCTGTATAAAAATAATAATAGTGTCTCCCTGATTTTTCAGACACAAATATATCTGTTGAAAATAGTCTGGTGTAGGCCAGAGAGACAGAAGTGTGCTTTTGCTGTTCCACGGTAAAAAATCTCTATTATCCTGCTTTTTGTATTTTTTGCTGTAAAAAAAAAAAAAATAGTGTCTCCCTGATTTTTCAGACACAAAAAAAAGAAAAACAGTAGTGTCTCCTGACTGTTGTGACACAAAAATATATCTGTTGAAAATAGTCTTGTGTAGGCCCGACATCCCAGTGTGGTTTCGCAGTTCCACGGGTCAAATCGCTGTACTATCCAGTTTTGGGCCTTTGGTATCTAAAAAAAAAGCAGTTTGAGTGTGTCGCTCACTGTTCAGCCGCAAATATCTCTATTTAAAAAAGTGTGGTATACCCCAGTAAACAATAACTGTGGTTTTCCTCTTCCACGGTTCTAATCTACTCTTTATTACCCTTTTTCCATTAATAGTGCAAGTGTAAGCTATTTTACTTCATTTACAATGGGCAAGGCGCGTGGCAAGGGACGTGGAAGTGGACGTTATGGTGATGGTTCGTGCAGAGGACGGGGCCGTGGCCAAGGTGAAAATGTGCCACAACCAACAGCCACATCTTCTCGCTCCCACTTCTTGACCGAATTACTAGGGAAGCACAGAACAACACCAGTATTGAGAACTGATCAGTGTGAACAGGTTATTAATTGGATAGCAGACAATACTTCCAGTTACCTGGGCACCACCACCTCCGGTCTGTCTTCCACACGGTCAACTCTTAGTAGCCGTGAGTCTCGACCGCATACTCCTCCTCACCCTGATGCTCCTTCCTCCCACCATGCCGAGTGTCGTCAGACAGCAAGTGATCCCACACTTGGACACTCTGAAGAGCTGTTCACTGGTCCATTTCCATATTTGGGCCCCTCGCCTGATACGCTTGAAGTGGTGGAAGAGGAGATCCCATGTTGCGATGCCCAAATATTTGAACAGCCACGGCCACAGGAAGTCGACGTTGGCAATCTGTCACAAGAGGTGGACGATGACAAGACACAATTGCCAGGAAGTGAGGAGGAGGATCGTGGTGCGCAAGTGGAAGAGGAGGAGGTGGTGGATGATCTAGTAACTGACCCAACGTGGAAGGAGGACATGCAGAGTGAGGCCAGCAGCACACAGGGGGAGGGAGGCAGAGTACCCCAACAGGCAGGAAGAAGCAGTGTGGTGGCCGCAGACAGAAGGCAGGCAACCGTTCCCCGTAACACCAACACGGGGGACGTTGCCAGTACAAGCGGTAGGTCTTCCAGAGTCTGGAATTTTTTTAAAGACTCTGCTGATAACCCCAAAAAGGCCATATGTTCCACCTGCCATGCCAGCATCAGCAGGGGTGACAAAACTACCAGCCTGACCACCACCAGCATGATCAGGCACATGGCAGCAAAGCACCCGACTTTGTGGGGCGAAACCCAGGGTCCACGACCAGTGTCAGCGGGTGTCACCACTGCTTCTTCCACTGTTGTGCGTGCAATAGAACCCCCTGTTGTGTGTGCAAGGCAATCCCCTGTCCATACTGCATGTAAATATGCCCCTTCCTCCCAGTCTTCACTTGTTATGGAAGTTTCTCAAGAAACAGCATCAACGTCCACGTCCACGTCCCACCGCAGCGTTCAATTGTCCATATCCCAGACCTTTGAACGAAAGCGGAAATTCGCAGCTGACGCCCCACAGGCCACAGTCCTAAATTCACACATTTCACGACTGCTTGCATTGGAAATGCTGCCTTTTAGGCTGGTGGAGACAGAATCCTTCCGCAATCTTATGGCGGTGGCCGTCCCTCGGTACTCGGTCCCCAGCCGACACTATTTTGCCCGGTGTGCCATCCCCGCACTACACAAGCACGTGTCCCAAAGCATCTGCCGTGCCCTCAACAACGCAGTTACTGGGAGAGTCCACCTGACAACGGACACGTGGACAAGTGCTTGTGGCCAGGGACGGTACATCTCTCTGACGGCACACTGGGTAAACATAGTGGAAGCCGGGACCCAGTCGGACCTTGGGACGGAACACATCCTCCCCACACCGAGGATTGCGGGCCCTATGTCAGTCAGAGTTGCCCCCACAGTGTACAGCTCCTGCGCATCCTCCTCCTCCTCCTCCTCCTCATGTTCAGCCTCCATCTCAGATATCACCACATCAGTTACAAGCTGGAAGCATTGCAGTACTGCCTCCGCCAAGCGGCAACAGGCTGTGCTGAAACTCATAAGCTTAGGTGATAAACCTCACACTGCTTGTGAGTTGTGGACAGCTGTGAAAGAGCAGGCAGATCTGTGGCTGAGACCGCTGAACCTACATCCCGGCATGGTCGTATGTGACAATGGCCGTAACCTGGTGGCGGCTCTGAGACGAGGTGAGATCACACACGTACCATGCCTGGCTCATGTGCTTAACCTCGTGGTTCAGCGGTTTCTTAAATCGTACCCCGAGTTGCCAGATCTGCTCGTGAAAGTACGCCGCCTGTCAGCTCATTTTCGCAAGTCGGCTACAGCTTCCGCCGCCCTTGCTGTGTTGCAGCAGCGTTTGCAGCTTCCAGCACACCGACTGGTGTGTGATGTCCCCACACGTTGGAACTCTACCCTCCACATGTTGGAAAGGATTTGTGAGCAGAAGAGAGCAGTTGTGGAGTACCAGCTGCAACAAGGCCATCGATATTCAGGTCAGACTCCACACATAAGACCTCAGGAGTGGACCTGGATGTCTGACATATGTACCATCCTGACAAACTTTGAGGAGGCCACCAAGATGGTGAGTGGCGATGACGCCATCATTAGTGTCAGCATCCCACTTGTCTGTCTTTTGCAACGCTCTCTGCAGAGAATTAAAGAAGAGGCATTGCAGCCAGAGTATGATGAGATGGATCAAGAAGCCGTAGCGGGCGATTACACACAGCCCAGCCTCATCTCATCCCAACGTGCATTGGGGGACAATGAGGGAGAGGAGGAGGAGGAGGAAGAACAGGAGCTGCTATCATGCGTTGTAGACGGTAGTACCTGTACAAGTGTCATACCGTCGGTTCAGCGTGGGTGGCCTGAGGACAGGGGGGAGGAGGAAGAGGAGGAGGAGGAGGAGAGCATTGTCAGTCGTCATCTTGGTGAGGACACGGAAATCTTGCCCATTACCAGTCTGGCACGCATGGCTGACTTTATGTTACGCTGCCTTAACCGTGACCCTCGCGTTGTCAAAATGTTGGGTGACAGTCATTACTGGTTGGTGACACTTGTAGACCCCCGCTACAAGGAGAACTTTCACTCTCTTATTCCTGAGGTGGAGAGGTCTACAAAAATGGGGCAATACCAGAAGGCCCTTGCTGCAGAACTCTTAAAAAAATTCCCATCTGAACACGCTAGCGGCAGAGGTCACAGTTCGTTGCCCAACCAAGGCGTACAGGCGAGAGAGATGCAACTCCAATCCAGCAGAGGCAGCGGAACACTGTCAACGGTCTGGGACAGTTTTCTGACACCCGCCCAGCTTACAGGCCCTGAGGCGCGGGGTACTCTCACAAGGAGTGGAACGTTTCAAAAGATGGTGAGGGAGTACCTTGCCGATCGTACCAGCGTCCTCTGTGATTCTTCTGTGCCTTTTAATTATTGGGTATCCAAGCTTGACACTTGGAATGAACTCGCTCTGTATACCTTGGAGGTCCTGGCCTGCCCTGCCGCTAGCGTGTTATGGGAGCGTGTTTTTAGTGTCGCTGGGGGAATTATAACTGATCAGCGCACTCGCCTGTCAACTGACAATGCTGACAAGCTGACCCTTATCAAAATGAACAAGGGCTGGATTGGGCCAGACTTCTCATCACCACCAAATGACAGCAGAGTAACATAAAGTCAAATCCACTGCGTTATTTCGGGAGGTGTATTCACATGCACCGCTTCACACCCACACATGGGTATACGCTTCCTCGTTTCGGCTGTTTAATCTTCTTCTCCTTATCCTCAGCCTCCACCACCACTATACCACCAGGGTGCCAGCATGGCAAGTTCCTCCGTCCTAATTTTTGGCAGCTTTTGCTGGGAAAGCATAAGCAAATACCATGGGACACCCACTCCCCAATAATGGGACTTATGTTTGTAATATGCTGTACTGCATGGCTCTTGTAAGGGGCATTGCAAGTTGCTCCATCCTAATTTTTGGCAGCTTTTGCTGGGAAAGCATAAGCAAATACTATGGGAGACCCACTCCCCAATAATGGGACTTATGTTTGTAATATGCTGTACTGCATGGCTCTTGTAAGGGGCATTGCAAGTTGCTCCGTCCTAATTTTTGGCAGCTTTTGCTGGGAAAGCATAAGCAAATACTATGGGAGACCCACTCCCCAATAATGGGACTTATGTTTGTAATATGCTGTACTGCATGGCTCTTGTAAGGGGCATTGCAAGTTGCTCCGTCCTAATTTTTGGCAGCTTTTGCTTGCAAGGCATAAGCAAATACTATGGGACACCCACTCCCCAATAATGAGACTTATGTTTGTAATATTCTGTACTGCATGGCTCTTGTAAGGGGCATTGCAAGTTGCTCCGTCCTAATTTTTGGCAGCTTTTGCTTGCAAGGCATAAGCAAATACTATGGGACACCCACTCCCCAATAATGGGACTTATGTTTGTAATATGCTGTACTGCATGGCTCTTGTAAGGGGCATTGCAAGTTGCTCCGTCCTAATTTTTGGCAGCTTTTGCTTGCAAGGCATAAGCAAATACTATGGGACACCCACTCCCCAATAATGGGACTTATGTTTGTAATATGCTGTACTGCATGTGACGCGCCCCCTGGGCCGTGTGTACACGTGTGTGGGATACCCGGTGCCGGGTCTCTGGGGTCTGTAGTCTCCGTGGCGGTGACCCGGTCCCGTGGCTCAGGCTGGTCAAGCCAGTGGCAGTCTTTCTTAGGTTTTGAGGTTAATTGTCCGACTGCGCCACCCGTGGATTCCGGTCAGGGAGTACCACCGCTGCGAGGCAGACCGCTGAGGCTGGTGTTGTGTGCGCTGCATAGAATGGGATAACTCCCCTCGGGAGGAGTATAGCCTCAGGGCAGTGAGTGTGGATGATGGGGGTGATGGTGCACGAGCGCAGCAGGAACGACTCAGAGTCTTTGCAGTGCAGTTCAGGGTCTTTACTGATTATTATAAGGTAGACCCTCCCGGGAGTACTGGCTAGCATAAGAGGCCTGGTCAGTCTGTGAGCAAGCAGGAGTTCCCCTGGCCAGGTGGAGTTGTAGGCCTCCCCGTCTGTCTGCACTCTTCCTGGCTACCTTGCTGTAAGCGGGTAGAAGTAGCCCACGTCCCTGAGTGTACCGTGTAGTGCTCACTCGTATGGCTGGTGACTTGGGGCCTTCTGTTAGCCTCCGCTCCACGACGGCGGTGCTGGTCCCTTGCTTGTGACTGAGCCTCCGGGCTTCTATGGCCAGAGGACCTGAAATCCCCTGCCGGCTGGTTTCTGCTGCTGGATATATAAGTCCTCAGAGCTTCGGACTCCTGTGTCCGGTTCCTATTGTCTTCTGCCAGGGCGAGCTCTGCTCAGCTTCTAGCCCCTGGTCTTAAGCTCCTAGCTCCTACAGAGCTCCTTGCTGTTACTTTCCCTTGCTCTCACTCTGACTCTGACTGTTCTCTAACTCACTCAACCCCGCCCCAGATCCAGTTTATAAGGGCAGAATTCTCCTCTCCCAGGACTGGGGCAGGAGGATGTCGCATGTTTAAGGGATCCTGACCAGGAAACCTCCCACTTGCTCTCCGACGTAATATCTCTATTACTGTGGTGACCAGACCCCTGGGGTGCCACACATGGCTCTTGTAAGGGGCATTGCAGTTCCTCATAATTTTTGGAAAGCCTTCCATTCACTGCTTAGGCCAACAGTGCACGGGAGACCCAGTTGCTATAAATCGAAAAAAAGGTTTAGTTAACGCCCTCTGACCTCCATGTCATTTCCAAGGGGCATTGGAGTGGCTCGAAATTTTTGGTAGGCATTGCACTCACTGTATGCCCTATAACTGTGTAGCCGAACCACTCCTTTTGTTACAGAAACATATCCTACAAGACATATCTGGTTGACTGGCCTGATATTGATGTGAATGGTCCCTGTTCCTCCTGCTCTTTCTCCTTTGCCACCACCTCATCCATCATTTATCACCTGAAGCTTTGTTTTAACGGGAGTCATAGAACTTGGATAGTAGAAGGAAAACATCCAGCAATCCTCGGACGAGGTAGGATACGCGCCAAAACGCGGACCACCTCAGGCCTAGCCGCTACTACATACATGCGCTTGCATTCCAAGAAAACAAAGCAGATGCTAACTTCTATCATCATCATCATGCTCCTCACCTAGGCACTCTCAACTTCCCTGATGGAGAAGCCAGGGCCCACCGGAGGAGTCTGGTTCTCTGGTGGGCTCGTCCAATGCTGCTCTAAAGCAGGCCAGGCTAAGAAAAGTGTGGGGGAAGGTGACAGGAGAAATCAGGGCGGCTGGGGACCGAGTATGGACACCTGGCCGCCACCTGGCAGCTGGGGACCGAGCGTGGACACCCGGCCGCCGGGCAACTGGGGACAGAGTATGGATACCTCGCTGCCGAAGCGGCCATGAGGTAGTGGCCAGCTTCGGCCTCCTCCAAACTAAAAGGCCCCATTTCAAGTGAAAGCTAGCAGTATGGTATTGCAGCCTGCGGGTGAGTGGGTGGTTGGCTGCATATTTTCGCTTGCATTGCAAGGAATGGGGGAGGTACAATTGAACACTGCCCTGGGACAAGGACTTGCACGGGGATAGTTGCAAGTCTGCATCTTCTGATGCGGCAAGGATCACTTCTGATGGGCACACTTTTAGACAGTGACCTGGGGGTCAGAGATGCTTCCAGGGGTGTTCCCCATGCTGATCCCTTGTCTTTTCAGCACTGTATGCATGTGTCACACAGCACATGGCCAGATAAGGTTGTAAAATGTTAAAATGACATTTCCCGGTGAACGCATTTGTCACGGTTGAAAGCAATACAAAAGTGCAAAAACGCATGAAAAATGCTACTTGTGAACATAGCCCAAGGTGTGGAGGAGTATTTTTGTTTTTGGTTATTTATTTTACCTTATACACAAGTTTTTACCCTGGAAAGGAAATTCCTTAACATATTTCACAAGAAAACCGTTTCAGTTTCGTTTTTGAACGTTTTATTGTGAGCCCGCAAAAGTGGCTTAATACTTCTGACCACGTTGTTGACAGCAGTGACCTGGGGGTCAGAAATGCTTCCAGGGGTGATCCCCATGCTGCCCCCATGTCTTTTGAGCACTGTCACTATCGTTGGCATTTTTTAGGCTTTCTACAGACTGCCGGGGGTGCTGCCGCAAAAATGCTCGGGTCTCTCATAGACTAACATTGGGCTCGTTGCTTGGGTCGAGCACCCGAGTATCACGGTAAGCTCGGCCCGAGCTTCGAGCACCCGAGCATTTTAGTGATCGCTCAATACTATCAGTCGTCATCTTGGTGAGGACACGGAAGTCTTGCCCGTTACCAGTCTGGCACCCATGGCTGACTTTATGTTACGCTGCCTTAACCGTGACCCTCGCATTGTCAAAATGTTGGGTGACAGTCATTACTGGTTGATGACACTTTTAGACCCCCTCTACAAGGAGAACTTTCACTCTCTTATTCCTGAGTTGGAGAGGTCTACAAAAATTTGGCAGTACCAGAAGGCCCTTGCTGCAGAACTATTAAAAAAATTCCCATCTGAACACGGTAGCGGCAGAGGTCACAGTTCGCTGCCCAACTAAGGCATACAGGCGAGAGAGACGCAACTCCAATCCAGCAGAGGCAGGGGAGCACTGTCAATGTTCTAGGACAGTTTTCTGAGCCCTGCCCAGCTTACAGGCCCTGAGGCGCAGGGTACTCTCACCAAGAGTGGAAAGTTTCAAAAGATGGTGAGGGAGTACCAGCGTCCTCCGTGATTCCTCTGTGCCTTTTAATTATTGGGTATTCAAGCTGGACACTTGGAATGAACTCACTCTGTATGCCTTGGAGGTCCTGGCCTGCCCTGCCGCTAGCGTGTTATCGGAGCGTGTTTTTAGTGCCACTGGGGGAATTATAACTGATAAGCGCACTCGCCTGTCAACTGACAATGCTGACAAGCTGACCCTTATCAAAATGAACAAGGGCTGGATTGGGCCAGACTTCTCATCACCACCAAATGACAGCAGAGTAACATAAAGTCAAATCCACTGTGTTATTTCGGGAGGTGTATTCCCATGCATCGCTTCACACCCACACATGGGTATACGCTTCCCCATTTCGGCTGTTTTTTGCTCTTCTCCTTATCCTCAGCCTCCACGACCACTATACCACCAGGGTGACCGTGGTCCATGTTGCCAGCATTGCAAGTTCCTCTGTCCTAATTTTTGGCAGCATTTGCTTGGAAGGCATAGGCAAAGACTATGGGAGACCCACTCCCCAATAATGGGAATAATGTTTTTAATATGCTGTACTGCATGGCTCT
The DNA here is from genome assembly GCF_046119375.1 of Phyllobates terribilis. NCBI lineage: Eukaryota > Metazoa > Chordata > Amphibia > Anura > Dendrobatidae > Phyllobates > Phyllobates terribilis. The sequence continues at coordinate 188,283,601 of NW_027362763.1, forward strand.
TGTAAGGGACATTGCAAGTTCCCCCTTCCTAATTTTTGGCAGCTTTTGCTTGGAAGGCATAGGCAAAGACTATGGGAGACCCACTCCCCAATAATGGGAATAATGTTTTTAATATGCTGTACTGCATGGCTCTTGTAAGGGGCATTAAAATCGTCTTGTTAAGCTACTGTGACCTCCACGTCTCTTCCAAGGGTCGTTAATATTGTCTTTTTATTCCACTGCGACCTCCACCACTCTTCCAAGGGGCATTAAAAGCGTTTTGTTAAGCTACTGTGACCTCCTCGTCTCTTCCACAGGGCGTTGATATTGTCTTTTTATTCCACTGTAACCTCCACCACTCTTCCAAGGGGCATTAAAACTGTCTTGTTAAACCACTCTGAACTCCACGTCTCTTCCAAGGGGCATTAAAACCATCTTGTTAAGCTACTGTGACCTCCACATCTCTTCCAAGGGGCATTAAAACTGTCTTGTTAAACCACTCTGAACTCCACGTCTCTTCTAAGGGGCATTAAAACCGTCTTGTTAAACCACTCTGAACTCCACAGCTCTTCCAAGGGGCATTGACATGTTGTTTTTAATTACCTCTAACCTCCACGACTCTTGCAACGGGCATTGCATTTCCTCCTAATTTTTGTCAGCTTTTGCTTTTCAATGCATAGGCGAACACTAAGGGAGACCCACTCCCCAATAATGGGTAGAAGGTTTTTAATACGCTGTAATCCACGTCTGTTTCAAGGGGCATTGCAGTGCCTAATAATTTTTGGAAAGCCTTCCATTCTCTGCTTAGGCCAACAGTGTACAGGAGACCCAGTTGCTATAAATGGAAAAAACGGTTTAGTTAAGGCCCTCTGACCTCCATGTCACTTCCAAGGGGCATTGGAGTGCCTCGAAATTTTTGGTAGGCATTGCATTCACTGTATGCCTTATAACTGTGTAGCTGAACCGCTCCTTTTGGTACAGAAACATATCCTACAAGACGTGTGGTTGGCTGGCCTGATATTGATGTGAATGGTCCCTGTTCCTCCTGCTCTTTCTCCTTTGCCACCACCTCATCCATCATTCATCACCTGAAGCTTTGTTTTAACGGGAGTCATAGAACTAGGATAGTAGCAGGAAAACATCCAGCAATCCTCGAAGGAAGTAGAATATGCGCCAAAACGCTGACCACCTAAGGCCTAGCCGCTACTACATACATGCGCTTGCATTCCAAGGAACAGAAAGCTAAGGAGGTGGATGGCCTCATGATCATGAATAATTTACTCGTTGTGTAGGAGGCCGACCACTGCTGCTGTCTACCTTCTGAACTTTGTGTTGAAGCCTGACCCAGGACCCGCAATCCTCTATGTCTGGAGGATGTGTTGCATCCCAGTGTCCAACTGTGTCCCGGCTTCCACAATATTAACCCAGTGTGAAGGCGTCAGTGAGATGGACCATTCCTGGCCACATTCACTTGTCCACGTGTTTGTGGTTAGGCTGTCCTTCCCACTAAATGCACTGGGGAGGGCACAGGTAATGTTTTGGTATGCGCGCTTGTGTATAAGGCGCACCGGGACAAATAGGGGCGGCTGGGGACCGTTTATGGACACCCGGCCACCCCCACGCGGCTGGGGACCAAGCGTGGACACCCGGCCGCCGGGCGGCTGGGGACTGAGTATGAATACCAGGCTACCGAAGCAGCCATGACGTGGTGGCCAGATTCCACCTCCACATGCCTAAAAGGCCCAATTTTAAGGGCAAGCAAGCTAGCAGTATGGTATTGCAGCCTGGGGGTGGGTAGGTGGCAGGCTGCATACTTGCGCTTGTATTGCAAGTTATGGGGGAGGTACAATTGAACACTGCCCTGGGACAAGGACTTGCACGGGGATAGTTGCAAGTCTGCATCTTCTGATGCGGCAAGGATCACTTCTGATGGGCACACTTTTAGGCAGTGACCTGGGTGTCAGAGATGCTTCCAGGGGTCTTCCCCATGCTGTTCCCATGTCTTTTTAGCACTGTATGCATGTGTCACACAGCACATGGCCAGATAAGGTTGTAAAATGTTAAAATGACATTTCCCGGTGAATGCATTTGTCACGGTTGAAAGCAATACAAACGTGCAAAAACGCATAAAAAATGCTACTTGTGAACATAGCCCAAGGTGTGGAGGAGTATTTTTGTTTTTGGTTATTTATTTTACCTTATACACAAGTCTTTACCCTGGAAAGGATGTTCCTTAACCCCTTTCCGACCTGGTCAGTAATAGTACGCACCAGGTCGGGAAGGCCGGTTCAGCGGGGGCTCCGGCGGTGAGCCCGCACTGAAGCGAGCACATGTCAGCTGATTATTGGAATTGCAATCAACCCGCGGCTGTTAACATGTTAAATCTCTGACAGTGGCATTAAACTCGCGCTTCCGGGAGTCCTAAGCCCCGCCCATCAGTGACCCCGTCACGTGATCGCGGGTCACCAATGGGTGGGCATGACAACTCAGGGTCTGCAGCAGACGCCTGTGGTTGTCATGTCTCAATTGCTATGAGCGCCACCTAGTGGTCAGCGCTCATAGCAAGTGAGCATTTCTCCTGCATACAAGCGATCTGCTCATCGCTTGTATGCAGTAGAAGCAATCAGACAACTGCTGCTTCTAGTCTCCTCTGGAGACTATAGAAGCAAGCAGAAAGTGTAAAAAAAAAAGTTTTTAAAAAAATAAAAAAAATAAAAAATATATAAAAGTTTAAGTCACCCCCCTTTCACCCCATTCAAAATAAAATATATATATATATAAGAAAAAAACACATACACATATTTGGTATCGCTGCGTTCAGAATCGCCCGATCTATCAATATAAAAGAAGAATTAATACAATCAGTAAACGGCGTAACGAGAAAAAAATTTTAAACGCCAGAATTACGTTTTTTTGGTCGCTACAACTTTGCAATAAAATGCAATAACGGGCGATCAAAACATCGGATCTACCCCAAAATGGTATCAATAAAAACGTCAGCCCGGCACGCAAAAAATAAGCCCTCACCTGGCCCCAGATCCCGAAAAATGGAGAAGCTAAGGGTCTCAGAAAATGGCGTCATTTTTTTTGTTTTTTTTAGCAAGCTTTGGGTTTTTTTTTCACCACTTAAATAAAAAAGAACCTATACATGTTTGGTGTCTATGAACTCATAACGACCTGGAAAATAATGATGGCAGGTCAGTTTTAGCAATCTGTGAACGTGGTAAAAAAAGGACCCAAAAAACAACTGTGGAATTGCATTTTTTTTCCATTTTCCAGCACACGATATGGTAAAACCAGTGATGGTGTTTAAAAGTACAACTCGTCCCGCAAAAAATAAGCCCTCACATGGCCATATTAAACGAAAATTAATAAAGTTCTGGCTCTGGGAAGAAAGGGAGCAAAAAAGGAAAACACAAAAACAGAAAGACCCATGGTCGTTAAGGGGTTAACATATTTCACAGGAAAGCACTTTCACTTTCGTTTTTGAACATTTTATTGTGAGCCTGTAAAAGTGGCTTAATACCTCTGACCACTTTGTTGACAGCAGTGACCTGGGGGTCAGAAATGCTTCCAGGGGTGATCCCCATGCTGTCCCCATGTCATTTGAGCACTGTCACTATCGTTTTGGGCACTTTTTAGGCTTTCTACAGACTGCCGGGGGAGCCGCCGCAAAAATGTTCGGGTCTCCCATAGACTAACATTGGGCTCGTTGCTCGGGTCGAGCACCCGAGTATCACAGTGAGCTCGGCCCGAGCTTCGAGCACCCGAGCATTTTAGTGCTCGCTCAACACTAGAGCTCATAATTAGGTGTACCCAAAGCTGGAGCGGCCAAAATACGTTTTTTGAGAGAATAAAAACAGTCTATTGCCTCTGGTGTTAGTACAAAAGGTGTTGGGGTAAGACAGTCATAGAGGGGCTGCATTAAAACAGAGACGGCATGAATCCACTGTCTGCAATAGGAAACAAGTCCAAGAAAAGTTCTGAGGGCTGCAACATTAATGGGGACGGTGAATGCCTGTACTGCTAGTTTACGTGCATTTGTCAAATGGCAGGCTCCTGGTGTAATGCAATGTCCCAAAAAGGTGACTGAAGATTTACAAAACTGAAGCTTATCTTTCGATGCCTTGCAGCCAGCGTGATAGAGAAACAACATAAGTGATATTGTTGCGTTATGACATTGTTTCCTGGAGGGGGCACAAATGAGCAGGTCATCGACATATTGCAAAACAACGATATGTGGTTCAGACCATCCCTCCAGTATTTCCTGCAGACTTGCAGTGTACATTGTGGGTGAATTCTGGGCACCCTGTGGCAACACTGTCTATGTATATTGACTGCCCTGGAACGTAAAAGCAAACAGGTACTGGCAGTCAGGATGTAATGGTACACTGAAAAATGCATTTGCCAAATCGACCACTGAAAAACAAAGAGAGTTAGAAGGTATCTGTGACAGAAGAGTAAGCGGGTTGGGCACAACTGGTGTTAGAAGTTCTGTGGCTTTGTTAACCAACCGGAGGTCATGGACCATTCTATATGCGGCTGGTTGTCCTGGCACGCTCTTTTTCTTTACTGGGAACAGGGGAGTGTTGCATGGGGACTGGGTTTTGACTAGGACTCCCCTGTGTAGTAATTTTTGGACTTGCTGGGCTATGGCATTCTCCTGATCAGAGCTAAGGGGATACTGCTTCTGTTGAGGCAAGATGGCTCCTGGTTTTAGATTCACCATTACTGGTTGAACTCTTAACCTACCAACATCTGTGTTATCTGAGGCCCAAAAGTCGTATGGTACAGCCTGCTCCAATATCAGGGGAAAATCGTTTTTCTCTTCTATGCTGGCAATATCTAGTGACATAATTTTACAAAGGGTGCTTGGTTTTAAACCCGGGGTCATGGTGACAGTGCCATCAGGATGATATTCAATATGTGCTTGTAATTGAGACAATACATCGTTTCCCAAAATGTTACATTGGCCTTGGGGCGATACCATGAGCTGGCTATGTACAGTAGCTCCTTGAATTTGCAGGGGAATTTTTTTTAGTGACAGGGAGCAGGACAGACGGGGAATTGAAAGGGGTGGCAATGACATGATGTGAAACATCAGTGTCAGTGTATGGCCAATCACCTCGCGTAATTACTGAATTGTCAGCCCCCGTATCTACTTGGAAATCGATTTCATGTCCCCCTGGTAGGTTCACCTGCACTATACAACTGGGAGTTGGGGGTAAGGAGATGAGGGGGTTCATGTGCAAGCTACCCTCATCCTATGGGGGCGTTGTTTGGTTGGCTGGAGGACCCGTACTCTGAGCATCTGGATACGGGTTGGTCCTACAGTCCTTTCTAAAATGTCCTGGATTTTTACATCTGTAACATAGTCTCTGTCCCCCTCCTGCAGTCCGTCCTCTGCTTCTGTTGTTTCTGGGGGTCGTCTCTACTATGTGTATTCTGGCAGCTCTCTTTGCCTGTATTATGTCATGCTGTGCCCCCTGAGCTATTCTGGCCAAATCCTCTGCCTTCACTGATCTCCACTCTGGTCTACTTGCTTTTACCTATTCTGCAATCTCTTTCTTTAGTCCGTTCATGAAAGCACTTGCTAATATGACGCGCCCCTGGGCCTGTGTCGCGCTGCGTTGCGCACGCGGGAGCTTACCCGGAGCCGGATCTCTTGAGGGTTGTAGTCTCGTGGCGGTGACCCGGTCCGTGCCCAGGGAGTCAAACTGAGCGGCGATGTAACAGCGGTAGATGTAGGACGACTACGCCACCCGTTGAATGCAGCTATGGAGCTGCCGCTGCAGGACAGTCCGCTGAGGCCGGTGGATGGATGGTGCAGCGTAGATGGTATAACCCCCAACGGGAGGGGTATGGCCTCAGGGCAGCAGATGTGGATGATGGGGGTAGCAGGAACCACTCAGAGACGGTGCGGTGTAATTCAGGGTCTTTACTGGTAACAACGATAGACCCTCCCGGAGTACATGCTAGTGAACGGGGCCTGGTCAGTCCTTGAGCAGATGGGATCTCCCCTGGCCAGGCGGAGTTGTAGGCCTCCCAAACTGACTGTACTCTTCTGGCTACCTTGCTAGAAGCGGATATAAGTAGCCCACGTCCCTGAGTGTACCGTGTGGTGCTCACCCGTATGGCCGGTGACTCGGGGCCTTCTAATGGCTTCCGCTCCACGATGGCGGTGCTGGTCCCACGCGTGTGACCGTGCCTTCGGGTTTCTGGGCCTGAGGACCTGAAATCCCCTGCCGGTCGGCTTCTGCTGCTGGGTAAGAGTTAGTCCCCACAGCCTCGGACGCCGGGTCCGGTAAGAAAGCTTCTCAGTCAGGGCGAGCTCTGCAGCTGCCAGCCCCTGACTCGTAGTAGTATTGCTTCTGCTGTTTCTTGTCTCTACTCTCCTTGACTCCAGGCTCAGGCCCCTGGACAGGGCCTGCCTGTGGAGCAGAGCCCATAGAGCAGCTCTGCTCCCTGTCTTCTCCTCTCAGAACTCCCTACCCTGCCTCAGCCCCAGGTTTATATAGGGGAAGTCCTTCCCCTCCCAAGACTGGGCAGGAGGTGTGGCATGCACAGGATCCCTGACCAAAGGACCTCCCACCTGCTCTCAGACGTAATATCTCTATCACTGTGGCAACCAGACCCCTGGGGTGTCACATTCCCCCCTAGTGAAATTTAGTACTCCGGGACTAAACATATTTTTGTAACATAACAAAGTATAAACAATAACATTACAATAAGGAAACGCATAAAGCTGGTCACGGCGTGTCCGTAACCGGGTGCAGTCTTTGTAGAAAGCAAGGTGTCCATTTCACCAAAACAGGGAGACGTAACCAGGTAGGGGTCTGTCCTACCCCGAGTCCTTAACAGTCTTTTAGTCCATCCTGGGTTACGCTCCACTAACTGTACAAAGGATTCCCGGTAAATGCACCAAGGACTCCTATAAATAACTGGAAACACATAATATTTACAAGATATGGCCGCTCTCAGTCCTCGGCCAGTGGGGACAAGGATTGGCCGCTCACAGTCCTCAGCCTGGTTAAGGATAGGGGACACACGGGAACAGTTCACACTTGTCCCAACGGGGACCATATTTTAATTAGCAACACAAGTACCCCTACGGGTAACTATGTACAGTTCCACTTTACCGTACTTCAGTAACGGCATCCTCCTGCTCCTTCTTGTGTGTAGGCTTCAGACCCGTCCGGGTCCTCTTGGCTTTCCTCGTATTGGTAGTACTGCAGCTCCTCCTTGGTTAACGTGGAGGGCGTACAGTCCTTTTGCACCTGGGGAGTTCAGGCCTTGCGACCAGGCGTGGAGAGGGTCGCCGTTGATGACGCCCGGGGTCAGAGGGTGCAACTTTGGGCCTGGGCGTGGGCTGGTGGTGGTAGTGCCCAGGGCTGGAGGGCTTGGCCGCAGGGCTTGTTGCGGGGGCTGGAGCAGGTCGGTGTCTGCAGCGCCCGGAATCGGCGGCTCCACCAGGGGGCCCGGGAGCAGGCTGACGCTGGCAGCGTCCGGGACAGGGAGACTCCTCTTACCTGCTCCCGCGACCGCTCCTGCGTCACGCGTCTTCTCCCGGCGCTGGTCGGGGCCGGCGACGACTGGGGCACTGCCGATGCTGGGCAGCTTAGTCTGCTGCCGGTCCGCCATCTTGCTGTCCGTTCCTGGTGTCCTCCTCCCCCCTAGTGGACCGTGGCCTACCTTCCGGAGATCCTCTTCCGTAGGCCGCGGCTCCGCAGTCAATCGTCGGGGTAGAGGACCTGGCGTCGCGCTCCTGTGACGTCGGCGTCTGCTGGGCTCCTTCCAGGACCTTACGCAACGTCCGGACGTGAGGCGGGGCTTCAGTTCTCGCGCGCTTTCGGAGTCCACGCCCCTCTTCTTCCCGCGCGGCGTCTCCAAGATGGCGCCGGATGGCGGGAAAACTCCTCGGATGGCGGGAAGAAGGCAGAAGATGGCGCCGGATGGCGGGAAAACTCCTCGGATGGCGGGAAGAAGGCAGAAGATGGCGCCGGATGGCGGGAAAACTCCACGGATGGCGGGAATCTTCACAGATGGCGGGAATCTTCACCACTGGTAAGTTTGAAAAGTCTCTTTTTCAGGCACGCAGTACCCGGTGGTTGCGGGCACGAAATCCTGCCGACTACGCCAAAGTTGACGCGCCCCTGGGCCTGTGTCGCGCTGCGTTGCGCACGCGGGAGCTTACCCGGAGCCGGATCTCTTGAGGGTTGTAGTCTCGTGGCGGTGACCCGGTCCATGCCCAGGGAGTCAAACTGAGCGGCGATGTAACAGCGGTAGATGTAGGACGACTACGCCACCCGTTGAATGCAGCTATGGAGCTGCCGCTGCAGGACAGTCCGCTGAGGCCGGTGGATGGATGGTGCAGCGTAGATGGTATAACCCCCAACGGGAGGGGTATGGCCTCAGGGCAGCAGATGTGGATGATGGGGGTAGCAGGAACCACTCAGAGACGGTGCGGTGTAATTCAGGGTCTTTACTGGTAACAACGATAGACCCTCCCGGAGTACATGCTAGTGAACGGGGCCTGGTCAGTCCTTGAGCAGATGGGATCTCCCCTGGCCAGGCGGAGTTGTAGGCCTCCCAAACTGACTGTACTCTTCTAGCTACCTTGCTAGAAGCGGATATAAGTAGCCCACGTCCCTGAGTGTACCGTGTGGTGCTCACCCGTATGGCCGGTGACTCGGGGCCTTCTAATGGCTTCCGCTCCACGATGGCGGTGCTGGTCCCACGCGTGTGACCGTGCCTTCGGGTTTCTGGGCCTGAGGACCTGAAATCCCCTGCCGGTCGGCTTCTGCTGCTGGGTAAGAGTTAGTCCCCACAGCCTCGGACGCCGGGTCCGGTAAGAAAGCTTCTCAGTCAGGGCGAGCTCTGCAGCTGCCAGCCCCTGACTCGTAGTAGTATTGCTTCTGCTGTTTCTTGTCTCTACTCTCCTTGACTCCAGGCTCAGGCCCCTGGACAGGGCCTGCCTGTGGAGCAGAGCCCATAGAGCAGCTCTGCTCCCTGTCTTCTCCTCTCAGAACTCCCTACCCTGCCTCAGCCCCAGGTTTATATAGGGGAAGTCCTTCCCCTCCCAAGACTGGGCAGGAGGTGTGGCATGCACAGGATCCCTGACCAAAGGACCTCCCACCTGCTCTCAGACGTAATATCTCTATCACTGTGGCAACCAGACCCCTGGGGTGTCACATTCCCCCCTAGTGAAATTTAGTACTCCGGGACTAAACATATTTTTGTAACATAACAAAGTATAAACAATAACATTACAATAAGGAAACGCATAAAGCTGGTCACGGCGTGTCCGTAACCGGGTGCAGTCTTTGAAGAAAGCAAGGTGTCCATTTCACCAAAACAGGGAGACGTAACCAGGTAGGGGTCTGTCCTACCCCGAGTCCTTAACAGTCTTTTAGTCCATCCTGGGTTACGCTCCACTAACTGTACAAAGGATTCCCGGTAAATCCACCAAGGACTCCTATAAATAACTGGAAACACATAATATTTACAAGATATGGCCGCTCTCAGTCCTCGGCCAGTGGGGACAAGGATTGGCCGCTCACAGTCCTCAGCCTGGTTAAGGATAGGGGACACACGGGAACAGTTCACACTTGTCCCAACGGGGACCATATTTTAATTAGCAACACAAGTACCCCTACGGGTAACTATGTACAGTTCCACTTTACCGTACTTCAGTAACGGCATCCTCCTGCTCCTTCTTGTGTGTAGGCTTCAGACCCGTCCGGGTCCTCTTGGCTTTCCTCGTATTGGTAGTACTGCAGCTCCTCCTTGGTTAACGTGGAGGGCGTACAGTCCTTTTGCACCTGGGGAGTTCAGGCCTTGCGACCAGGCGTGGAGAGGGTCGCCGTTGATGACGCCCGGGGTCAGAGGGTGCAACTTTGGGCCTGGGCGTGGGCTGGTGGTGGTAGTGCCCAGGGCTGGAGGGCTTGGCCGCAGGGCTTGTTGCGGGGGCTGGAGCAGGTCGGTGTCTGCAGCGCCCGGAATCGGCGGCTCCACCAGGGGGCCCGGGAGCAGGCTGACGCTGGCAGCGTCCGGGACAGGGAGACTCCTCTTACCTGCTCCCGCGACCGCTCCTGCGTCACGCGTCTTCTCCCGGCGCTGGTCGGGGCCGGCGACGACTGGGGCACTGCCGATGCTGGGCAGCTTAGTCTGCTGCCGGTCCGCCATCTTGCTGTCCGTTCCTGGTGTCCTCCTCCCCCCTAGTGGACCGTGGCCTACCTTCCGGAGATCCTCTTCCGTAGGCCGCGGCTCCGCAGTCAATCGTCGGGGTAGAGGACCTGGCGTCGCGCTCCTGTGACGTCGGCGTCTGCTGGGCTCCTTCCAGGACCTTACGCAACGTCCGGACGTGAGGCGGGGCTTCAGTTCTCGCGCGCTTTCGGAGTCCACGCCCCTCTTCTTCCCGCGCGGCGTCTCCAAGATGGCGCCGGATGGCGGGAAAACTCCTCGGATGGCGGGAAGAAGGCAGAAGATGGCGCCGGATGGCGGGAAAACTCCTCGGATGGCGGGAAGAAGGCAGAAGATGGCGCCGGATGGCGGGAAAACTCCACGGATGGCGGGAATCTTCACAGATGGCGGGAATCTTCACCACTGGTAAGTTTGAAAAGTCTCTTTTTCAGGCACGCAGTACCCGGTGGTTGCGGGCACGAAATCCTGCCGACTACGCCAAAGTTGACGCGTCCCTGGGCCTGTGTCGCGCTGCGTTGCGCACGCGGGAGCTTACCCGGAGCCGGATCTCTTGAGGGTTGTAGTCTCGTGGCGGTGACCCGGTCCATGCCCAGGGAGTCAAACTGAGCGGCGATGTAACAGCGGTAGATGTAGGACGACTACGCCACCCGTTGAATGCAGCTATGGAGCTGCCGCTGCAGGACAGTCCGCTGAGGCCGGTGGATGGATGGTGCAGCGTAGATGGTATAACCCCCAACGGGAGGGGTATGGCCTCAGGGCAGCAGATGTGGATGATGGGGGTAGCAGGAACCACTCAGAGACGGTGCGGTGTAATTCAGGGTCTTTACTGGTAACAACGATAGACCCTCCCGGAGTACATGCTAGTGAACGGGGCCTGGTCAGTCCTTGAGCAGATGGGATCTCCCCTGGCCAGGCGGAGTTGTAGGCCTCCCAAACTGACTGTACTCTTCTGGCTACCTTGCTAGAAGCGGATATAAGTAGCCCACGTCCCTGAGTGTACCGTGTGGTGCTCACCCGTATGGCCGGTGACTCGGGGCCTTCTAATGGCTTCCGCTCCACGATGGCGGTGCTGGTCCCACGCGTGTGACCGTGCCTTCGGGTTTCTGGGCCTGAGGACCTGAAATCCCCTGCCGGTCGGCTTCTGCTGCTGGGTAAGAGTTAGTCCCCACAGCCTCGGACGCCGGGTCCGGTAAGAAAGCTTCTCAGTCAGGGCGAGCTCTGCAGCTGCCAGCCCCTGACTCGTAGTAGTATTGCTTCTGCTGTTTCTTGTCTCTACTCTCCTTGACTCCAGGCTCAGGCCCCTGGACAGGGCCTGCCTGTGGAGCAGAGCCCATAGAGCAGCTCTGCTCCCTGTCTTCTCCTCTCAGAACTCCCTACCCTGCCTCAGCCCCAGGTTTATATAGGGGAAGTCCTTCCCCTCCCAAGACTGGGCAGGAGGTGTGGCATGCACAGGATCCCTGACCAAAGGACCTCCCACCTGCTCTCAGACGTAATATCTCTATCACTGTGGCAACCAGACCCCTGGGGTGTCACATTCCCCCCTAGTGAAATTTAGTACTCCGGGACTAAACATATTTTTGTAACATAACAAAGTATAAACAATAACATTACAATAAGGAAACGCATAAAGCTGGTCACGGCGTGTCCGTAACCGGGTGCAGTCTTTGAAGAAAGCAAGGTGTCCATTTCACCAAAACAGGGAGACGTAACCAGGTAGGGGTCTGTCCTACCCCGAGTCCTTAACAGTCTTTTAGTCCATCCTGGGTTACGCTCCACTAACTGTACAAAGGATTCCCGGTAAATCCACCAAGGACTCCTATAAATAACTGGAAACACATAATATTTACAAGATATGGCCGCTCTCAGTCCTCGGCCAGTGGGGACAAGGATTGGCCGCTCACAGTCCTCAGCCTGGTTAAGGATAGGGGACACACGGGAACAGTTCACACTTGTCCCAACGGGGACCATATTTTAATTAGCAACACAAGTACCCCTACGGGTAACTATGTACAGTTCCACTTTACCGTACTTCAGTAACGGCATCCTCCTGCTCCTTCTTGTGTGTAGGCTTCAGACCCGTCCGGGTCCTCTTGGCTTTCCTCGTATTGGTAGTACTGCAGCTCCTCCTTGGTTAACGTGGAGGGCGTACAGTCCTTTTGCACCTGGGGAGTTCAGGCCTTGCGACCAGGCGTGGAGAGGGTCGCCGTTGATGACGCCCGGGGTCAGAGGGTGCAACTTTGGGCCTGGGCGCGGGCTGGTGGTGGTAGTGCCCAGGGCTGGAGGGCTTGGCCGCAGGGCTTGTTGCGGGGGCTGGAGCAGGTCGGTGTCTGCAGCGCCCGGAATCGGCGGCTCCACCAGGGGGCCCGGGAGCAGGCTGACGCTGGCAGCGTCCGGGACAGGGAGACTCCTCTTACCTGATCCCTGACCAAAGGACCTCCCACCTGCTCTCAGACGTAATATCTCTATCACTGTGGCAACCAGACCCCTGGGGTGTCACAAATACCCTCTCACTAGTCTTATTTTCAGGAATGAACCCCATTTCCGACCAAGTCTTCCTTAGAGCCCAAAAGTAATCTTTGGGGTCCTCTTCTTTACCCTGAACTCGGTCTTCTAGTGTAACCTGCCTTTCTCCCTACCTGTCTTTACATGCTTTTACCAATGCTGTTGTGAACAGGACTCCGGCCGCTGCATGATTGGGTTCTCCGTCTACGGGTCCTGTCCTATTGTCATACTGCTTGTACGTTTCGTCTGTCAACCTATCATAGCGGGCTTCATCTGCCAATTTTCCCTTAATTACCCCTTGTAAATCCAACCTAGTTGCATTGTACGTATCCTGTATGGTTCTTATCATTCTGGCAAAACCCATCGGGGACTGGGACAGATCTGGCAACTGGGAAATCAATGCCAATTGTTCTGAGGGACTCCATGGTCTATACATTAACAGTGTACGGGCTTCTTGACCTGGAACAACTGCGTCCCCTACTGCTGCTGCTGCTGCGCCTGGTGCTCCTGGCACAACTACCGTCCTCATTGGGAATAGTCTAGCTGGGTGGGGTCTTGGTCCTCCACATGCCACACAGATATCTACAGTCAAGGGATTCTGCTGTCCACATCTGGGGCAAACCCAGCAATTGGTTTTCTGGGAATTCTGGTACTGGGGTGGGGGTGACGTCGGGGGCAGATAGGGAGGAAAATCTGTCATTCCGGTTTTTGTCAGTCTGTAACATCCGTTTCCTAATTCTTCAATTCTTCCTTCAAAATGAGCGCATGCATTCATCCATACATCCACTGTCTCCAACAGACCCTTATCTTTCAGCCATCCATGATAGGAGTTAAAGAAGGATTTCCATTTCTCTCCGTTCATCTCTCCATTTTCATTCATTCCCGCCTTACACAATATTTTGTCAATTCCAATCAGTGCTTGTTTCCCTTCTCTGCGTACTACTAAGTCTTTGGCTGTAACGCCTTCTTTGGCATTTTGGTTCCCCATTCTTTCGGTTCTCCTCACTCAGAGTAGACTCCTCAGTCACTTAGACAATGGGCCACAAAGATTTCTGAACCACGCCACTACTTGCCCTCCAGGACTTATACGCCAACCAGAAAAACAGACCAAAAACACAGATCCCGAGACACACCCACAACACAATCATCGGATCCATACTGTCATTCTTAAGTTTTTCCAAAGGATAGAAGGCAGGACTAACAATTTATCTAAGGGGATTCTACTGGTTCAAAGGGACCTGAGCCAGACAACAATCTGTGAATTACCTGGGAGCCGACCACTCGGGGGTGAGCGAGTCTCTTCTATGTAGTGATACAATTTAGGTAGAATATAACAGTTATTCTTACCTCAGCGCTGTATATATCACCAACAGAGAGCTTCGCTCGTCCCACGTCTCGGACCAGTCGAGCACCCCTGGGCAGATTAACTCAGGTCCCTGTTCGAGGCGCCAGCTGTGGTCACTGCTTTCTGGTTCTTCTTTCCTTTAGTATACAGGCCCGGAGAGAATAAGACACAAGACAGGTAGTATGTGTCAACAGACTCTAACTTTATTACAAAGCATAGGGTTTATATACACCCTGGAGGCAGAAACGGATTTACCATATATGGTCCGATCATACAATTTAGCTGTGCAAACAAAAGCTGGTTTCTATTCTTGTGACGCCTAGGTTTGTAGTTGAAACATTTAATCAGACACATTTAATCAGACACATTTAATCAGACACTTCTGATGACTAGCAAGGACACGTTCGTTTCTATTGATACAAGGAAGGAACATTTAGTTGTTGTTGTTTTTGACCTAAGGTAACCGTCAGACTTATATAGCATAGATCAGGTCTTTGAACTTGGGGGACCTCATCTTCTGCTATAACATTAGCTAGGGCTGCTTCTCGGCAGGGTTGGACGGGTCCACCAGAGAAGCGGAGAATCCTCCGGCGGGCCCTGGCTTCTCCTTCAGGAGAGTTCATAGCACAAACCTTGCAGCTGCTATGGGGTTCTTGAGTGGGGGGAGAAAGGTTGGCCATCAGAATCAAATCCTCTGGTGGGCCCAATGTTCTTCTTCCATCTGACACTGCTTCTCTGTGATAGTTGTATTTCACCTCAACCATATTTTTTAGGGAGGTGAAAGGAATGGCATAGAGGGAAACCGTATCTACTCTGGCTGTCATTTCTCCCAGGAAGTCCTCTAATGCAGCTTGTTCCATAAGCAATGGCAGCCCATCCAACATCATCTCACACTTCTCATTGGTGCTTAGTCACACACAAAGATCTTTCTTGACACCTTGAATTTCATGACTACAGAGTTGGGAAATGGCTTGATCTTCAATGCTTTTTGAGAAATAACGTGCATAAGCAAAGCCACGGTTTAGGCTACTGAAGGTCATCATTAAGCGAAACTCATGCAGCTTTCCCACAGATTGAAAGAAGGGAATCAAGACTTCCGAGATAGCCAAGTCTTCTCTGTCCTCACCAAGAGGATGACTGTCCATGTTCTCCTCCTCATTATCAACCAATCCGCATTGAGATGAGGCTGGGCTGTGTAGCATCACCCTGTATAGTTGCTTGCTCCGCCTGCAATGCCTCCTGTTTAATTGTGAGCAGTGAGCATTTCAGTAGACAGAGAAGCGGAATCGTGACGCTAATTATGGCATCATCGCCGCTCACCATCTTGGTGAAGTCCTCAAAGTTCTGGAGGATGGCACAGCTGTCAGACATCCATGCCCACTCATCACCTGTTATGTGCGAAGGCTGACCTGAATTCCAACGGGCGTTTTGAAGCTGGTACTTAATAACTGCCCTCTGCTGCTAACAAATCCTTCCCAACATTTGCAACGTTGATTTACAACGTGTGGTCACATCGCACACCAGTCGGTGAGACGGAAACGCTGCTGAAGCACTGCCAGGGTGGGGGAAGCTGTAGCTGACTTTCTGAAATGGGCACATATGTGGCATACTTTCACAAGCATCTGTGGCAGATCTGGGTAGGTTTTGAGAAACTGCTGAACCACTAAGTTGAGCACATTTAGTGCTCGCTCATTACTAATGTGTACCCCTGTGGGGAGAACAATATCAGCACCAAAGAATTAAAAGATGAAATATAGACTGCTTTATATACCACAGTAGTAAGAAAAACAATTTCAATTATATCATGTGTACCCCTGTGACAACAATATTTGCACCAAAGAATTAATTTCACTAGAGTGCTGTAGAACTAGTATAATAGGGACCAGCAACTCTTCCACTACAGCCAACCCAGCAGATGGAGACGCAACCAGGAGTGTTCACAGTTGAAAAAATTAGGGCCTGACACCACCATTTCCGTGGCCAACAGATTGGAGATGGTGGAGTTCAACCATCTTAGCTTTGTCATGTGTAGGAGGAAACAATCTTTTACGTGACCACAACTTCGGCTGGCTGCAGTACTGAGAGAGGGTGGAGTATGGTGCACCGGGCAAACTTATGAACCGTGAGTGAGATGCAGATGGAGATGTTATGATGGATTGATAAGGTTGTGGTGTGCTCTTTTTCTGAGATCAGTCAAAAACAACAGGCATGTCCGCTTCCGTTACAGCTGACACTACAGTAGTTTAATGGAGACCAAAACCTCTTCCACTACAGCCAACCCAATAGATGGAGATGCAATCAGGAGTGTTCACATTTTTTAAAATTGGGGCCTAAAACCTTCAGCAGCAAGAGCAGGCACAGAAGCCATTTCACAGACTGTAATTCCGCAAGATCAATGCAGCACACTAAAACTACAATTTCACCTAGGCTGTACAGTCTGCGATTGGGGTGCAAAAGTCCTTGGAGATCCATGACTTGTTCATCTTGATGAAAGTTAGGCTGTCTTTACGTTCATGGGACAGCCGGTTGCGCTTATAAGTCATGACATCACAAGCAGTGGTGAAGACACGTTCTGAGAGAACGCTGGCTGCCGGACATGATAAAACCCCCAAGGTGTGACAGGCCAGCTCAGGTCATTCATCCATTTTTGAAGACCAAAACGTAAAAGGGTCCAAATCCTCCCTGATGGTATTCATATTGCGCTCTAGATAATCCTGCACCATCCTTTCCAGTCATTCACCACCACATGTCAGACTTGTACTCTGTTGTGCTGGTGCACGAGCTGTTGTAAAAAATGTGTGAAAGGACAAATATTGTTTCTGCTGCTGCTAATGTTTTGGCGTTGACGAACTGACGTGCCAGAGGTTGAAAGACTACATCTGCGATGCACACTGTGTGCCTCACTGCGATCTTAAGGTTGCTTAAAAGCTTGTTTCGATACCCCAGCATTAGCGGGTCCCTTTCCAGGGCGGGAAGCATTTGGCAACCCAGTAGTCATCATTGAAAAAACAAAAAATTTGAGCTTGGTTTAAGATGGTATACATGCAGCACATACAGTGGTGGCCAAAAGTATTGGCACCCCTGCAATTCTGTCAGATAATACTCAGTTTCTTCCTGAAAATGATTGCAATCACAAATTCTTTGGTATTATTATCTTAACTTAATTTGCTTGCAAGGAAAAAACACAAAAGAGAATGAAGCAAAAATCAAATCATGATCATTGATCATTTCACGCAAAACTCCAAAAATGGGCACCCTCAGCCTAATACTTGGTTGCACAACCTTTAGCCAAAATAACTGCGAACAACCGCTTCCGGTAACCATAAATGAGTTTCTTACAATGCTCTGTTGGAATTGTAGACCATTCTTCTTTGGCAAACTGCTCCAGGTCCCTGATATTTGAAGGGTGCCTTCTCCAAACTGCCATTTTGAGATCTCTCCACAGGTGTTCTATGAGATTCAGGTCTGGACTCATTGCTGGCCACCTTAGAAGTCTCCAGTGCTTTCTCTCAAACCATTTTATAGTGCTTTTGGAAGTGTGTTTTGGGTCATTGTTCTGCTGGAAGACCCATGACCTCTGAGGGAGACCCAGCTTTCTCACACTGGGCCCTACCTTATGCTGCAAAATTTGTTGGTAGTCTTCAGTCCCTTTTCATTCAGACGCCGACGGATAGTACGGGTTGACACTGTTGTACCCTCGGACTGCAGGGCAGCTTGAACTTGTTTGGATGTTAGTCGAGGTTCTTTATCCACCATCCACACAATCTTGCGTTGAAATCTCTCGTCAATTTTTCTTTTCCGTCCACATCTAGGGAGGTTAGCCACAGTGCCATGGGCTTTAAACTTCTTGATGACACTGCGCACGGAAGACACAGGAACATTCAGGTCTTTGGAGATGGACTTGTAGCCTTGAGATTGCTCATGTTTCCTCACAATTTGGTTTCTCAAGTCCTCAGACAGTGCTTTGGTCTTCTTTCTTTTCTCCATGCTCAATGTGGTACACACAAGGACACAGGACAGAGATTGAGTCAACTTTAATCCATGTTAACTGGCTGCAAGTGTGATTTAGTTATTGCCAACACCTGTTAGGTGCCACAGGTAAGTTACAGGTGCTGTTAATTACACGAATTAGAGAAGCATCACATGATTTTTCAAACAGTGCCAATACTTTTGTCCACCCCCTTTTTTAGGTTTGGTGTGGAATTGTATCCAATTTGGCTTTAGGACAATTCTTTTTGTGTTTTTTCATTGATGACAAATTAAATGAAGATAATAATACCAAAGAATTTGTGATTGCAATCATTTTCAGGAAGAAACTGAGTATTATCTGACAGAATTGCAGGGGTGCCAATACTTTTGGCCACCACTGTAAGTGCATGTTTCACAATGGCCATAAATCAGAAAAACCTACAAGAAACAAAATGAAAATAAACCCCGCTGTAAACAAATAAAAAGCAAGTGCATTTAAATAAAATAGGATTCTTAGTAACACTGTTTTTGATCAAAAATAGTATGAAAGCTATCCCACCAGCGACAAGGTGAACCCATTCGGGATAGAATCTTAAACCAAGCTCAAATTTTGTGTTTTTTCTTTGTATATTTTGCATTCTGTGCAAACCTGGGTGTGGCCTCCCTTCCTAGAGCTGGATAACACATTTAAAATCTTCCCTTGACTTGTGGTCCCACTTTGGGACTGGAGCCTCAGTCTGCCCTTATTCACACAGAGGTCAACTTTGACACATGGTAAGGTTTTTAATATTAGACAGAGTAGGTTCTATCCCGAATGGGTTCACCTTGTCGCTGGTGGGATAGCTTTCATACTATTTTTGATCAAAAACAGTGTTACTAAGAACCCTATTTTATTTAAATGCACTTGTTTTTTATTTATTTACAGCAGGGTTTATTTTCATTTTGTTTCTTGTAGGTTTTTCCAGTAGTCATCATTATTTCGAATCCTACCTATGCAGGGATCATGTTGCAGATAGTGCATCAATATGGCACTCATTTGTCAGGCTCTTTCAGGAGGTCCAAAGAAAGGCTGTATTGATGGCTGCAGAACACTGATGCTTGTTTCCTCCGTTCCCTCCTACCAACCACGTTCAACAGAGAGGGGATGATTATCCTCTTCATCTTCAGACTGTTGCTCACCCATCACCTCTTCATCCTCCATTTGTTCCTCGGCTCTTGCACCTTCACTAACAGTTTGTCTGGTATCACCAACCTCCCTTGATCACAGTAATCCACCGTCACTTGGCATCCGCCTGTGTGTCGACAGTGTGGAACATTGAGACATTCTTATCCATTCCGCATTCTCCTCTTCTTCTGGGACAACCACCTCCTGCCGCAGGCTATTTAAAGTCTGCTTCAGCATGTAGATGACCGTAATAATGATGCTGATGACGGCATTGTCAGCGCTAACCATTTTAGAAGCAATTTCAAAACTGTGCAGAAGGGTGCTGAGGTCCTTAATCTGTCCCCGCTCCGTAAACGTGTTATGCCCCACGTCCATACTGCGTTGGCCCAGGCTGTACAACATAACATACTGTGTCAGGGCTCATTTCTGCTGCCAAAGTCGCTGCAACATGTGCAGAGTGGAATTCCACTGTGTCGGCACATCACATACCAACCTGTTAACTGGCATGGACAAAGACCTCAGTATCGTTGCAAGTCGATGACCTGAGGGGTTCAAACGGCAGAAGTGAGCACACAGCTTCCGTGCTTTCTGAAGTAACTCATCCAGGTCGGGATATTGGCGAAGAAATTGCTGTACCACCAGGTTGAGGACGTGAGCCATACAAGGCACGTGTGCGAGCTTGCCTTGGTGTAGGGCCGCTAAGAGGTTGGCATCATTATCGCACACGGCCTTCCCTGGCTCCAGGTTCAGCGGAGATAGCCATTGGTCAACCTCAGCATGGAGAGCTGTTCACAACTCTTCAACTGTATGATTGCGATCTCCAAAGTATATTAATTTGAACGGCCATCAGCTTTCGGAAACCGTTACTATAGACCAGTATTATTTTCCTGGACATCTTTAAATACTTGTACATTTACTTGGACTCTAGTATGGCTAGGTGCGTCACTTAATGACAGTGCACATGGCCACTGAGCTGTTGTGATTCTCACAGAACGGACCCCATCGGTCCTACATTACGATGGATTTTTTATAGTGTATGTATTTGCACCATTTTTGTCAAGCATGTGTATTGCATTTTGCATTTTACATTCATACAATAAAATTTGTCTTTTATATTAAGAAACATTCTTTTGGGTGATCTTGATCGCTTTTTTCTTCTATGAGTCTTTATGGGTGGCGATTTACCCTTACTAGCATCCTCAGGTGTGTGTTATTTGTCTCATTTAACATTTAATATGCACCAGTTGAGAATTATAAGTATAACCATCCAGTATCTGTAGTGCTTTTTTTTTCGGTGGAGACTTATGTTTGGAGAAATAAGGGATGGGCTATAAGAATATAAAAGGACTTCAATTAGGGAACGTGATAGGTGTGTTTTTAGGGAGTGCCTAAAACTGTGCAAGTTGTGGTTCATCCTAATTTCTTGAGGTAGCTTTGTCATGTGTAGGATGAAACAATCTTTTACGTGACCACAACTACGGGACCGAGGGCTCGCTGCAGTGTTGAGAAAAGGCGGAGTACGGTGAAATACACAAACTGCTGGACCTTGAGTGAGGTGTATAGGCGCAGATGTTACGGTGGATTGAGAAACATGTGGTGTGCTTGGTGAAACAAACACAGCAGGCATGTCCACTTGCGTTACAACTGAAGGGCTGTCACTGAAGCGGAAAGAGAACCAGAGGTTCTGCGGTGGGAGGCTTGCGTGACAATACTTGGCACGGTAATATGAAAGACGAAGAAGCAATGGATGCGGTTGATGGGGCAGCTGATGGTTGTTGAGGTGCGCTGGTCCACATTTCAGTGCAGTAAGATTGCCAGCATGTTAATTGCTCATGTGAAGGTTCATGCATGTAGTAGTCAAATTATTGCACTTCTTCCCTCTACCGAGTTTTTCTGGCAAAGTTTGCAGATAACGTGAGTTGGCTCATCCTTTGCAGTGACAAAAGGGTCCAGGCTGGGCAACCCTTGCTGCCCCTGCGAGCTGCAGACCTGCGACCGCTGATGGCCAAAGCCACAGTTGTGGCTAAGGATGCAGTGCTCCTCATGCTTGCATCACTCCGTGCCTGTTCTGTAGGGTGAAAAGTAACCTCTTTGATTCCTCCTCTACCTCCTCAGATGAGCTAATCGGCTGCATGACTCTTGATTCACACCAAGTAGAATCTGCAACCTCGTCATCATCCAATCTGTGATCCCATTCCTCACCCTCAGAGTGACCCTTCTCCTCTTGTTGCCCTGACAGCACAGTGCAGTCCGTATGAGCCTCAGGTATCGGAGTCTCATCATCATCACCTCCCTCCCCGGTGGTTAACGTCTGGTGAGAGGGTAAGTGTGGCACCCCAGGGGTCCGGTTGCCACAGTGGCATTGCCTCCCTCAAAAGAGGTAATGCCATGCCTGGAAGCAAGCAGGGATCCCCTAGTCAGGTATACTAAACATGCAACACTTTCCTGTCTCCAGACCAGCAAGGGGAGCCATTCCCCTTGGCAACTGGGATCTGGGAGCGGGGTTAGTTAGTCTTAGTGTGAGGAGTTGAAGCGAGGATGTCAAGGAGAGAGGAGCTGGGGACTGGAGCTGCGCGGCAGCTCACCCCAGAAGTACCGCACAGAAGAACCGGACACCGGAGTCCGAGGCTGTGGGGCACTGAAGGCACAGCCGCAGAAACCGGAGGGCAGGAGACTGCAGGTCTCCTGGCCCCATCAGATGCCCAGAGGCTCAGCAGCACAGAGGGCCCAACACCGCCATGTGGGAGCGACGCACCAGCAAGGCCCGAGCTGCCTGCCATACGGGTGAGCATAGAAACGTTACACTCAGGGAAGAGGGCCACCGCACAGCTACAAGCAGCAGGGCCAAAGAGTTTAGTGGAAAGGGAAGGCCTCCAACTTCACCTGGCAAGTAGGATTCTTTACTTGCTTCCAGGCTGACCGGACTTCCACTTCTAGCCAGTACCCTAGTCCCGGCTTTTCTAATCACCACCAGTAAAGACAAGAGTAAACTGCCATTAAGTTGTGGACTGATTATTGCTGCGCCATCAACCCCTGCACTACAATGCCCAGCACAACCTGCAATATCTACACTGCCCTGGAGCTAAGCTCTTCCTGTGGAGAGCCACACCATCCCTGCTGCAGTAACATCAGCTTCAGAGGACTGCTCCGCAGCGGCGGCTCCCTTTAGCCGCATTCCACAGGTGGCGTCACGAACTCTATAAAAACACTATAAATCCCCTATCCAGAACTCCTTTTATTGACCGCCCTGGGTCACGGACCGGGTCACCGCCACTGTGACATCCCCCCAGCATCTACCGGCCCGGCACCGGGTACCCCACGACCCAGGGGGCGCGTCATAAGGAACCTGCTCGGGCTCTACTTCGTCCTGCCCCGAATCCAAGTTAAAAAAATTTTGGCCATCGGTGCAGATGCTTTCCTCCTCTTGACTCTGTGAATGTTTGGAGTACGCTTCTGATGCCCATGGTATAGAATTGGTAAACGGTTCTACAGACTCGCCCATTTGTGGTTCACTACAGTCAGATGGGCAGTTGGACAGTTATGACACGGGGGGAAGCAAGGGTAGTTGGGGAGCCGCCTCTGTGGACTCTACTGGGTGTGATGTTGAGTTGGAGGAAGAAGAGGAGAGGCCACTTGAAGCAACGCTTGCCATCCACTGGAGCACCTGCTCTTTCTGGCCCTTATCAACAAGGCATATCGCTGTGCAGCTGCCGAAGAAAGGGAGTGGAGTAGCCCATCCAGTAACAGAAGTTGTCAGTTGTTTTTGACTCGCCCCCTGGGCCGTGGGGCACTCGGAGCCGGGCAATAGGGAGACGATGGGGGTAGTAGTGGCAACCCGGTCAGTGGCTCAGGGTGGTCAGACCAGTGGCAGTCCTTTATAAGTTTTAAGTTATGTCCGACTACGCCACCCGTGGATTGCGGTCAGGGCTAACCGCCGCTGCAGTGCAGACCGCTGGGGCTGATATAAATGTGCAGCACTGAATTGTTCAACTCCCCACGGGAGGAGTATGGCCCCAGGGCAGAATATATAATGGATGATGGAGGGGATGATTCCGACCGCGATAGCCAGGAAACGGAGGCCTCTTAAACAGTTCAGGGTCTTTATTAGAACAGGTAATATGACCCAGAAACAGGCCACATTCCCGAGCTCACCGTTTCCTCTCGCCCATATGGCTTGCAACGTGGGTCCCTTTCTACTCCCGGCCTGGTACGGCTTTGCTGGTCCCTTCTGCTGTGGCGGAGCCTCCGGGCTTCTTAGGCCAAGGAACATACGGTCCCCTGCGGACTGGTTTCTGCCGTGGGACGTGGAATCCTCACAGCCTCAGACACCAAAGTCTGGTAGAGTAGTCTCTTTGTCTGCCAGGACAGGCGCACTTCACCTCTTGTCCCTGGCTCGTGGCTCTCCTACTGCCACACGTCCTCTTAGGCTGCAACGCAACTGTCTGTCCCAGCTCTGGGACACCTCTCAATCCAGAGACAGGTTGTCTAGTTCTCCCTAACCCTGCCCCCAGTTCCAGCTTTTATAGGGGCAGCCTGCTCCCCCTACTGGCCTGAGACAGGAGGTATTGCATGCTAATGTTCCTTGACTAGAGGACCCCCCCCTTGCTCTCAGATGCAGTTTTATTATATTTGTGGCATCCAGGCCAAGGTGACACATTTTCGGATAGGACATGACGGTGTTAGTTCACTAGTGCTTTCACTAACATTACCACCAACTCCACATATATCTTGAGCACCAAGCCTATTCCCTCTTCTACCACAACCTCTTTTTTTCCCACTCATGTTGCTCAGATAGTGTGGGGGGAGCACACTTTTAGCAAAACAAAATTAGATTTTTTCCTCTGCAACAGCTCTGCACACACCTGAATTTCAGCGGCACTAAATGACAAGGTATGATATGGCTTGCTGTATAACCTTAGGAACAGAAGAAAGTATTTTTTTTTACTGTGGATGAGGACTGTATAACATAGGGGATATGCTACGAACTATTTCAAACTAAGATGTCCTCTGCTGTTTAACGTTAGGAACAGAAGAAAGTATTTTTTTTAATGCAGATGAGGCCTGTATAACATACAAGATATTCTCCAAACTATTTCAAACTGAGATGTCCCCTGCTGTATAATATTAGGAACAGAAGAAAGTATTTTCTTACTGTGGATGAGGCCTGTATAACATAGAATATATGCTCCAAGATATTTCAAACTTAGATCTAACCTGATATATCACCTTAATCACAGCAAAAAATAGATCTTAATTTTACTGATTTTTACTCTGCATAAACTGTGCATACAGGTCAATTTCACCACCACAAAAGGACTAGGTGGCTTATGGCAGACTCTATCACATTTGTCACAGAAAAAAATATTTTTTGGACTCTGGCTAGCAACAGAAAAAAACTACTTTTTACTCTGCAAACAGCTGAAGTTCAACGCCACTAAAGTACTAGGTGGCTTATAGCAGAGTGTATCACGTTTGCGGCAGAGAAAAATATTTTGTGGACTCTGGCTAGCAACAGAAAAAATCTATTTTTTTTTTCTGAAAACAGCTGAAGTTCAACACATGTGGAGCAGTGACTACCAGCAACTGATCTTTCCTTGTGAGCCGCGCATGGCAGTGACGCCATGCACGGCTCAAATGGCGAGATCAGTGTGGAGGAGAGAGAAGAAAGGTGAGTAGGAGTGTTTATTTTTTTATGTGCAGCGTGATGGGGATTAGGGGGACCATGCATACCAGGATAAGGATGGGGGGGTAAACATACCAAGATAAGGATGAGAGGGGTATCCATACCAGGATAAGGATGAGGGGGCCATACATACCAGGATAAGGATGAGGGGGCCAGGAAGGAGCCATACATACTAGGATAAGGATAAGGGGGCCATACATACCAGGATAAGGATGAGGGGGATCATACATACCAGGATGAGGAAGATCATACATACCAGTATACGGATGAGGGGGCCATGCATACCAAGATAAGGATGAGGGGTGCCATGCATATCAGGATAAGGATAAGGGGGATCCATACATACCAGTATAAGGATCAGGGGACCATACATACCAGGATAAGGATGAGGGGGCCATGTATACCAGGATAAGGATGAGGGTTGCCATGCATAACAGCATAGGGATTAGGGGTGCCATGCAAAGCCAGGATAGGGATTAGGGGTGCCATGCATACCAAGATAGGGAAGAGGGGTGCCATGCATACCAGGATAGGGATGAAGGGTACCATGCATGCCAGGATAGGGATGAGGGATGCCATGTATACCAGGATGGGGATTAATGTGCCATGCATACCAGGATAGAGATGAGGGGTGCCATGCATACCAGGAAAAGGATGAGGGGTGCCATGCATATCAGGATGGAAGGGTACCATGCATATCAGGATGGAGGGGTGCCATGCATACCAGAATGGGGATGGGGATGAGAGCCACGTATAATAGGAAGGGGGGGCATATATACCAGGATGGGGGATATTACCAGAATTGGGGGACATTACCCCTATACCAGTGTCAGCAGCAGAAACCCCTCCCCCTTAACAGTGCATTGTGACCACATTTTTTTGGTTACATTTTTTTTTCTATTTTCCCCCTCTAAAACCTAGTTGCATCTTATGGTCCGATGCGTCTTATAGTCCGAAAAATACGGTACTTCATGTGTGATTGTCCACAAAAATTTGTGCACACAGCAGGGAGTGGATGGGAAGAAGCAGTATTTGGCACAGAAGATTTTGTCTGAATAAATTATGGGTGCCATTAGCAGAACCTCTAAGGTGTCAAAAAAGCAGAATCCCTCCACAAGAGATCCCGTGTCTCACAAAATTTCATAACATTGGGCCCTGGAAATGCTGTATAACATTTAAGTGGGAAAAATGTAAATTTTTTTTTAGCTTAACATTTTTCATTTATGTAAGGGTAATAGGTAAAAATAGTCCCCAAAATTTGTTAGCCACTTTCTCCTGAACTCAATGATACCACACATGAAACTGCTGTTTGGACACACAGCAGGGCTGAGTATGTAAGAGCGCTATTTGGCTTTTGGAGAGCATATTTTGAGCAAATGAAAACACAAAAGTCTTTATCTCAGTAAATTAGATTACTTTATAACAAGAGCTTGAAAAATGTTTTTAAAATCCGAAATGTTGGCTTACTGAAATGCATGTTCAGTAAATGCACTCAATACTTGGTCGTGGCTCCTTTTGCATCAATTACTGCATCAATGCGGCGTGGCATGGAGGCGATCAGCCTGTGGCACTGCTGAGGTGTTATGGAAGCCCAGGTTGCTTTGATAGCAGCCTTCAGCTCGTCTGCATTGTTGGGTCTGGTGTCTCATCTTCCTCTTGACAATACCCCATAGATTCTCTATGAGGTTAACATCAGGCGAGTTTGCTGGCCAATCGAGCACAGTGATACTGTTATTTTTAAAAAAGGTATTTGTACTTTTGGCAGTGTAGACAGGTGCCAAGTCCTGCTGGAGAATGAAACTTCCATCTCCAAAAAGCTTGTCCCCAGAGGGAAGCATGAAGTGCTGCGCTGACTTTGGTCTTGATAAAACACTGAGGACCTACACCAGCAGATGACATGGCTCCCCAAACCATCACTGATTGTGGAAACTTCACATTAGACCTCAAGCAGCTTGGATTGTGGCCTCTCCACTCTTCCTCCAGACTCTGGGACCTTGATTTCCAAATGAAATGCAACATTTACTTTCTTCTGAAAATAACACTTTGGAGCACTGAGCAACAGTCCAGGTCTTTTTCTCCTTGGTCCAGGTAAGAAGCTTCTGGCATTGTCTATAGGTCATGAGTGGCTTGACACAAGGAATGCGACGCTTGTAGCCCATGTCCTGGATACGTCTGTGTGTTGGTGGCTCTTGAAGCAATGACTCCAGCAGCAGTCCACTCTTTGTGAAACTCACCCAAATTTTTGAATGGCCTTTTCTTAACAATCCTTTCAAGGCTGCAGTTATCTCAGTTGCTTCTGCACCTTTTTTGTACCACACTTTTTCCTTCCACTCAAATTTCCATTAATATGCTTGGATACAGCACTCTGTTAGCAATGACCTTTTGTGGCTTACCCTTCTTGTGGAGTGTGTCAATGACTGCCTTATGGACATCTGTCAAGTCAGCAGTCTTCCCCATGATTGTGGAACCTACTGAAACAGACTAAGGGACCCTTTTAAATGCGTAGGAAGCCTTTGCAGGTGTTTTTTTGTTAATTATTCTAATTTACTGAGATAAAGACTTTTGTGTTTTCATTGGCTGTAAGCCATAATCATCAACATTAACAGAAATAAATACTTGAAATAGATCACTCTGTTAGTAATGACTCTATATAATATATGTGTGTCACTTTTTCTATTGAAGAACTGAAATAAATTTACTTTTTGATGATATTTTAATTTAGTGAGAAGCACTTGTAGTACAAGCAATCAACTGATGGCAGGTTCAAGTCCTCTAAGGCAGTGTTCCCCAACTCCAGTCCTCAAGGCCCACCAACAGGTCAGGTTTTCAGGATCTCCTTAGTATTGCACAGGTGATGGAATTATTGCCTGTGCAGGTGATGTAATTATCACCTGTGCAATACTAAGGACATCCTGAAAACATGACCTGTTGGTGGGCCTTGAGGACTGGAGTTGGGGAACCCTGCTCTAAGGGGACTAAAATATAGTGAAAAGTAAAAAATAATGTTTTTAAAAATAAAAATCTATATAAAAATATAAAAATCACATCCTTTTTTCCCATAAAAAATAAAGAGATTAAAATAAAAAATACACATATTTGGTATTGCTACGTCTGATCTATCAAAATATAAAATGTATTAATCTGTTCAGTAAATGCCATAACTGGAAAATCTCAATCAAAACACCAAAATTATGTTTTTTTGGTCACTGCTAGAGATGAGCAAGCACTAAAATGCTTGGATGCTCCTTACTTGAACCGAGCAATTTCTAATACTCAGGTACTTGTTTCGAGTAACGAGTATAATGGGAGTCAATGGGAATTCTGAGCATTTTTCCGCCACACCATACAAGGAGGTATTGTGGGCAGTAAAAATGTTGAAATGGATAGAAAAAAGTGCTGATTGGAAGGAGAACAGCATGGGAAAGATCCCTGGAAGCATCTCTGACTCCCAGATCGCTGAAGAGAAAGATGGTATCACCCCTTTCCTCCACTTTACGAACTGACAATAAAACATTCAAAATTGACAAGAAATTGGAGTTTACAGGAAAAAAAATGCTAAGAAACATTTTTTCCTGTATAATGACTTGTATATAAGGCACAATTTAAAAAACATTTAAAAAATTTATAATTGAAGTAAACCAAAATTATTTTTTTGTTAGAAAATTAGAAATTTCAGTGCAATTTATGAAGGAAGCAAGAAGTGCCAAAAATTAGGGACTCAGATACATTCTGTATTAGGCATAAAGGAGGGCCTCATACACATTCTGTTCAAATTGTGATGTAGTGGTACTCCTAGACTCATAAAGGCCATGTACTAAGTGCAAATCCTGCCCAAAAGTACAAGCAAGGTCATCCATACACCCTTGAAGGCACCAACTGCAGTGCCTCAATCAAATATCGTGAGCAAAGAGTAGTTGTGGTACCCCTCCACTCATAAAAGCTCTGCACACAGTGCAAAACCTGCCACCATGGGAGCAGAAGCACACAAGAGGGAGGACCTCACTGGGCTGGACCCCCTCTACTCACCTGGCCCCATACAGCAGTAAGGGCAGTAATGCCCTGATGGCGACCCTGCTGCCAATAATTACAAGTAGGGTCATCCATATACCCTTAAAGGTACCAACTGCCTTTTTTCATTAAAAAAATGAAGAAAGTATAGTTCTGGTACTTCTACACTCATAAAAGCTTTGAACAAAGTTCAAAGCCAGAAAAAAAATATAAAGAGGGTCATCCAGTCATCCATAGACCCTAGAAGGCAACAACTGTCAGGCCTCATTCAAATATTGAACACTAAAAACACTTTATGTGTTGCTTTCATAGGGTGATGTGGAAAAATGGGGTCTAATCCAGGCTTTGTTAATTTTTATTAGAGTGAGCCTGTCAGCACTTTCTATTGACAGGCAAAATCGCCTGCCTTTTATGACCCCCAAGTGGCACTAAAAATCCTCGCAGACAAGACGCTAGCGGCAGGGCAGCACAACACATCCAAGGCATAGAGGGACAGCTCATGCCAGATGTCCAGCTTTGAGACCCAATATCTGAATGTCGAAAGAAGAATTAGGGAGTACACTGATTTTGTCAGCCAGGCATTGCTTGACCATCTTTTAAAAACTTTCCCCTCCTTGTTAAAAATACCTGTTCATCAGGGTATGAACGTTGGGAGGGTGTCATGTAATTAACCCAGGCCTTTGACAGTGTACCCCTGCCTCTGCTGTGTGTCTCCCACTACTCTCTTCCTTGGTTGTCAAAGGAAGCTTGCCCCCTGCTGCTAGCGCTGTCTGAAGGGAATTTTTTCAACATATTTTCCACAATGTCCTTCTGGTATAGCGCCATTTTAGAAGACCTATCCGCCTCAGGAAGAAGAAATGTAAAGTTCTCCATGTAGTGTGGGTCTAGCATGGTGAACAACCAGTATTCTTTTATGGCCAAGATGAATGCAACGTGAGGGTCATGGGAAAGGCAGCGGTACGCAAAGTCTGCCATATGTGTCGAGGTACCTACAGCCAACACTTCCTTGTCTCCACCATGATGACTACACTCCATCTCCTCCTCCTCTTCCTCCTCATTCCCCTCCTTAGCCCATCAACGTAGGATAGATGGGATGAAGCTTGTGTGAGTACTAGCCTCTTTTGCCAGCTCCTGTTACTCCTCCACTTCTTCAGCCTCCACCTCCTCATTGTTACCCAATCTCCACTGAGCAAATGAGATGAGTCTGGGCAGTATCTCACTGTCTCATGTCTTCCTCCTTCTCTACCTGGTCCTCATGCAAAGTTTCATGTTTAATTTGTGACGCCTACTTCACTACTCGCTAGCCCACCCTGAGAGATGGGGGTACTCGGAACCGGGCCTCCAGGTGGAGGGTGGATGCAGTCGTGGCCTAGGCCCGGCCCGTGCCCAGGGTTGTCACATCAAAAATAAAGGTTAGGAGGGACAGTGGTAATCGAGTGGATTTGATAACTACGCCACCTGTGGAGTCTGGTGATTCACCACCAGCGCTGTGGCAGTCCTCTGAGGCGGGATGTAGTGGCAGCAGAAGATGGTACTACTCCCCAGAGGCGGAGCAGGGCCTCAGGGCAGAGAAGACGGATCAGGGGAGTCGTAGTGGGTGGTGCGGTGTGGTGTCGCGCTGAAATAAGGGACCGGAGGCAATGGATGCAGTCTTCCAAGCTTTACTCACGTTGTTAGATGTCAGCAGCAAGGCTTCTCCTTGCTCCTCGCGGCGTGCTGCGGCCACCAGGAAGGGGTTCAGCACACTCCGGGTAGTTTGGGTGCATCAATCAGGACCCCCTGCACCAGAGTGTTCCTAGACTTTCCCACTAGGTCCTCTCCTGTCCGTATGTGGTGCGTGTACTAAGGCCGAGTCTCCCTCTGGACTATGCACAGAACAAGGGTACAGGTGGCGACTCCGCTCCGACAGTTACCCGGTGGGATCCACTGAGCCTCCGGGCTTCTCTGACTAAGACTTGAAGTGACAGAGTCAGATATCGGGGGCCGGTACCCCTTTTGCAGCAGGAATCCCTCTAACTAGGCCAGAATAGTGAGGACAGGTGGCGTATGCCGCTCCGTCTGCATCCCCCTGGGATCCTTTTGCCTGCGTAGCTTGTCTACTCTGCTCCCCTCCAGGCCTTCTTAGGTAGGGACATGGACCGGGTAGAGACAGCTGTTAACTCTAGCCCGCTCCTCACCTCAAGGCCAGAGAACAAAGACCGTGTATCTTCAATCAGCTGCAGGTTCACACAGAAAGCCACGTTCAGTGATGAAGATCACAATCAAAGACCATAAGCCCAAGATGGCCGTTTATTAAATATCAATTTTGTGGTGTAACCTCTAAGTGCGTCCTCCACCCTCACCCACTACATGGTTCCCCCTATCTTTTGGTTCCCCCCATCTCCTCTTATCCCGGCTGGGGCAGCACCGTGGTGCATATATAAGCCCCCCTCAGGTGGGAGAGGTGTAGTGTTGGATGGATGGCTGAGCCCTGAGAGGTGCTCCTTCCTTACCTCGGAGAGGAGATACCACACCTCGGTCTGAGGTGCAGTACCCCTGTGGCGACTAAACCCTCAGGGGCGCCACAAATTGTCAGCAGCGACTGTTTAAGTAAGCACAGTAATGGGATAGTAGCGCTAATGATGGCAACATTGCCACTCAACATCTTTGTGAAGTCCTCAAAGTCTTGGAGATCCACACAAATGTCAGACATCCATGCCTACTCTTCAGTTATGTGCGGAGGCTGACCAGAATACTGATAGGCATGTTGGAAGTCCACAACTGGCCTCTGCTGCTGACAAAGCCTTGCTAGCATGTGCAGTGTGGAGTTCCAGTATGTCGTCACGTTGCACACCAGTCAATGAGCTGGCACTTGTATGCGCTGCTGCAGCACTGCCAGAGTGGCGGCAGCTGTAGCTGACTTGTCATGTGCGGAGGCTGATCAAGATACTGACGGGCTTGTTGGAGCTGGTATTCCACAACTGGCCTCTGCTACTCACAATAACCTTTGCCAGCATGTGCAGTGTAGAGTTCCAGTGCGTGGTCACATTGCACACCAGTTGGTGAGCTGTAACTTGCATAACGATGGCAGCTTTTGCTGACTTGCGGAAATTGGCGCTGACGCGGCGTATCTTGAGAAGAAGCTCTGGTAAATCTGGGTAGGTTTTTAAAAACCGCTGAACTACCAAGTTGTGCACATGGGCCAAGCATGGTACGCGTGTGAGCCACAGATCTGTCTGGTCTTTTATTCCTTTCAACAACTCTACCGCAGTGTGCTGTTTGTCTCCTAGACAAATTAGCTTCAGCAGAGCCAGTTGCTGAGGCAGTGATGTAGAGCTTCCAGCTTACTGCTGATGTGGACAATGTTCCCTGAGATAGCACATTGGAGATGGAGGAGGGGCAGGAGGGGATGCAGGAATTGGTGTAGGAGGTGGAGGAAACCCTGATAGAACTAGGTCTAGCAATCCTCGGTGTCGGTAGCACATATGCCATGCTAGGGTGGGACATGGCCCCAGCTTCCACAATGTTCAACCAGTTTACTGTCAGAGAAATGAAGCGCCCCTGGCCACAAGCACTTGTCCACATGTAGGTCGCTAAGTGGACAATCACAGTAACCACATTGGTAAGGGCACGGGTGATATTCCTGGACAGGTGCTGATACAAGGTGGGGATGCCATAACAGGAGATATAGTGGCGACTGGGGACCGAGTATCGAGAAACCAAATTTGTACACCCGTAGCAGGCAAATTTTGTTTTTTATTTCAAATCAACAAAATTACACATAAACCAAGTTCTAGAGTATATGAGACAATAGTCAATTTTTGAACAACCAAATTTCTATACCTGTTGCAGGCCAATTTTGGTTTTTATTTCAAACCAATGAAATTTCACTCAAACCAAGTTCTAGAGTATATGTGACAATAGTTTTTTCTCCATTATTTAAAAAGAAAATTTAACTGAACAATTTGCAATAAATGAAAAATCATTTACTGAAAAGATTAACTAAAAGAAAACTGTGTGACAAAATATCTTTGTTGTAAAAAAAAATCTTGATGGTAATAGTCAATTTTTGAACAACCAAATTTCTACATCTGTAGCAGGCCATTTTTCTTTTATATTTAAAACCAACGAAATTTCAGACAAAGCAGATTCTACAGTATATATGACAATAGTCCATTTTTGGAATGAAAATATTTTGTGAACTGTACCAGGCCAAGTGGTTTTTAAAAATGTTAACCCCCTGTAATTTTACATAAAGCATGTTAAACTGTATGGATGCCTAATTGAATCCAGAAAAAATTGTTGAACTTTTTTTGGAGTTTTTTTTTGTGCATCTTGATTATCCTGTTCTATTCTTTATGGTAATCTGCTAGAGAGTAAAGATCTGCAGGCAGCAGGTTTAAGGAGAAGAAATGATGGCAAGGCTTGGTTTGCAGACAGAAAACATTTGAGGCTCTGGGCTGCAGGGACGGTTCTAAAGAGGGGCAGGGGTCATATTTTCCATAAGTGCAGCCTGCAGAGGAGCTCCGAGGCTGCTGCACTTTGCGCCTCTCAAAGTGGGTGTTGGCTGTTTCCTGAGCCGGCAGTCAAGATGAGAAAATGTATAGCGCAGGCTCCCGGCATTCAATTGTACTTGTGTCTTTCAAGCACGAGTACAATTAAAGTGTTTATTGCCCACACTTCCAGGTCAGGTTGATGTCAGAAGCGTGATCAGGTCAGCTGATCACGCAGCTGATATCACAGCAATAGGCAATAGACAGCGGCAAGGTTAGTGCCCTAATGGAGGTGAAGACACAGGAGATCTATTGGAGTGGACTGTGAGGAGACAACAATATGGGGGAGAGGGGAAGTGAGTAAATTTGTGAGGATTCGATAGTATGGGGGTAGGTGACAGTATGAAGGGGGAATGGGCAAATAGCTGAGGAGGCAATAGTATGAGGGTGGAGTGGGAAAATGTGTAAGGAGATGAAAGTATGGAGGGGGTAGTGGGTAAATGTGCAACGAGACTGTCTCTCCCATATCTCATAGGCAATGAAAGTCGGTATGGTAAGAGGTCAAATGGAGCTGAAGAAAGCAAAGTTTTATTGGGGAATCTTGAGAATGGACAGTAAAGAGTTGGGAGAAGGAATTTTAGGAGGCAGTATGGGAAGGGGGAAATGTGTGAGGAGACTGTATGGTGAGCGGGGGTTTGAGTAGGGGGATATGTGAAGAAACAGTATGGGGAAAGAATGTGCACAGAGACAGCATGGGGAGCTGGAGGAAATTTTTGAGGTGACGGTAGGGGGGAGAACTGTGTGAGGGGATAGTATGTGGGGACAAAAGTGTGAGGGGGTACAGTATAGAGACTGGGTAGTGTGGGGGCAGTATAGAGAGGGGGAAGCACAGGGGGACAGTGTGAGGGCACATTATGGAGGAGACAGTATGAAGGGTGGTAGTGTGAGAAGGGGCATAGTATAGAGACTGAACTGGTGGTGTGATGCTGTATTTCTGTACTGATGGAGGCTCTGGTGATGTATTCATAATATACATTCATACTTAATAAAGTATTGTGCCATTTGACAAGTTAAAGGTTACGACATTTGTATTTATGTTAGGAGCATTAAAGGGTTTATCCAGGTTTATCACTCTCTCTGACTGCAGACTTCTGAAATCTCACAGTGTGTACACTGCACACGGTCAGGATTCTCCAGTGCCAATGATGAGATCAGAATGTCATGTAACCGCAATTATGCGATTTGCATACATGCAGTCATTTTCCGACTAGACGTTCACGGCTTTCACTGGTATTTCACTTGTTTTCAGAGAGGCTGGACATGTGTAGTCAGAATCTGGCCAAAAGTATGAAAATCAAATAATTGCTGTCACATGACTGCCCGCTCTTGCTGTTGACAGGGAGAATCCTGACAATGTGTGGTGTGCTCTCTGTGAGGATTCAGAATTATTTCATTACAGACTTGGACAACCCCAAAAATTATAAAATTAATCATGCTAGCATGCCCAGACCTAATAGCATGTAATATATTCATTGTCAGGATTCAACTCTGCTTCCCAGTTCCAGTGTTCATCACATGACCACTCATATGCAATTTTTATACATACAGACATATGCCCGATAGTTTGTCTTCCTGCTTCTCTTAATGAAACAGGAGCTGTAGTAGTTCACTGAAAATTGAGAGAATTATGAAGAGCAGCTAGTCGGCACGTGACTGTAAGTGTGCAAATCACAAATGAGCGATCACATCACGACTACTTAGACCGTCTAAACTGTGTATAGGACAGGGCACCAAACTGAATTTTTGCCCAGGGTGCCAGAAAACCTATAGCCACCTCTGATATCAGTATTTAATAAATTGTGTAGTCTGGGGTCAGTATGTAGCATACTGTGTAGTCTGAAGTCTGTTTTTATTTGAGGATGTAATATATGGACTGTTTTTTTAGGTTTTGAACCTAGACTTCTATAATTCTTTAGTAGTGTGATGAAATATTAATATGTCAATCAAATACATTAGGTTGAGGCATATATTGAAAGTATTTATGGAGTGAAAAGTCATAACACTTCTCATAATCTTCCTGATATAAGTTGGCAGATACAGTAAGTGCAATCAATAATATTATCATGCTACTTTTTGTACATATTTTAGTACACTTTCACTATAAACTTAACTAGTAAATGAAACAGGATGATTTAGTTAAAGATGTTCCATCAAAATTATAATTTCATAATCCATCCATATTATTGTAATGATGTGTAAGTGCATAAAAATACTTATTGATAACCTTCCGGTTTCCAGAGCCCTTCCGCTCCTCTTCTGGCCCATGTGACCTACAGACTTAGTGGATCACATAGAGAATCACACGGCACTGGAAACCAGATGGTGATCAGTAATTTGTTATTTATTTATCTTACTCATTTACCTTATTTTTCGGACTATAAGACGCACCAGACCATAAGACGCACCCCAAATTTTGGGGTGGAAAATAGGAAAAAAAAATATTTTTTATAAGATGGGGGTCTGTCTTATAGTCTGAAAAGGTATCTTACCTGGGGGTCATTGGAGCGAGGGTCACAGGAGGCAAGGTCCTTCAGGAACCTGGCGGAAGTGGATGAATGCTGTGGACCCTGGATGCAAGAAGCTGGTGCTCCAGCAGCGGTGAGGTGTGGTGGTGGAGGAGCAGGATCGCAGGGCCCTCAGTTGCCTCCCTTAGGAACCTAGCGGCTGCAGCAGAAGAGGTGAGATGCTGCGGGGCCGGGGCCTGTGGTGGGGCCTGGGATGGGGCCTGTGGTGGGGCCTGTGGCCTGTGGTGGGGCCGGTGCCAGGGCCTGTGGTGGGGCCTGTGGAGGTTCTTGGGCCTGTGGTGTGTCCTGGGCCTGTGGTGAGGCCTGGGCCTGTGCTGGGGCCTGCACCTGTGCTGGGGCCTGTGGTCCGGATGGGGCCGGGGCCAGGTCCCGGGCCTGTGAGCGGCGAGCGCTGCTGTCCGGTGGCTGCGGCTGTGCAGTGATGTGGCAGATCGGGGGTGGGTGCTGCTGTGCGGCTTTCCGGTGGCCGCGGCCATCTTCATGAAGCGGTGATCTACAGAAAAATGGCCGCCCGAGCACATCCACTCTGCCTTGCCGCCGCACAGCCGCTCTGCCTCGCCGCCGCACCCACCGCCGCTCTGCTGCATCGGCCCTGCCGCCGCACCCACCTCCGCAAGTATCTGGTAAGGTTCAGACCATAAGACGCACCCTCCATTTTCCTCCTAAATTTGGGGGGAAAAAAGTGCGTCTTATGATCGGAAAAATAAGGTATATAGCGCTATTAATTCCACAGCACTTTACAGACATTATCATCACAGTCCCCATTGGGGCTCAAAATCTAGATCCCCTATCAGTATGTCTTTGGAACGTGGGAAGAAACCGGAGAACTCGGATGAAACCCATGCAAGCACAGGGAGAAGATACAAACTCCTTGCAGATGTTCTCCTTGGTGGGATTTGAATCCAGGACCCCAGTGCTGCAAGGCTGCAGTGCTAACAACTGAGCCCCTGTGCTGCCCCAGTAAGTATTTTAATGCACATACACATCATTACATAGGTAATATGGATGGTGTTTGAAACAAAACTTTCAATGGAATATCTTCTTTAAAGAGAATCTGTCAGTTGGATCAAGTCTCCTAAGCAGTTTATTTGGGCATGTAGGTCATAGGAAGCTGAATTAAATGATACCTTGATATCTGTGATCTGAAGTCTTATTCCAGAGAAGTCCAAATTTTTCTTATATGTAAATGAACAGTTCCAGGTTATGGGCCAGGCCCTGATCTGTATGAGAATCTGATTCCAGAGCTCATCATAAATTAAAAGGCTAGTTACCAGTGTGATCTGTAATGGCTGCTCTGTTCTCCTCATCTCTCCGCAGAGCTGTGTGTGTGATTTTAAGGCCAGGAGCACACGGTCATCCGAGAGAATTGGGACGATTATTCAAATGATACTCTGATTAAACTCTGATCAGAGTTTTATCAAAGTGTCCGCATAGTGTGATCCAGATGAGAGAATCGGAGCACACTGTGAGGAGAAGATGAAGAACAAAATTTCTCCATCTTCTCCATTGTGTCAGCACGTGGAAATCGGGCTGCACTCAAATGTCACCCGAGTGGAAGCCAATGATTTCCACATATTCATTGACTTGCATGGCTGAGTATGGTACGAATATCGGATCAAACTCAGACATGCTGTGACTTTTTCTTCAGACCAGCTCAGTCTGAGGAAAGAATCGAACATGTGCACGGCCTCTTAGACTAACGGTGGTATGAGCGAGCCCTAACTGACACATTTACAGGTGTCCACTCAGCACTTCAGCTTCCATCTCACAGGCAACCAGTGTTGCTTGATTGTTGCTTTACAGCAGAGCTGTGAAAGCTGCAGCTGTTAATGTGTTTGTAATGAAACAAAGTTTGGCTTTACTGTTCTGTGTTACTTACATGTCTCACACTGGTAATTCCCCCTCTCATGTAAAATAAGCTTTGGAGGCAGATTCTCATACAGATCTGTGTCTGGCCTATAGTCCTGAACAGCTCATTTACATATAAAACATGGATTTTTCTGGAATAAGATCTATAAAGTTATCAATTTATTTAGATTCCTACAACCTACATGCCCATATAGATGACTTAGGAGGTTTAATCCTACTGACAGATTCCCTATAAAAATACTAACCTATAATACGTGAAATTGAATATAATAACACAATAATAATAGGAGGTTATTTATAATGATGCATATGAAGAATCATCCACAAATAATAAACAGTCAGGATTTAAACTTTAAATAATTTTTTGATGATCTCTGTGATGTTACTGTGTTTGGGCCGCTGCAACACTCTAACACTTACCAGTTACACCTTAGTGGCAGACTGAGATTCTCTCATGCCACATCCTCATTGATGCACTGGGCTGGCATTTGCAGACCTGTTCTGCCTTGATGTAGGTGCACATTTTGCCACTGTGAGGATAGGGTGCATGAGAATCCAGGAAATGCTGCTCTGATGCTTTTATAGGCATTGTGGTCAAATGACTGGGATTCACCAATCATATTGGTGTTGCAGACATCTGAACCTAGAGATTATCATGGTAACTGGCTCATGAGAACCCAAGGACCTCTGCACATCCATATACAGCAATTAAAGAGTTTCATTTCTGACTTTAAAGGGAACCTGTCATGTCAGTTGGAGCATGTAAACTGCCCCCAGGTTGTTGTTAGTGATGCAATATGCACCACTGACACGCTTTTTGCATTAAAATTGGTGCTCTAATCTTTTGTAAAATCCACTTTATATACTTATATCTTACTTGCTCGTTTAGTCATAGGGGTGTTCCTTTCTTTATTCAGTCCGGCTTGTCCCCGGTTTGCGCCAACATCACATGAATAGTCTTGTTGTGGTGCCGCACTTGTGCACTGTATGCTGTCATCCACGCTTGCGCAATGTGTATTGTAAAGCCACGTATCACCGCGCGTACGCAATGACGATCGGCTCGCGTGCGCGCACAGTGATGAGCTGCTCCTGTGCACGCAATTGAGAGCGTGGGAGCCGATCGTCACTGCGCACGCGCAGCTTTGCAATACACATTGCGCAAGTGTGGGTGACAGCATACAGTGCGGAAGGGTCAGGACCACTAGTCTATTCATCTGATGGCCGGCGCAAACCGAGGACAATTCAAATTGAGTGGGTGGTGACCAGCCGGACTGAATAAAGAATGGAACACCCCTATGACTAAACAAGCAAAGTAAGATAAAAGTATATAAAGTGGATTTTACAAAAGATTACAGCACCGATTTTAATGCAAAAACCGTGTTAGTGATGCATATTGCATCACTAACAACAACCTGGAGGCACTTTTCATGTTCCAACTGACATGATAGGTTCCCTTTAATTTATATTTGGCATAGGCTTTATTCATAACATTTGGGTTTCATTAGTAATTATACTACTTGTGTGAGTGATGTGAAACTCAAGTTTCATATTCTTATGTGGTAATGGTGTCAGGTGTGACTGCTACCTCTGCACACCATAAAGCTATAGCCCCGAAACAAAGGGGCTTTGTAGTGTACCCTGCCATGCTGTATGTACTATGTACATCTCTGTAATCATAGGACGTGTCAGTAAAGATGATATTGTTCAAGGTAGCCTGTTTAATGCTCTGTTAACATCTCCATCCTTATTTCTGTACCATTAAAGAACCCAGATGGAGCATTTTGATTATCAGATGTGTCTAGATTCCACCATGGTGTCAATTTGTAGGACAAAATAGCAAGACCTGCATTTTTGGCTTGACATTGTTTTTAAGCAAAGATTTACTGATGTAGGAAGTGGACTTTTGTTAAAGCTTGTGGAATGAGGAATGTTGGGTGCATACTGCGGACGACACAATTTTTATAACATGGTCACATGGTTCATGTCTTCAATGTTGACTTAGTAACATTCTTCATTGGGTTTCCTAAAATTTCTATAGTTTTTATCCTTGGTATGAGCTTATTCTTCTGCTTATCTTGTAAAATTTTATTGTACTGAAGTTCTGGAGTGATAAACCTTTTGCACAGCAGCTCATCGTCCTCTGATAGTCCAATCTTAAGATTGTACCCAAGGATCTTGGCAACCCCAGATTGATATGGCTTCAATGATTTGTCCCTTATATTTTGGGGGTCAACCTCATCCTCCAAACATTTCTCAAACATCAAAGTCCTCATTTTCTCAAGTTCTTTAACCTCATGTTCCATACGTTCCATTCCAAATATCTGTACACGTTTCCAGAAAGAGTTATTGAAGTAGACATACATATCCCAATCCAAATTATTCCATGATTTTATCTTTTCTTGAGTTTCCAGCGTTAGTGTTTTCTTAGTACTGTTGCTTCTACTATTAAGAGGGAAAGACAGGACATCATAGAAAGACCAGCAGAGAGCATCCTTCAGAAGAATAAGAGACTCATCATAATATTCTGTGATCAGCACCAGATCAAATATGTTATCCATAGCATGCCATGATAAAACTGATTGCTCAGAGGAATTATCATTAGGCTCAAAACCTAAATCAAAAGTTATCCAATTTTTACCAAGATAGCCAAATCCATCTGAACCTTTGTAATATATTGTTGCATTGTGTAAAAAATCTTCCAGACTTTTAGCCATTTTGAAGGGTCCGTTGTTCCTGTTGTAGGAAAAAGATGATTCCATCCGAGAGACTGGGTTTCGCAGGATGGTGAAGTAGAATGTGTCCTCCGGCATCACTTTTTCAACCTGCTCAAAATTAATTAATTAGATAATTAATCCATTATAAAAATTACATTTCAATAAAATCTAATTATAATTAGTCTGCATTTGGGGCAGATTGGTGGCTTAGTGGTTATCACTGTCGCCTTTCAACACTAAAGTACTGGGTGGAAATCTCACAAACATCTGCAAGGAGTTTGTATGTTCTCCCTATGTTTGGGTAGGTTTCCTCCCACACATACTGACAGGGAATTTAGATTGTGAGTCCCAATGTGGATAGAGATGGTGATGTCGGTAAAGAGCTGTTTAAGTTAATGGTGCTATATACAGTTAGGTCCATATATATTTGGACAGACACAACATTTTTCTAATTTTGGTTCTAGACATTACCACAATGAATTTTAAACAAAACTAATCAGATGCAATTGAAGTTAAGACTTTCAGCTTTCATTTGAGGGTATCCACATTAAAATTGGATGAAAGGTTTAGGAGTTTCAGCTCCTTAACATGTGCCACCCTATTTTTAAAGGGACCAAAAGTAATTGGACAATTGACTCCAAGGCTATTTCATGGACAGATGTGGGCAATCCCTTTGTTATGTCATTCTCAATTAAGCAGATAAAAGGCCTGGAGTTGATTTGAGGTGTGGTGCTTGCATTTGGAAGGTTTTGCTGTGAAGTAAACATGCGGTCAAAGGAGCTCTCCATGCAGGTGAAACAAGCCATCCTTAAGCTGCAAAAACAGAAAAAACCCACCGAGAAATTGCTACAATATTAGGAGTGGCAAAATCTACAGTTTGGTACATCCTGAGAAAGAAAGAAAGCACTGGTGAACTCATCAATGCAAAAAGACCTGGGCGCCCACGGAAGACAACAGTGGTGGATGATCGCAGAATAATCTCCATGGTGAAGAGAAACCCCTTCACAACAGCCAACCAAGTGAACAACTCTCTCCAGGAGGTAGGCGTATCAATATCGAAATCTACCATAAAGAGAAGACTGCATGAAAGTAAATACAGAGGGTTCACTGCACGGTGCAAGCCACTCATAAGCATCAAGAATAAAAAGGCTAGACTGGACTTTGCCAAAAAACATCTAAAAAAGCCAGCACAGTTCTGGAAGAACATTCTTTGGACAGATGAAACCAAGATCAACCTCTACCAGAATGATGGAAAGAGAAAAGTATGGCAAAGGCATGGTACAGATCATGATCCAAAGCATACCACATCATCTGTAAAACACAGCGGAGGCAGTGTGATGGCTTGGGCATGCATGGCTGCCAGTGGCACTGGGTCACTAGTGTTTATTGATGATGTGACACAGGACAGAAGCAGCCGAATGAATTCTGATGTATTCAGAGCCATACTGTGTGCTCAGATCCAGCCAAATGCAGCCAAACTGATTGGTCGTCGTTTCATACTACAGATGGACAATGACCCAAAACATAAAGCCAAAGCAACCCAGGAGTTTATTAAAGCAAAGAAGTGGAATATTCTTGAATGGCCAAGTCAGTCACCTGATCTCAACCCAATTGAGCATGCATTTCACTTGTTAAAGACTAAACTTCAGACATAAAGGCCCACAAACAAACAGCAACTGAAAACTACCACAGTGAAGGCCTGGCAGAGCATCAAAAAGGAGGAAACTCAGCGTCTGGTGATGTCCATGAGTTCAAGACTTCAGGCAGTCATTGCCAACAAAAGGTTTTCAACCAAGTACTAGAAATGAACATTTTATTTACAATTATTTAATCTGTCCAATTACTTTTGGTCCCTTTAAAAACAGGGTGGCACATGTTAAGGAGCTGAAACTCCTAAACCCTTCATCCAATTTTAATGTGGATACCCTCAAATGAAAGCTGAAAGTCTGAACTTCAACTGCATCTGAATTGTTTTGTTTAAAATTCATTGTGGTAATGTCTAGAACCAAAATTAGAAAAATGTTGTCTCTGTCCAAATATATATGGACCTAACTGTAAATGAGTAAAATAAATAAATCGGGAACTAGAGAGTATAAGGATAGAAAATCAACTAAATTTTACAGTACCAGCACTGTGGATGAGATCTT
This sequence comes from Phyllobates terribilis, assembly GCF_046119375.1. Taxonomy (NCBI): domain Eukaryota; kingdom Metazoa; phylum Chordata; class Amphibia; order Anura; family Dendrobatidae; genus Phyllobates; species Phyllobates terribilis. The sequence goes on from NW_027362763.1 coordinate 188,326,242, forward strand.
ATGAAATCTCATCCACATGCTGTGAGAAAAATGCTCGCTGAAAATTGATGTGTTGTAGATTGAAAATCCACCGAGCAGGTCAATTTATGCTGCCAATCATCACTGTATGTTTCTTTTCACTTTTTTGCGATGCATACTATGAAAATTTAAGTATGTCACTGCATTTCCACAACAAAATTTGCACAATTTTCTGTGGATTTTGAAACTGAGGAATCAAGGAAATTAACACAAATCATGTGTGTTGTCGTTACATAATAATTACACTTGAAAAAAGTCAAATGTTCAAGTTAAACTGAGGGATGGGAAAGAACAAAGGCAAAGGCCATATGCACAACCACAATGCATAATCCAGTCCATCTGAAATAATAAGAAACAATGTTTCCCTCTATGATCCCAATTGTCTATTCACTGGAACAAACATTCTGAAAAAAAGTTGCACAAATTAATAATTCTTATGGTAAAGAAGCCTTGTCTCCTCTAGATTTTGAACTTTTGTTCTACTATGGGAGGGAATGCCCTCTTGTCTTTTGAGGGGAATTTACATGAAACAGCTTTCAGTACTGTCAGTGTAACACCGCATGAGCAACAGCATAAAAATAAATAACACCAATTCTTCACCTGCTCTTGATTTATTTATTCTGCCTTACAAAGATAACAGTAAGGCTCGGCTCACATTTATCCTACACTCTACGCTGAGCGCTTACACTGGTGTTTCCGTGTAAATCTCTGAAATATGTGATTCAGATGGATCCCCAGGTGGAAGATTCCCTGCCATTACAGGTGGAAGATTCCCTGTCATTAAGCAGATGGAGAAACTGTGGACACTGTGTGGCCTATGATCCAGCGGTGTCTGTCTTTTTAAGTGGGCATAAAAGTGCAGTCGGCCACAGTTTTGAGCACTTCAGAAAAGGTACCACTTAACAAAGGCCAGACAGAGTCCAGAGTAACTCTACTGACTTATTATAGTGAATGGCTCCCTCGGCAGTTTCATCTGAATCACGTCATTCGTAGATTTAGATAGAAACCCAGAATTAAGTGCTTAGCGTAGGCACAGGATAAATGTTATCCAACATTTTATATAATATGTTCCCAATAAAAGCTTGAATTTAATCCACAAAAAAAGCAAGTCCCCACTCAGGTTGATCATCTGTCCAAAGAAATATAGGGGTCTTCCACGTTACTGGTAGCACAAAGGCTCTGTAAAAGCACTATGGCTCCTCGCCCCCTGTGAAGAGCTGGCCACTTACTAAAGACTATTGAACTTTTTCCAGCACGGAGCACCGATTCTGTTGATCTTATTGTTGTGTTTTATTAGAGATTTGCCTGCTGTGTTTTATTAATGTTCTGCTTGCTTGTCAGTGTGTGTGCACTAATCTCACTTGTAAAGTGTTCAGTAGTGTTGAGCGAACATGCTCGACACTGCTCGGTACTCGCCCGAGCATCACGCTACTCAGGATGTTCGGCGAGCACCGAGCATTTCCGGGTTACTCGGGCGGGAGCTCGGGTCTCCGCCCTGCATGTTTGGCGCTCTTTACAGAGCCAATGAACATGCAGGGATTGCCAGCCAGTCACTGTAATGCTGCAGCCATGTTGGTTGTGGGCATTACAGTGATTGGCTGGCCGCACAGTGTCACCTCGAGTATTTAAAACCGGGCGCCACCATCTTGGACACAGTCGCTCCGGATTAGACAGTGTAGGGACAGCGCTGCTGATTTAGGGAGAGATATAAACTGCGAAATAGTTAGTGTAGGGTCTGTAAAGGCTGCCAGAACAAACAAACAGTCCTTTTCAGGACTAATATCCATCCCAGATACCAGGCAGGCAGGCTGTATAGGAGACACAGTGGTTATACCAGCAAACGCTGCATTACAGTCCTGTGTGCTCCTGTTGCTGAAATTGCTGGACTTAGCACCAGGTGTCGGGGGCCAGGAAAAATCCTTTTTTTCCATCTAAATCCTCCTTTTTTTTTCCTCCTTCACACTGTACAAATACCCGTCTTATTAACCTTTTGGTGTGTCCCCCCTCCCCCCCCCCAAAAAAAAAGCGTGTCTCTGATTTTTCACACACAAATATAACTGTTGAAAATAGTCTGGTGTAGGCTAGAGAAACAGAAGTGTTGTTTTGCACTTCCACGGTTCAAACCTCTGTATTATCCATTTTGGGCCATGTGTATCTAAAAAAAAAAACAGTTTGAGTGTGTCGCTCACTGTTCAGCCGCAAATATCTCTATTTAAAAAAGTGTGGTATACTCCAGTAAACAATAACCGTGGTTTTGCCATCCCACGGTAAAAAATCTCTATTATTCAGCTTTTGGTAGTTTTTTCCGTAAAGAAAAACAGTAGTGTCTCCTGACTGTTGTGACACAAAAATATATCTGTTGAAAATAGTCTTGTGTAGGCCCGACATCCCAGTGTGGTTTCGCAGTTCCACGGGTCAAATCGCTGTACTATCCAGTTTTGGGCCTTTGGTATCTAAAAAAAAAGCAGTTTGAGTGTGTCGCTCACTGTTCAGCCGCAAATATCTCTATTTAAAAAAGTGTGGTATATCCCAGTAAACAATAACTGTGGTTTTCCTCTTCCACGGTTCTAATCTACTCTTTATTATCCTTTTTTCATTGATAGTGCAAGTGTAAGCTATTTTACTTCATTTACAATGGGCAAGGCGCGTGGCAAGGGACGTGGAAGTGGACGTTCTGGTGATGGTTCGTGCAGAGGACGGGGCCGTGGCCAAGGTGAAAATGTGCCACAACTAGTGTTGAGCATTCTGATACTGAAATATCGGGTATCGGCTGATATTCGCGGTATTGGAATTCCAATACTTAATTCCGATACTTTTACAATATCGAATACCGGAATCGAAAGTTCCCATAATGCCTGCGCTCTGCAGTGTCTCTGAAGGATGACAAGCTGGGTGGCAGCACTCAGCTGCGATCCAGCCTGTCATCAGAATGCCATCCCAGCGTGAGAGAATTCTCCTGATTGTTTAAAAGCCGGCGGGCGGTAAAAAGCCGCCGGCTTTTAAACAATCACACAGCCCCATACTGCTTCCCCGCAGCCTCCCACCCCGATCCTCCGCTCCCCCCATCCTGATCGTAAGTTAGGACCGGGCGGGGAGCACAGCACCAAGGAGCGGGGAGCGAAGGACCCGGGCGGGGAAGCCGGCAGTGAAAAGACTTCACCGCCAGCTTTCCCGTTCTGTGCTGCGCTTTCCCGCCGGTTATTTCAAATGAACAGCTGAGGTATCAGGTGATGCCGATCAGCTGTTCATTTGAAGTAGCCGCGGTGCCCTCGGAGGGTTCATGTGAGTTCATGCTTGACTGCATTGCATGAACTCACTTGAACTTTCCCACGGCCGCACAGGTCAGCCTCACCTCCCAGACGATCAGACCCATCATGATTGGTGTGTGTGGGTGTCTGTGCGATGTGTGCGGGTGTGCGCGGTGTCTGTGCGATGTGTGAGGGTGTGCGCGGGTGTGCGATGTCTGCGGGTGTGTGCGTGCAGGCAAACATAGGCCGATGTGACACTACTACTCCCATCGGCCTATGTCTGTCCCCCGTCCACTCGTGCCAGCAGGATCAGCTCGATGGGGGCAGTAGTTCCCATCAGCCTGATCCTGCTATTTACAGTTATATGAAAAAGTTTGGGCACCCCTATTAATCTTAAGCTTAATGTTTTATAAAAATTGGTGTTTTTGCAACAGCTATTTCAGTTTGATATATGTAATAACTAGAGATGAGCGTTGTTCTACTCGAACTGTTCGCCAATCTCAAATTCGAGCTGTTTTGGGCGGTGTTCGAGCCTGTCGGCGAACACGAACAATTTGAGAAAAATTCGGCTGTTCGAGGTTATGTTCGATAACTGTTCGTGCACCAAAATCATAACTGGATTTTTTCTCAGTAATGATGAAAATTAATGTTAATACGCAGTTTGAGTGTACAGCGGGGCGGGGGGAGGGGCAGGGGATGGATCTCTGCAGGAACAATGAAGATCTCCATTTTTTTTTCTCTTTCCCGCATTTGCAGTGGGGAGGTGCAATCTGTCAGCCTATCAGCAGCGCACACACGGAGCGAAGTGCTTTTTTTCACACAAGCAAGGGCATGTGTGATTGGCAGTGTATGTCACATGTCCTTGCCCTATAAGACCAAGCCATTTTCCCCGTCGCCACCATTTTCTCACTGCTGCAGCTGCGTGTTAGACGGCACCGCTGTTGCTGTGTGCGCTATACCTTGTTAATTTCAAGCCAATTTTCGCACAAATATACAGATAGCTTGGGAGTAGGGAATAGTTGTGATTGCAGTCCTTTTAAGGACTAGGTTACAGCATTTCCTACGACTTTTATCAGGCAGGTCTGTGCTCTTAAATAGATAGGTTGTGGGAGTAAAGACTAATTGTAATTGCAGTCCTTTTCAGGACTAAGTTACATCAGTTCCTATCAGTTTTTGCCAGGCAGGTCTGTGCCAGTGCTGTGCAAGTTTTTTTCACAGCATTTGGCTGAATCTAGCAAAGCTAATCCTTTTTGGCCTATTGCAGAGTGTGTTAGTCAGTGGAGTAGCCTATCTGTGTTGCAAGATATACCACCTGTGTATAGAATACCAATTTTTTTACTGCACCTAGTGAAGTAAAATCTTTTGGGCATAGCATCATTCTATTAGTCCATCTATACTGACCTCCATCAGGTTGCAAACTGAATATAATTTTTTTCTGCATCTAGCTCTGAAAAAATATTTGGGCTTCTAGCAGTGTGTGGGACTTGGTCTATTAGTCCATCTATACTGACCTCCATCAGGTTGCAAATTAAAAATAATTTTTTTCTTCATTTAGCTCTGAAAAAATATTTGGGCTTCTAGCAGTGTGTGGGACTTGTTCTATTAGTCCTTCTATACTGACCTCCAGCAGGTTGCAAATTGAATATAATTTTTTTCTGCATCTAGCTCTGAAAAAATATTTGGGCTTCTAGCGGTGTGTGGGACTTGGTCTATTAGTCCATCTATACTGACCTCCATCAGGTTGCAAATTAAAAATAATTTTTTTCTGCATCTAGCTCTGAAAAAATATTTGGGCTTCTAGCAGTGTGTGGGACTTGGTCTATTAGTCCATCTATACTGACCTCCATCAGGTTGCAAATTAAAAATAATTTTTTTCTTCATTTATCTCTGAAAAAATATTTGGGCTTCTAGCAGCGTGTGGGACTTGTTCTATTAGTCCATCTATACTGACCTCCATCAGGTTGCAAATTAAAAATAATTTTTTTCTGCATCTAGCGCTGAAAAAATATTTGGGCTTCTAGCAGTGTGTGGGACTTGGTCTATTAGTCCATCTATACTGACCTCCATCAGGTTGCAAATTGAATAAAAAAATTTTCTGCATCTAGCTCTGAAAAAATATTTGGGCTTCTAGCGGTGTGTGGGACTTGGTCTATTAGTCCATCTATACTGACCTCCATCAGGTTGCAAATTAAAAATAATTTTTTTCTGCATCTAGCTCTGAAAAAATATTTGGGCTTCTAGCAGTGTGTGGGACTTGGTCTATTAGTCCATCTATACTGACCTCCATCAGGTTGCAAATTAAAAATAATTTTTTTCTGCATCTAGCTCTGAAAAAATATTTGGGCTTCTAGCAGTGTGTGGGACTTGGTCTATTAGTCCATCTATACTGACCTCCATCAGGTTGCAAATTGAATAAAAAAATTTTCTGCATCTAGCTCTGAAAAAATATTTGGGCTTCTAGCGGTGTGTGGGACTTGGTCTATTAGTCCATCTATACTGACCTCCATCAGGTTGCAAATTAAAAATAATTTTTTTCTGCATCTAACCCAGCCAATAGTTTTGGCCTAATACCACAGTTTGGCCACTCAGCTCTGCTCGGTTACCATCCATTGTTTTTTTGTGCAAACAACTCCAGAGTTGTGAATTAGTTAACCACCAAAATGAGTGGAAAAAGGCCTGCTGCTGGTGGAAAGGGGAATAGGCGTGTTGGGAAGGGGAAAAAAGGTTGTGTCCGTGGGGTAGGTGCAGAAGAAAGACCATCTTCCAGCCAAACTAAAATGTCTACTTCTTTTAGCGGACAATGTGATAAGATCCCTTTCTTACGGCCACGCCAATCGCTACAAATTCCAGATGAGGCACAAAAACAGCAGGTGCTTCAACGGATATCAAGTGCTCCTTTAAGTGGGCTCTCCTCCACATCAACTTCAACATCACAAATACTCCAGTCCTCAAAGGTGTCACCCAAATCGCACTTGCTTCCTCACAGCTCCCAAATCTCCAGCTGCCCGTCTGAGTATGAGGTAGAACAGATGGTTGAGTCTGCAGAGCTGTTTACTCATACTATAGCCTGGGAATCAGAGGTCGACTCCAGCGCTTCTGTGAATCCAGACGAGGAAATGATCTGCACTGATGCCCAGAATCTTTATGAGTCGGATCCAGGACCAGACGCAGAAGGTTCTGACCATAATGTAGACCCTCATTCCCAAACTGTAACTCCTGTTGGTGGAGACAATGAGGAAGACGATGATAAGACTCAAATACCTGATTGGAGCGACAACTTTAGTTTTTTGTCAGGGCAGGAACAGGTTGGCTCTGAGGACGACGGGTGTGATAACGCACAGGGTGATGATGATGAGGTCGGAGATCCCACTTACTGTCAACCCACAGTCAGCCAAGAGATGAGGTCAGCAGAGGAGGTGGAGGAAGATGCTAGTGACGACGAGGTCAGGTTGCGCCTTCCTGGACAGAGACGTAGTACTGGAAGCACGTCAACAACTGCATCCTCAAACACAACTCTGCCTCTCACCACAAGTCGTGGTGGCTCTTCAGGTCGCATGGGTGCTAAGCCTTGCATAGCCTGGGCATTTTTTCAGATCGATAAAGATGACCCAACTCGTGTTATCTGTAACATTTGTCAGCAAAAGCTAAGTAGAGGCCAAAAAATACATAGTTTGAGTACTTCATGCATGAACCGGCACATGGACATGAAGCATAAGTTGCAGTGGGAAGCTCAGTGTGCTACAATGCGGTCTAGCCGGCCGGGCCAACCACCGTCTGCCATATCTTGTGCATCCGCGGCCTCTTCATCCTCTGTGACTGGGGGGACAGCAGTCACACCTGTTTTGGGGCGCAGACCTGCCACCTCTTTACCCGCAACAGCCAGCGTGATTGGCAGGTCATCATTTTCTTTGGAGGTGGTAACACCAGCTGGTCTTGAGCGCTGTCCGACATCGATAGCACCACCTTTGGATCAAGGCAACCTAACATGTCCGCCTGCATCTTCCTCACAGACCGGCAGTTTGCTGGGGACACCCTTATCAACCCCGTCTAAGCACAATAGCCAGCCCTCGGTCCCTCAGATGTGGACAAGTAAAAGACCATTTCCTCCTAGCCATGAGAAAGCTAAGAGGTTGAATTTCACCATCTGCAAGCTCTTGGCTACAGAAATGCTGCCTTTCCGCCTGGTGGACACAGAGGATTTTCGAGACCTTATGTCCGTCGCAGTGCCCCAGTACCAGATGCCCAGTCGGCACTACTTCTCAAAGAAAGGTGTGCCTGCGCTCCACCAGCATGTCGCACACAACATCACCGCTTCTTTGAGAAACTCTGTGTGTGACAGGGTGCATTTCACCACAGACACTTGGACGAGTAGGCATGGACAGGGGCGTTACATGTCGCTGACTGGGCACTGGGTAACTATGGTGACAGCAGGACAAGGGGCTGCTGTCCAAGTCTTGCCGTCCCCACGAGTTGTGCGTCAATCCTCTTTATGTCATTTTTCCTCCACTGCTTCTGCCTCCTCAACCTCCTCTCGGTCTTCCACCTGCACCCAAAGCCTGTCTAGTCATGCCACAAGCTTTCTAACTGCGCAGAAGGGATCCTGCACACCTCCTTACTATGCTGGCAGTAGGGCTCAACGTCATCAGGCGGTTTTTACATTGAAATGTCTGGGAAATGTGAGTCACACAGCTGAGGAGTTGTGGTCAGCTCTGGAGAACCAATTTCATGAATGGTTGTCTCCACTGGACCTGAAACCAGGGAAGGCCGTGTGCGACAATGCTGCAAACCTGGGTGCGGCCCTTCGCCGGGGCAATGTCACACACGTGCCTTGTATGGCTCACGTGTTGAACCTGGTTGTCCAGCAATTTTTAGCCCACTATCCCAGACTAGATGGCCTTCTGCAGAGGGCACGGTCGCTGTGTGCTCACTTCCGCCGTTCGCATCCCGCAGCTCAGCGACTTACATCTCTACAGAAGTCGTTGGGCCTGCCACTTCACCGGCTAAAATGCGATGTGCCTACCCGGTGGAATTCAACTCTGCACATGTTGCAGCGACTGTGGCAGCACCGACAAGCCCTGGTGCAATACGTTCTGACGTATAGCCTGGGCCAACGAGATTCAGAGGTGGGGCAAATCACGCTGGAGGAGTGGTCTCAGATCAGGGACCTATGCACCCTTCTGCACAGTTTTGAAATGGCGACGAAGATGTTTAGTGCTGACGATGCCATTATCAGCATGACTATTCCGGTGATTTACATGCTGGAGCACATGTTAAACAGAATTCGGAGTCAGGTGGTGGCACAAGAGGAGGTGGAGGAAGTAGAGGAGGAGGAGTTGTATGCGGAAGGGCTAACATCTGCAAGGTCCAGACGGTCGGCAGCACCAAGGCGGCAGGCATGTGAGGGTGGGGGAGATGATTTTACCAGGGCGCATGGTAGCAGCCAAACTAGTGAGGAAGGTGCAGGAGCCCAGGAAGAATTGGAGGACGAACTGATGGAAGACTCATCAGATGAGGGAGACCTTGATCACATTTCTGTTGTGCGAGGTTGGGGGGAGAGGACAGAGGAAGGAAGCATGATTGCTACCTCGCCACCAACACAACAGGGACTTGGTGCTCCTGGATGCGCAACACACATGAGTGCCTTCTTGCTGCACTACCTGCAACATGACCCTCGAATTGTGAGAATTAGAAATAATCCTGACTACTGGGTTGCCACACTGTTAGATCCCCGGTACAAAAGTAAATTTGCAGAAATTATTCCTGCCATAGAAAGGGATGCACGCATGCAGGAGTATCAGCAGAGACTGTTGCAGAATCTTACATGTGCTTTTCCACAAAATACCAGTGGTGCACGTAGTGAATCTCACAGTTCCAACTTGCCAACCGTGGGACCGTCAAGTGTTCAGCACTCAAACCGTAACAGAACCACAGTATCTGCTAGTAACATCAATTTTGCGGAATCATTTCACCACTTTTTTAGCCCATCCTTTGCAAGGCCACAGGAGACAAGAAGTCTGACACATAGTCAACGCCTAGAGACGATGGTACAGGAGTATCTCCAAGTAAACATTGAAGCCACGACTGTGTCACTGGACCCTTGCTCTTTTTGGGCTTCCAATCTGGATAAATGGCCGGAGCTAGCCACTTACGCCTTGGAGATCTTGTCATGCCCCGCAGCCAGCGTTCTGTCTGAACGTGTGTTCAGCGCTGCTGGTGGTGTGCTGACAGATAAGCGCACGCGGCTCTCCACTGATAATGTAGACAGACTCACGTTTATAAAGATGAACAAATCATGGATCCGAAACGACTTTTCTACCCCTGTGTCATCCTGGGGAGAGTAAAAGCTTGATGATTGGTTAAAATCACCCTACCAACCGTTTTAAGCTTTCAAATTACTAATCATGTTTATCTGTATCTTGACTGGAAAATAATTTGGGCTTTGTAGCAGTGTGCAGCACTGATCCTATTAGGCCATCTATAATAAGCTTCACCAGATTTAAAATTAAAAATAATTTTTAGCTGCATCTAGCCCGGAAAATAATTTTGGGGCTCCGAGATGCGCAAGACACATAAGTGCCTTCTTGCTGCACTACCTGCAGCATGACCCTCATATTGTCAGAATTCGAAGTAATCATGACTACTGGGTTGCCACACTCTTAGATCCCCCAAACTTTTCGATCAACCTTTTCATTTTAATAAAGACCAAAAAAATGGTCATTTTTGAAATTATAAGCATTAGCAGGTTGTTAGAAACTGAAATCAAACAGTTTTCAACTCAAAACTTTATTCTAGGTGATGTTACATTTTCACATAGGACCCCTTGTTCGAAAGGAGCTTCTGAACTCTCTCGTCCATTGAATTTGTCAGGTTTTGGATGGTTTCTGCTTCAATTGTTTTGCATGAGGACAGAATACCCTCCCAGAGCTGTTGCTTAGATGTGAACTGCCTCCCGCCATCATAGACACTCCTTTTAATGATGCTCCAAAGGTTCTGAATGGGGTAGAGGTCAGGGGAGCATGGGGGTCACACCATAAGTTTGTCCCCTTTTATGCCCATATCAGCCAGAGATGCAGATGTTTTATGTGCAGCATGAGATGGTGCATTATCATGCAGAAAAATGATCTTGCTGTGAAATACACGGTTCTTCTTCTTGAACCATGGCAGGAAGTGCTGTTTGAGAAAATCCACATACATTATGGAGTTCATCTTTAGCGCCTTCAGGGATCCTAAAGGGGCCGACAATCTCTCTCCCCATGATTCCAGCCCAAAACATTACTCCACCTCCTCCTTGTTGGCGCTGTAGCCGTGTTTGCGTGGGGTGTCCATCAACCAGCCATCCTCCACTCCATTCATCTGGACCATCGAGCGCTGCACGGCACTCATCCGTGAACAAAACAGTTTTGAAATCAGTCTTCATGTAATGTTTGGCCCACTGGAGCCGTTTCTGCTTGTGTGAAGTGGATAGAGGAGGTCGACAGGATGGCATATGCACAGCTGCAAACCTCTGAAGGACCCTGCATCTTGTTGTTCGGGGGACGTTGGAGGCACAAGCAGCTTCAAAAACTTGTCTGCTGCTATGACAAGGCTTTTTTGCCGCTGCTGTTTCAACCTGACGTAATTGCCTGTAGGAAAGAGTCCTCAATTTGCCCTTATCAGCACGCACACGTGTGTACTGTGAATCAGCTACATACTTCTTGATTGCCAAGACACTTCATCCTGATCATCGCACAATGTTGATTGTAGTCATGCCTTGACCTAAACACTCCACAATTTGTTGCTTCTCAGCAGCCGACACATCCTTTTTCTTTCCCATTTTGGCAGAAAATGTAGGCTGCTTAATAATGTGAGAGAGCCTTCTTAAGTAGTCTTGCCTTTCATTGGACACACCTGCCAAACTAATTAGCACAGGTGTCTGCAATTGCTTACAGTGATATAAAGAGCCCTGACACACATCACCATCAATGAGTTTAACTGACAAACAAACAAATTCTTCCCTTATCACTCCTAAACACTTTTTGCATAATAATTTGGAACGCGGTGTACATGTGCTTTTCCACAAAACACCAGTGGTTCACGTAGTGAATCTTACAGTTCTAACTTGCCAACCGTGGTCTGTATGGAATTGTTCAATAAAGGGCCCAAAATTAAGATAACATAGATGGGAGAGGTCTCTATGAATAGGAATTCCTAAGTATTTGATACCCTGTGAGGGCCAGGCAAAGGGAAAGTTGGACTGGATGGAATCCTATATGGATTTAGGGAGGGAGACATCGAGGGCCTCAGACTTCGCTGCATTGATTTTAAAATTTTACCATGTAACAAAGTGATCTATTTCAGCCATAACAGCAGGGATGGATATATGTGATTGAGTGATATATACTAGGACATCATCAGCAAATAGAGAGCACTTGTACTCGGTGCCTCCCACCTCAATCCACCTAATATTGGGGTTATGGCGAATTGATGAGAGCAGGTGCTCCGTCACTAGGATGTATAAGAGAGGGGACAGAGGACATCCCTCCCTTGTCCCATTGGTGATTGTGAAAGGTGATGAAAATGTTCTGACGCACCCCCTGGGCCTTGGGACACCCGGAGCCGGACCCTTTTTGGTGGATGCTGGTGGTTGTAGTCTTCGTGGCGGCGATCCGGTTCCGTGGCTCAGGGCGGTCAAACCAGTGGCGGAACTATTTATGTGGTTTTGATGTTTAAATGTCCGACTACGCCACCCGTGGATTGCGGTCAGAGTGAACCGCCGCTACAGGGCAGACCGCTAAGGCTGGTGTTGTGGGTGCAGCAGAGCGTAGCATAACTCCCCACGGGAGGAGTATAGCCTCAGGGCAGTGTATGTGGAGGATGGGGGTGATGGTGCAGGGCAGCAGCAGTAACGACACGGAGTCAGTGATGCAGTTCAGGGCCTTTACTCACAGTTCTTATTATCCAGACCACGTCTGCAGGTAACGGCTGCCCACGCCGTACTGTGCTCACCAGGTGAGGGGCTCAGACAACTCCCAGATAACTTTGGAGCGCTTCACAGGACCCCCTTTGTGTGTCCTTTGTCTGGCCTTTCTTACCAACACTTCTGTCCGGCTGCCTCGGGCCTCCTCTTGGTAAACTTGGCGCCAGTTTCCCTGACCCTATGTGGTGCCTTCCTAGCGGGTGGAGCAAGGGGCTGCGCCACATAAAATGTCAGAGCCTCCGGTTTCTAGCTGAGGGTCGTTTCCTGCCTCCACTAGTTCGGGGACCGGTCTCCCCCTTTGGCCTGACCCCTCCACGCAGGTGGATTCGGGCGTGCGGTGGCGACTCGCCCGTCCGCACCCCTGGGATCCCTTCATTCCTCGTTCCTGGAGCCTTCTCCGCTCCTCTTCCTTCCTTCTCCCTCTTGCAGGCCTGGGCCTCTGTTACTAGGCCCGCCTCCGGAGCAGAGCTCATGCAGAGCCCCTGCTCCCTGCCACTTCTGCTCAGACTTCTCTGCACTGAACTAAGATGGTGCCCACCTTTTATACTCCCTTCTCAATGCACCCAGGAACTGCTTCCTCCCTGCTCCTGCACTGCAGGGTTCCCCTTCCTCAGTGTTCCCTCCCCCCACTCCAGCCAGGGACAGGGACTGTCGTGCCCATCTCAGGGGCATATTGGTCGCCCTGCCCCACGGCAATGTGGTGTAATGCATGCAGGTGTCGGGTCCTGATCCACACTCCATCCTTATCTGAGAGTGAGATATCACACCTCTGGGTGAGGTGCAATACGTCTGTAGCAACCGAGCCCTCGGTGCTACAGTTCCATTTATCTTCAGCCTAGGTGACGTATTGTGATACAGGGCCGTGATTTTGGCTATAAAAGGGTCCCCTAGACCCCTACCCCAAGCTTTTTAAGAGAATCATATATGGCGTGCCAGGAGACTCTATGGAATGCTTTCTCAGCATCCAACGAGAGTATCTACTTACAAATTTTTAACTGCATCTAGCCCAGGAAATACTTTGTGCCTAGTAGCAGTGTCTGCTAGTCAGCGGATTATCCCGGCTGTTAAGCAAGCTACACCACCTGTAGTTTGGACACTTAATTTTTTCAAAGGAAATGCTTCGGGACCACGGGATACTTAGTGAAGAGCATCAGGAGGCACCCCAAGGCATAGGGGCTGGGACTGGCACTAGGATGCCTTGCGGTGGACAGCCGAGCTCGATCCTTATAAAAGCTTTTTAACTGCAGCAGCTTTAGTGGACGCTACTGGAGCTGGAATTACGCGGCTGCTGGCATGAGACTTGCCCTCCAATAGATCCTTGTAAATGGATTTAAAGTGTATTCATTCAAATTAGAGGGACAATTTAAATTAAAAAGCTTAGAGCTGCCTCCACCACAGGGGGGCTCTCTCGACCCACCAGCGGACAGGCACCAGTATTGGGAGAGGGGGGCTGGCCGTCAGGGTTCACCGCGGCTCTGGCACAAACCCGGCGACACGGAGGTGGCACGGGCAGGAGCGGACTGGCCGTCTCGGCTTCTCACTTTTTGGATTTTAGAAGGGCATGACATGCCTATATCTGTGTCTCCCCCTCCTTTTACTCCTCCACCTCTTTTCTTTTCGCATGACTATATGTACTTGTCACTTTTCCATGTGTTAGTTGTGTCTTCTGAGCAGTTTGTCAGCTTTTGGACACCTTTGAAGGTGTTTTCTATGTGTTTCTATGTGTTTTTGTTAGCCTGCCATTGGTTTTAACGGTGTTCGAAGGTGTTCGACGAACAGTTCGACGAACAGTTCGGCGAACACACGGGTGTTCGACGAACCGAACCGAACTCGAACACTACGGGGGTGGCTCAACACTAATAGACACCTCTCCATTAGTGATGAGCGAGCATGTTTGCTACTGCATGGTGCTCGCCCGAGCATCTCACTGCTCGACATGCTCGGCGCTCGCCGAGTATTTCCGGGGTTGCTCGGCGGGAGCTCGGGTCTCATCCCTGGATGTTTCGCGCTCTTTAGAGCGTCAATGAACATGCAGGGATTGCCTGCCACTCACTGTAATGCCGTAGCCATGTTGGTTGTAGCATTACAGTGATTGGCTGGCCGAACAGCGTCATCGGGTCTATATCAGACCTGGCGCGGCCATGCTCGTCACAGTCACTCCGGAATCAGGGAGTGTAGGAAGAGAAGCTGCTGAGCTAGGGAGAGATTTGCTTGTTTCTAGTTAGGGTGGGTGTACCAAACTATATTAGAGACACATATCCATCTCAACAAACAGTCCTTCGGAGGACTAATAAATCTGCAGAGATATCAGGCAGGCAGTGTATATAGGCAGGCAGGCAGTGTATATAGGCAGGCAGAGTATATAGCGGACTGCAGTGCACATAGGACAAGAGGCTCCATTCCAGTTTTGTCTGCTGCTGCTGTTAGATATTTCTAGAAATAGGCCCAGGTCTCAGGGGCCAGGAATAATTTTTTGGGGATCTTAATACTCATTATTTGCTTAAAAAGCAATCCAGAGAACACAGTTTTTCTGCGCCATTTGCTTGTTGGCACTGCAGAATACAGCCAGGTCCTTTCCATATTACAGCACTAAAAATCCAGCTATTTAAAACTGTGGTTTGTCCGTCACACGGATCACATATAGTTGCGCTGAAAATACTGCCATTTCTGGCCTCCATTAAAAAAATTTTCAGTGTGTCAGTGAAGCAATTGACACCAGATTGCTGTTCAAAATAGTTACCTACAGGCCGGGTATTTAAAACGGTGTTTTCTCCGTCACACGGATCACATATACGTTTTCAGAAAATACTGCCATTTCTGACCTCCATTAAAAATTTGTTGCAGTGTGTCAGTGAAGCAATTGACACCAGATTGCTGTTCAAAATAGTTACCTACAGGCCAGGTATTTAAAACTGTGTTTTCTCAGTCACACGGATCACATATACGTTTTCAGAAAATACTGCCATTTCTGACCTCCATTAAAAATTTGTTGCAGTGTGTCAGTGAAGCAAATGACACCAGTTTGCTGTTCAAAATAGTTACGTACAGGCCAGGTATTTAAAACTGTGGTTTGTCCGTCACACGGATCACATATAAGTTCGCTCCAAATTCAGTCATTTGTAGTGAGCGTGGAAGATATTGTCCTCCATTTAAAATGGGCAAGGCACGTGGCAAGAGACGGGGAACTGGACGTGATGGTGATGATGGTGCATGCAGAGGCTGAGGCCATGGGCAAGCTGAAATTGTGCCACAACAAACACCCACATCTTCTTGCTCGATCTTCCTGTCCCAATTAATAGAGGACCGCAGAACACCACTACTGAACAAAGAGCAGTGTGAAAAGGTTATTGGTTG
This sequence comes from Phyllobates terribilis, assembly GCF_046119375.1. NCBI lineage: Eukaryota > Metazoa > Chordata > Amphibia > Anura > Dendrobatidae > Phyllobates > Phyllobates terribilis. The sequence goes on from NW_027362763.1 coordinate 188,341,818, forward strand.
GATAGCAGATAATGCTTCCAGTCACTTAGCCACCACCACCACCACCTTCTCTTCCACACGGTCAAGTCTCAGTAGCTGTGAGTCTGGACCGCATATTCCTGACCCTGAACCTCCTTCCTCCCACCATGCTGAGTGCCCAGAGACAACTGATCCCACACTTGGACACTCCGAACAGCTGTTCACTTTTCCATTTATAGATTCGGGCCTCTCGCCCGGTCCACTTGAAGTGGGGCAAGAGGAGATTGCATGTAGCAATGTCCAAATATTTGAACAGCCACAGTCACATGAAGGTGATGGTGGGAAAGTGTCACAAGAGGTGGACGATGATGAGACACAATTGCCAGAAAGTCAGGAGGAGGACCAGAGTGCGGAAGTGGAAGACGAGGTGGTGGATGATATAGTAACTGACCCAACCTGGCAGGAGGACATGCAGAGCGAGAAGAGCAGCACACAGGGGGAGGGAGGCAGAGCACCCCAACCGGCAGGAAGAAGCAGTGTGGTGGCCGCAGAAAGAAGGCAGGCAACCGTTCCCCGTAACACCAACACGAAGGAAGTTGCCAGTACAACTGTTAGGTCTTCCCGAGTCTGGTTGTTTTTTTAAAGACTCTGCCGATAACCCCAAAAAGGCTATTTGCACCACCTGCCTGGCCAGCATCAGCAGGGGTGGCAAAACGACCAGCCTGACCACCACCAGCATGATCAGGCTCATGGCAGCAAAGCACCCGACTTTGTGGGCCGAACCCCAGGGTCCAGGAACAGTGTCTGCGGGTGGCACCATTGCTTCTTCCGCTGTTGTTAATGCAAGCCAATCCCCTGTCCATGGTGCATGCGAAGATGCCTCCTGCCCTGCACCTGTCATTGCACACTCTCAAGTAGCAGCATCAGGAAGCACGTCCACGTACTTGTGCCAGCGCAGCGTTCAGTTGTCCATAACCCAGTCCTTGGAACGCAAGCGCAAATACGCAGCCAACGCCCCACAGGCCACAATACTAAATTCCTACATTTCACGACTGCTTGCGCTCGAAATGTTGCCTTTTAGGCTCGTGGAGACGGAAGCATTCCGCAACCTGATGGCGGTGGCCATCCCTCGGTACATGGTCCCCAGCCGCCACTATTTCTCCCGGTGTGCCGACCCCGCATTACACAAGCACGTGTCCCAAAACATTAGCCGTGCCCTCAACAACGCAGTTACCGGGAAAGTCCACCTAACCACAGACACGTGGACAAGTGCTTGTGGGTAGGGACAGTACATCTCACTGATGGCACACTGGGTTAACATAGTGGAAGCCGGGACCCAGTCGGACCTTGGGACGGAACACGTCCTCCCGACACCAGTGATTGCAGGCCCTGTGCCAATAAGGGTTGCCCCCACAGTCTACAGCTCCTGCACCTCATTCTCCTCAGCCTCCTCCTCCTCTTCAGCCTCCATTTTCAAAATGACCACATCAGTCACAAGCTGGAAGCACTGCAGCATTGCCTCGGCCAAGCGGCAACAGGCTGTGCTGAAGCTAATATGCTTAGGTGACAAACCGCACAATGCTGAAGAGTTGTTGACAGCTCTGAAAGAGCAGGCAGACCTGTGGCTCACACCGCTGAACCTACAGCCAGGCATGGTCGTGTGTGACAATGGCCGGAACCGGGTGGCGGCTCTGAGGAGAGGCGAGCTCACACATGTACCATGCCTGGCCCATGTACTTAACCTCGTGGTTCAGCGGTTTCTCAAATGCTACCCGGAGCTGCCGGATCTGTTTGTTAAAGTACGCCACCTGTGTGCCCATTTTACAAAGTCACCTACAGCTTCCGCCACCCTTGCCGTGTTTCAGCAGCGTTTGCAGCTTCCGGCTCACAGACTGGTATGTGATGTCCTCCCCAAGCATAAGAACTCTACACTGCAGATGTTGGGAAGGATTTGTGAGCAGAAGAGGGCAGTTGTTGACTACCAGCATCAACAAGGCAGTCGGTATTCAGTTCAGGCTCCACACATAAGACTTCAGGAGTAGACATGGATGTCAGACATATGTACCATCCTCCAAAACTTTGGGGACTCCATCAAGATGGTGAGCGGCGATGACGCCATAATTAGCGTCACCATCCCGTTTTTCTGTCTTCTGAAACGCTCTCTGTTCACAATCAGAGGATGCATTGCAGGTAGAGCACGATGAGCTTGAACAAGGAACCATACAGGGTGATTACACACAGCCCAGCCTCATCTCACCCCAACGTGGATTGGGTGACAGTGAGGAAGAAGAGGAGGAGGAGGAGGAAGAACAGGAGCTTGTTTCATGTGCTATAGACGGTACTACCTGCACAACTGTCATACCGTCTGTTCAGCGTGGATAGCCAGAGGACAGAGAGGAGGAGGAGGGGGAGGAGAGCATGGTCTGTCATCCTCTTGGTGAGGACATGGAAGTCTTGCCTGTTAGTAGTCTGGCACACATGACTGAGTTTATGTTACAATGCCTTTCCCATGACACTCGCATTCTCCAAATTTTGGGTGACAGTCATTACTGGTTGGTGACACTTCTAGACCCAACCTACAAGGAGAACTTTATATCTCTTATTCCTGAGGTGGACAGGTCTACAAAAATGGGGCAGTACCAGAAGGTCCTTGTTGCGGAACTATTAAAAAAAATTCCCATCTGAAAACGCTGGTGGCAGAGGTCAATGTTCGTTGGACAACCAAGGAGTACAGGCGAGAGAGACACAAATCCAATCCAGCAGAGGCAGGGGAACACTGTCAAAGTTCTGGGACAGTTTTCTCAGACCCTCCCATCGCATAGGCCCTGAGGTGCGGGGTACTCTCACAAGGAGTGCAAAGTTTGGGAAGATGCTGAGAGAGTACCTTGCCGACCGTACCAACGTCCTACGTGATTCTTCTGTGCCTTATAATTATTGGGTATGTAAGCTGGATACGTGGAATGAACTGGCTCTCTACGCCTTGGAGGTCCTGGGCTGCCCTGCCGCTAGCGTTTTATCAGAGCGGGTTTTTAGTGCCGCTGGTGAAATTATAACTGATAAGCACATCCGCCTGTCAACTGAAAATGCTGACAGGCTGACTCTTATAAAAATGAACAAGGGCTGGATTGGGCCAGACTTCTCAACACCACCGAATGATAGCAGCGTAACATAAACTCAAATCCAGTGTCTTTTTTTGGGAGGTGTATTCCCATGCACCTCTTCACACCCACACATGGGTATACGCTTCCTGATTTTGGCTATTTTCTCTTGTCCTCCGCCTTCTCCTCATCCTCATCCTCCACCACCATATCACCAGGGTGACCGTGGTCCATGGTGCAACACCCACATCATTTTTTTAAAGGGTGTTTATGATGCCTGTAAAAAAAAAAAAATTATACAGTATGTTCATGCTTACCTCCCAGGGGTAAATGTTTGTCAGCTCATACACTTAGTGCATGGGCATTACAAGTATAGGAGACCCGCTACTTTCTAATGGGAAATTTTTGTTATGAGGCCCTCTAAGTCTCTTCCATGGGGCATTGGAGTGACTCCCTTGCATTCACTGCATAGGCCAATACTATGGGAAACTCTCTCCTTTCTAATGGGAATTTGTCGTTACTGTGGCCCTGCTCTATTTGTCTTTAAATTCTTAGTGGTTTTTTTTTCTAAAATTGGTCAGCCGTTGAACTCACTGCATACCTTATAACTGTATATAATGGTAATATGTCGTACTTGTTACTGTGGCCATGCTCTATGTGTCTTTAAATTCTTAGTGGGTTTTTTCCTAAATTTGGTCAGCCATTGCAGTCACAGCACACCCTATAACTGTATAGCAGACCCTCTCCTTTCTAATGGGAACATGTTGTACTTGTTACTGTGGCCCTGCTCTATGTGTCTTTAAATTCTTAGTGGGGTTTTTCCTAAATTTGGTCAGCCGTTGGACTCACTGCATACCCTATAACTGTATAGCAAACTCTCTCCTTTCTAATGGGAACATGTCGTACTTGTTACTGTGGCCCTGCTCTATGTGTCTTTAAATTCTTAGTGGGGTTTTTCCTAAATTTGATCAGCCGTTGCAGTCACAGCATACCCTATAACTGTATAGCAGACCCTCTCCTTTCTAATGGAAACATGTCGTACTTGTTACTGTGGCCCTGCTCTATGTGTCTTTAAATTCTTAGTGTGTTTTTTCCTAAAATTGGTCAGCCGTTGGACTCACTGCATACCCTATAACTGTATAGCAGACCCTCTCCTTTCTAATGGGAACATGTCGTACTTGTTACTGTGGCCCTGCTCTATGAGTCTTTATATTCTTAGTAGGGTTTTTCCTAAATTTGGTCAGCCGTTGGACTCACTGCATACCCTATAACTGTATAGCAGACTCTCTCCTTTCTAATGGGAATTTATCGTTACTGTCGCCCTGCTCTATGTGTCTTCAAATTCTTAGTGGGGTTTCTCCCAAATTTTGGCAGCCCTTGCAGTCACAGCATGGGCATTACCACTATAGGAGACCCGCTCTTTTATAATGGGAACATTTTTTTACTTCTATGTCTCTTCAAAGGGGTATTGGGTTGCGTCCAAATTTTTGGCAGCCCTTGCAGTCACTGCATACACAATAACAGTATAGGAGACCCACTTGTTAATAATGGGAACAGCAAAGCATAGCCAGCTGATGGCTCTCTAACAATAGCGAGGGCCGACTGCTAGCCTTTTAAGAATAGTAAGAGCCGCCTGATGGCCCTATAAAAATAGGCTTTGTGACTTTCAGAGTCCCTCCATCATAAATGAAACAGGATGTGTCTGATGATGTGTCACACACCACATTGCCAGATAAGGTTGTAAGATGTTAAAATGACATTTCCTGGTGAATGCATTTGTCTTAAAAAATAACGTAAAAAAAAACAAAACAATAGGATCTATTTTTAGTATAAAAAACAGCATCGCCAATTTAACCTCAATATAATCACATTGTTCAGCTTCAGCACCTCCTCCTCCATCTCTGAAATGATGACATCAGTCACAAGCTGATAGCACTGCAGCACTGCCTTGGCCCAGCGGCAACATGCTGTGCTGAAGATAACATGCTTAATGCTTAGGTGACAAACCGCCCAGTGCTGCAGAATTGTTGAAAGCTGTAACACAGCAGCCTGATCTGTGGCTCTCACCCCTGAACATACAGCCATGCATGGTCGTGTGTGACAATGGGCGGAACCTGGTGAAAGAGAAATGACAGCTGGGGTAGATACGGTTTCCCTCTATGCCAGTCCTTTCACCGAGCTAAAGAATATGGCTGTGGTGAAATACAACTACCACTGAGAAGCTGTTTCAGATTGAAAAACATTGTGCCCACCAGAGGATTTGATTCTGAGGGCTCACATTTCTCCCCTGCTCAAGAGCCCCATAGCAGCTGCAAAGTTAGTGCTATCATGAATAGAGATGAGCGTTGTTCGACTCGAACTGTTCGCCAATCTCAAATTCGAGCTGTTTTGGGCGGTGTTTGAGCCGTTCGGCGAACACGAACGATTTGAAAAAAATTTGGCTGTTCGAGGTTATGTTCGATAACTGTTCGTGCACCAAAATCATAACTGGATTTTTTCTCAGTAATGATGACAATTAATGTTAATACGCAGTTTGAGTGTACAGCGGGGCGGGGGGAGGGGCAGGGGATGGATCTCTGCAGGAATAATGAAGATCTCCATTTTATTTTTCTCTTTCCCGCATTTACAGTGGGGAGGTGCAATCTGTCAGCCTATCAGCAGCGCACACACGGAGCGAAGTGCTTTTTTTCACCCAAGCAAGGGCATGTGTCATTGGCAGTGTATGTCACATGTCCTTGCCCTATAAGACCCAGCCATTTTCCCCGTCGCCACCATTTTCTCACTGCTGCAGCTGCGTGTTAGACGGCACCGCTGTTGCTGTGTGCGCTATACCTTGTTAATTTCAAGCCAATTTTCACACAAATCTACAGATAGCTTGGGAGTAGGGAATAGTTGTGATTGCAGTCCTTTTAAGGACTAGGTTACAGCATTTCCTACGACTTTTATCAGGCAGGTCTGTGCTCTTAAATAGATAGGTTGTGGGAGTAAAGACTAATTGTAATTGCAGTCCTTTTCAGGACTAAGTTACATCAGTTCCTATCAGTTTTTGCCAGGCAGGTCTGTGCCAGTGCTGTGCAAGTTTTTTTCACAGCATTTGGCTAAATCTAGCAAAGCTAATCCTTTTTGGCCTATTGCAGAGTGTGTTAGTCAGTGGAGTAGCCTATCTGTGTTGCAAGCTACACCACCTGTGTATAGAATACCAATTTTCTTACTGCACCTAGTGAAGTAAAACCTTTTGGGCATAGCATCATTCTATTAGTCCATCTATACTGACCTCCATAAGGTTGCAAATTGAATATAATTTTTTTCTGCATCTAGCTCTGAAAAAATATTTGGCCTTCTAGCTGTGTGTGGTACTTGTTCTATAAGTCCATCTATACTGACCTCCATCAGGTTGCAAACTGAATATAATTTTTTTCTGCATCTACCTCTGAAAAAATATTTGGGCTTCTAGCTGTGTGTGGGACTTGTTCTATTAGTCCATCTATACTGACCTCCATCAGGTTGCAAATTGAATATAATTTTTTTCTGCATCTAGCTCTGAAAAAATATTTGGCCTTCTAGCAGTGTGTGGGACTTGTTCTATTAGTCCATCTATACTGACCTCCATCAGGTTGCGAATTGAATATAATTTTTTTCTGCATCTAGCCCTGAAAAAATATTTGGCCTTCTAGCAGTGTGTGGGACTTGTTCTATTAGTCCATCTATACTGACCTCCATCAGGTTGCAAACTGAATATATTTATTTTCTGCATCTACCTCTGAAAAAATATTTGGGCTTCTAGCAGTGTGTGGGACTTGTTCTATTAGTCCATCTATACTGACCTCCATCAAGTTGCAAATTGAATATAATATTTTTCTGCATCTAGCTCTGAAAAAATATTTGGCCTTCTAGCAGTGTGTGGGACTTGTTCTATTAGTCCATCTATACTGACCTCCATCAGGTTGCAAATTGAATATAATAATTTTCTGCATCTAGCTCTGAAAAAATATTTGGCCTTCTAGCAGTGTGTGGGACTTGTTCTATTAGTCCATCTATACTGACCTCCATCAGGTTGCAAATTCAAAATAATTTTTATCTGCATCTAGCTCTGAAAAAATATTTGGCCTTCTAGCAGTGTGTGGGACTTGTTCTATTTGTCCATCTATACTGACCTCCATCAGGTTGCAAATTGAATATAATTTTTTTCTGCATCTAGCTCTAAAAAAATATTTGGCCTTCTAGCAGTGTGTGGGACTTGTTCTATTAGTCCATCTATACTGACCTCCATCAGGTTGCAAATTGAATATAATTTTTTTCTGCATCTAGCTCTGAAAAAATATTTGGCCTTCTAGCAGTGTGTGGGACTTGTTCTATTAGTCCATCTATACTGACCTCCATCAGGTTGCGAATTGAATATAATTTTTTTCTGCATCTAGCTCTGAAAAAATATTTGGCCTTCTAGCAGTGTGTGGGACTTGTTCTATTAGTCCATCTATACTGACCTCCATCAGGTTGCAAACTGAATATATTTTTTTTCTGCATCTACCTCTGAAAAAATATTTGGGCTTCTAGCAGTGTGTGGGACTTGTTCTATTAGTCCATCTATACTGACCTCCATCAGGTTGCAAATTGAATATAATAATTTTCTGCATCTAGCTCTGAAAAAATATTTGGCCTTCTAGCAGTGTGTGGGACTTGTTCTATTAGTCCATCTATACTGACCTCCATCAGGTTGCAAATTGAATATAATAATTTTCTGCATCTAGCTCTGAAAAAATATTTGGCCTTCTAGCAGTGTGTGGGACTTGTTCTATTAGTCCATCTATACTGACCTCCATCAGGTTGCAAACTGAATATAATTTTTTTCTGCATCTACCTCTGAAAAAATATTTGGGCTTCTAGCTGTGTGTGGGACTTGTTCTATTAGTCCATCTATGCTGACCTCCATCAGGTTGCAGATTGAATATAATATTTTTCTGCATCTAGCTCTGAAAAAATATTTGGCCTTCTAGCAGTGTGTGGGACTTGTTCTATTACGTTCTGGCTACGTCGATGGTGCCATCAACAAGGATTTGGATTTCTGGATCACGGAATGAATTACCTATACGATGAACTACTTGCTAGAGATGGGGTGCACCTTACGAAGACTGGAAAACATGTATTTGGAAGTCGCCTTGCTTCACTCATCAGGAGAGCTTTAAACTAGAACAATGTGGGAAGGGAAGCAAAAGGCCAGAAAAAGCTATACAGCTGACAAATACTATTGAGATCTCTGCTACTGGAAGTGGAAAGGAAGAACAAAGACAAAACAATTTAAATAATAAAAATATGGGAGGAAGAGAAACCAATCACAAACTAAAATGTTTTTATACAAATGCACAAAGCATGGGCAACAAACAAGGAGAATTGGAACTACTAGCGCAGGAAAAGGAATATGATGTCATTGGAATCACTGAAACTTGGTGGGACGATACACATGATTGGAATAAAAGGCTATAAGGATACAACTTATTTGCAAGAAACAGACTTGATAAACGAGGAGGAGGTGTCGCATTGTATGTTAGAAAAGCGTATATCTGCACAGAGATTGAAGCTTCAGAGACTGGGAGTTCTGTTGAAACTGTTTGGGTAAGAATACAAGGAGAGAACAACGGAAAGGACACCATTGTAGGCATTTATTACAGGCCACCTGGGCAAGCTGAAGATATGGATGAACTCTTTATGTATCAAATGACCAAGTTCTCCAAAAAATATGACGTAGTGGTCATGGGAGATTTCAACTATCCAGACATTTGTTGGGAATCTCTCTCAAGTAAAACTAACAGGTCAAGCAAATTCTTATCCTCTCTTGCTGACAACTTTATCTTCCAAAAGGTAGGGGAGAAAACAAGGGGATCTGCTACTTTGGATCTAATCCTTATAAACAGGGAGGAAATGGTTGAGGAGGTAAAGGTGGCTGGGACCCTAGGAGGCAGCGATCATGCTATTATAGAATTTTGGATAACTAGAGGAGGAAGATATGTGAAGACTCAAACTTCAAGGTTAGATTTTAGAAAGGCAGATTTTAAGAGACTCAGAAAGAGAATAGGAGGGATCCAATGGCTGGATGTCCTTAAGTGGGAAATTTTTAAAAATGAGATTCTCAAAGCACAATCGTTAACAATCCCGAAAAGTAGGAAGAATGGGAAGCATTTAAGGAAACCAGGATGGATGAACACAGAACTTAAACACATGCTAAAAAGAAAGAAAGAAATGTTTATTAAATGTAAAGAGGGAGGCATATCTAGAGAAGATTATAATGCAGTCTGCAGATCCTGCAGGGCACGTATCAGGTTAGCTAAAGCTGACAATGAATTAAGGCTTGCAAGAGATGTCAAAAGCAATAAAAAAGGATTTTGGGGGTATGTCAAAAGTAAAAGAAAAGTCAAAGATGCTATAGGATTTTTACAGGATGAAAATGGAGAAATGGTAAGAGAGGATGTTGAGAAGGCCGAACTTTTTAATTCCTATTTTGCATCTGTTTTCTCTCAGAAAGAAAATGTAACATCAACTGATCTTCACTGTCTTTTTAAAGGAATAGAGGAATCCAAGTTATCTGTAAACAGAAAGATTGTGAGGGAATATTTAGCTAACATAAATGAGTTCAAGTCTCCAGGTCCAGATGAATTACACCCCAGAGTACTGAAGGAGATCGTAGAAGAAATTTTAGAACCACTCTCCATAATCTTTGAAAATTCTTGGAGAACAGGAGAAGTCCCAGAAGACTGGAGAAGAGCAAATGTTGTTCCTATCTTCAAAAAGGGGAAGAAGGTGGACCCAGGGAACTATAGGCCAGTGAGTCTGACTTCTATACCAGGAAAGATCTTTGAACAAATTATTAAACAACATGTATGTAAGTACATGGATAAGAATGAAGTGATTAACCAGAGTCAGCATGGGTTTGTAACTAACAAGTCATGTCAGACTAACTTAATTTCCTTCTATGACAGAATCACTGACTGGGTGGATCAGGGAAATGCTGTAGATATAGTATATCTTGACTTCAGCAAAGCATTTGACAAAGTATCTCACACCATCCTTATTGAAAAAATGACCAAGTATGGAATGGACAAGGCAACTGTTAGGTGGATTCATAACTGGCTTAGTGATCGGACTCAAAGGGTGGTTGTAAATGGCTTCACATCCAGCTGGATGAATGTCTCAAGTGGGGTACCACAGGGCTCCGTCCTGGGACCTGTATTGTTCAACATCTTTATCAATGATTTAGATGAAGGAATTGAGGGTAAACTGATTAAATTTGCTGATGACACAAAGCTAGGAGGGATAGCTAATACTAGAGAAGAGAGAGAGAGGATTCAAAAAGACCTAAATAAACTGGAGCAGTGGGCAGCAACCAACAGAATGGTTTTTAACAGGGAAAAATGCAAAGTACTACATCTGGGCAATAAAAATGAAAAAAGCATATACAGAATGGGAGGAATAGAGCTAAGCAACAGTACATGTGAAAAAGACTTAGGTATACTAATAGATCATAGACTGAACATGAGTCAACAGTGTGATGCAGCAGCAAAAAAGGCAAATACAATTCTGGGATGTATTAACAGAAGCATACAGTCTAGATCACGTGAAGTCATTATCGGTCTTTACTCCTCTTTGGTCAGACCTCATCTGGAATACTGTGTACAGTTTTGGGCACCACATTTTAAAAAAGACATAGACAAACTGGAGCAAGTTCAGAGAAGAGCGACCAGAATGGTAACTGGTCTGCAAACCATGTCCTATGAGGAACGGTTGCAGGATTTGGGAATGTTTAGCTTGCAAAAAAGAAGACTGAGAGGAGACTTAATAGCTGTCTACAAATATGTCAAGGGCTGTCACATTGTAGAAGGATCATCTTTATTCTCATTTGCACAAGGAAAGACTAGAAGCAATGGGATGAAACTGAATGGGAGGAGACACAGATTAGATATTAGAAAAAACTTTTTGACAGTTAGGGTGATTAATGAGTGGAACAGGCTGCCACGAGAGGTGGTGAGTTCCCCTTCAATGGACGTCTTCAAACAGAGGCTGGACAGATATCTGTCTGAGATGATTTAGTGAATCCTGCTTTGAGCAGGGGGTTGGACCAGATGACCCAGGAGGTCCCTTCCAACTCTACCATTCTATGATTCTATGATTCTATGATTCTATTAGTCCATCTATACTGACCTCCATCAGGTTGCAAATTGAATATAATTTTTTTCTGCATCTAGCTCTGAAAAAATAATTGGCCTTCTAGCAGTGTGTGGGACTTGTTCTATTAGTCCATCTATACTGACCTCCATCAGGTTGCAAATTCAAAATAATTTTTATCTGCATCTAGCTCTGAAAAAATATTTGGCCTTCTAGCAGTGTGTGGGACTAGTTCTATTAGTCCATCTATACTGACCTCCATCAGGTTGCAAATTGAATATAATTTTTTTCTGCATCTAGCTCTGAAAAAATATTTGGCCTTCTAGCAGTGTGTGGGACTTGTTCTATTAGTCCATCTATACTGACCTCCATCAGGTTGCAAATTGAATATAATTTTTTTCTGCATCTAGCTCTGAAAAAATATTTGGCCTTCTAGCAGTGTGTGGGACTTGTTCTATTAGTCCATCTATACTGACCTCCATCAGGTTGCAAACTGAATATATTTTTTTTCTGCATCTATCTCTGAAAAAATATTTGGGCTTCTAGCAGTGTGTGGGACTTGTTCTATTAGTCCATCTATACTGACCTCCATCAGGTTGCAAATTGAATATAATATTTTTCTGCATCTAGCTCTGAAAAAATATTTGGCCTTCTAGCAGTGTGTGGGACTTGTTCTATTAGTCCATCTATACTGACCTCCATCAGGTTGCAAATTGAATATAATATTTTTCTGCATCTAGCTCTGAAAAAATATTTGGCCTTCTAGCAGTGTGTGCGACTTGTTCTATTAGTCCATCTATACTGACCTCCACCAGGTTGCAAACTGAATATAATTTTTTCTGCATCTACCTCTGAAAAAAATATTTGGGCTTCTAGCTGTGTGTGGGACTTGTTCTATTAGTCCATCTATGCTGACCTCCATCAGGTTGCAAATTGAATATAATATTTTTCTGCATCTAGCTCTGAAAAAATATTTGGCCTTCTAGCAGTGTGTGGGACTTGTTCTATTAGTCCATCTATACTGACCTCCATCAGGTTGCAAACTGAATATAATTTTTTTCTGCATCTACATCTGAAAAAATATTTGGGCTTCTAGCAGTGTGTGGGACTTGTTCTATTAGTCCATCTATACTGACCTCCATCAGGTTGCAAACTGAATATAATTTTTTTCTGCATCTACCTCTGAAAAAATATTTGGGCTTTTAGCTGTGTGTGGGACTTGTTCTATTAGTCCATCCATACTGACCTCCATCACGTTGCAAATTGAATATAATTTTTTTCTGCATCTACCTCTGAAAAAATATTTGGCCTTCTAGCAGTGTGTGGGACTTGTTCTATTAGTCCATCTATACTGACCTCCATCAGGTTGCAAATTGAATATAATATTTTTCTGCATCTAGCTCTGAAAAAATATTTGGCCTTCTAGCAGTGTGTGGGACTTGTTCTATTAGTCCATCTATACTGACCTCCATCAGGTTGCAAACTGAATATAATTTTTTTCTGCATCTACCTCTGAAAAAATATTTGGGCTTCTAGCTGTGTGTGGGACTTGTTCTATTAGTCCATCTATACTGACCTCCATCACGTTGCAAATTGAATATAATTTTTTTCTGCATCTAGCTCTGAAAAAATATTTGGCCTTCTAGCAGTGTGTGGGACTTGTTCTATTAGTCCATCTATACTGACCTCCATCAGGTTGCAAATTGAATATAATTTTTTCTGCATCTAGCTCTGAAAAAATATTTGGCCTTCTAGCAGTGTGTGGGACTTGTTCTATTAGTCCATCTATACTGACCTCCATTACGTTGCAAATTGAATATAATTTTTTTCTGCATCTAGCTCTGAAAAAATATTTGGCCTTCTAGCAGTGTGTGGGACTTGTTCTATTAGTCCATCTATACTGACCTCCATCAGGTTGCAAACTAAATATAATTTTTTTGTGCATCTACCTCTGAAAAAATATTTGGGCTTCTAGCAGTGTGTGGGGCTTGTTCTATTAGTCCATCTATACTGACCTCCATCAGGTTGCAAATCGAATATAATTTTTTTCTGCATCTAGCTCTGAAAAAATATTTGGCCTTCTAGCAGTGTGTGGGACTTGTTCTATTAGTCCATCTATACTGACCTCCATCAGGTTGCAAACTTAATATAATTTTTTTCTGCATCTAGCTCTGAAAAAATATTTGGCCTTCTAGCAGTGTGTGGGACTTGTTCTATTACTCCATCTATACTGACCTCCATCACGTTGCAAACTGAATATAATTTTTTTCTGCATCTACCTCTGAAAAAATATTTGGGCTTCTAGCAGTGTGTGGGACTTGTTCTATTAGTCCATCTATACAGACCTCCATCACGTTACAAATTGAATATAATTTTTTTCTGCATCTAGCTCTGAAAAAATATTTGGCCTTCTAGCAGTGTGTGGGACTTGTTCTATTAGTCCATCTATACTGACCTCCATCAGGTTGCAAATTGAATATAATTTTTTCCTGCATCTAGCTCTGAAAAAATATTTGGCCTTATAGCAATGTGTGGGACTTGTTCTATTAGTCCATCTATACTGACCTCCATCAGGTTGCAAACTGAATATAATTTTTTTCTGCATCTACCTCTGAAAAAATATTTGGGCTTCTAGCAGTGTGTGGGACTTGTTCTATTAGTCCATCTATACTGACCTCCATCAGGTTGCAAATTGAATATAATTTTTTTCTGCATCTAGCTCTGAAAAAATATTTGGCCTTCTAGCAGTGTGTGGGACTTGTTCTATTAGTCCATCTATACTGACCTCCATCAGGTTGCAAACTGAATATAATTTTTTTCTCCATCTACCTCTGAAAAAATATTTGGGCTTCTAGCTGTGTGTGGGACTTGTTCTATTAGTCCATCTATACTGACCTCCATCACGTTGCAAATTGAATATAATTTTTTTCTGCATCTAGCTCTGAAAAAATATTTGGCCTTCTATCAGTGTGTGGGACTTGTTCTATTAGTCCTTCTATACTGACCTCCATCAGGTTGCAAATTGAATATAATTTTATTCTGCATCTAGCTCTGAAAAAATATTTGGCCTTCTAGCAGTGTGTGGGACTTGTTCTATTAGTCCATCTATACTGACCTCCATCAGGTTGCAAATTGAATATAATTTTTTTCTGCATCTAGCTCTGAAAAAATATTTGGCCTTATAGCAATGTGTGGGACTTGTTCTATTAGTCCATCTATACTGACCTCCATCAGGTTGCAAACTGAATATAATTTTTTTCTGCATCTACCTCTGAAAAAATATTTGGGCTTCTAGCAGTGTGTGGGGCTTGTTCTATTAGTCCATCTAAACTGACCTCCATCAGGTTGCAAATTGAATATAATTTTTTTCTGCATCTAGCTCTGAAAAAATATTTGGCCTTCTAGCAGTGTGTGGGACTTGTTCTATTAGTCCATCTATACTGACCTCCATCAGGTTGCAAACTTAACTTAATTTTTTTCTGCATCTAGCTCTGAAAAAATATTTGGCCTTCTAGCAGTGTGTGGGACTTGTTCTATTAGTCCATCTATACTGACCTCCATCACGTTGCAAACTGAATATAATTTTTTTCTGCATCTACCTCTGAAAAAATATTTGGGCTTCTAGCAGTGTGTGGGACTTGTTCTATTAGTCCATCTATACAGACCTCCATCACGTTGCAAATTGAATATAATTTTTTTCTGCATCTAGCTCTGAAAAAATATTTGGCCTTCTAGCAGTGTGTGGGACTTGTTCTATTAGTCCATCTATACTGACCTCCATCAGGTTGCAAATTGAATATAATTTTTTTCTGCATCTAGCTCTGAAAAAATATTTGGCCTTATAGCAATGTGTGGGACTTGTTCTATTAGTCCATCTATACTGACCTCCATCAGGTTGCAAACTGAATATAATTTTTTTCTGCATCTACCTCTGAAAAAATATTTGGGCTTCTAGCAGTGTGTGGGACTTGTTCTATTAGTCCATCTATACTGACCTCCATCAGGTTGCAAATTGAATATAATTTTTTTCTGCATCTAGCTCTGAAAAAATATTTGGCCTTCTAGCAGTGTGTGGGACTTGTTCTATTAGTCCATCTATACCGACCTCTATCAGGTTGCAAACTTAATATAATTTTTTCTGCATCTAGCTCTGAAAAAATATTTGGCCTTCTAGCAGTGTGTGGGACTTGTTCTATTAGTCCATCTATACTGACCTCCATCAGGTTGCAAACTGAATATAATTTTTTTCTGCATCTTACTCTGAAAAATTATTTGGGCTTCTAGCAGTGTGTGGGACTTGTTCTATTAGTCCATCTATACTGACCTCCATCAGGTTGCAAACGGAATATAATTTTTTTCTGCATCTACCTCTGAAAAAATATTTGGGCTTCCAGCTGTGTATGGGACTTGTTCTATTAGTCCATCTATACTGACCTCCATCAGGTTGCAAATTGAATATAATATTTTTCTGCATCTAGCTCTGAAAAAATATTTGGCCTTCTAGCAGTGTGTGGGACTTGTTCTATTAGTAAATCTATACTGACCTCCATCAGGTTGAAAACGGAATATAATTTTTTTCTGCATCTACCTATGAAAAAATATTTGGGCTTCTAGCAGTGTGTGGGACTTGTTCTATTAGTCCATCTATACTGACCTCCATCAGGTTGCAAACTGAATATAATTTTTTTCTGCATCTACCTCTGAAAAAATATTTGGGCTTCTAGCTGTGTGTGGGACTTGTTCTATTAGTCCATCTATACTGACCTCCATCACGTTGCAAATTGAATATAATTTTTTTCTGCATCTAGCTCTGAAAAAATATTTGGCCTTCTAGCAGTGTGTGGGACTTGTTCTATTAGTCCATCTATACTGACCTCCATCAGGTTGCAAATTGAATATAATTTTTTTCTGCATCTAGCTCTGAAAAAATATTTGGCCTTCTAGCAGTGTGTGGGACTTGTTCTATTAGTCCATCTATACTGACCTCCATCAGGTTGCAAATTGAATATAATTTTTTTCTGCATCTAGCTCTGAAAAAATATTTGGCCTTCTAGCAATGTGTGGGACTTGTTCTATTAGTCCATCTATACTGACCTCCATCACGTTGCAAATTGAATATAATTTTTTTCTGCATCTAGCTCTGAAAAAATATTTGGCCTTCTAGCAGTGTGTGGGACTTGTTCTATTAGTCCATCTATACTGACCTCCATCACGTTGCAAATTGAATATAATTTTTTTCTGCATCTAGCTCTGAAAAAATAATTGGCCTTCTAGCAGTGTGTGGGACTTGTTCTATTAGTCCATCTATACAGACCTCCATCAGGTTGCAAATTGAATATAATTTTTTTCTGCATCTAGCTCTGAAAAAATATTTGGCCTTCTAGCAGTGTGTGGGACTTGTTCTATTAGTAAATCTATACTGACCTCCATCAGGTTGAAAACGGAATATAATTTTTTTCTGCATCTACCTCTGAAAAAATATTTGGGCTTCTAGCAGTGTGTGGGACTTGTTCTATTAGTCCATCTATACTGACCTCCATCAGGTTGCAAACTGAATATAATTTTTTTCTGCATCTACCTCTGAAAAAATATTTGGGCTTCTAGCTGTGTGTGGGACTTGTTCTATTAGTCCATCTATACTGACCTCCATCACGTTGCAAATTGAATATAATTTTTTTCTGCATCTAGCTCTGAAAAAATATTTGGCCTTCTAGCAGTGTGTGGGACTTGTTCTATTAGTCCATCTATACTGACCTCCATCAGGTTGCAAATTGAATATAATTTTTTTCTGCATCTAGCTCTGAAAAAATATTTGGCCTTCTAGCAATGTGTGGGACTTGTTCTATTAGTCCATCTATACTGACCTCCATCACGTTGCAAATTGAATATAATTTTTTTCTGCATCTAGCTCTGAAAAAATATTTGGCCTTCTAGCAGTGTGTGGGACTTGTTCTATTAGTCCATCTATACTGACCTCCATCACGTTGCAAATTGAATATAATTTTTTTCTGCATCTAGCTCTGAAAAAATATTTGGCCTTCTAGCAGTGTGTGGGACTTGTTCTATTAGTCCATCTATACAGACCTCCATCAGGTTGCAAATTGAATATAATTTTTTTCTGCATCTAGCTCTGAAAAAATATTTGGCCTTCTAGCAGTGTGTGGGACTTGTTCTATTAGTCCATCTATACTGACCTCCATCAGGTTGCAAACTGAATATAATTTTTTTCTGCATCTAGCTCTGAAAAAAATTTTGGCCTTCTAGCAGTGTGTGGGACTTGTTCTATTAGTCCATCTATACTGACCTCCATCAGGTTGCAAACTGAATATAATTTTTTTCTGCATCTACCTCTGAAAAAATATTTGGGCTTCTAGCAGTGTGTGGGACTTGTTCTATTAGTCCATCTATACTGACCTCCATCAGGTTGCAAATTGAATATAATATTTTTCTGCATCTAGCTCTGAAAAAATATTTGGCCTTCTAGCAGTGTGTGGGGCTTGTTCTATTAGTCCATCTATACTGACCTCCACCAGGTTGCAAACTGAATATAATTTTTTTTTGCATCTAGCTCTGAAAAAATATTTGGCCTTCTAGCAGTGTGTGGGACTTGTTCTATTAGTCCATCTATACTGACCTCCATCAGGTTGCAAACTGAATGTAATTTTTTTCTGCATCTACCTCTGAAAAAGTATTTGGGCTTCTAGCTGTGTGTGGGACTTGTTCTATTAGTCCATCTATACTGACCTCTATCAGGTTGCAAATTGAATATAATATTTTTCTGCATCTAGCTCTGAAAAAATATTTGGACTTCTAGCAGTGTGTGGGACTTGTTCTATTAGTCCATCTATACTGACCACCATCAGGTTGCAAACTGAACATAATTTTTTTCGGCATCTAGCTCTGAAAAAATATTTGGCCTTCTAGCAGTGTGTGGGACTTGTTCTATTAGTCCATCTATACTGACCTCCATCAGGTTGCAAATTGAATATAATTTTTTTCTGCATCTAGCTCTGAAAAAATATTTGGCCTTCTAGCAATGTGTGGGACTTGTTCTATTAGTCCATCTATACTGACCTCCATCACGTTGCAAATTGAATATAATTTTTTTCTGCATCTAGCTCTGAAAAAATATTTGGCCTTCTAGCAGTGTGTGGGACTTGTTCTATTAGTCCATCTATACTGACCTCCATCACGTTGCAAATTGAATATAATTTTTTTCTGCATCTAGCTCTGAAAAAATATTTGGCCTTCTAGCAGTGTGTGGGACTTGTTCTATTAGTCCATCTATACAGACCTCCATCAGGTTGCAAATTGAATATAATTTTTTTCTGCATCTAGCTCTGAAAAAATATTTGGCCTTCTAGCAGTGTGTGGGACTTGTTCTATTAGTCCATCTATACTGACCTCCATCAGGTTGCAAACTGAATATAATTTTTTTCTGCATCTAGCTCTGAAAAAAATTTTGGCCTTCTAGCAGTGTGTGGGACTTGTTCTATTAGTCCATCTATACTGACCTCCATCAGGTTGCAAACTGAATATAATTTTTTTCTGCATCTACCTCTGAAAAAATATTTGGGCTTCTAGCAGTGTGTGGGACTTGTTCTATTAGTCCATCTATACTGACCTCCATCAGGTTGCAAATTGAATATAATATTTTTCTGCATCTAGCTCTGAAAAAATATTTGGCCTTCTAGCAGTGTGTGGGGCTTGTTCTATTAGTCCATCTATACTGACCTCCACCAGGTTGCAAACTGAATATAATTTTTTTTTGCATCTAGCTCTGAAAAAATATTTGGCCTTCTAGCAGTGTGTGGGACTTGTTCTATTAGTCCATCTATACTGACCTCCATCAGGTTGCAAACTGAATGTAATTTTTTTCTGCATCTACCTCTGAAAAAGTATTTGGGCTTCTAGCTGTGTGTGGGACTTGTTCTATTAGTCCATCTATACTGACCTCTATCAGGTTGCAAATTGAATATAATATTTTTCTGCATCTAGCTCTGAAAAAATATTTGGACTTCTAGCAGTGTGTGGGACTTGTTCTATTAGTCCATCTATACTGACCACCATCAGGTTGCAAACTGAACATAATTTTTTTCGGCATCTAGCTCTGAAAAAATATTTGGCCTTCTAGCAGTGTGTGGGACTTGTTCTATTAGTCCATCTATACTGACCTCCATCAGGTAGCAAACTGAATATAATTTTTTTCTGCATCTACCTCTGAAAAAATATTTGGGCTTCTAGCTGTGTGTGGGACTTGTTCTATTAGTCCATCTATACTGACCTCCATCAGGTTGCAAATTGAATATAATATTTTTCTGCATCTAGCTCTGAAAAAATATTTGGACTTCTAGCAGTGTGTGGGACTTGTTCTATTAGTCCATCTATACTGACCACCATCAGGTTGCAAACTGAACATAATTTTTTTCGGCATCTAGCTCTGAAAAAATATTTGGCCTTCTAGCAGTGTGTGGGACTTGTTCTATTAGTCCATCTATACTGACCTCCATCAGGTAGCAAACTGAATATAATTTTTTTCTGCATCTACCTCTGAAAAAATATTTGGGCTTCTAGCTGTGTGTGGGACTTGTTCTATTAGTCCATCTATACTGACCTCCATCAGGTTGCAAATTGAATATAATATTTTTCTGCATCTAGCTCTGAAAAAATATTTGGGCTTCTAGCAGTGTGTGGGACTTGTTCTATTAGTCCATCTATACTGACCTCCATCACGTTGCAAATTGAATATAATTTTTTTCTGCATCTAGCTCTGAAAAAATATTTGTCCTTCTAGCAGTGTGTGGGACTTGTTCTATTAGTCCATCTATACTGACCTCCATCACTTTGCAAATTGAATATAATTTTTTTCTGCATCTAGCTCTGAAAAAATATTTGGCCTTCTAGCAGTGTGTGGGACTTGTTCTATTAGTCCATCTATACAGACCTCCATCAGGTTGCAAATTGAATATAATTTTTTTCTGCATCTAGCTCTGAAAAAATATTTGGCCTTCTAGCAGTGTGTGGGACTTGTTCTATTAGTCCATCTATACTGACCTCCATCAGGTTGCAAACTGAAGATATTTTTTTTCTGCATATATCTCTGAAAAAATATTTAGGCTTCTAGCAGTGTGTGGGACTTGTTCTATTAGACCATCTATACTGACCTCCATCGGGTTGCAAGTTGAATATAATATTTTTCTGTATCTAGCTCTGAAAAAATATTTGGCCTTCTAGCAGTGTGTGGGACTTGTTCTATTAGTCCATCTATACTGACCTCCATCAGGTTGCAAATTGAATATAATATTTTTCTGCATCTAGCTCTGAAAAAATATTTGGCCTTCTAGCAGTGTGTGGGACTTGTTCTATTAGTCCATCTATACTGACCTCCATCAGGTTGCAAACTGAATATAATTTTTTTCTGCATCTACCTCTGAAAAAATATTTGGGCTTCTAGCTGTGTGTGGGACTTGTTCTATTAGTCCATCTATACTGACCTCCATCAGGTTGCAAATTGAATATAATTTTTTCCTGCATCTAGCTCTGAAAAAATATTTGGCCTTCTAGCAGTGTGTGGGACTTGTTCTATTAGTCCATCTATACTGACCTCCATTACGTTGCAAATTGAATATAATTTTTTTCTGCATCTAGCTCTGAAAAAATATTTGGCCTTATAGCAGTGTGTGGGACTTGTTCTATTAGTCCATCTATACTGACCTCCATCAGGTTGCAAACTAAATATAATTTTTTTGTGCATCTACCTCTGAAAAAATATTTGGGCTTCTAGCAGTGTGTGGGGCTTGTTCTATTAGTCCATCTATACTGACCTCCATCAGGTTGCAAATTGAATATAATTTTTTTCTGCATCTAGCTCTGAAAAAATATTTGGCCTTCTAGCAGTGTGTGGGACTTGTTCTATTAGTCCATCTATACTGACCTCCATCAGGTTGCAAACTTAATATAATTTTTTTCTGCATCTAGCTCTGAAAAAATATTTGGCCTTCTAGCAGTGTGTGGGACTTGTTCTATTAGTCCATCTATACTGACCTCCATCACGTTGCAAACTGAATATAATTTTTTTATGCATCTACCTCTGAAAAAATATTTGGGCTTCTAGCAGTGTGTGGGACTTGTTCTATTAGTCCATCTATACAGACCTCCATCACGTTGCAAATTGAATATAATTTTTTTCTGCATCTAGCTCTGAAAAAATATTTGGCCTTCTAGCAGTGTGTGGGACTTGTTCTATTAGTCCATCTATACTGACCTCCATCAGGTTGCAAATTGAATATAATTTTTTTCTGCATCTAGCTCTGAAAAAATATTTGGCCTTATAGCAATGTGTGGGACTTGTTCTATTAGTCCATCTATACTGACCTCCATCAGGTTGCAAACTGAATATAATTTTTTTCTGCATCTACCTCTGAAAAAATATTTGGGCTTCTAGCAGTGTGTGGGACTTGTTCTATTAGTCCATCTATACTGACCTCCATCAGGTTGCAAATTGAATATAATTTTTTTCTGCATCTAGCTCTGAAAAAATATTTGGCCTTCTAGCAGTGTGTGGGACTTGTTCTATTAGTCCATCTATACTGACCTCCATCAGGTTGCAAACTGAATATAATTTTTTTCTCCATCTACCTCTGAAAAAATATTTGGGCTTCTAGCTGTGTGTGGGACTTGTTCTATTAGTCCATCTATACTGACCTCCATCACGTTGCAAATTGAATATAATTTTTTTCTGCATCTAGCTCTGAAAAAATATTTGGCCTTCTATCAGTGTGTGGGACTTGTTCTATTAGTCCATCTATACTGACCTCCATCAGGTTGCAAATTGAATATAATTTTTTTCTGCATCTAGCTCTGAAAAAATATTTGGCCTTCTAGCAGTGTGTGGGACTTGTTCTATTAGTCCATCTATACTGACCTCCATCAGGTTGCAAATT
The DNA here is from genome assembly GCF_046119375.1 of Phyllobates terribilis. NCBI lineage: Eukaryota > Metazoa > Chordata > Amphibia > Anura > Dendrobatidae > Phyllobates > Phyllobates terribilis. The sequence goes on from NW_027362763.1 coordinate 188,363,971, forward strand.
GAATTTAATAATTTTCTGCATCTAGCTCTGAAAAAATATTTGGCCTTCTAGCAGTGTGTGGGACTTGTTCTATTAGTCCATCTATACTGACCTCCATCAGGTTGCAAATTCAAAATAATTTTTATCTGCATCTAGCTCTGAAAAAATATTTGGCCTTCTAGCAGTGTGTGGGACTTGTTCTATTTGTCCATCTATACTGACCTCCATCAGGTTGCAAATTGAATATAATTTTTTTCTGCATCTAGCTCTAAAAAAATATTTGGCCTTCTAGCAGTGTGTGGGACTTGTTCTATTAGTCCATCTATACTGACCTCCATCAGGTTGCAAATTGAATATAATTTTTTTCTGCATCTAGCTCTGAAAAAATATTTGGCCTTCTAGCAGTGTGTGGGACTTGTTCTATTAGTCCATCTATACTGACCTCCATCAGGTTGCGAATTGAATATAATTTTTTTCTGCATCTATCTCTGAAAAAATATTTGGCCTTCTAGCAGTGTGTGGGACTTGTTCTATTAGTCCATCTATACTGACCTCCATCAGGTTGCAAACTGAATATATTTTTTTTCTGCATCTACCTCTGAAAAAATATTTGGGCTTCTAGCAGTGTGTGGGACTTGTTCTATTAGTCCATCTATACTGACCTCCATCAGGTTGCAAATTGAATATAATAATTTTCTGCATCTAGCTCTGAAAAAATATTTGGCCTTCTAGCAGTGTGTGGGACTTGTTCTATTAGTCCATCTATACTGACCTCCATCAGGTTGCAAACTGAATATAATTTTTTTCTGCATCTACCTCTGAAAAAATATTTGGGCTTCTAGCTGTGTGTGGGACTTGTTCTATTAGTCCATCTATGCTGACCTCCATCAGGTTGCAGATTGAATATAATATTTTTCTGCATCTAGCTCTGAAAAAATATTTGGCCTTCTAGCAGTGTGTGGGACTTGTTCTATTACGTTCTGGCTACGTCGATGGTGCCATCAACAAGGATTTGGATTTCTGGATCACGGAATGAATTACCTATACGATGAACTACTTGCTAGAGATGGGGTGCACCTTACGAAGACTGGAAAACATGTATTTGGAAGTCACCTTGCTACACTCATCAGGAGAGCTTTAAACTAGAACAATGTGGGAAGGGAAGCAAAAGGCCAGAAAAAGCTATACAGCTGACAAATACTATTGAGATCTCTGCTACTGGAAGTGGAAAGGAAGAACAAAGACAAAACAATTTAAATAATAAAAATATGGGAGGAAGAGAAACCAATCACAAACTAAAATGTTTTTATACAAATGCACAAAGCATGGGCAACAAACAAGGAGAATTGGAACTACTAGCGCAGGAAAAGGAATATGATGTCATTGGAATCACTGAAACTTGGTGGGACGATACACATGATTGGAATAAAAGGCTATAAGGATACAACTTATTTGCAAGAAACAGACTTGATAAACGAGGAGGAGGTGTCGCATTGTATGTTAGAAAAGCGTATATCTGCACAGAGATTGAAGCTTCAGAGACTGGGAGTTCTGTGGAAACTGTTTGGGTAAGAATACAAGGAGAGAACAACGGAAAGGACACCATTGTAGGCATTTATTACAGGCCACCTGGGCAAGCTGAAGATATGGATGAACTCTTTATGTATCAAATGACCAAGTTCTCCAAAAAATATGACGTAGTGGTCATGGGAGATTTCAACTATCCAGACATTTGTTGGGAATCTCTCTCAAGTAAAACTAACAGGTCAAGCAAATTCTTATCCTCTCTTGCTGACAACTTTATCTTCCAAAAGGTAGGGGAGAAAACAAGGGGATCTGCTACTTTGGATCTAATCCTTATAAACAGGGAGGAAATGGTTGAGGAGGTAAAGGTGGCTGGGACCCTAGGAGGCAGCGATCATGCTATTATAGAATTTTGGATAACTAGAGGAGGAAGACATGTGAAGACTCAAACTTCAAGGTTAGATTTTAGAAAGGCAGATTTTAAGAGACTCAGAAAGAGAATAGGAGGGATCCAATGGCTGGATGTCCTTAAGGACAAAAATGTCCAGGAAGGATGGGAAATTTTTAAAAATGAGATTCTCAAAGCACAATCGTTAACAATCCCGAAAAGTAGGAAGAATGGGAAGCATTTAAGGAAACCAGGATGGATGAACACAGAACTTAAACACATGCTAAAAAGAAAGAAAGAAATGTTTATTAAATGGAAAGAGGGAGGCATATCTAGAGAAGATTATAATGCAGTCTGCAGATCCTGCAGGGCACGTATCAGGTTAGCTAAAGCTGACAATGAATTAAGGCTTGCAAGAGATGTCAAAAGCAATAAAAAAGGATTTTGGGGGTATGTCAAAAGTAAAAGAAAAGTCAAAGATGCTATAGGATTTTTACAGGATGAAAATGGAGAAATGGTAAGAGAGGATGTTGAGAAGGCCGAACTTTTTAATTCCTATTTTGCATCTGTTTTCTCTCAGAAAGAAAATGTAACATCAACTGATCTTCACTGTCTTTTTAAAGGAATAGAGGAATCCAAGTTATCTGTAAACAGAAAGATTGTGAGGGAATATTTAGCTAACATAAATGAGTTCAAGTCTCCAGGTCCAGATGAATTACACCCCAGAGTACTGAAGGAGATCGTAGAAGAAATTTTAGAACCACTCTCCATAATCTTTGAAAATTCTTGGAGAACAGGAGAAGTCCCAGAAGACTGGAGAAGAGCAAATGTTGTTCCTATCTTCAAAAAGGGGAAGAAGGTGGACCCAGGGAACTATAGGCCAGTGAGTCTGACTTCTATACCAGGAAAGATCTTTGAACAAATTATTAAACAACATGTATGTAAGTACATGGATAAGAATGAAGTGATTAACCAGAGTCAGCATGGGTTTGTAACTAACAAGTCATGTCAGACTAACTTAATTTCCTTCTATGACAGAATCACTGACTGGGTGGATCAGGGAAATGCTGTAGATATAGTATATCTTGACTTCAGCAAAGCATTTGACAAAGTATCTCACACCATCCTTATTGAAAAAATGACCAAGTATGGAATGGACAAGGCAACTGTTAGGTGGATTCATAACTGGCTTAGTGATCGGACTCAAAGGGTGGTTGTAAATGGCTTCACATCCAGCTGGATGAATGTCTCAAGTGGGGTACCACAGGGCTCCGTCCTGGGACCTGTATTGTTCAACATCTTTATCAATGATTTAGATGAAGGAATTGAGGGTAAACTGATTAAATTTGCTGATGACACAAAGCTAGGAGGGATAGCTAATACTAGAGAAGAGAGAGAGAGGATTCAAAAAGACCTAAATAAACTGGAGCAGTGGGCAGCAACCAACAGAATGGTTTTTAACAGGGAAAAATGCAAAGTACTACATCTGGGCAATAAAAATGAAAAAAGCATATACAGAATGGGAGGAATAGAGCTAAGCAACAGTACATGTGAAAAAGACTTAGGTATACTAATAGATCATAGACTGAACATGAGTCAACAGTGTGATGCAGCAGCAAAAAAGGCAAATACAATTCTGGGATGTATTAACAGAAGCATACAGTCTAGATCACGTGAAGTCATTATCGGTCTTTACTCCTCTTTGGTCAGACCTCATCTGGAATACTGTGTACAGTTTTGGGCACCACATTTTAAAAAAGACATAGACAAACTGGAGCAAGTTCAGAGAAGAGCGACCAGAATGGTAACTGGTCTGCAAACCATGTCCTATGAGGAACGGTTGCAGGATTTGGGAATGTTTAGCTTGCAAAAAAGAAGACTGAGAGGAGACTTAATAGCTGTCTACAAATATGTCAAGGGCTGTCACATTGTAGAAGGATCATCTTTATTCTCATTTGCACAAGGAAAGACTAGAAGCAATGGGATGAAACTGAATGGGAGGAGACACAGATTAGATATTAGAAAAAACTTTTTGACAGTTAGGGTGATTAATGAGTGGAACAGGCTGCCACGAGAGGTGGTGAGTTCCCCTTCAATGGACGTCTTCAAACAGAGGCTGGACAGACATCTGTCTGAGATGATTTAGTGAATCCTGCTTTGAGCAGGGGGTTGGACCAGATGACCCAGGAGGTCCCTTCCAACTCTACCATTCTATGATTCTATGATTCTATTAGTCCATCTATACTGACCTCCATCAGGTTGCAAATTGAATATAATTTTTTTCTGCATCTAGCTCTGAAAAAATAATTGGCCTTCTAGCAGTGTGTGGGACTTGTTCTATTAGTCCATCTATACTGACCTCCATCAGGTTGCAAATTCAAAATAATTTTTATCTGCATCTAGCTCTGAAAAAATATTTGGCCTTCTAGCAGTGTGTGGGACTAGTTCTATTAGTCCATCTATACTGACCTCCATCAGGTTGCAAATTGAATATAATTTTTTTCTGCATCTAGCTCTGAAAAAATATTTGGCCTTCTAGCAGTGTGTGGGACTTGTTCTATTAGTCCATCTATACTGACCTCCATCAGGTTGCAAATTGAATATAATTTTTTTCTGCATCTAGCTCTGAAAAAATATTTGGCCTTCTAGCAGTGTGTGGGACTTGTTCTATTAGTCCATCTATACTGACCTCCATCAGGTTGCAAACTGAATATATTTTTTTTCTGCATCTATCTCTGAAAAAATATTTGGGCTTCTAGCAGTGTGTGGGACTTGTTCTATTAGTCCATCTATACTGACCTCCATCAGGTTGCAAATTGAATATAATATTTTTCTGCATCTAGCTCTGAAAAAATATTTGGCCTTCTAGCAGTGTGTGGGACTTGTTCTATTAGTCCATCTATACTGACCTCCATCAGGTTGCAAATTGAATATAATATTTTTCTGCATCTAGCTCTGAAAAAATATTTGGCCTTCTAGCAGTGTGTGGGACTTGTTCTATTAGTCCATCTATACTGACCTCCATCAGGTTGCAAACTGAATATAATTTTTTCTGCATCTACCTCTGAAAAAAATATTTGGGCTTCTAGCTGTGTGTGGGACTTGTTCTATTAGTCCATCTATGCTGACCTCCATCAGGTTGCAAATTGAATATAATATTTTTCTGCATCTAGCTCTGAAAAAATATTTGGCCTTCTAGCAGTGTGTGGGACTTGTTCTATTAGTCCATCTATACTGACCTCCATCAGGTTGCAAACTGAATATAATTTTTTTCTGCATCTACCTCTGAAAAAATATTTGGGCTTCTAGCAGTGTGTGGGACTTGTTCTATTAGTCCATCTATACTGACCTCCATCAGGTTGCAAACTGAATATAATTTTTTTCTGCATCTACCTCTGAAAAAATATTTGGGCTTTTAGCTGTGTGTGGGACTTGTTCTATTAGTCCATCCATACTGACCTCCATCACGTTGCAAATTGAATATAATTTTTTTCTGCATCTACCTCTGAAAAAATATTTGGCCTTCTAGCAGTGTGTGGGACTTGTTCTATTAGTCCATCTATACTGACCTCCATCAGGTTGCAAATTGAATATAATTTTTTTCTGCATCTAGCTCTGAAAAAATATTTGGCCTTCTAGCAGTGTGTGGGACTTGTTCTATTAGTCCATCTATACTGACCTCCATCAGGTTGCAAATTGAATATAATATTTTTCTGCATCTAGCTCTGAAAAAATATTTGGCCTTCTAGCAGTGTGTGGGACTTGTTCTATTAGTCCATCTATACTGACCTCCATCAGGTTGCAAACTGAATATAATTTTTTTCTGCATCTACCTCTGAAAAAATATTTGGGCTTCTAGCTGTGTGTGGGACTTGTTCTATTAGTCCATCTATACTGACCTCCATCACGTTGCAAATTGAATATAATTTTTTTCTGCATCTAGCTCTGAAAAAATATTTGGCCTTCTAGCAGTGTGTGGGACTTGTTCTATTAGTCCATCTATACTGACCTCCATCAGGTTGCAAATTGAATATAATTTTTTCTGCATCTACCTCTGAAAAAATATTTGGCCTTCTAGCAGTGTGTGGGACTTGTTCTATTAGTCCATCTATACTGACCTCCATTACGTTGCAAATTGAATATAATTTTTTTCTGCATCTAGCTCTGAAAAAATATTTGGCCTTCTAGCAGTGTGTGGGACTTGTTCTATTAGTCCATCTATACTGACCTCCATCAGGTTGCAAATTGAATATAATTTTTTCTGCATCTAGCTCTGAAAAAATATTTGGCCTTCTAGCAGTGTGTGGGACTTGTTCTATTAGTCCATCTATACTGACCTCCATCACGTTGCAAACTGAATATAATTTTTTTCTGCATCTACCTCTGAAAAAATATTTGGGCTTCTAGCAGTGTGTGGGACTTGTTCTATTAGTCCATCTATACAGACCTCCATCACGTTACAAATTGAATATAATTTTTTTCTGCATCTAGCTCTGAAAAAATATTTGGCCTTCTAGCAGTGTGTGGGACTTGTTCTATTAGTCCATCTATACTGACCTCCATCAGGTTGCAAATTGAATATAATTTTTTCCTGCATCTAGCTCTGAAAAAATATTTGGCCTTATAGCAATGGGTGGGACTTGTTCTATTAGTCCATCTATACTGACCTCCATCAGGTTGCAAACTGAATATAATTTTTTTCTGCATCTACCTCTGAAAAAATATTTGGGCTTCTAGCAGTGTGTGATACTTGTTCTATTAGTCCATCTATACTGACCTCCATCAGGTTGCAAATTGAATATAATTTTTTTCTGCATCTAGCTCTGAAAAAATATTTGGCCTTCTAGCAGTGTGTGGGACTTGCTCTATTAGTCCATCTATACTGACCTCCATCAGGTTGCAAACTGAATATAATTTTTTTCTCCATCTACCTCTGAAAAAATATTTGGGCTTCTAGCTGTGTGTGGGACTTGTTCTATTAGTCCATCTATACTGACCTCCATCACGTTGCAAATTGAATATAATTTTTTTCTGCATCTAGCTCTGAAAAAATATTTGGCCTTCTATCAGTGTGTGGGACTTGTTCTATTAGTCCATCTATACTGACCTCCATCAGGTTGCAAATTGAATATAATTTTTTTCTGCATCTAGCTCTGAAAAAATATTTGGCCTTCTAGCAGTGTGTGGGACTTGTTCTATTAGTCCATCTATACTGACCTCCATCAGGTTGCAAATTGAATATAATTTTTTTCTGCATCTAGCTCTGAAAAAATATTTGGCCTTATAGCAATGTGTGGGACTTGTTCTATTAGTCCATCTATACTGACCTCCATCAGGTTGCAAACTGAATATAATTTTTTTCTGCATCTACCTCTGAAAAAATATTTGGGCTTCTAGCAGTGTGTGGGGCTTGTTCTATTAGTCCATCTAAACTGACCTCCATCAGGTTGCAAATTGAATATAAGTTTTTTCTGCATCTAGCTCTGAAAAAATATTTGGCCTTCTAGCAGTGTGTGGGACTTGTTCTATTAGTCCATCTATACTGACCTCCATCAGGTTGCAAACTTAACATAATTTTTTTCTGCATCTAGCTCTGAAAAAATATTTGGCCTTCTAGCAGTGTGTGGGACTTGTTCTATTAGTCCATCTATACTGACCTCCATCACGTTGCAAACTGAATATAATTTTTTTCTGCATCTACCTCTGAAAAAATATTTGGGCTTCTAGCAGTGTGTGGGACTTGTTCTATTAGTCCATCTATACAGACCTCCATCACGTTGCAAATTGAATATAATTTTTTTCTGCATCTAGCTCTGAAAAAATATTTGGCCTTCTAGCAGTGTGTGGGACTTGTTCTATTAGTCCATCTATACTGACCTCCATCAGGTTGCAAATTGAATATAATTTTTTTCTGCATCTAGCTCTGAAAAAATATTTAGCCTTATAGCAATGTGTGGGACTTGTTCTATTAGTCCATCTATACTGACCTCCATCAGGTTGCAAACTGAATATAATTTTTTTCTGCATCTACCTCTGAAAAAATATTTGGGCTTCTAGCAGTGTGTGGGACTTGTTCTATTAGTCCATCTATACTGACCTCCTTCAGGTTGCAAATTGAATAAAATTTTTTCTGCATCTAGCTCTGAAAAAATATTTGGCCTTCTAGCAGTGTGTGGGACTTGTTCTACTAGTCCATCTATACTGACCTCTATCAGGTTGCAAACTTAATATAATTTTTTCTGCATCTAGCTCTGAAAAAATATTTGGCCTTCTAGCAGTGTGTGGGACTTGTTCTATTAGTCCATCTATACTGACCTCCATCAGGTTGCAAACTGAATATAATTTTTTTCTGCATCTTACTCTGAAAAATTATTTGGGCTTCTAGCAGTGTGTGGGACTTGTTCTATTAGTCCATCTATACTGACCTCCATCAGGTTGCAAACGGAATATAATTTTTTTCTGCATCTACCTCTGAAAAAATATTTGGGCTTCCAGCTGTGTATGGGACTTGTTCTATTAGTCCATCTATACTGACCTCCATCAGGTTGCAAATTGAATATAATATTTTTCTGCATCTAGCTCTGAAAAAATATTTGGCCTTCTAGCAGTGTGTGGGACTTGTTCTATTAGTAAATCTATACTGACCTCCATCAGGTTGAAAACGGAATATAATTTTTTTCTGCATCTACCTCTGAAAAAATATTTGGGCTTCTAGCAGTGTGTGGGACTTGTTCTATTAGTCCATCTATACTGACCTCCATCAGGTTGCAAACTGAATATAATTTTTTTCTGCATCTACCTCTGAAAAAATATTTGGGCTTCTAGCTGTGTGTGGGACTTGTTCTATTAGTCCATCTATACTGACCTCCATCACGTTGCAAATTGAATATAATTTTTTTCTGCATCTAGCTCTGAAAAAATATTTGGCCTTCTAGCAGTGTGTGGGACTTGTTCTATTAGTCCATCTATACTGACCTCCATCAGGTTGCAAATTGAATATAATTTTTTTCTGCATCTAGTTCTGAAAAAATATTTGGCCTTCTAGCAATGTGTGGGACTTGTTCTATTAGTCCATCTATACTGACCTCCATCACGTTGCAAATTGAATATAATTTTTTTCTGCATCTAGCTCTGAAAAAATATTTGGCCTTCTAGCAGTGTGTGGGACTTGTTCTATTAGTCCATCTATACTGACCTCCATCACGTTGCAAATTGAATATAATTTTTTTCTGCATCTAGCTCTGAAAAAATATTTGGCCTTCTAGCAGTGTGTGGGACTTGTTCTATTAGTCCATCTATACAGACCTCCATCAGGTTGCAAATTGAATATAATTTTTTTCTGCATCTAGCTCTGAAAAAATATTTGGCCTTCTAGCAGTGTGTGGGACTTGTTCTATTAGTAAATCTATACTGACCTCCATCAGGTTGAAAACGGAATATAATTTTTTTCTGCATCTAGCTCTGAAAAAATATTTGGGCTTCTAGCAGTGTGTGGGACTTGTTCTATTAGTCCATCTATACTGACCTCCATCAGGTTGCAAACTGAATATAATTTTTTTCTGCATCTACCTCTGAAAAAATATTTGGGCTTCTAGCAGTGTGTGGGACTTGTTCTATTAGTCCATCTATACTGACCTCCTTCAGGTTGCAAATTGAATATAATTTTTTTCTGCATCTAGCTCTGAAAAAATATTTGGCCTTCTAGCAGTGTGTGGGACTTGTTCTATTAGTCCATCTATACTGACCTCTATCAGGTTGCAAACTTAATATAATTTTTTCTGCATCTAGCTCTGAAAAAATATTTGGCCTTCTAGCAGTGTGTGGGACTTGTTCTATTAGTCCATCTATACTGACCTCCATCAGGTTGCAAACTGAATATAATTTTTTTCTGCATCTTACTCTGAAAAATTATTTGGGCTTCTAGCAGTGTGTGGGACTTGTTCTATTAGTCCATCTATACTGACCTCCATCAGGTTGCAAACGGAATATAATTTTTTTCTGCATCTACCTCTGAAAAAATATTTGGGCTTCCAGCTGTGTATGGGACTTGTTCTATTAGTCCATCTATACTGACCTCCATCAGGTTGCAAATTGAATATAATATTTTTCTGCATCTAGCTCTGAAAAAATATTTGACCTTCTAGCAGTGTGTGGGACTTGTTCTATTAGTAAATCTATACTGACCTCCATCAGGTTGAAAACGGAATATAATTTGTTTCTGCATCTACCTCTGAAAAAATATTTGGCCTTCTAGCAGTGTGTGGGACTTGTTCTATTAGTCCATCTATACTGACCTCCATCAGGTTGCAAACTGAATATAATTTTTTTCTGCATCTACCTCTGAAAAAATATTTGGGCTTCTAGCTGTGTGTGGGACTTGTTCTATTAGTCCATCTATACAGACCTCCATCACGTTACAAATTGAATATAATTTTTTTCTGCATCTAGCTCTGAAAAAATATTTGGCCTTCTAGCAGTGTGTGGGACTTGTTCTATTAGTCCATCTATACTGACCTCCATCAGGTTGCAAATTGAATATAATTTTTTCCTGCATCTAGCTCTGAAAAAATATTTGGGCTTCTAGCTGTGTGTGGGACTTGTTCTATTAGTCCATCTATACTGACCTCCATCACGTTGCAAATTGAATATAATTTTTTTCTGCATCTAGCTCTGAAAAAATATTTGGCCTTCTATCAGTGTGTGGGACTTGTTCTATTAGTCCATCTATACTGACCTCCATCAGGTTGCAAATTGAATATAATTTTTTTCTGCATCTAGCTCTGAAAAAATATTTGGCCTTCTAGCAGTGTGTGGGACTTGTTCTATGAGTCCATCTATACTGACCTCCATCAGGTTGCAAATTGAATATAATTTTTTTCTGCATCTAGCTCTGAAAAAATATTTGGCCTTATAGCAATGTGTGGGACTTGTTCTATTAGTCCATCTATACTGACCTCCATCAGGTTGCAAACTGAATATAATTTTTTTCTGCATCTACCTCTGAAAAAATATTTGGGCTTCTAGCAGTGTGTGGGGCTTGTTCTATTAGTCCATCTAAACTGACCTCCATCAGGTTGCAAATTGAATATAAGTTTTTTCTGCATCTAGCTCTGAAAAAATATTTGGCCTTCTAGCAGTGTGTGGGACTTGTTCTATTAGTCCATCTATACTGACCTCCATCAGGTTGCAAACTTAACATAATTTTTTTCTGCATCTAGCTCTGAAAAAATATTTGGCCTTCTAGCAGTGTGTGGGACTTGTTCTATTAGTCCATCTATACTGACCTCCATCACGTTGCAAACTGAATATAATTTTTTTCTGCATCTATCTCTGAAAAAATATTTGGGCTTCTAGCAGTGTGTGGGACTTGTTCTATTAGTCCATCTATACAGACCTCCATCACGTTGCAAATTGAATATAATTTTTTTCTGCATCTAGCTCTGAAAAAATATTTGGCCTTCTAGCAGTGTGTGGGACTTGTTCTATTAGTCCATCTATACTGACCTCCATCAGGTTGCAAATTGAATATAATTTTTTTCTGCATCTAGCTCTGAAAAAATATTTAGCCTTATAGCAATGTGTGGGACTTGTTCTATTAGTCCATCTATACTGACCTCCATCAGGTTGCAAACTGAATATAATTTTTTTCTGCATCTACCTCTGAAAAAATATTTGGGCTTCTAGCAGTGTGTGGGACTTGTTCTATTAGTCCATCTATACTGACCTCCTTCAGGTTGCAAATTGAATAAAATTTTTTCTGCATCTAGCTCTGAAAAAATATTTGGCCTTCTAGCAGTGTGTGGGACTTGTTCTACTAGTCCATCTATACTGACCTCTATCAGGTTGCAAACTTAATATAATTTTTTCTGCATCTAGCTCTGAAAAAATATTTGGCCTTCTAGCAGTGTGTGGGACTTGTTCTATTAGTCCATCTATACTGACCTCCATCAGGTTGCAAACTGAATATAATTTTTTTCTGCATCTTACTCTGAAAAATTATTTGGGCTTCTAGCAGTGTGTGGGACTTGTTCTATTAGTCCATCTATACTGACCTCCATCAGGTTGCAAACGGAATATAATTTTTTTCTGCATCTACCTCTGAAAAAATATTTGGGCTTCCAGCTGTGTATGGGACTTGTTCTATTAGTCCATCTATACTGACCTCCATCAGGTTGCAAATTGAATATAATATTTTTCTGCATCTAGCTCTGAAAAAATATTTGGCCTTCTAGCAGTGTGTGGGACTTGTTCTATTAGTAAATCTATACTGACCTCCATCAGGTTGAAAACGGAATATAATTTTTTTCTGCATCTACCTCTGAAAAAATATTTGGGCTTCTAGCAGTGTGTGGGACTTGTTCTATTAGTCCATCTATACTGACCTCCATCAGGTTGCAAACTGAATATAATTTTTTTCTGCATCTACCTCTGAAAAAATATTTGGGCTTCTAGCTGTGTGTGGGACTTGTTCTATTAGTCCATCTATACTGACCTCCATCACGTTGCAAATTGAATATAATTTTTTTCTGCATCTAGCTCTGAAAAAATATTTGGCCTTCTAGCAGTGTGTGGGACTTGTTCTATTAGTCCATCTATACTGACCTCCATCAGGTTGCAAATTGAATATAATTTTTTTCTGCATCTAGTTCTGAAAAAATATTTGGCCTTCTAGCAATGTGTGGGACTTGTTCTATTAGTCCATCTATACTGACCTCCATCACGTTGCAAATTGAATATAATTTTTCTCTGCATCTAGCTCTGAAAAAATATTTGGCCTTCTAGCAGTGTGTGGGACTTGCTCTATTAGTCGATCTATACTGACCTCCATCACGTTGCAAATTGAATATAATTTTTTTCTGCATCTAGCTCTGAAAAAATATTTGGCCTTCTAGCAGTGTGTGGGACTTGTTCTATTAGTCCATCTATACAGACCTCCATCAGGTTGCAAATTGAATATAATTTTTTTCTGCATCTAGCTCTGAAAAAATATTTGGCCTTCTAGCAGTGTGTGGGACTTGTTCTATTAGTAAATCTATACTGACCTCCATCAGGTTGAAAACGGAATATAATTTTTTTCTGCATCTACCTCTGAAAAAATATTTGGGCTTCTAGCAGTGTGTGGGACTTGTTCTATTAGTCCATCTATACTGACCTCCATCAGGTTGCAAACTGAATATAATTTTATTCTGCATCTACCTCTGAAAAAATATTTGGGCTTCTAGCAGTGTGTGGGACTTGTTCTATTAGTCCATCTATACTGACCTCCTTCAGGTTGCAAATTGAATATAATTTTTTTCTGCATCTAGCTCTGAAAAAATATTTGGCCTTCTAGCAGTGTGTGGGACTTGTTCTATTAGTCCATCTATACTGACCTCTATCAGGTTGCAAACTTAATATAATTTTTTCTGCATCTAGCTCTGAAAAAATATTTGGCCTTCTAGCAGTGTGTGGGACTTGTTCTATTAGTCCATCTATACTGACCTCCATCAGGTTGCAAACTGAATATAATTTTTTTCTGCATCTTACTCTGAAAAATTATTTGGGCTTCTAGCAGTGTGTGGGACTTGTTCTATTAGTCCATCTATACTGACCTCCATCAGGTTGCAAACGGAATATAATTTTTTTCTGCATCTACCTCTGAAAAAATATTTGGGCTTCCAGCTGTGTATGGGACTTGTTCTATTAGTCCATCTATACTGACCTCCATCAGGTTGCAAATTGAATATAATATTTTTCTGCATCTAGCTCTGAAAAAATATTTGGCCTTCTAGCAGTGTGTGGGACTTGTTCTATTAGTAAATCTATACTGACCTCCATCAGGTTGAAAACGGAATATAATTTGTTTCTGCATCTACCTCTGAAAAAATATTTGGGCTTCTAGCAGTGTGTGGGACTTTTTCTATTAGTCCATCTATACTGACCTCCATCAGGTTGCAAACTGAATATAATTTTTTTCTGCATCTACCTCTGAAAAAATATTTGGGCTTCTAGCTGTGTGTGGGACTTGTTCTATTAGTCCATCTATACTGACCTCCATCACGTTGCAAATTGAATATAATTTTTTTCTGCATCTAGCTCTGAAAAAATATTTGGCCTTCTAGCAGTGTGTGGGACTTGTTCTATTAGTCCATCTATACTGACCTCCATCAGGTTGCAAATTGAATATAATTTTTTTCTGCATCTAGTTCTGAAAAAATATTTGGCCTTCTAGCAATGTGTGGGACTTGTTCTATTAGTCCATCTATACTGACCTCCATCACGTTGCAAATTGAATATAATTTTTTTCTGCATCTAGCTCTGAAAAAATATTTGGCCTTCTAGCAGTGTGTGGGACTTGTTCTATTAGTCCATCTATACTGACCTCCATCACGTTGCAAATTGAATATAATTTTTTTCTGCATCTAGCTCTGAAAAAATATTTGGCCTTCTAGCAGTGTGTGGGACTTGTTCTATTAGTCCATCTATACAGACCTCCATCAGGTTGCAAATTGAATATAATTTTTTTCTGCATCTAGCTCTGAAAAAATATTTGGCCTTCTAGCAGTGTGTGGGACTTGTTCTATTAGTAAATCTATACTGACCTCCATCAGGTTGAAAACGGAATATAATTTTTTTCTGCATCTACCTCTGAAAAAATATTTGGGCTTCTAGCAGTGTGTGGGACTTGTTCTATTAGTCCATCTATACTGACCTCCATCAGGTTGCAAACTGAATATAATTTTTTTCTGCATCTACCTCTGAAAAAATATTTGGGCTTCTAGCAGTGTGTGGGACTTGTTCTATTAGTCCATCTATACTGACCTCCTTCAGGTTGCAAATTGAATATAATTTTTTTCTGCATCTAGCTCTGAAAAAATATTTGGCCTTCTAGCAGTGTGTGGGACTTGTTCTATTAGTCCATCTATACTGACCTCTATCAGGTTGCAAACTTAATATAATTTTTTCTGCATCTAGCTCTGAAAAAATATTTGGCCTTCTAGCAGTGTGTGGGACTTGTTCTATTAGTCCATCTATACTGACCTCCATCAGGTTGCAAACTGAATATAATTTTTTTCTGCATCTTACTCTGAAAAATTATTTGGGCTTCTAGCAGTGTGTGGGACTTGTTCTATTAGTCCATCTATACTGACCTCCATCAGGTTGCAAACGGAATATAATTTTTTTCTGCATCTACCTCTGAAAAAATATTTGGGCTTCCAGCTGTGTATGGGACTTGTTCTATTAGTCCATCTATACTGACCTCCATCAGGTTGCAAATTGAATATAATATTTTTCTGCATCTAGCTCTGAAAAAATATTTGGCCTTCTAGCAGTGTGTGGGACTTGTTCTATTAGTAAATCTATACTGACCTCCATCAGGTTGAAAACGGAATATAATTTGTTTCTGCATCTACCTCTGAAAAAATATTTGGGCTTCTAGCAGTGTGTGGGACTTGTTCTATTAGTCCATCTATACTGACCTCCATCAGGTTGCAAACTGAATATAATTTTTTTCTGCATCTACCTCTGAAAAAATATTTGGGCTTCTAGCTGTGTGTGGGACTTGTTCTATTAGTCCATCTATACTGACCTCCATCACGTTGCAAATTGAATATAATTTTTTTCTGCATCTAGCTCTGAAAAAATATTTGGCCTTCTAGCAGTGTGTGGGACTTGTTCTATTAGTCCATCTATACTGACCTCCATCAGGTTGCAAATTGAATATAATTTTTTTCTGCATCTAGTTCTGAAAAAATATTTGGCCTTCTAGCAATGTGTGGGACTTGTTCTATTAGTCCATCTATACTGACCTCCATCACGTTGCAAATTGAATATAATTTTTTTCTGCATCTAGCTCTGAAAAAATATTTGGCCTTCTAGCAGTGTGTGGGACTTGTTCTATTAGTCCATCTATACTGACCTCCATCACGTTGCAAATTGAATATAATTTTTTTCTGCATCTAGCTCTGAAAAAATATTTGGCCTTCTAGCAGTGTGTGGGACTTGTTCTATTAGTCCATCTATACAGACCTCCATCAGGTTGCAAATTGAATATAATTTTTTTCTGCATCTAGCTCTGAAAAAATATTTGGCCTTCTAGCAGTGTGTGGGACTTGTTCTATTAGTAAATCTATACTGACCTCCATCAGGTTGAAAACGGAATATAATTTTTTTCTGCATCTACCTCTGAAAAAATATTTGGGCTTCTAGCAGTGTGTGGGACTTGTTCTATTAGTCCATCTATACTGACCTCCATCAGGTTGCAAACTGAATATAATTTTTTTCTGCATCTACCTCTGAAAAAATATTTGGGCTTCTAGCTGTGTGTGGGACTTGTTCTATTAGTCCATCTATACTGACCTCCATCACGTTGCAAATTGAATATAATTTTTTTCTGCATCTAGCTCTGAAAAAATATTTGGCCTTCTAGCAGTGTGTGGGACTTGTTCTATTAGTCCATCTATACTGACCTCCATCAGGTTGCAAATTGAATATAATTTTTTTCTGCATCTAGCTCTGAAAAAATATTTGGCCTTCTAGCAATGTGTGGGACTTGTTCTATTAGTCCATCTATACTGACCTCCATCACGTTGCAAATTGAATATAATTTTTTTCTGCATCTAGCTCTGAAAAAATATTTGGCCTTCTAGCAGTGTGTGGGACTTGTTCTATTAGTCCATCTATACTGACCTCCATCACGTTGCAAATTGAATATAATTTTTTTCTGCATCTAGCTCTGAAAAAATATTTGGCCTTCTAGCAGTGTGTGGGACTTGTTCTATTAGTCCATCTATACAGACCTCCATCAGGTTGCAAATTGAATATAATTTTTTTCTGCATCTAGCTCTGAAAAAATATTTGGCCTTCTAGCAGTGTGTGGGACTTGTTCTATTAGTCCATCTATACTGACCTCCATCAGGTTGCAAACTGAATATAATTTTTTTCTGCATCTAGCTCTGAAAAAAATTTTGGCCTTCTAGCAGTGTGTGGGACTTGTTCTATTAGTCCATCTATACTGACCTCCATCAGGTTGCAAACTGAATATAATTTTTTTCTGCATCTACCTCTGAAAAAATATTTGGGCTTCTAGCAGTGTGTGGGACTTGTTCTATTAGTCCATCTATACTGACCTCCATCAGGTTGCAAATTGAATATAATATTTTTCTGCATCTAGCTCTGAAAAAATATTTGGCCTTCTAGCAGTGTGTGGGGCTTGTTCTATTAGTCCATCTATACTGACCTCCACCAGGTTGCAAACTGAATATAATTTTTTTCTGCATCTAGCTCTGAAAAAATATTTGGCCTTCTAGCAGTGTGTGGGACTTGTTCTATTAGTCCATCTATACTGACCTCCATCAGGTTTCAAACTGAATGTAATTTTTTTCTGCATCTACCTCTGAAAAAGTATTTGGGCTTCTAGCTGTGTGTGGGACTTGTTCTATTAGTCCATCTATACTGACCTCTATCAGGTTGCAAATTGAATATAATATTTTTCTGCATCTAGCTCTGAAAAAATATTTGGACTTCTAGCAGTGTGTGGGACTTGTTCTATTAGTCCATCTATACTGACCACCATCAGGTTGCAAACTGAACATAATTTTTTTCGGCATCTAGCTCTGAAAAAATATTTGGCCTTCTAGCAGTGTGTGGGACTTGTTCTATTAGTCCATCTATACTGACCTCCATCAGGTAGCAAACTGAATATAATTTTTTTCTGCATCTACCTCTGAAAAAATATTTGGGCTTCTAGCTGTGTGTGGGACTTGTTCTATTAGTCCATCTATACTGACCTCCATCAGGTTGCAAATTGAATATAATATTTTTCTGCATCTAGCTCTGAAAAAATATTTGGCCTTCTAGCAGTGTGTGGGACTTGTTCTATTAGTCCATCTATACAGACCTCCATCAGGTTGCAAATTGAATATAATTTTTTTCTGCATCTAGCTCTGAAAAAATATTTGGCCTTCTAGCAGTGTGTGGGACTTGTTCTATTAGTCCATCTATACTGACCTCCATCAGGTTGCAAACTGAATATAATTTTTTTCTGCATCTAGCTCTGAAAAAAATTTTGGCCTTCTAGCAGTGTGTGGGACTTGTTCTATTAGTCCATCTATACTGACCTCCATCAGGTTGCAAACTGAATATAATTTTTTTCTGCATCTACCTCTGAAAAAATATTTGGGCTTCTAGCAGTGTGTGGGACTTGTTCTATTAGTCCATCTATACTGACCTCCATCAGGTTGCAAATTGAATATAATATTTTTCTGCATCTAGCTCTGAAAAAATATTTGGCCTTCTAGCAGTGTGTGGGGCTTGTTCTATTAGTCCATCTATACTGACCTCCACCAGGTTGCAAACTAAATATAATTTTTTTCTGCATCTAGCTCTGAAAAAATATTTGGCCTTCTAGCAGTGTGTGGGACTTGTTCTATTAGTCCATCTATACTGACCTCCATCAGGTTTCAAACTGAATGTAATTTTTTTCTGCATCTACCTCTGAAAAAGTATTTGGGCTTCTAGCTGTGTGTGGGACTTGTTCTATTAGTCCATCTATACTGACCTCTATCAGGTTGCAAATTGAATATAATATTTTTCTGCATCTAGCTCTGAAAAAATATTTGGACTTCTAGCAGTGTGTGGGACTTGTTCTATTAGTCCATCTATACTGACCACCATCAGGTTGCAAACTGAACATAATTTTTTTCGGCATCTAGCTCTGAAAAAATATTTGGCCTTCTAGCAGTGTGTGGGACTTGTTCTATTAGTCCATCTATACTGACCTCCATCAGGTAGCAAACTGAATATAATTTTTTTCTGCATCTACCTCTGAAAAAATATTTGGGCTTCTAGCTGTGTGTGGGACTTGTTCTATTAGTCCATCTATACTGACCTCCATCAGGTTGCAAATTGAATATAATATTTTTCTGCATCTAGCTCTGAAAAAATATTTGGGCTTCTAGCAGTGTGTGGGACTTGTTCTATTAGTCCATCTATACTGACCTCCATCACGTTGCAAATTGAATATAATTTTTTTCTGCATCTAGCTCTGAAAAAATATTTGTCCTTCTAGCAGTGTGTGGGACTTGTTCTATTAGTCCATCTATACTGACCTCCATCACTTTGCAAATTGAATATCATTTTTTTCTGCATCTAGCTCTGAAAAAATATTTGGCCTTCTAGCAGTGTGTGGGACTTGTTCTATTAGTCCATCTATACAGACCTCCATCAGGTTGCAAATTGAATATAATTTTTTTCTGCATCTAGCTCTGAAAAAATATTTGGCCTTCTAGCAGTGTGTGGGACTTGTTCTATTAGTCCATCTATACTGACCTCCATCAGGTTGCAAATTGAATATAATTTTTTTCTGCATCTAGCTCTGAAAAAATATTTGGCCTTCTAGCAGTTTGTGGGACTTGTTCTATTAGTCCATCTATACTGACCTCCATCAGGTTGCAAACTGAATATATTTTTTTTCTGCATCTATCTCTGAAAAAATATTTGGGCTTCTAGCAGTGTGTGGGACTTGTTCTATTAGTCCATCTATACTGACCTCCATCAGGTTGCAAATTGAATATAATATTTTTCTGCATCTAGCTCTGAAAAAATATTTGGCCTTCTAGCAGTGTGTGGGACTTGTTCTATTAGTCCATCTATACTGACCTCCATCAGGTTGCAAATTGAATATAATATTTTTCTGCATCTAGCTCTGAAAAAATATTTGGCCTTCTAGCAGTGTGTGGGACTTGTTCTATTAGTCCATCTATACTGACCTCCATCAGGTTGCAAACTGAATATAATTTTTTTCTGCATCTACCTCTGAAAAAAATATTTGGGCTTCTAGCTGTGTGTGGGACTTGTTCTATTAGTCCATCTATACTGACCTCCATCAGGTTGCAAACTGTATATAATTTTTTTCTGCATCTACCTCTGAAAAAATATTTGGGCTTCTAGCAGTGTGTGGGACTTGTTCTATTAGTCCATCTATACTGACCTCTATCAGGTTGCAAACTGAATATAATTTTTTTCTGCATCTACCTCTGAAAAAATATTTGGGCTTTTAGCTGTGTGTGGGACTTGTTCTATTAGTCCATCCATACTGACCTCCATCACGTTGCAAATTGAATATAATTTTTTTCTGCATCTACCTCTGAAAAAATATTTGGCCTTCTAGCAGTGTGTGGGACTTGTTCTATTAGTCCATCTATACTGACCTCCATCAGGTTGCAAATTGAATATAATTTTTTTCTGCATCTAGCTCTGAAAAAATATTTTGCCTTCTAGCAGTGTGTGGGACTTGTTCTATTAGTCCATCTATACTGACCTCCATCAGGTTGCAAATTGAATATAATTTTTTTCTGCATCTAGCTCTGAAAAAATATTTGGCCTTCTAGCAGTGTGTGGGACTTGTTCTATTAGTCCATCTATACTGACCTCCATCAGGTTGCAAACTGAAGATATTTTTTTTCTGCATATATCTCTGAAAAAATATTTAGGCTTCTAGCAGTGTGTGGGACCTGTTCTATTAGTCCATCTATACTGACCTCCATCAGGTTGCAAGTTGAATATAATATTTTTCTGTATCTAGCTCTGAAAAAATATTTGGCCTTCTAGCAGTGTGTGGGACTTGTTCTATTAGTCCATCTATACTGACCTGCATCAGGTTGCAAATTGAATATAATATTTTTCTGCATCTAGCTCTGAAAAAATATTTGGCCTTCTAGCAGTGTGTGGGACTTGTTCTATTAGTCCATCTATACTGACCTCCATCAGGTTGCAAACTGAATATAATTTTTTTCTGCAACTACCTCTGAAAAAATATTTGGGCTTCTAGCTGTGTGTGTTACTTGTTCTATTAGTCCATCTATACTGACCTCCATCAGGTTGCAAATTGAATATAATTTTTTCCTGCATCTAGCTCTGAAAAAATATTTGGCTTTCTAGCAGTGTGTGGGACTTGTTCTATTAGTCCATCTATACTGACCTCCATTACGTTGCAAATTGAATATAATTTTTTTCTGCATCTAGCTCTGAAAAAATATTTGGCCTTATAGCAGTGTGTGGGACTTGTTCTATTAGTCCATCTATACTGACCTCCATCAGGTTGCAAACTAAATATAATTTTTTTGTGCATCTACCTCTGAAAAAATATTTGGGCTTCTAGCAGTGTGTGGGGCTTGTTCTATTAGTCCATCTATACTGACCTCCATCAGGTTGCAAATTGAATATAATTTTTTTCTGCATCTAGCTCTGAAAAAATATTTGGCCTTCTAGCAGTGTGTGGGACTTGTTCTATTAGTCCATCTATACTGACCTCCATTACGTTGCAAATTGAATATAATTTTTTTATGCATCTAGCTCTGAAAAAATATTTGGCCTTATAGCAGTGTGTGGGACTTGTTCTATTAGTCCATCTATACTGACCTCCATCAGGTTGCAAACTAAATATAATTTTTTTGTGCATCTACCTCTGAAAAAATATTTGGGCTTCTAGCAGTGTGTGGGGCTTGTTCTATTAGTCCATCTATACTGACCTCCATCAGGTTGCAAATTGAATATAATTTTTTTCTGCATCTAGCTCTGAAAAAATATTTGGCCTTCTAGCAGTGTGTGGGACTTGTTCTATTAGTCCATCTATACTGACCTCCATCAGGTTGCAAACTTAATATAATTTTTTTCTGCATCTAGCTCTGAAAAAATATTTAACCTTCTAGCAGTGTGTGGGACTTGTTCTATTAGTCCATCTATACTGACCTCCATCACGTTGCAAACTGAATATAATTTTTTTATGCATCTACCTCTGAAAAAATATTTGGGCTTCTAGCAGTGTGTGGGACTTGTTCTATTAGTCCATCTATACAGACCTCCATCACGTTGCAAATTGAATATAATTTTTTTCTGCATCTAGCTCTGAAAAAATATTTGGCCTTCTAGCAGTGTGTGGGACTTGTTCTATTAGTCCATCTATACTGACCTCCATCAGGTTGCAAATTGAATATAATTTTTTTCTGCATCTAGCTCTGAAAAAATATTTGGCCTTATAGCAATGTGTGGGACTTGTTCTATTAGTCCATCTATACTGACCTCCATCAGGTTGCAAACTGAATATAATTTTTTTCTGCATCTACCTCTGAAAAAATATTTGGGCTTCTAGCAGTGTGTGGGACTTGTTCTATTAGTCCATCTATACTGACCTCCATCAGGTTGCAAATTGAATATAATTTTTTTCTGCATCTAGCTCTGAAAAAATATTTGGCCTTCTAGCAGTGTGTGGGACTTGTTCTATTAGTCCATCTATACTGACCTCCATCAGGTTGCAAACTGAATATAATTTTTTTCTCCATCTACCTCTGAAAAAATATTTGGGCTTCTAGCTGTGTGTGGGACTTGTTCTATTAGTCCATCTATACTGACCTCCATCACGTTGCAAATTGAATATAATTTTTTTCTGCATCTAGCTCTGAAAAAATATTTGGCCTTCTATCAGTGTGTGGGACTTGTTCTATTAGTCCATCTATACTGACCTCCATCAGGTTGCAAATTGAATATAATTTTTTTCTGCATCTAGCTCTGAAAAAATATTTGGCCTTCTAGCAGTGTGTGGGACTTGTTCTATTAGTCCATCTATACTGACCTCCATCAGGTTGCAAATTGAATATAATTTTTTTCTGCATCTAGCTCTGAAAAAATATTTGGCCTTATAGCAATGTGTGGAACTTGTTCTATTAGTCCATCTATACTGACCTCCATCAGGTTGCAAACTGAATATAATTTTTTTCTACATCTACCTCTGAAAAAATATTTGGGCTTCTAGCAGTGTGTGGGGCTTGTTCTATTAGTCCATCTATACTGACCTCCATCAGGTTGCAAATTGAATATAATTTTTTTCTGCATCTAGCTCTGAAAAAATATTTGGCCTTCTAGCAGTGTGTGGGACTTGTTCTATTAGTCCATCTATACTGACCTCCATCAGGTTGCAAACTTAATATAATTTTTTTCTGCATCTAGCTCTGAAAAAATATTTGGCCTTCTAGCAGTGTGTGGGACTTGTTCTATTAGTCCATCTATACTGACCTCCATCACGTTGCAAACTGAATATAATTTTTTTCTGCATCTACCTCTGAAAAAATATTTGGGCTTCTAGCAGTGTGTGGGACTTGTTCTATTAGTCCATCTATACAGACCTCCATCACGTTGCAAATTGAATATAATTTTTTTCTGCATCTAGCTCTGAAAAAATATTTGGCCTTCTAGCAGTGTGTGGGACTTGTTCTTTTAGTCCATCTATACTGACCTCCATCAGGTTGCAAATTGAATATAATTTTTTTCTGCATCTAGCTCTGAAAAAATATTTGGCCTTATAGCAATGTGTGGGACTTGTTCTATTAGTCCATCTATACTGACCTCCATCAGGTTGCAAACTGAATATAATTTTTTTCTGCATCTACCTCTGAAAAAATATTTGGGCTTTTAGCAGTGTGTGGGACTTGTTCTATTAGTCCATCTATACTGACCTCCATCAGGTTGCAAATTGAATATAATTTTTTTCTGCATCTAGCTCTGAAAAAATATTTGGCCTTCTAGCAGTGTGTGGGACTTGTTCTATTAGTCCATCTATACTGACCTCCATCAGGTTGCAAATTGAATATAATTTTTTTCTGCATCTAGCTCTGAAAAAATATTTGGCCTTCTAGCAGTGTGTGGGACTTGTTCTATTAGTCCATCTATACTGACCTCCATCAGGTTGCAAATTGAATATAATTTTTTTCTGCATCTAGCTCTGAAAAAATATTTGGCCTTATAGCAATGTGTGGAACTTGTTCTATTAGTCCATCTATACTGACCTCCATCAGGTTGCAAACTGAATATAATTTTTTTCTACATCTACCTCTGAAAAAATATTTGGGCTTCTAGCAGTGTGTGGGGCTTGTTCTATTAGTCCATCTATACTGACCTCCATCAGGTTGCAAATTGAATATAATTTTTTTCTGCATCTAGCTCTGAAAATATATTTGGCCTTCTAGCAGTGTGTGGGACTTGTTCTATTAGTCCATCTATACTGACCTCCATCAGGTTGCAAACTTAATATAATTTTTTTCTACATCTAGCTCTGAAAAAATATTTGGCCTTCTAGCAGTGTGTGGGACTTGTTCTATTAGTCCATCTATACTGACCTCCATCACGTTGCAAACTGAATATAATTTTTTTCTGCATCTACCTCTGAAAAAATATTTGGGCTTCTAGCAGTGTGTGGGACTTGTTCTATTAGTCCATCTATACAGACCTCCATCACGTTGCAAATTGAATATAATTTTTTTCTGCCTCTAGCTCTGAAAAAATATTTGGCCTTCTAGCAGTGTGTGGGACTTGTTCTTTTAGTCCATCTATACTGACCTCCATCAGGTTGCAAATTGAATATAATTTTTTTCTGCATCTAGCTCTGAAAAAATATTTGGCCTTATAGCAATTTGTGGGACTTGTTCTATTAGTCCATCTATACTGACCTCCATCAGGTTGCAAACTGAATATAATTTTTTTCTGCATCTACCTCTGAAAAAATATTTGGGCTTCTAGCAGTGTGTGGGACTTGTTCTATTAGTCCATCTATACTGACCTCCATCAGGTTGCAAATTGAATATAATTTTTTTCTGCATCTAGCTCTGAAAAAATATTTGGCCTTCTAGCAGTGTGTGGGACTTGTTCTATTAGTCCATCTATACTGACCTCTATCAGGTTGCAAACTTAATATAATTTTTTCTGCATCTAGCTCTGAAAAAATATTTGGCCTTCTAGCAGTGTGTGGGACTTGTTCTATTAGTACATCTATACTGACCTCCATCAGGTTGCAAATTGAGTATAATTTTTTTCTGCATCTACGTCTGAAAAAATATTTGGGCTTCTAGCAGTGTGTGGGACTTGTTCTATTAGTCCATCTATACTGACCTCCATCAGGTTGCAAACTGAATATAATTTTTTTCTGCATCTACCTCTGAAAAAATATTTGGGCTTCTAGCAGTGTGTGGGACTTGTTCTATTAGTCCATCTATACTGACCTCCATCAGGTTGCAAATTGAATATAATTTTTTTCTGCATCTAGCTCTGAAAAAATATTTGGCCTTCTAGCAGTGTGTGGGACTTGTTCTATTAGTCCATCTATACTGACCTCCATCAGGTTGCAAACTGAATATAATTTTTTTCTCCATCTACCTCTGAAAAAATATTTGGGCTTCTAGCAGTGTGTGGGACTTGTTCTATTAGTCCATCTATACTGACCTCCATCAGGTTGCAAACTGAAGATATTTTTTTTCTGCATATATCTCTGAAAAAATATTTAGGCTTCTAGCAGTGTGTGGGACTTGTTCTATTAGTCCATCTATACTGACCTCCATCGGGTTGCAAATTGAATATAATATTTTTCTGCATCTAGCTCTGAAAAAATATTTGGCCTTCTAGCAGTGTGTGGGACTTGTTCTATTAGTCCATCTATACTGACCTCCATCAGGTTGCAAATTGAATATAATATTTTTCTGCATCTAGCTCTGAAAAATATTTGGCCTTCTAGCAGTGTGTGGGACTTGTTCTATTAGTCCATCTATACTGACCTCCATCAGGTTGCAAACTGAATATAATTTTTTTCTGCATCTACCTCTGAAAAAATATTTGGGCTTCTAGCTGTGTGTGGGACTTGTTCTATTAGTCCATCTATACTGACCTCCATCACGTTGCAAATTGAATATAATTTTTTTCTGCATCTAGCTCTGAAAAAATATTTGGCCTTCTAGCAGTGTGTGGGACTTGTTCTATTAGTCCATCTATACTGACCTCCATCAGGTTGCAAATTGAATATAATTTTTTTCTGCATCTAGCTCTGAAAAAATATTTGGCCTTCTAGCAGTGTGTGGGACTTGTTCTATTAGTCCATCTATACTGACCTCCATTACGTTGCAAATTGAATATAATTTTTTTCTGCATCTAGCTCTGAAAAAATATTTGGCCTTCTAGCAGTGTGTGGGACTTGTTCTATTAGTCCATCTATACTGACCTCCATCAGGTTGCAAACTAAATATAATTTTTTTGTGCATCTACCTCTGAAAAAATATTTGGGCTTCTAGCAGTGTGTGGGGCTTGTTCTATTAGTCCATCTATACTGACCTCCATCAGGTTGCAAATTGAATATAATTTTTTTCTGCATCTAGCTCTGAAAAAATATTTGGCCTTCTAGCAGTGTGTGGGACTTGTTCTATTAGTACATCTATACTGACCTCCATCAGGTTGCAAATTGAGTATAATTTTTTTCTGCATCTACGTCTGAAAAAATATTTGGGCTTCTAGCAGTGTGTGGGACTTGTTCTATTAGTCCATCTATACTGACCTCCATCAGGTTGCAAACTGAATATAATTTTTTTCTGCATCTACCTCTGAAAAAATATTTGGGCTTCTAGCAGTGTGTGGGACTTGTTCTATTAGTCCATCTATACTGACCTCCATCAGGTTGCAAATTGAATATAATTTTTTTCTGCATCTAGCTCTGAAAAAATATTTGGCCTTCTAGCAGTGTGTGGGACTTGTTCTATTAGTCCATCTATACTGACCTCCATCAGGTTGCAAACTGAATATAATTTTTTTCTCCATCTACCTCTGAAAAAATATTTGGGCTTCTAGCAGTGTGTGGGACTTGTTCTATTAGTCCATCTATACTGACCTCCATCAGGTTGCAAACTGAAGATATTTTTTTTCTGCATATATCTCTGAAAAAATATTTAGGCTTCTAGCAGTGTGTGGGACTTGTTCTATTAGTCCATCTATACTGACCTCCATCGGGTTGCAAATTGAATATAATATTTTTCTGCATCTAGCTCTGAAAAAATATTTGGCCTTCTAGCAGTGTGTGGGACTTGTTCTATTAGTCCATCTATACTGACCTCCATCAGGTTGCAAATTGAATATAATATTTTTCTGCATCTAGCTCTGAAAAAATATTTGGCCTTCTAGCAGTGTGTGGGACTTGTTCTATTAGTCCATCTATACTGACCTCCATCAGGTTGCAAACTGAATATAATTTTTTTCTGCATCTACCTCTGAAAAAATATTTGGGCTTCTAGCTGTGTGTGGGACTTGTTCTATTAGTCCATCTATACTGACCTCCATCACGTTGCAAATTGAATATAATTTTTTTCTGCATCTAGCTCTGAAAAAATATTTGGCCTTCTAGCAGTGTGTGGGACTTGTTCTATTAGTCCATCTATACTGACCTCCATCAGGTTGCAAATTGAATATAATTTTTTTCTGCATCTAGCTCTGAAAAAATATTTGGCCTTCTAGCAGTGTGTGGGACTTGTTCTATTAGTCCATCTATACTGACCTCCATTACGTTGCAAATTGAATATAATTTTTTTCTGCATCTAGCTCTGAAAAAATATTTGGCCTTCTAGCAGTGTGTGGGACTTGTTCTATTAGTCCATCTATACTGACCTCCATCAGGTTGCAAACTAAATATAATTTTTTTGTGCATCTACCTCTGAAAAAATATTTGGGCTTCTAGCAGTGTGTGGGGCTTGTTCTATTAGTCCATCTATACTGACCTCCATCAGGTTGCAAATTGAATATAATTTTTTTCTGCATCTAGCTCTGAAAAAATATTTGGCCTTCTAGCAGTGTGTGGGACTTGTTCTATTATTCCATCTATACTGACCTCCATCAGGTTGCAAACTTAATATAATTTTTTTCTGCATCTACGTCTGAAAAAATATTTGGCCTTCTAGCAGTGTGTGGGACTTGTTCTATTAGTCCATCTATACTGACCTCCATCACGTTGCAAACTGAATATAATTTTTTTCTGCATCTACCTCTGAAAAAATATTTGGGCTTCTAGCAGTGTGTGGGACTTGTTCTATTAGTCCATCTATACAGACCTCCATCACGTTGCAAATTGAATATAATTTTTTTCTGCATCTAGCTCTGAAAAAATATTTGGCCTTCTAGCAGTGTGTGGGACTTGTTCTATTAGTCCATCTATATTGACCTCCATCAGGTTGCAAATTGAATATAATTTTTTTCTGCATCTAGCTCTGAAAAAATATTTGGCCTTATAGCAATGTGTGGGACTTGTTCTATTAGTCCATCTATACTGACCTCCATCAGGTTGCAAACTGAATATAATTTTTTTCTGCATCTACCTCTGAAAAAATATTTGGGCTTCTAGCAGTGTGTGGGACTTGTTCTATTAGTCCATCTATACTGACCTCCATCAGGTTGCAAACTTAATATAATTTTTTTCTGCATCTAGCTCTGAAAAAATATTTGGCCTTCTAGCAGTGTGTGGGACTTGTTCTATTAGTCCATCTATACTGACCTCCATCACGTTGCAAACTGAATATAATTTTTTTCTGCATCTACCTCTGAAAAAATATTTGGGCTTCTAGCAGTGTGTGGGACTTGTTCTATTAGTCCATCTATACAGACCTCCATCACGTTGCAAATTGAATATAATTTTTTTCTGCATCTAGCTCTGAAAAAATATTTGGCCTTCTAGCAGTGTGTGGGACTTGTTCTTTTAGTCCATCTATACTGACCTCCATCAGGTTGCAAATTGAATATAATTTTTTTCTGCATCTAGCTCTGAAAAAATATTTCGCCTTATAGCAATGTGTGGGACTTGTTCTATTAGTCCATCTATACTGACCTCCATCAGGTTGCAAACTAAATATAATTTTTTTGTGCATCTACCTCTGAAAAAATATTTGGGCTTCTAGCAGTGTGTGGGGCTTGTTCTATTAGTCCATCTATACTGACCTCCATCAGGTTGCAAATTGAATATAATTTTTTTCTGCATCTAGCTCTGAAAAAATATTTGGCCTTCTAGCAGTGTGTGGGACTTGTTCTATTATTCCATCTATACTGACCTCCATCAGGTTGCAAACTTAATATAATTTTTTTCTGCATCTACGTCTGAAAAAATATTTGGCCTTCTAGCAGTGTGTGGGACTTGTTCTATTAGTCCATCTATACTGACCTCCATCACGTTGCAAACTGAATATAATTTTTTTCTGCATCTACCTCTGAAAAAATATTTGGGCTTCTAGCAGTGTGTGGGACTTGTTCTATTAGTCCATCTATACAGACCTCCATCACGTTGCAAATTGAATATAATTTTTTTCTGCATCTAGCTCTGAAAAAATATTTGGCCTTCTAGCAGTGTGTGGGACTTGTTCTATTAGTCCATCTATATTGACCTCCATCAGGTTGCAAATTGAATATAATTTTTTTCTGCATCTAGCTCTGAAAAAATATTTGGCCTTATAGCAATGTGTGGGACTTGTTCTATTAGTCCATCTATACTGACCTCCATCAGGTTGCAAACTGAATATAATTTTTTTCTGCATCTACCTCTGAAAAAATATTTGGGCTTCTAGCAGTGTGTGGGACTTGTTCTATTAGTCCATCTATACTGACCTCCATCAGGTTGCAAACTTAATATAATTTTTTTCTGCATCTAGCTCTGAAAAAATATTTGGCCTTCTAGCAGTGTGTGGGACTTGTTCTATTAGTCCATCTATACTGACCTCCATCACGTTGCAAACTGAATATAATTTTTTTCTGCATCTACCTCTGAAAAAATATTTGGGCTTCTAGCAGTGTGTGGGACTTGTTCTATTAGTCCATCTATACAGACCTCCATCACGTTGCAAATTGAATATAATTTTTTTCTGCATCTAGCTCTGAAAAAATATTTGGCCTTCTAGCAGTGTGTGGGACTTGTTCTTTTAGTCCATCTATACTGACCTCCATCAGGTTGCAAATTGAATATAATTTTTTTCTGCATCTAGCTCTGAAAAAATATTTCGCCTTATAGCAATGTGTGGGACTTGTTCTATTAGTCCATCTATACTGACATCCATCAGGTTGCAAACTGAATATAATTTTTTTCTGCATCTACATCTGAAAAAATATTTGGGCTTCTAGCAGTGTGTGGGACTTGTTCTATTCGTCCATCTATACTGACCTCCATCAGGTTGCAAATTGAATATAATTTTTTTCTGCATCTAGCTCTGAAAAAATATTTGGCCTTCTAGCAGTGTGTGGGACTTGTTCTATTAGTCCATCTATACTGACCTCTATCAGGTTGCAAACTTAATATAATTTTTTCTGCATCTAGCTCTGAAAAAATATTTGGCCTTCTAGCAGTGTGTGGGACTTGTTCTATTAGTACATCTATACTGACCTCCATCAGGTTGCAAACGGAATATAATTTTTTTCTGCATCTACCTCTGAAAAAATATTTGGGCTTCTAGCAGTGTGTGGGACTTGTTCTATTAGTCCATCTATACTGACCTCCATCAGGTTGCAAACTGAATATAATTTTTTTCTGCATCTACCTCTGAAAAAATATTTGGGCTTCTAGCTGTGTGTGGGACTTGTTCTATTAGTCCATCTATACTGACCTACATCACGTTGCAAATTGAATATAATTTTTTTCTGCATCTAGCTCTGAAAAAATATTTGGCCTTCTAGCAGTGTGTGGGACTTGTTCTATTAGTCCATCTATACTGACCTCCATCAGGTTGCAAATTCAAAATAATTTTTATCTGCATCTAGCTCTGAAAAAATATTTGGCCTTCTAGCAGTGTGTTGGACTTGTTCTATTAGTCCATCTATACTGACCTCCATCAGGTTGCAAATTGAATATAATTTTTTTCTGCATCTAGCTCTGAAAAAATATTTGGCCTTCTAGCAATGTGTGGGACTTGTTCTATTAGTCCATCTATACTGACCTCCATCACGTTGCAAATTGAATATAATTTTTTTCTGCATCTAGCTCTGAAAAAATATTTGGCCTTCTAGCAGTGTGTGGGACTTGTTCTATTAGTCCATCTATACTGACCTCTATCAGGTTGCAAACTTAATATAATTTTTTCTGCATCTAGCTCTGAAAAAATATTTGGCCTTCTAGCAGTGTGTGGGACTTGTTCTATTAGTCCATCTATACTGACCTCCATCAGGTTGCAAACTGAATATAATTTTTTTCTGCATCTACCTCTGAAAAAATATTTGGGCTTCTAGCAGTGTGTGGGACTTGTTCTATTAGTCCATCTATACTGACCTCCATCAGGTTGCAAATTGAATATAATATTTTTCTGCATCTAGCTCTGAAAAAATATTTGGCCTTCTAGCAGTGTGTGGGACTTGTTCTATTAGTCCATCTATACTGACCTCCACCAGGTTGCAAACTGAATATAATTTTTTTCTGCATCTAGCTCTGAAAAAATATTTGGCCTTCTAGCAGTGTGTGGGACTTGTTCTATTAGTCCATCTATACTGACCTCCATCAGGTTGCAAACTGAATGTAATTTTTTTCTGCATCTACCTCTGAAAAATATTTGGGCTTCTAGCTGTGTGTGGGACTTGTTCTATTAGTCCATCTATACTGACCTCTATCAGGTTGCAAATTGAATATAATATTTTTCTGCATCTAGCTCTGAAAAAATATTTGGCCTTCTAGCAGTGTGTGGGACTTGTTCTATTAGTCCATCTATACTGACCTCCATCAGGTTGCAAACTGAACATAATTTTTTTCTGCATCTAGCTCTGAAAAAATATTTGGCCTTCTAGCAGTGTGTGGGACTTGTTCTATTAGTCCATCTATACTGACCTCCATCAGGTTGCAAACTGAATATAATTTTTTTCTGCATCTACCTCTGAAAAAATATTTGGGCTTCTAGCTGTGTGTGGGACTTGTTCTATTAGTCCATCTATACTGACCTCCATCAGGTTGCAAATTGAATATAATATTTTTCTGCATCTAGCTCTGAAAAAATATTTGGGCTTCTAGCAGTGTGTGGGACTTGTTCTATTAGTCCATCTATACTGACCTCCATCACGTTGCAAATTGAATATAATTTTTTTCTTCATCTAGCTCTGAAAAAATATTTGTCCTTCTAGCAGTGTGTGGGACTTGTTCTATTAGTCCATCTATACTGACGTCCATCAGGTTGCAAATTGAATATAATTTTTTTCTGCATCTAGGTCTGAAAAAATATTTGGCCTTCTAGCTGTGTGTGGGACTTGTTCTATTAGTCCATCTATACTGACCTCCATCAGGTTGCAAACTGAATATAATTTTTTTCTGCATCTAGGTCTGAAAAAATATTTGGCCTTCTAGCTGTGTGTGGGACTTGTTCTATTAGTCCATCTATACTGACCTCCATCAGGTTGCAAACTGAATATAATTTTTTTCTGCATCTAACCCAGACAATAGTTTTGGCCTAATACCACAGTTTGGCCACTCAGCTCTGCTCCGTTCCCATCCATTGTTTTTTTGTGCAAACAACTCCAGAGTTGTGAATTAGTTAACCACCAAAATGAGTGGAAAAAGGCCTGCTGCTGGTGGAAAGGGGAATAGGCGTGTTGGGAAGGTGAAAAAAGGTTGTGTCCGTGGAGCAGGTGTTAAAGCAACAGTAACATCTGCAGAAGAAAGACCATCTTCCAGCAAAACTAAAATGTCTACTTCTTTTAGCGGACAATGTGATAAGATCCCTTTCTTACGGCCACGCCAATTGCTACAAATTCCTGATGAGGCACAAAAACAGCAGGTGCTTCAACGGATATCAAGTGCTCCTTTAAGTGGGCTCTCCTCCACATCAACTTCAACATCACAAATACTCCAGTCCTCAGAGGTGTCACCCCAATCGCACTTGCTTCCTCACAGCTCCCAAATCTCCAGCTGCCCGTCTGAGTATGAGGTAGAACAGATGGTTGAGTCTGCAGAGCTGTTTACTCATACTATAGCCTGGGAATCAGAGGTCGGCTCCAGCGCTTTTGTGAATCCAGACGAGGAAATGATCTGCACTGATGCCCAGAATCTTTATGAGTCGGATCCAGGACCAGACGCAGAAGGTTCTGACCATAATGTAGACCCTCATTCCCAAACTGTAACTCCTGTTGGTGGAGACAATGAGGAAGACGATGATGAGACTTAAATACCTGATTGGAGCGACAACTTTATTTTTTTGTCAGGGCAGGAACAGGTTGGCTCTGAGGACGACGGGTGTGATAACACACAGGGTGATGATGATGAGGTTGGAGATCCCACTTACTGTCAACCAACAGTCAGCCAAGAGATGAGGTCAGCAGAGGAGGTGGAGGAGGATGCTAGTGACGACGAGGTCAGGTTGCGCCTTCCTGGACAGAGACGTAGTACTGGAAGCACGTCAACAACTGCATCCTCAAACACAACTCTGCCTCTGACCACAAGTCGTGGTGGCTCTTCAGGTCGCATGGGTGCTAAGCCTTGCATAGCCTGGGCATTTTTTCAGATCGATAAAGATGACCCATCTCGTGTTATCTTTAACATTTGTCAACAAAAGCTAAGTAGAGGCCAAAAAATACTTAGTTTGAGTACTTCATGCATGAACCGGCACATGGACATGAAGCATAAGTTGCAGTGGGAAGCTCACTGTGCTACAATGCGGCCTAGCTGGCCGGGCCAACCACCGTCTGCCCCATCTTGTGCATCTGCGGCCTCTTCATCCTCTGTGACTGGGGGGACAGCAGTCACACCTGTTTTGGGACGCAGACCTGCCACCTCTTTACCCGCAACAGCCAGCGTGATTGGCAGGTCATCATTTTCTTTGGAGGTGGTAACACCAGCTGGTGTTGAGCGCTGTCCGACATCGATAGCACCACCTTTGGATCAAGGCAACCTAACATGTCCGCCTGCATCTTCCTCACAGACCGGCAGTTTGCCGGGGACACCCTTATCAACCCCGTCTAAGCACAACAGCCAGCCCTCAGTCCCTCAGATGTGGACAAGTAAAAGACCATTTCCTCCTAGCCATGAGAAAGCTAAGAGGTTGAATTTCACCATCTGCAAGCTCTTGGCTACAGAAATGCTGCCTTTCCGCCTGGTGGACACAGAGGATTTTCGAGACCTTATGTCCGTCGCAGTGCCCCAGTACCAGATGCCCAGTCGGCACTACTTCTCAAAGAAAGGTGTGCCTGTGCTTCACCAGCATGTCGCACACAACATCACCGCTTCTTTGAGAAACTCTGTGTGTGACACTCTCGGTTCTCCACCTGCACCCAAAGCCTGTCTGGTCATGCCACAAGCTTTCTAACTGCGCAGAAGGGATCCTGCACACCTCCTTACTATGCTGGCAGTAGGGCTCAACGTCATCAGGCGGTTTTTACTGTGAGTCACACAGCTGAGGAGTTGTGGTCAGCTCTGGAGAACCAATTTCATGAATGGTTGTCTCCACTGGACCTGAAACCAGGGAAGGCCGTGTGCGACAATGCTGCAAACCTGGGTGCGGCCCTTCGCCGGGGCAATGTCACACACGTGCCTTGTATGGCTCACGTGTTGAACCTGGTTGTCCAGCAATTTTTAGCCCACTATCCCGGACTAGATGGCCTTCTGCAGAGGGCACGGTCGCTGTGTGCTCACTTCCGCCGTTCGCATCCCGCAGCTCAGCGACTTACATCTCTACAGAAGTCGTTGGGCCTGCCACTTCACCGGCTAAAATGCGATGAGCCTACCCGGTGGAATTCAACTCTGCACATGTTGCAGCGACTGTGGCAGCACCGACAAGCCCTGGTGCAATACGTTCTGAGGTGGAGCAAATCACGCTGGAGGAGTGGTCTCAGATCAGGGACCTATGCACCCTTCTGCACAGTTTTGAAATGGCGACGAAGATGTTTAGTGCTGACGATGCCATTATCAGCATGACTATTCCGGTGATTTACATGCTGGAGCACATGTTAAACAGAATTCGGAGTCAGCTGGTGGCACAAGAGGAGGTGGAGGAAGTAGAGGAGGAGGAGTTGTATGCGGAAGGGCTAACATCTGCAAGGTCCAGACGGTCGGCAGCACCAAGGCGGCAGGCATGTGAGGGTGGAGGAGATGGTTTTACCAGGGCGCATGGTAGCAGCCAAACTAGTGAGGAAGGTGCAGGAGCCCAGGAAGAAGTGGAGGACGAACTGGCAATGGGCATGGAAGACTCATCAGATGAGGGAGACCTTGATCACATTTCTGTTGTGCGAGGTTGGGGGGAGAGGACAGAGGAAGGAAGCATGATTGTTTCCTCGCCACCAACACAACAGGGACTTGGTGCTCCTGGATGCGCAAGACACATGAGTGCCTTCTTGCTGCACTACCTGCAACATGACCCTCGAATTGGGAGAATTAGAAATAATCCTGACTACTGGGTTGCCACACTGTTAGATCGCCGGTACAAAAGTAAATTTGCAGAAATAATTCCTGCCATAGAAAGGGATGCACGCATGCAGGAGTATCAGCAGAGACTGTTGCAGAATCTTACATGTGCTTTTCCACAAAACACCAGTGGTGCACGTAGTGAATCTCACAGTTCCAATTTGCCAACCGTGGGACCGTCGAGTGTTCCGCACTCAAACCGTAACAGAAACACAGTATCTGCTGGTAACATCAATTTTGCGGAATCATTTCACCACTTTTTTAGCTCATCCTTTGGAAGGCCAGAGGAGACAAGAAGTCTGACACATAGTCAATGCCTAGAGACGATGGTACAGGAGTATCTCCAAGTAAACATTGAAGCCATCACTGGACCCTTGCTCTTTTTGGGCTTCCAATCTGGATAAATGGCCGGAGCTCGCCACTTACGCCTTGGAGATCTTGTCATGCCCCGCAGCCAGCATTCTGTCTGAACGTGTGTTCAGCGCTGCTGGTGGTGTGCTGACAGATAAGCGCACGCGGCTCTCCTCTGATAATGTAGACAGACTCACGTTCATAAAGATGAACAAATCATGGATCCGAAGCGACTTTTCTACCCCTGTGTCATCCTGGGGAGAGTAAAAGCTTGATGATTGGTTAAAATCACCTCACCAACCGTTTTAAGCTTTCAAATTACTAATCATGTTTATCTGTATCTTGGCTGGAAAATTATTTGGGCTTTGTAGCAGTGTGCAGTAATGATTCTATTAGGCCATCTATACTAAGCTCCACCAGATTTAAAATTACTAATCATGTTTATCTGTATCTTGGCTGGAAAATTATTTGGGCTTTGTAGCAGTCTGCAGTAATGATTCTATTAGGCCATCTATACTAAGCTCCACCAGATTTAAAATTACTAATCATGTTTATCTGTATCTTGGCTGGAAAATAATTTGGGCTTTGTAGCAGTGTGCAGTACTGATTCTATTAGGCCATCTATACTAAGCTCCACCAGATTTAAAATTAATAATAATTTTTAGCTGCATCTAGCCCGGAAAATAATTTTGGGGCTCCGAGATGCGCAAGACACATAAGTGCCTTCTTGCTGCACTACCTGCAACATGACCCTCAGATTGTCAGAATTCGAAGTAATCCTGACTACTGGGTTGCCACACTCTTAGATCCCCCACACTCTTCGATCAACCTTTTCATTTTAATAAAGACCAAAAAAATGGTCATTTTTGAAATTATAAGCATTAGCAGGTTATTAGAAACTGAAATCACACAGTTTTCAACTCAAAACTTTATTCTAGGTGATGTTACATTTGCACATAGGACCCCTTGTTCGAAAGGAGCTTCTGAACTCTCTCGTCCATTGAATTTGTCAGGTTTTGGATGGTTTCTGCTTCAATTGTTTTGCATGAGGACAGAATACCCTCCCAGAGCTGTTGCTTAGATGTGAACTGCCTCCTGCCATCATAGACACTCCTTTTGATGATGCTCCAGAGGTTCTGAATGGGGTAGAGGTCAGGGGAGCATGGGGGTCACACCATAAGTTTGTCCCCTTTTATGCCCATATCAGCCAGAGATGCAGATGTGTTATGTGCAGCATGAGACGGTGCATTATCATGCATGAAAATGATCTTGCTGTGGAATACACGGTTCTTCTTCTTGAACCATGGCAGGAAGTGCTGTTTGAGAAACTCCACATACATGATTCCAGCCCAAAACATTACTCCACCTCCTCCTTGTTGGCGCTGTAGCCGTGTTTGCGTGAGGTGTCCATCAACCAGCCATCCTCCACTCCATCCATCTGGACCATCGAGCGTTGCATGGGACTCATCCGTGAACAAAACAGTTTTGAAATCAGTCTTCATGTAATGTTTGGCCCACTGGAGCCGTTTCTGCTTGTGTGCAGTGGATAGAGGAGGTCGACAGGATGGCTTACGCAAAGCTGCAAACCTCTGAAGGACCCTGCATCTTGTTGTTCGGGGGACGATGGAGGCACCAGCAGCTTCAAAAACTTGTCTGCTGCTATGACAAGGCTTTTTTGCCGCTGCTCTTTTAACCTGACGTAATTGCCTGTAGGAAAGAGTCCTCAATTTGCCCTTATCAGCACGCACACGTGTGTACTGTGAATCAGCTACATACTTCTTGATTGCCAAGAAACTTCATCCTGATCATCGCACAATGTTGATTGTAGTCATGCCTTGAACTAAACACTCCACAATTTGTTGCTTCTCAGCAGCTGACACATCCTTTTTCTTTCCCATTTTGGCAGAAAATGTAGGCTGCTTAATAATGTGGGACAGCCTTCTTAAGTAGTCTTGCCGTTCATTGGACACACCTGCCAACTAATTAGCACAGGTGTCTGCAATTGCTTACAGTGATATAAAGAGCCCTGACACACATCACCATCAATGAGTTTAACTGACAAACAAACAAATTCTTCCCTTATCACTCCTAAACACTTTTTGCATAATAATTTGGAACACAGTGTACATGTGCTTTTCCACAAAACACCAGTGGTTCACGTAGTGAATCTTACAGTTCTAACTTGCCAACCATGGTCTGTATGGAGTTGTTCAATAAAGGGCCCAAAATTAAGATAACATAGACGGGAGAGGTCTCTATGAATAGGAATTCCTAAGAATTTGATACCCTGTGAGGGCCAGGCAAAGGGAAAGTTGGACTGGATGGAATCCTGTATGGATTTGGGGAGGGAGACATCGAGGGCCTCAGACTTCGCTGTATTGATTTTAAAATTTGACCATGTAACAAAGTGATCTATTTCAGCCATAACAGCCTGCTGATGGATATATGTGATTGACATCATCAGCAAATGCAGAGCACTTGTACTCGGTGCCTCCCACCTCAATCCACCTAATATTGGGGTTATGGCGAATTGATGAGAGCAGGTACTCCGTCACTAGGATGTATAAGAAAGGGGACAGAGGACATCCCTGCCTTGTCCCATTGGTGATTATGAAAGGTGATGAAAATGTTCTGACGCGCCCCCTGGGCCTTGGGACATCCGGAGCCGGACCCTTTTTGGTGGATGCTGGTGGTTGTAGTCTCCGTGGCAGCGACCCGGTTCCGTGGCTCAGGGCGGTCAAAGCAGTGGCGGAACTATTTATGTGGTTTTCATGTTTAAATGTCCGACTACGCCACCCGTGGATTGCGGTCAGAGTGAACCGCCGCTGCAGGGCAGACCGCTGAGGCTGGTTTTGTGGGTGCAGCAGAGCGTAGCATAACTCCCCACGGGAGGAGTATAGCCTCAGGGCAGTGTATGCGGAGGATGGGGGTGATGGTGCAGGGCAGCAGCAGTAACAACACGGAGTCAGTGATGCAGTCCAGGGCCTTTACTCACAGTTCTTATTATCCAGACCACTTCTGCAGGTAACGGCTGCCCACGTCGTACTGTGCTCACCAGGTGAGGGGCTCAGACAACTCCCAGATAACTTTGGAGCGCTTCACAGGATGCCCTTTGTGTGTCCTTTGTCTGGCCTTTCTTACCAACCCTTCTGTCCGGCTGCCTCGGGCCTCCTCTTGGTAAACTTGGCGCCAGTTTCCCTGACCCTATGTGCTGCCCTCCTAGCGGGTGTAGCGAGGGGCTGCGCCACATAAAATGTCACAACCTCCGGTTTCTAGCTGAGGGTCGTTTCCCGCCTCCACTAGTTTCGGGGACCGGTCTCCCCCTTTGGCCTGACCCCTCCACGCAGGTGGATTCGGGCGTGCGGTGGCGACTCACCCGTCCACACCCCTGGGATCCCTTCGTTCCTCGTTCCTGGAGCCTTCTCCGCTCCTCTTCCTTCCTTCTCCCTCTTCCAGGCCTGGGCCTCTGTTACTAGGCCCACATCTGGAGCAGAGCTCATGCAGAGCCCCTGCTCCCTGTCACTTCTGCTCAGACTTCTCTGCACTGAACTAAGATGGTGCCCACCTTTTATACTCCCTTCTCAATGCACCCAGGAACTGCTTCCTCCCTGCTCCTGCACTACAGTGTTCCCCTTCCTCAGTGTTCCCTCCCCCCACTCCAGCCAGGGACAGGGACTGTTGTGCCCATCTCAGGGGCATATTGGTCGCCCTGCCCACGGCAATGTGGTGTAATGTATGCAGGTGTCGGGGTCCTGATCCACACTCCATCCTTACCTGAGAGTGAGATATCACACCTCTGGGTGAGGTGCAATACCTCTGCAGCAACCGAGCCCTCGGGGTGCTACAGTTCCATTTATCTTCAGCCTAGGTGACGCATTGCGATACAGGGCCGTGATTTTGGCTATAAAAGGGTCCCCTAGACCCCTACCCCAAGCTTTTTAAGAGAATAATATATGGCGTGCCAGGAGACTCTATGGAATGCTTTCTCAGCATCCAACGAGAGTATCTAATTACAAATTTTTAACTGCATCTAGCCCAGGAAATACTTTGTGCCTAGTAGCAGTGTCTGCTAGTCAGCGGATTATCCCGGCTGTTAAGCAAGCTACACCACCTGTAGTTTGGACACTTAATTTTTTCAAAGGAAATGCTTCGGGACCACGGGATACTCAGTGAAGCGCATCAGGAGGCACCCCAAGGCATAGGGGCTGGGACTGGCGGTAGGACGCCTTGCGGTGGACAGCCGAGCTCGATCCTTATAAAAGCTTTTTAACTGCAGCAGCTTTAGTGGACGCTACTGGAGCTGGAATTACGCGGCTGCTGGCATGAGACTTGCCCTTCAATAGATCCTTGTAAAAGGATTTAAAGTGTATTCATTCAAATTAGAGAGACAATTAGGCCCTAATTTAGGAAAATGTAAACACTTCTGATTGAGTCTCCATCTACTGGGTTGGCTGCACTGGAAGAGGTGTCGGTCCTAATTACACTATTTCTACTGTAGTGAAAATAATGCCGCTTTGCTGGTGTCTGCCACTAATTTTTGGAAATGTGGGGAATCCTGATTGTGTCTCCATCTATTGGGTTTGGCTGTAGTGGATGCGGTTTCTGTCTCCATTAAACTACTTCTACTCTGGTGAAATTGATGCCACTTTGCTGGTGTCTGCCACTAATTTTTGGAAATGTGGAGAATCCTGATTGGGTCTCCATCTATTGGGTTTGGCTGTAGTGGAAAAGGTTTCGGTGTCTATTACACTACTTCTACTCTGGTGAAATTGATGCCACTTTGGTGGTGTTAGGCCCTAATTTAGGAAAATTGAATCACTTCTGATTGAGTTACCATCTACTGGGTTGGCTGTACTGGAAGAGGTGTCGGTCCTAATTACACTTTCTACTGTAGTGAAAATAATGCCACTTTGCTGGTGTTTGCCACTAATTTTTGGAAATGTGGGGAGTCCTGGTTGGGTCTCCATCTATTCGGTTGGCTGTAGTGGAAGAGGTTTTGGTCTGCATTATACTTTTTCTACTCTAGTGAAATTTATGCCACTTTGTTGGCGTTAAGCCCTAATTTAGGGAAATGTGAACACTCCTGGTTAAGTCTCCATCTCCTCGGTTGGCTGTAGTGGAAGAGGTTTTGGTCTCCATCCATTAGTATAGTTATACTGTAGTGAAATTATTTGGTGCAGAAATTGTTCTCCACAAAGGGGTACACAAATATGATAAACTCAAAATTGGTTTTCAATAAACAACTATCAGCCGCCCCATCAAACTGCTGCTTCTTCCTCCTCCTCTGTTACCATGCCAAGAATTGACACGCAGGTCTCTGACCGCAGAACCTACGGTTGTATACTCGCTCCAGTCAGGCTGAGTGAGAGCCCGTCAGCTGTAACAGAAGCGGACATGCCTGCTGTGTTTGTTTCACTGAGCACACCACATGTTTCTCAATCCACCGTAATATCTTCGCGTGCACCTCACTTACGGTCTAGAAGTTTGTCCATTTCACCGTACTCCGCCCTCTCTCAGCACTACAGCCAGCGCTCGGTACCAGAGTTGTGGTCACGTAAAAGATTGTTTACTCCTACACATAAAAAAAACTAAGAGGTTGAACTCCACCATCTCCAATCTGTAGGCCATGGAAATGGTGGTCTTAGGCCCTAATTTTTTTAAATGTGAACACTCCTGATTGTGTCTCCATCTGCTGGGTTGGCTGTAGTGGAAGTGGTGTAGGTCCCAATTATACTACTTAAACTCTAGTGAAATGGATGCCACTTTGGTGGTGTTAGGTCCTAATTTAAGGAAATGTAAACACTTCTGATTGAGTCTCCATTAGTATTGAGCGAATTTGTTTGGCGAATGTATGAAAGTTTCAAATTCGGCACGAATATGGCACATTTGGATTCATGATCGCAAAGGCGAGCAAATTTTCTTAAAATCGGAAAAGTTCGACGAATTTGCCCGGGACCGCGAATACAGGGCAATCACAGCGTTTTGAACAGTTTTGTTAGCATAGTGCAAGTGTATGATGAGCGGTGACATGTGCCAAGTGAGTGTGGGGGCTGTGGAGAGCTTAGAGCAGGTCAGATCAGCGGCGCACTGCTTTTTTTTTTCTTGGGGCGGAAACTTTAACTGAGGAAAGCGCGGCCAGCCAATCATAGCACAGGAAGCATCTACACTGTCCAGACATAAGGGCTTCTGTAATTGGCTGCAGAAATCACATGTCCTCTCAATATAAAAAGCATCCATTTTCCCTCAGCGCCATTATATTCATGTCACTGCTGGAGACAGACGCAGCTCAGTGTTCTCCTGTGTAATGAGAGATATTAGCTAGATAGATGTGTGGTAGTCAGATAGTGTAGATAATTCCTGACCTGTGTACCTCTGCAACCGCTAGTGCAGCACATTTTTGGTGTTCTTGTGCAAGTACTGAGATTCTGACAGAAACAGAGGGCCCATGCCATACAATAGTGCTGTGCACAGCTGGTATAGAGCTCCATGTCTCAGTATACCTTGAATCTTTTTTTGCACTTGCTAATGTGATCAAGCAAGCACAGTGCACCTTTTCATTCAGTGGGGTTGAAATTGTGCTCTGCACAGTCTGCAGAGCTTCTTATTGCAGAGGCCAAAATCAGTTTTTTTTCTATTGCTATTGTGATATTGAAAGCTGTGTGCACTAAAGTGTCAGATACTAATTTAGTGGAGTTGAACTTCAGGTGGTTTCAGAGTAAAAAAATACATTTTTTCTCTGGCTACGCCCAGTCCAAAAGATATTTTTTCCTGTGCCAAAAGTCATACAGTGCTATAAGCCAGCTACTACGTCAGTTCCGGTAAAATTAAGCTAGTACGCACAGTCAAACCTATATATATTTTTGGTTGGCAGGCAGAGTCCACGAAAGGTTCTTTACTGTGACAAAGTTGATCAAGTCTGCTAAAAGGCAGTTCCTATTTTAGTGACGTTGAACTTGTCCTGGTTTCACAGTAAAAAAAACAAATTTCTCTTACTAGGCCCAGTCCAAAAAATATTTTTCCTGTGCCAAAAGTCATACAGTGCTATAAGCTACTATGTCAGTGGCAGTCAAAGTCAGCTGGATGCAGAGCTTATG
Organism: Phyllobates terribilis; assembly: GCF_046119375.1. NCBI lineage: Eukaryota > Metazoa > Chordata > Amphibia > Anura > Dendrobatidae > Phyllobates > Phyllobates terribilis. The sequence goes on from NW_027362763.1 coordinate 188,406,491, forward strand.
CAGAGTAACCCAAAAATATTTTTTGCTCTGAGTAAAGTGATACAGCTGGCTAGATCTGAGTTTGAAATATTTTGGAGCATATATTCTATGTCATATTGGCCTCATCCACATTCAAAAAAAAAATTATTCTGTTCCTAAAGTAATACAGCAGGGGACATCTCAGTTTGAAATTGTTTGGAGAATATCTTGTAGGTTTTATCGGCCTCATGCACACTAACAAATTTCTTTTGTCTGTTAATAACGTTATATGGCAGGCCATATCTCACCTTGTCATTTAGTGTTGCTGAAATTCAGGTGTGTGCTGAGCTATTACACAGGAAAAATATTATTTTTCTTTAGTTAATTGCGTGCTCTTACCACTGTATCTGACCAACATGAGTGGGAAAAAGAGAGGGCGTGGTGGAAGGGGGAATAGGCTTGGTGTTCTAGGTGTACGTGGGGTACATGGTAATGTTAGTGAAAGCACTAGTGAACCAACACAAACAGGTCCTATCCAAAGACAACTGACAACTTATGTTAGTGGACAGCCTACTGCCCTCCCTTCCTTTGGCAGCCGCACAGCGATACGCCTTGTTGATAAGGCCCAGAAAGAGCAGGTGCTCCAGTGGATAGCAAGCTCTGCTTCCACTGGCCTCTCCTCTTCTTCCTCCACCTCAACATCACACGCAGTACAGTACACAGAGGTGGCACCCCAATTACCCATGCTTCATTCCGCGTCACAACTGGCCAACTGACTGTAGCGAACCACAGACGGGCGAGTCTGTAGAACTCTTCACCTATTCTACACCATGGGCATCAGAAGTGTACTCCAAACAGTCACAAAGTCAAGGGGAGGAAAGCATCTGCACCGATGCCCAAAATTTTTTTACCTTGGATTCAGGGCAGGACGAAGTAGGGTCCGAGCAGGTTCCTGACCCTCGTTACCAGACATTAACCACAGTGGAGGGAGGTGATACCGATGAGACTCAGATACCTGAGACTCATGCGGACTGTACTGTGCTGTCAGGGCAACGAGAGGAGAGGGGTCGCTCTGAGGGTGAGGAATAGGATAACACATTGGATGATGACTAGGTTGAAGATCCTACTTGGTGTGAACCCAGAGTCACGCAGCCGAATATCTCATCTGAGGAGGTAGAGGAGGAAGACGAGGAGGTTACATTTTGCCCTACGGCGCAGACACGGAGTGATGCAAGCACGGGGAGCACTGCATCCTTAGCCACAACCGTGGTTGTGGCCAGCAGCGGTCACGGGTCTGCAGCTCACAAGGGTTGCCTAGCATGGGCATTTTTTGTCACTGCAAAGGATGAGCCAACTCACGTTATCTGCACACTTTGCGATAAAAAACTCAGTAGAGGGAAAAACTGCAATAATTTGACTACTACATGCATGAACGTTCATATGCTCAAACATTCTTTACGCTGGGAATAATACCGCGCTGAAATGCGTACCAGCGCACCTCAACAACCATCAGCTGCCCCATCAAACGCATCCGCTGCTTCTTCCTCCTCCTCTGTTACCGTGCCAAGTATTGTCACGCAGGTCTCTCATCGCAGAAACTCCAGTTCTTTACCGCTCGAGTCAGGCTGAGTGACAGCCCATCAGCTGTAACGGAAGCGGACACGCCTGCTGTGTTTGTTTCACCGAGCACACCACATGTTTCTCAATCCACTGTAACATATGCACCTCACTCACGCTTCACCAGTTTTTCCGGTTCACCATACTATGCCCTCTCTCAGCACCTTAGCCAGCCCTCAGTCCCGCAGTTGTGGTCACGTAAAAAATAGTTTCATCCTACGCATGACAAAGCTAAGAGGTTGAACTCCACCATCTCCAATCTGTTGGCCATGGAAATTCTGCCTTTCCGCCTGGTAGATACAGACGGTTTCCAAAAACTGATGGCCGTCGCAGTCCCCCCGTACCAGTTGCCCAGTCGTCATTACTTCTCTAAGAAAGTTGTGCCTGCGCTACACCAGCATGTTGCAGACATCACCCGTTCCTTTTTTAAATCTACGTGTGCCAGTGTGCATTTCACCACAGACACCTGGACGAGTAAGCATGGCCAAGGGCGTTACATCTCGCTGACTGGGCACTGGGTGACTCTGGTGCCTGTGGGGGCAGGCGGCGAAGGGGCTGCTGCACAAATCTTGGAATCCCCAAGTCTTGCAGAAGAAACCTCTGTATTTCTCACTTCCTCCGCTGCTTCTGCGTCCTCCACCTCCTCTAGGGCCTCCGCCTGTGCACTCAACCTCTGCCTTAATGAGACACGCGTTCCAAGGGTACAGAGCGAATACACACCACCTTCGTACTGCACAGCCAGGGCCCACCGTAATCAGTCAGTCTTCAAATTAATAAGCCTTGGAGATCGCAGTTATACAGGTGAAGAGTTGTGGGCAGCTCTCCAGGCTCAGTTTGAGCAATGGCTGTCTCCGCTGAACCTAGAGCCAGGGAGGCCGTGTGCGATAACGGTGCGAACCTGTTAGCGGCCCTAGGGTGAGGCAAGCTCGCACACGTACCTTGCATGGCTCACGTCCTCAACCTGGTGGTACAGCGATTTCTCCACCACTATCCTGGCCTGGATGAGCTGCTTTAAAAATTACGGAAGCTGTGTGCTCACCTCGCACCCCTCATGTCATCGACTTGCATCGATACAGAGGTCTTTGTCCGTGCCAGTTAACAGGTTGATCTGCAATGTGCCGACGCTGTGGAATTCCTCTCTGCACATGTTGCAGCGACTGTGCCAGCAGCTGCGAGCTCTGACGCAGTATGTCATGACGTATAGCTTGGGGCAACGCAGTACGGACTTGGGGCATATCACGTTTGCGGAGTGGGAACAGATTAAGGACCTCTGCACCTTTCTGCATGGTTTTGAAATGGCTACTAAACTGGTTAGTACTTACGATGCCATCATCCGCATCACTATTCCGGTCATACACATGCTGGAGCAAACTTTGAATAACCTGCGGCAGGATGTGATGCCCCAGAAGAAGAGGAGGATGCGGAAGGGATACCAATGTCTCAAATTTCCAGATTGTCGTCACACAGGCGGATGCCAAGTGACAGTGAATTACAGCGATCGAGGGGGTTTGGTGATACCAGGCAAACTGTTAGTGAAGGTGCAAGAGCCAAGGAACTAATGGAGGAGGAAGAGGTGATGGGCGAGTAGCTGTCAGAGGATGAAGAGGATAATCATCCCCACTCATTTGAACGTGGTTGGCAGGAGGGGACGGAGGAAACAAGCATCAGTGTTACGCAGCCCACAATACAGCCTGGCTTTGGACCTCCTGGAAGAGCCCGACATATAAGTGCCTTCTTGATCTGCAACATGATCCCCGTATAGCTAGGATTCGAAATAATGCTGACTACTGCATTGCCACTCTGTTAGATCCACATTATAAGAGTCAATTTTGCCAGATGCTTCCCGCCCTGGAAAGGGACCCGCTTATGTTGGAGTATCGAAACCAGCTTTTAAGCAACCTTAATAGAGGTTTTTCCCAAGATAACAGTGAGGCACACAGTGTGCATCGCAGCTGTAGTCTTTCAACCTCCGGCACGTCAGTTCGTCAACGCCAAAACATTAGCAGCAGCAGCAGAGTAAGTGGCAGAATCAATTTCTGTGAGTCTTTTCACACATTTTTTGCACCAGCTCGTGCACCAGCACAACAGAGTAAAAGTCTGAAACATGGTGAACGACTGGAGAGGATGGTGGAGGAGTATATAGAGCTTAATATGCATACCATCAGGGAGGATTTTGACCCTTTTACATTTTGGTCTTCAAAAATGGACGAATGGCCTGAGGTCACCTCTCACGCCTTGGAGATTTTATCATGCCCGGCAGCTAGCGTTCTCTCTGAACGTGTCTTCAGCGCTGATGGCTGATAGTAGTGTCTTGATGGATAAGCGTACCCGGCTGTCCCCTGAAAGTGTAGACCGCGTAGTAGGCGATGTTGTCGTTTTGAGTGTGCTGCATTGATCTCTTGAAATTGCAGTCTGTGATATGGCTTCTGTGCCTGCTCTTGATGCTGCTGCTGCAGGTTTTAGGCCCTAATTTTGGGAAATGTGGAGAATTCTGATTGTGTCTCCATCCATTGGGTTGGCTGTAGTGGGACAGGTTTGGGTCTGCATTAAACTACTTGTAGTCTGATGACACTGATGCCACTTCGGTGGTGTTAGGCCCTCATTTAGGGCAATGTGAACACTCCTGGTTAGGTCTCCATCTCCTGTGTTGGCTGTACTGGAAGAGGTGTGGGTCTTATTTACACTATTTCTACAGTAGTGAAATTGATGCCACTTTGCTGAAGTCTGCCACTAATTTTTTTAAATGTGGGGAATCCTGATTGGGTCTCCATCTATTGGGTTGGCTGTAGTGGAACCTTCCTGTTCTGCAGTCCTAAGTTGTGTAAGGTTGCGTACCAGGCCTTGCTGTACTCCTGATACAGACTCTGCCTGCTGCACTCCTGATACAGATTCTGCCTGCTGCGCCCTCTAGTCTGTCCTACTGGGTCCAGCTGCTGCGCGTCCATTGGTCTGTCCTGGAGTGGCACCTGGCATTCATCGGGAGCCAAGTCTAACCTCACCATCAGAGGCTCTAGTGAACAGTCACGCCCCTCCAGGCTCTCCGGGGTCCGTGGCACAGTGGTTCCACAAACCACGTCTGTCACAGTGCACTCTCGCAGGCAGGGTCCTCTCTCCTGTTGTACCAGTCGGTGACCCTTTTTGACATGTAAAGCGCAACTGAATACATGTCGCTGTCACAGTAATAATAATTATAGTACTTGTACTTTTGGTCAATTTATGGCACTTCTCTGGTGTCTACACCTAATTTGATGTGTTTTGGCAGCTTTTGGTCCCTTTTCTAGGTGTTCTCCATGCATTTTTTTGGTCCCCCCATTGACTCCTATGGGATCCGGAAATGTTCGACAAACATTCGACGAATACATTCGGCGAATATCAATTTGTCCTGCGAACTTTTCCGAACCGAACATTGAAATGTTCGCTCATGCCTAGTCTCCATCTACTGGGTTGGCTGTATTGGAAGAGGTATCGGTCCTAATTACACTATTTCAACTGTTCTGAAATTGATGCCACTTTGCTGGTGTCTACCACTAATTTTTGGAAATGTGGGGAATCTTGGTAGGGTCTCCATCTACTGGGTTGGCTGTAGGGGAAAGAGGTGTCGTTGTAACGGGTCTGGGAGGCAGAACCTCTGAGCAACTATACAAGGGGGCGGTCCTTGTAAGGAAGCGGGTGGCTCCCAGGGAAGACGGGCAGGTAGTCACAGCAAGTGACAGGGACAGTCTCTGGGTAGAAGGGCAGGTAGTCACGGCAAGTGACAGGGACAGTCTCTGGGTAGAAGGGCAGGTAGTCACGGCAAGTGACAGGGACAGTCTCTGAGTAGAAGGACGGGTACTCACGGCAAGTGACAGGGACAGTCTCTGGGTAGAAGGACAGCAGGCAGGTGGCTGGTGAGCGCTCCCAGGTGAGCGGGCGAGAGTCTCTGGACGGGCAGGTGGTCACGGCAAGTGACGGCAGAGCCTCCAGGTAGGCTAGCAGACAGGTAGCAGGTGAGCGCTCCCAGGTGAGCAGGCAAGAGTCTCTGGACAGGCAGGTGGTCACGGCAAGTGACGGCGGAGCCTCCAGGTAGGCTAGCAGACAGGTAGCAGGTGAGCGCTCCCAGGTGAGCAGACAAGAGTCTCTGGACAGGCAGGTGGTCACGGCAAGTGACGGCGGAGCCTCCAGGTAAGCTAGCAGACTGGTAGCAGGTGAGCGCTCCCAGGTGAGCAGGCAAGAGTCTCTGGACAGGCAGGTGGTCACGGCAAGTGACGGCGGAGCCTCCAGGTAGGCTAGCAGACAGGTAGCAGGTGAGCGCTCCCAGGTGATCAGGCAGGCTGGTCCATAGACAGACTGACAGGTGTCGGAAGGCAGACCGTCGGACCGCAGGCTTGCAAGCAGGTAACGGATATCAGGCAGGTATCAAGCAGGAATCTGGCAGGTGACTGGCAGGTAACTGGTAACGGGACCTGAGGACTGAAGCAGAGTGAAGGCTTTGCAACAACATTGCTCGGGCACCTCCATTTTGGAGGAGGTGCCTTATATATGGTGAGGTCCTCCGGCCATTGGCTGGGGACTCCTTAGGACGGCGCGCGCGGCCCCTTTAAGAGAGGGGGAGCGCGCGCGCCCTAAGCACAGTGGCCGGGAAGCAGCGCGCGCTGCCAGCAGAGCGGGAGGAGGACGCCGGGCACGGAGAGGAGAGGTGAGGGGAACAGCATCCCTGCCTAGCAGGAGGCAGGGACGCCGACGCTACAGTCGTTACTTATTCTACAGTTTCTACAGTAGTGAAATTGATGCCACTTTCCTGGTGTCTGCCACAAATTTTTGGAAATGTGGAGAATGCTGATTGGGCCTCCATCTGTTGGGTTGGCTGTAGTGAAACAAGTGTCGGTCCACATTATACTACTTATACTCTAGTGAAATTGATGCAACTTTGGTGGTTTTAGGCCCAAATGCTTTCAAATGTGAACTCTCCTGATTAGGTTTCCATCTACTGGGTTGGCTGTAGGGGAAGAGGTGTCTTTCCTAGTTCTACAATTTCTACTGTACTGAAATTGATGGCACTTTGCTCGTGTCTGCCACAAATTTTTGGAAATGTGGAGAATGCTGATTGGGACTCTATCTGCTGGGTTGGCTGTAGTGGAACAGTTGTCGGTCACCATTATACTAGTTCTACTCTACTGATATTAATTCTTTGGTGCACATATTTTTGTCACATGGGTACAAAAGATATAATCGAAATTGGTTTTCTTAGTACCGTGGTATATAAAGCAGGCTATATCTCATCTTTTAATTCTTCGGTGCTGATATTGTTTTCCATACAGGGGTACACATTAGTAATGAGAGAGCACTAAATGTGCTCAACATAGTGATTCAGCAGTTTCTCAAAACCTACCCAGATCTGCCAGAGCTGCTTGTGAAAGTACAACGCGTGTGTGCCTATTTCAGAAAGTCAGCTATAGCTTCCGCCACCCTGGCAGTGCTTCAGCAGCATTTGCAGCTTCCAGCTCACCAACTGTTGTGCGATGTCACTACATGTTGGATATCAATCAATCAGAATTTGGGAAGGATTTGTGAGCAGCAGAGGGCAGTTGTTGAGTACCAGCTTCAACACGCCCATCGGCATTCAGGTCAGCCTCCGCACATAAGAGATGATGAGTGGGCATGGATGTCTGACATCTGTGCCGTCCTCCAAAACTTGGTGATGACGCCATAATTAGCATCACTATTCCGCTTCTCTGTCTACTGAAATGCTCGCTGCTCACAATTAAAGAGGAGGCATTGCAGGTGGAGCAAGGAACTATGCAACCCACCCTCATCTCATCCCAATGTCGATTTTGTGATAACGAGGAGGAGGAGGATGAGGAGGAGAACATGGACAGTCGTCCTCTTGGTGAGGACAGGGAACTCTTGGCTCTCTTGGAAGGTTTGATACCCCTCTTTCAGTCAGTGGGATAGCTGTATGAGTTTCACTTAATGACCTTCAGTGGCCTAAACCGTGGCTTTGCTTATGCACGTTATTTCTCAAAACGCATTGCAGATCAGGCCATTGTCCAACTCTGTAGTGATTAAATTCAAGGCATATAGAAAGATCTTTGTCTGTGACTAAGCAACACAGAGAAGTGTGAGCTGATGTTGGATGGGCTGTCATTGCTTATGCAAAAAGCTACATTAGAGGACTTTCTGGGAGAAATGACAGCTGGAGTAGATATGGTTTCCCTCTATGCCAGTCCTTTCACTGATTTAAAGAATATGGATGTGGTGAAATACAACTCTTACCGAGAAGCAGTGTCAGACTGAAAAACATTGGGCCCACCAGAGGATTTGATTCTGTGGGACCACCTTTCTCCCCTGCTAAAGAGCCCCATAGCAGGGCATAGGTTTGCGCTATGAACTCTCCTGATGGAGAAGTCAGGGCCTACTGGAGGATTCTCCGGTTCTCTGGTGGGCCCGTCCAACCCTGCCGAGAAGCAGCCCTGTCTAAGAAAAGTCTGTGTGATGGTTCCTGAACACTATGGCTGTTTTTTTCCTGAGGGGGAAACCCACGCAAACACGGGGAGAACATACAAAATCCTTGCAGATGTTGTCCTAGGTGGGATTTGAACCCAGGACCCTAGCGCTGCAAGGCTTTAGTGCTAATCACTGAGCCACTGTGCCACTGTGCTGCCCTCTCTGTTCTCCCTCTGATATCTAACATGCTGGAGAAACTAGCACCTACTGCCACTCTGTATCTTCAGATCTTTTGTGAGAAACCAATGTATTTGGGCAGCCACTCAGTCTACCAAATAAAATTCCTGAGAAGAAAATTGGGGATGTCTTCACTACAGGTACTGTGGGCACTGCTAATACCATGGCGTCGTGCCATAGTTCACTATATATATTCCAGGCCGGTAGGAGCCAAGCAGATTCCCACAGAAAAATACCAGCAGTAGTGTTCTGGGACCCGTGCTTGTGGAAGGCGGGGACGATTCCAGGAGAAATAGTGATGGCTGGGGACAGAGTATGGAGATCCAGCCGCTGCCGCCATGAGATTGTGAAAAGCTTCCGCCTCCATGAGCCTAAAAGACAACATTTCAAGTGCAAGCAGCAGTCCAGAAATATGCCAGTTTAGTATTGCGGCCTGTGGGTAGGTGGGTGGCTGGCTGCATACTTGCGCCTGGATTTCAAATAACAGAAAACTAAGGAGATGGATGGCCTCATCATCATCACAACCTGCAAGGTTTGAACTATGAACTCTCCTGAAGGAGAAGCCAGGGCCCACCGGAGGATTCTCTGGTTCTGTGGTGGGCCTGTCCAACCTTGCCTAGAAGCAGTCCTGGCTAAGAAAAGTCTGTGTGAAGGTTGCCCGACACTCTATGGCTGCTTTTTTGGCTCCAGCACTCCAAAAGATTGCAATCTATAAGATCCCTTCACTGGCTCCCAATTGCCCAGCATATCCAGTTCAAACTACTAACACTGACATACAAAGCCATCCATAACCTTTCTTCTCCATACATCTCTGAAATAATCTCCCGATATATTCCCTTACGTAATCTCCAGTCCTCCCAAGACCTCCTTCTCTCCACACTTATTTGTTCCTCACCCAATCGCCTCCAATACTTCTACCAAATATCCCTCATCCTCTGGAGTTCTGTGCCTCCACATATCCGATTAGCCACCACAATCGGATCCTTCAGACACAACCTGAAAACCCATCTCTTCAAGACAGCCTACAGCCTGCCATTGCCTCGTTGCCACCTCAACACCACCGGAGCTAATGCAACTCCACAACCTAGTGTCTCCTTCCCCACCATCTTGTAGAATGTAAGGACGCAAGTGCAGGGTCTGTAAGACTTAAGATGCAATATGGCACCTTGGCAAAGCCCAGTTATGTTCTCTCTCTGATATCTAACAATAACGAACAGTTCGTGCTGGAGAAACTTGCACCTACTTCCACTCAGTGTCTTCAGCTCCTTTGTGAGAAACTAATGTTTGTTCAGCCAGTCTACCAAATAAAATTCCTGAGGTACGGAAATTGTGGATGGCTTCTCTTCTGGTACTGGGTGCTAATACCAAACCGAGGCGTGCCATTCACTAGTTATTCCTGGCTGGTTGGAGACAAGCTCATTCCCACAGAAAAGTACCAGCAAGCTAAGGAGATGGTGGCCTCTATCTTCAAGATGGAGTTTGCTCGTTGTCTAGTAGTCTGGTTTTTATACTAAAGATCCTGCTCATTTTTATAGTTTTTCAGCACGCAAAGACCGTGGATTCTGCAGCAGCGCATCCAGGTTGGGATAGTGGCAGAGAAATTGCTGTACCCTCAGGTTAAGGATGCGAGCCATGCAAGGCACGTGTATGAGGTTGCCCTGGCATAGGGCCGCCACCGGGTTTGCACCGTTATCACACACGGCCTTCCCTTGCTCCTGGTGCAGTGGAGACAGCGTTGCTCAAACTCGTCCTGGAGAGCTGTACACAACCCTTCAGCTGTATGACTGCGATTTGCAAGGCATATTAATTTTAACACTGCCTGATTACGGTGATCCCTGGCTGTGCAGTACAGAGGTGGGGGTGATTATCTCTGCACTGTTGGAACAGAGGTTGAGGGCACAGGTGGAGACCCTAGAAGAGGTGGAGGTTGCAGAAGCACTGGAGGAATTGTTAGATACCGAGGTTTGTCCCGCAAGCCTTGGAAATTCCAACACTTGCTGTCTAGTGACACCTTTGTGTGTAGTGGTTTAGTTCTCCATCCCCTGGTGTATAGTGGTTTAGCTCTCTGACCCTAGCTATTTAGTAGGTTAGTTTTCCAACCCCTATTTCTATTAGTTTAGTTCTCCATGTTCTGATGTGTATTTGTTTCATTCTCCAACCTTAGCTGTTTAGTAGTTTAGTTCTCTGACCCCTGTTGTCTTATTAGTTTAGTTCTCCAACCCCTGTTGTATATTAGTTTAGTTCTCCATGTTCTGGTGTGTATTTATTTCTTTCTCCAACCCATCCATGCCCACCCCCAGGGGTTAACCTCTGGTGACGAGGGTTTGGATTCTTCTCAGACCCTACTTCGTCCGGGCCCGGAAACTGAAAAAAAATTTGGGCATCTGTTAAATAAATACTTCTTTCTGTATTATTTTTCTCTATCGAGGACTTTGCAAAGTATCAATATCAAAATTTCCTTATAAAAAAAATGTATCGATTTATTCTTGGATTGTCCATTAAAAAGAATCAGATTGCAGCAGGTACATACAATAATTAGATAATTAGATAGTTACAGAGTGATTGTCCATAATTAGCTTAATTGTTGAGATTCACCCATCTTTTCCTGGGATCCAGCACGTGTGTCCAGGTAAAGAACGTGTTTCCTGGGCCTACATCAGCTGCTGGTTTGCACACGGGCCCTCATCCTGTGTTCTGTGGAATGGCAAGCAACCCCCCCTGCTGCAGCATGGGCTTTTATAGCCCGGTCATATGGCACCTGTTCTTCTAATTATGGTGCTGAATAGAGATGAGCGGTGTTCGACTAGAACTGTTCGCCAATCTCAAATTCGAGCTGTTTTGGGTGGTGTTCGAGTTGTTCGACGAACCCGAACGATTTGCAAAAAATTCGGCTGTTCGAGGTTATGTTCGATAACTGTTCGTGCACCAAAAGCGTGTCCTGCATGTCTGGCGCTATTTAGAGCACCAATCATGCAGGGATTGTCTGCCACTCACTGTAATGCCACAGCCATGGTGGTTGTGGCATTACAGTGATTGCCCAAATCGATGGGAACAGTGCTCACAGTGAAACATGAAAAGCCGGCAATTCAGCAGCGGCATACACCGGTACCCGACAATTTAGAACCGAAAGAATAGAGTATCCCACATAGATTAGATAGATAGAAACATGTCAGTCACATATATAAGAAGTACAGTGACAGTGTTGCTTACTGTACTTGTCATTTAGTGTAAAGGATTTATCAAAAAAAATAATAGTGTTTTCATGCACCGTCTCTTTAAAAAAGCCGGCCGGCAATTCAGCAGCGGTACCCGACAATTTATAACAGACAGAATAGAGCTTCACACATAGATTAGATAGATAGAAACATGTCAGCCACATATATATGAAGTACTGTGACAGTGTTGCTTACTGTACTTGTCATTTACTGCAAAGGATTTATTAAAAAAAATAATAGTGTTTTCATGCACCGTCTCTTTAAAAAAGCCGGCCGGCAATTCAGCAGCGGTACCCGACAATTTATAACAGACAGAATAGAGCTTCACACATAGATTAGATAGATAGAAACATGTCAGTCACATATATAATAAGTACAGTGACAGTGTTGGTTACTGTACTTGTCATTTACTATTAAAATAAAGGATTTATTATTAAAAAAAATTGGCGTGGGGTTCTCCGTAATTTTAGTCTCTAGCGGAGGTTAAGCAGACAGCTGGGGCAGATGTTTGAAGCCTGGGAAGGGGGTAATACCCACGGAGCTTCCCAGGCTACTAATATCAGCCCCCAGCTGAATACCTAGCCTTTACTAGCTATTAAAATGGAGGACCCCCCCCAAAAAAATGACGTGGGGTCCCCCCTAATTTAATAGCTAGCAAAGGCTAGGCAGACAGCTGGGGGCTGATATTAATAGCCCAGGAAGGGAGCCATGAATATTGGCCCCCTCCCAGGCTAGAAACACCAGCCGTCAGCCGCCCCAGAAATGGCGCATTCATAGGATACGCCAATTCTGGCACTTAGCCTCGCTCTTCCACGCTGCCCTGGTGCGGTGGCAGGGGGTAATAGGGTTGGGGTTGATGTCAGCTTATAATGCCAGCTGACATCAAGCCCAGGTTAGTAATGGAGAGGCGTCTATAAGACACCCCCATTACTAACCCCATAGTCAAAGTTAAAAGAAAACACAAACACCCAGAATAAAGTCCTTTAATTGAAATAAAGACACAATTCTTTATTGTTCTAAATTAAACCATACTTACCATCACGCCCATTCCAGCTGAAGCCAACGATCTCCTGCAATAAAAGAAAAATAATAAAGCAACATCATCCTTACCTTTCCATGGTTCCCACGACAGCTTCAGCTCTGCTACATCGAGATAACAGGCTGGACCGCAGCAGAACGCTGCCATCCAGCCTGTCATCCCGCAGACACTGAGAAGCGCAGGCATGCTTGCGCTCTGCAGTGTCTGGCTGTGACGGCATAAAGATGAGACGAGTTCATGTCCAATGAACTCGGCGCACCTCATGCACGTCACTGACAGCGTGGGAGAATTCTCCTGCACTCAGCACTTCAGCGTGAGAATTCTCCCATGCTGTCAGTGACGTGCATGAGGTCAGCTGAGTTCATTGGACATGAATGAGCTCACCTCATGCACGTCACTGACAGCGTGGGAGAATTCTCACGCTGTAGCGCTGAGTGCAGGAGAATTTTCCCACGCTGTCAGTGACGTGCATGAGGTGAGCTGAGATCATTGGACATGAATGAGCTCACCTCATGCACGTCACTGACAGCGTGGGAAAATTCTCCTGCACTCAGCGCTTCAGCGTGAGAATTTTCCCACGCTGTCAGTGACGTGCATATGAGGTGAGCTCATTCATGTCCAATTAACTCAGCTGACCTCATGTACGTCACTGACAGCGTGGGAGAATTTTCACGCTGAAGTGCTGAGTGCAGGAGAATTCTCCCACGCTGTCAGTGACGTGCATGAGGTGCGCCGAGTTCATTGGACATGAGCTTGTCTCATCTTTATGCCGTCACAGCGAGACACTGAGGAGCGCAAGCATGCCTGCGCTTCTGAGTGTCCGCGGGATGACAGGCTGGATGGCAGCGTTCTGCTGCGGTCCAGCCTGTCATCTCGATGTAGCAGAGCTGAAGCTGTCGTGGGAACCATGGAAAGGTAAGGATGAGGTTGCTTAATTATTTTACTTTTATTGCAGAAGACATTGGCTTCAGCTGGAATGGGCGTGACGGTAAGTATGGTTTAATTTAGAACAATAAAGAATTGTGTGTTTATTTCAATTAAAGGACTTTATTCTGGGTGTTGTGTTTTTTTAAATACTTTACTAGAAATTCATGGTGGTCATGTCTAATATTGGCGTGACCCCATGAATTTCGGGCTTAGGGCCAGCTGATAATGCCAAGCTGGCCTTAACCCCTTTATTACCCAGTGAGCCACCGCACCAGGGCCCTGGATGAGTTGGGTACAGCGCCAGAAGATGGCGCTTCTATGAACGCGCCATTTTTTGGGGCGGCTGCGGACTGCAATTTGCAGCGGGTGGGGCCCAGAAAGCTTGGGCCTCCCTGCGCTGCGGATTCCAGCTCCCAGCTGCCTAGTTGTACCTGGCTGGGCACAAAAATAGGGCGAAGCCCCACACATTTTTTTTTTAAATTATTTCATGAAATTCATGGAATAAAGAAAAAAAGGGCTTCCCTATATTGTTGTGTCCAACCAGGTACAAATAGGCAGCTGGTGGTTGGGGGCAGCCCGTCCCTGCCTGCTGTACCTGGCTGGACACAAATATAGTGCGAAGCCCCACGTCAATTTTTTTTTAATTATTTAATGAAATAATTTTTTTAAAAAAGGGCTTCCCTATATTGTTGTGTCTGGCCAGGTACAAATAGGCAGCTGGTGGTTGGGGGCAGCCCGTCCCTGCCTGCTGTACCTGGCTGGACACAAATATAGTGCGAAGCCCCACGTCAATTTTTTTTTAATTATTTCATGAAATAATTTTTTTTAAAAAAGGGCTTCCCTATATTGTTGTGTCTGGCCAGGTACAAATAGGCAGCTGGTGGTTGGGGGCAGCCCGTTCCTGCCTGCTGTACCTGACTGGACACAAATATAGGGCGAAGCCCCACGTCAATTTTTTTAAAATTATTTCAGGAAATTCATGAAATAATGAAAAAAAAATTGATGTGGGGCTTCGCCCTATATTTGTGTCCAGTCAGGTACAGCAGGCAGGAACGGGCTGCTCCCAACCACCAGCTGCCTATTTGTACCTGGTTGGACACAACAATATAGGGAAGCCCTTTTTTTCTTAATTATTCCATGAATTTCATGAATTTAAAAAAAAAATACGTGGAGCTTCGCCCTATTTTTGTGTCCAGCCAGGTACAACTAGGCAGCTGGGGGCTGGAATCGGCAGCGCAGGGAGGCCCAAGCTTTCTGGGCCCCACCCGCTGCAAATTGCAGTCTGCAGCCGCCCCGGAAAATGGCGCGTTCATAGAAGCGCCATCTTCTGGCGCTGTACCCAACTCATCCAGGGCCCTGGTGCGGTGGCTCACTGGGTAATAAAGGGGTTAAGGCCAGCTTGGCATTATCAGCTGGCCCTAAGCCCGAAATTCATGGGGTCACGCCAATATTAGACATGACCACCATGAATTTCTAGTAAAGTATTTAAAAAAAACACAAACACCCAGAAAAAAGTCCTTTAATTGAAATAAACACACAATTCTTTATTGTTCTAAATTAAACCATACTTACCGCCACGCCCATTCCAGCTGAAGCCAATGATCTCCTGCAATAAAAGTAAAATAATAAAGCAACATCATCCTTACCTTTCCATGGCTCCCACGACAGCTTCAGCTCTGCTACATCGAGATGACAGGCTGGACCGCAGCAGAACGCTGCCATCCAGCCTGTCATCCCGCAGACACTGAGAAGCGCAGGCTTGCTTGCGCTACTCAGTGTCTGGCTGTGACGGCATCCAGATGAGCCGAGGTCATGTCCAATGAACTCGGCTCACCTCATGCACGTCACTGACAGCGTGGGAAAATTCTCACGCTGAAGCGCTGAGTGCAGGAGAATTTTCCCACGCTGTCAGTGACGTACATGAGGTGAGCCGAGTTCATTGTCGGCTCATCTGGATGCCGTCACAGTCAGACACTGAGGAGCGCAAGCATGCCTGCGCTTCTCAGTGTCTGCGGGATGACAGGCTGGATGGCAGCGTTCTGCTGCGGTCCAGCCTGTCATCTCGATGTAGCAGAGCTGAAGCTGTCCTGGGAACCATGGAAAGGTAAGGATGAGGTTGCTTTATTATTTTTCTTTTATTGCAGGAGATCGTTGGCTTCAGCTGGAATGGGCGTGATGGTAAGTATGGTTTAATTTAGAACAATAAAGAATTGTGTCTTTATTTCAATTAAAGGACTTTATTCTGGGTGTTTGTGTTTTTTTTTTAACTTTGACTATGGGGTTAGTAATGGGGGTGTCTTATAGACGCCTCTCCATTACTAACCTGGGCTTGATGTCAGCTGGCATTATAAGCTGACATCAACCCCAACCCTATTACCCCCTGCCACCGCACCAGGGCAGCGTGGAAGAGCGAGGCTAAGTGCCAGAATTGGCGCATCCTATGGATGCGCCATTTCTGGGGCGGCTGACGGCTGGTGTTTCTAGCCTGGGAGGGGGCCAATATTCATGGCTCCCTTCCTGGGCTATTAATATCAGCCCCCAGCTGTCTGCCTAGCCTTTGCTAGCTATTAAATTAGGGGGGATCCCACGTCATTTTTTTGGGGGGGGTCCTCCATTTTAATAGCTAGTAAAGGCTAGGTATTCAGCTGGGGGCTGATATTAGTAGCCTGGGAAGCTCCGTGGGTATTACCCCCTTCCCAGGCTTCAAACATCTGCCCCAGCTGTCTGCTTAACCTCCGCTAGAGACTAAAATTACGGGAACCCCACGCCAATTTTTTTTAATAATAAATCCTTTATTTTAATACTAAATGACAAGTACAGTAAGCAACACTGTCACAGTACTTCATATATATGTGACTGACATGTTTCTATCTATCTAATCTATGTGTGATTCTCTATTCTTTCTGTTATAAATTGTCGGGTACAGATGCTGAATTGCCGGCCGGCTTTTTTAAAGAGACGGTGCATGAAAACACTATTATTTTTTTTAATAAATCCTTTGCAGTAAATGACAAGTACAGTAAGCAACACTGTCACAGTACTTCATATATATGTGACTGACATGTTTCTATCTATCTAATCTATGTGTGAAGCTCTATTCTGTCTGTTATAAATTGTCGGGTACCGATGCTGAATTGCCGGCCGGCTTTTTTAAAGAGACGGTGCACGAAAACACTATTATATTTTTTAATAAATCCTTTACACTAAATGACAAGTACAGTAAGCAACACTGTCACTGTACTTCGTATATATGTGGCTGACATGTTTCTATCTATCTAATCTATGTGTGATTCTCTATTCCTTCTATTCTAAATTGTCGGGTACAGATGCTGAATTGCCGGCCGGCTTTTTTAAAGAGACGGTGCATGGAAACACTAATATTTTTTTTAATAAATCCTTTGCAGTAAATGACAAGTACAGTAAGCAACACTGTCACAGTACTTCATATATATGTGGCTGACATGTTTCTATCTATCTAATCTAGGTGTGATTCTCTATTCCTTCTATTCTAAATTGTCGGGTACAGATGCTGAATTGCCGGACGGCTTTTTTAAAGAGACGGTGCATGAAAACAGTATTATTTTTTTGAATAAATCCTTTGCAGTAAACGACAAGTACAGTAAGCAACACTGTCACAGTACTTCATATATATGTGACTGACATGTTTCTATCTATCTAATCTATGTGTGAAGCTCTATTCTGTCTGTTATAAATTGTCGGGTACCGCTGCTGAATTGCCGGCCGGCTTTTTTAAAGAGACGGTGCACGAAAACACTATTATATTTTTTAATAAATCCTTTACACTAAATGACAAGTACAGTAAGCAACACTGTCACTGTACTTCATATGTATGTGACTGACATGTTTCTATCTATCTAATCTATGTGTGATGCTCTATTCCTTCATGTCTAAATTGTCGGGTACCGGTGTATGCCGCTGCTGAATTGCCGGCCGGCTTTTTTAAAGAAAGTGTCTTCTGAGCAGTTTGTCAGCTTTTGGACACCTTTGAAGGTGTTTTCTATGTGTTCCTATGTGTTTTTGTTTGCCTGCCATTGGTTTTAACGGTGTTCGACGGTGTTCTAAGGTGTTCGACGAACAGTTCGACGAACAGTTCCTCGAACATCCCGGTGTTCGACGAACCGAACCGAACCCGAACACTACGGGGGTGGCTCAACACTAGTGCTGAACCAAAAATACACAAACAGCGCATGTCAGCTAGAAACGATGGCTGATGCAATCTTATGTACAGAACTCAGAATTAAGAATAAAATGAATATCCATAATTAATATTTAACAGCATCGCTACACATGCTTTCCCCCTCTTGAGTCTGTGAAGCTTTGGATCAGACCTCTGATGCCCCGGAATAGAATGTTTGAACAGATCTGCAGACTAACCCATCTCTGCTTCCCCACAGTCAGGTGGCCGGTTGGAGAATTGTGACGTGGGGGAAACAAGGGTAATTGGGGTGCCACCTCTGAGGACTGTACTGCGTGTGATGTTAAGGTGGAGGAAGAGGAGCAGAGGCCACTTGATGCAGCACTTGTCATCTACTGGAGCACATGTTCCTCCTGCCCCTCATCTACAAGGGGCACACAGATGACACACAGATCTACCTCTCTGAACCTGATATCATCTCCTTACTAACCAGAATCCCACAATGTGTGTTCTGTATTTCATCCTTCTTTTCTGCTAGATTTGTAAAAATTAACATGGATAAAACAGAATGCATCATCTTTCCACCATCTCATTCATTCCCCCACAACTAACCTATCCATCAACATGAATGGCTGCCCACTCTCCCCAGTCCCGCAAGCTTGACTCTGATCTGTCCTTACAACGTCAGATCCAAGCCCTTTCCACTTGCTGCTGACTCCAACTCCAAAGTATCTCGGGGATCCGCACATTCCTCAACCATGAATCTAGAAAAACACCAGTGTACGCCTTCGTCATCTCCCGCCTCGACTACTACAAGCTTCTGCTCTGTGGCCTCCCTTCCACCACTCTCGCACCCCTCCAATCTATCCTAAACTGTGCTGGCTGATTAATCCACCTGTCACCCCGCTATTCCCAGGCTTCTCCCCTCTGTCAATCCCTGCCCTGGCTCCCTGTTACCCAGAGACTAAAGGTTAAAAAGCCTAACTTTAGCATACCAAGCCATCGAAAACCTACTTCCTCCATACATGTGTGAACTAGTCTCCCTGTACTAGTTACCTGCATGCAACTTCCCATCCTTCCAAGATCTCCTTCTCTACTTCCCTCTTATCTCTTCTTGTCACAAGATTTGTCCCGTGCATCTCACCTACTTTGTAACGCTGTACCACAACACATCAGACTGTCGCCTACTGTGGAAACCTTTAAAAGGAAGCTGAAGACCCACTTCTTGTAATAAGTGTACAATCTGTGGTAAGCCTCGCTCCAGCATACCGCTGCACGACAAGCTCTATCCTGACCTACTGTACCCTCACCCATTCCTTGTTCATTGTTTGTGCACCCTCACGGGCAGGATCCTTTTTCCTCTTGCACCAGTCAGTGACCCCTTTTCACATGTAATGCACCAAGGAATAAATGTCTCTGCAATAGTAATAATAACTATAGTACTTGTACTCTGGGTCAATTGATGGCACTTTCCTGGTGTCTACCCCTTATTTGATGTTTTTTGGCAGCTTTTGAGCCCGTTTGAAGTTGTTGCATATGCTTTTTTTCCTCCCCCCATTGAATCCTATTGTGTTCGGTAATGTTCGACGAACATTCAACGAATAAAATCGGCGAATGTCTAAATATTCGGTGAACATTTCCAAACCGAACATTGAAATGTTTGCTCATCTCTACTTTCCATTACTCAACCCATGGGTTGATAGCAACTGCGATTTTTGACAAATCACAGCTGTCATAAACCCCAACTACCATTACCCTGATTGCAGGTCAATCAGGATGTGATGTGCCACTTCTGGGGTGGCTGTTGGCTGGTAATTTTAGGCTAAGAAGGGCCCAATAACCAGGTACCTTCACAGCCTGATAATATCAACCCACAGCTTTCTGCTCTACCTTGACTGGTTATCAAAAATAGGGGAGAACAATTAATGTTTGTAAATTGTCTTAATTGTAAAGCGCTGTGCAATATGTTGGCGCTATATAAATAGAAAGATTATATTATTATTATTATTATTATTATTATTATTAAGTCTTTTTTATTTATTTATTTATTTATTTGGTTAAACAAGCCTAAAAAGGTTAAACAAGGCTAAAACCAGTCTATATTTGTAGGGGGGTGGGAAATTACTTTATTGAACTCTTTGTGGGTTTCAGCATGAGAGGTGAACACTCCCAGGTTGGTTCCTTCATTCTACACCACTTATCCTGAGAAACCTGGCCCTGCGTGTCCGGAGGCCACTCATAGATGGGGGTACTGTCACGGGTGTTTCAGATGTGACAGACAGTCTCCCCGCAGTTGGTTGCAGAAGACCTCTTCGTTTGGCATTACAGACACCTTCCTAGCTGTTTCACTCTAGGACCTAGCGGCTGCCTCCTTCCTGCTCTAATTGACGCCCTTGCCTGGGTGTTTAAATAGTTTCACATTGCTGCAGGGCGGTACCGGTGATATTCACAAGTTTCCTTGTGATAGCTTGGAGCAAATGCTGTCTGTTTACTTCCTCTCTGGTGCTAAGAGGACATGTGTGTTATTTCTCTGAAGTCGGCTCAAGCTAAGTTATTTTTCCCCTGTGTCTGTCTACCTTGTTGTCTTTTGTTCTTAGTGGGGATCGACTAGTGCTCATCCCCGCCTTCCCTATCCAGGGCCAAGCGCTAGGGAAATACAGGGGTAGGTTCCTGTGCGGCGATTGGTGAAGAACCAATATAGGGATGGTAGGGGAGACAGGGTGATATTAGATCAGCCTAGGAGGTCTCCACTCCCCCCTTTCCCTAGAGTCTGGGCTCCCTTCCCTCTTCCTTTTTTGTTGCACTTAGTCTTTCCCAGACCTTGTGTGACAGCCAATGGGTTATTTCCACAATATTAATCACAGCTCAGTGGCTTCACATCCTAAAATAAACAAGACGTCAAATACAATTAATTTCCAAAAGTACTCGCTGCTCCATATATCATCCCATGAAGATCTGCATGTCAAAGACTTTTGCCTGCCTCGTCGCCCATAGATTCAATCTATAATCCTATAATGATGACATGTCACACATGCTCAGTAGATTCCTGCTATTCTTCTAAACTAGTATACTCTTTTTACTTTGTAGGGAGATTTCAAATGTACAGTTGGGTGGTTTCCACTGCACAAAGTGGACATATCAAAGAAGGAACAGCTATCCTCCACTTCGACTATGCAGGTACGCTATGTGATAGACCAAGCCAAGTAAGCGCAGAGACACACGGCACTAAATCACCAATAGTTTTCTCATTTTAAAGTAGCAACATTAATGTCCATATTTTCTATCATAGATGCTTCCTACCTATAAACACCACATAAACTGGACAACATGCTCACATCTGCCAAGCAATATGAACTCTAGAACTCCTGCTCCTGTTTTGTATACATAAGGCAGACTGTGCACTGAAGGAAACCTTTAGGCCTGCCATACCTTAACCAAACATAACATGTATGGCTTTACTTTTAATGGGGCAGAAGGGGGGAGATTTTAACTTGAGATTTTTTTTTTTTTTTTCACTTTATACTGTATTTTTTACCTGAAACTGTGATCATCTGATCTCTCCTCCAGTACTATACATAGTACAATACACATGCGCTCATACACATAGGAAAATAAACAGAAAAATACAAACACTCTCATATACACAGGAACGTATACACACACACACACACAGGAAAATGCACACACAGGAAAATACACACACACACACACGGTCATACACACGCAGGAAAATACACTCGCAGGTTTAAGAAAATACATACACGCTCATACACACAGGAAAATACACACACGCTCATACACACACAAGTTCATACGCACAAGAAAATACACACACACATAGTCATACACAGGAAAATACATACACTCATGCACATAGGAAAATACACACATACTCTTACACACAAGAAAACACACACAGGAAAATACACGCAGGAAAATACACACACACATTTATACATACAGGAAAATACACACACATAGTCATACACATGCGGGAAAATACACTCGCAGGTTTAAGAAAATACATACATGCTCATACCAACAGGAAAATACACACACACGCGAATACACATGTATGCTTATACACACAGGAAAATACACATGCGCTCATACACACAGGAAAATACACACACGCTCATACACACAAGAAAATACACACACACAGTCATACACAGGAAAATACATACACTCATGCTCATAGGAAAATACACACACTCTTACGCACAAGAAAACAGACAGACAGGAAAATACACACAGGGAAATACACACACACACACACATTTATACATACAGTAAAATACACACAGGAAAATACACATACGCTCATACACGCATGAGAATACACGCAGGAAAATACACACACAAAAATACACACACTCAAACACACAGGAAAATACACACACACACACACACACACATACACAGGAAAATACGCACATACAGCCAAATACACAGGAAAATACACACACGCTCATACAAGCAGGAAAATACACACACGCTCATACAAGCAGGAAAATACACACATGCTCATACAAACAGGAAAATACACACACGCTCATACAAACAGGAAAATACACAAGCATGCTTATACACACAGGAAAATACACACACACGCACATACAAACAGGAAAATACACACACGCTCATACATACAGGGAAATACACACGTATGCGCATACACACAGGAAAATATACATGGATATTTATACACACAGGAAAATACACAAGTATGCCCATAAACACGGCTAAAGATGAGATGGAAACCAGCTGTGCAGATTTCCCGGAGTGTGCTGGACAGTGGGCACCACATACAACATATGTGACTGCTCTTGACGCGCCCAGGGGATGGGGACGACTCGGCGCCCGGGCCTTGTTGTTGCCTGACCTTGGGGGATGTCGCATTGGTCGGCTTCCGGGCCCATACCCTGGGGTCACTCTTAAAAATAAAGGAAGGAGGAATGGGGAAAAAAAGGTGTATGGGAAAGGGGAAATTGTTCGTGACGCCTCCCGTGGTGTCTGGTGAGGATCACCAGCGCTGCTACAGTCCTCTGAGGCCGGTGATCAGGCAGCTTAGTTGGTGCGGCTCCCCACAGGTGGAACGGGGCCTCAGGGCAGCGTAGTAGGAGGGATGCAGGACAGAGGGGACCCAGCCGGTTCAGAGGAAGAATAGGCACACTCATAACAGTTCACTTCAGTACCTTTATTGGTGGTGTTTCAGGCACGATCCAGGGCACTGTAGGGTGAAGGGTGCATATTGGGACTCTCCCCAGTGAGCGGGTGTTGGGCCTCCTGTTTCTTGCCTTTTCCTGATAAGTTTATGACCTGCCTGGAGATAGGCCTAACTTGGTCTCTGTCTTGCACCGGCTGACCTGGTGGTAGGGCCTTCTGTTGGAGATCACACTCCCTGGTCTCTTGGGCCTCAGTGACTCCTGACCCTGGTATGACAGTCAGCTTTTGGTGTTCCTGGGACATGTAGTTCACCAGGGGTTCCGGTAGTTTCTGCTGGTCGTAGAGATTCCTGCAGACGCGGACCCGGTGTCCGGTATATGGTCTTGGGGTGAGCAGACTAAGCTCCTCTGCCCCCTATGTAGCTCGCTTACTCCACTTGCCTTCGGCCACGCTCAGGACCTTCTCTAGGCTTCACACTGGCAGTAGGCCTCGCTACTCTTCACCGCTCTTACGGCGTCGGCATGCCTTAGGCTCACTAACCTGAGCTCCCTCAGTCTGGGCTGGACTGACTTCCTCACTGGCTGCAGCAGACTTTAGACTGCATACTCCAGGCTGTAGATTCCAGACTGACTTTCTCACAGACTTGACTCTCTGTGGACTCCAGACTGACTTTCTCACAGACTGAACTGCCTAGCTCCACCATCCCTATTTATATCCCTAACGGGCTCCCTCTGGTGGTCTGAGGTGGAAGGTGGAGGTGTGTGTATGCTATGAGGGCCTCTTGTGGAGGAATCCGTCCATGCACCCCTCCAGGATCTGTGGCACCAATGCGTAGCAGGGCGCCACACTCTCATCTTGCATTGCTGCTCTCCGGGGTCTTGTGAGTCCTGCCCCTGCCCCTCCTGGCTAATCTGACACTAGAGGCCGCTCTGCTCATGTAGAGAAGGGCAGGATGCTGCGTGCAATGAAAGTAACACATCCTCCTCTTTTTTTTTTTTTTAAGTTGTTTGTAATGATGGCATTACATACACAGATCTGCTATGGCAGTTTATTCCTCAAACAGAGGCATTACAGTGCCATAGCAGAGCTGTGTCAGTGATCAGGGTAGAGCAGGGTGATAACTACTCTGTTGTGCTCTGAACACTGTGGTCACAGCGGTGATCAGCAGCTTGGTAATGTACTACTAATGCCAGGCTGCTGATCACCGCTGATGATACTCACCTCACCCCAACACTTCCGTGAATTTTGTATTAAAAATAATTTATTATATAATCAATAATTATTAATTAAAAAATAAAAATCTCGGCACCTTCTCTTTAAATCAGTTATCTCACAAAAATGTTTCTGTGCTGAGATAATGTTGCAAATCTTCCACTGCTATATACTGGTGCTCCAGTTCATATTTGTCGCATACCACAGCTCCCGGCCATGGAAGGAAGATGATAAGTGAGTATATGGACGAAACACCAGGGCCTTGCAACAGCGGCATTCTGAGGAAATACATTTCCCTACCTGGGGTAGCACATTATCTGCATATTTT
The DNA here is from genome assembly GCF_046119375.1 of Phyllobates terribilis. Lineage (NCBI taxonomy): Eukaryota > Metazoa > Chordata > Amphibia > Anura > Dendrobatidae > Phyllobates > Phyllobates terribilis. The sequence goes on from NW_027362763.1 coordinate 188,430,772, forward strand.
AACACAAGTGTGAGTGTTTCTGCCATGTCTCCAGCCTTCTGAGCTCATCTACTATATAATTGTCTTATCCCGTCTGTCTGTCTGTCTGTCTGTCTGTCCTGGAAATCCCGCGTCACTCATTGGTCCGGCAGCGGCCAATCAGCGCCGCGGGATTTCTGAAAAAAGATGGCGGCCGTTAGCGGCTCATCTGGCGGACGGAGGTCAGCGGCGATGCAGCGGGGAGATGAGCGGCGCTAGCAGCACAACTACCCCGACCGGCGCCGCTGACCTCCATGCGGCTAACGTCGGAAGATCAGTGACTTGGCTCGCTGATCTCCCGACAGCAAGTGTGAACGGAGGACCGGGAGCGGCACCGCCTGTCGGGATGCTTCTGCTGCGAGCAGCCGCTCATCTCCCGGCTTCTCGCAGCAGAAGGAGCCGCACAGGCTGCGCCGCTCCCCGGTCCTCGCTAATACGGAGCCGCACAAGCAGCGCCGCTCCCGGGCCCACACTAATACGATGCTCATTGGTCGCGGTGGCCGGCCGCGACCAATCAGCGAGATGGGCGGCAAATTTAAACGCCGCTCTGCTGATTGGTCGCGGTGGCCGGCCGCGACCAATCAACGAGATGGGCGGCAAATTTAAACGCCACTCTGCTGATTAATCGCGGCCAGCCACCGTGACCAATGAGCGAGATGGGCGGCAAATTTAAACGTCGCTCTGCTGATTGGTCGCAGCCGGCCACCGTGACCAATCAGCGAGATGGCCGGCAAATTTAAACGCCGCTCTGCTGATTGGTCGCGGTGGCCGGCCGCGACCAATGAGCGAGATGGGCGGCAAATTTAAACGCCGCTCTGCTGATTAATCGCGGCCGGGCACCGCGACCAATCAGCGAGATGGGCGGCAAATTTAAACGCCGCTCTGCTGATTGGTCGCAGCCAGCCACCGCGACCAATCAGCGAGATGGGCGACAAATTTAAACGCCGCTCTGCTGATTGGTCGCGGCCGGCTACCGTGACCAATCAGCGAGATGGGCGTCAAATTTAAACGCCGCTCTGCTGATTGGTCGCGGTGGCCGGCTGAGACCAATCAGCGAGATGGCCGGCAAATTTAAACGCCGCTCTGCTGATTAATCGCGGCCGGCCACCGCGACCAATCAGCGAGATGGGCGGCAAATTTAAACGCCGCTCTGCTCATTGGTCGCGGTGGCCGGCCGCGACCAATCAGCGAGATGGCCGGCAAATTTAAACACCGCTCTGCTCATTGGTCGCGGTGGCCGGCCGTGACCAATCAGCGAGATGGGCGTCAAATTTAAACGCCGCTCTGCTGATTGGTCGCGGTGGCCGGCTGAGACCAATCAGCGAGATGGCCGGCAAATTTAAACGCCGCTCTGCTGATTAATCGCGGCCGGCCACCGCGACCAATCAGCGAGATGGGCGGCAAATTTAAACGCCGCTCTGCTCATTGGTCGCGGTGGCCGGCCGCGACCAATCAGCGAGATGGCCGGCAAATTTAAACACCGCTCTGCTCATTGGTCGCGGTGGCCGGCCGTGACCAATCAGCGAGATGGGCGGCACATTTAAACGCCGCTCTGCTGATTGGTCGCGGTGGCCGGCGACCGCTACCAATCTGCGATTTTGGCGCCAAATTTAAACACCGCTCTGCTCATTGGTCCCGGCCGCCGGCCGGCCGAGACCAATCAGCGAGATTGCCACCAAATTTAAACAACGCTCTGCTGATTGGTCGATTTTATCGCCAAATTTAAACAAGCTCTCCGGTCCTCACTAACACAGTTCGTTGATTGGTCGCGGCCGCCACACGTCACCAATCACCGATATTGCCGCCAAATTTAAACACCGTTTTGCTGATTAGTCGCGGTTGCCGGCCGCGACCAATCAGCGATTTTGGCGCCAAATTTAAACAACGTTCTGCTGATTGCGCCCGGTCGGCCGCATACATATTTTAGAATACCCGATGCGTTAGAATTGGGCCACCATCTAGTCATAAATAAAGTCAGTGACTTAGGAGCACCAGCGGATGCAGAGACTTTGTGTCATTGACTTAGGATTATGAGCTCACAGGACTGGTGACGTGACACAAACATTTGCTCCTGTGATAAAACAGCCAGGGAAATGTGTTACATCAGAAAACAGCAGCTGCGATCCCCTGTTGCATCATCTGTATACTCAGTTATCATGTGACTTGTGTTTTTTCCCTGGCAAGAAGCTGTAGTGTGTGACAACAATGAAGTTGAGCAACTCTACAGCGATTATACAGTACATAGCAGTGGGCACATTCATAAGATTATCAGCACAGGTACATCTTATTTTAACCATTAAATTATGTAATTTATTATTATTCCAAGATCTATTGATTAAAATGTACTTAAAATCCTTTAATGATCAAGCCTCAGAATGAGCAAATTAAAGTCCTCTGCTTTAATTTAAGCAAGTGAGAACATTTAACTCCTTCTACCTCCAAATTTGGCACCTAGAACAAGGGATAAAAAGAGGTTTAAACTGTGACAGTAGTTTTAGCAGTAGATATAAGGCAAACTTCACAACATAGTGTTATAATATTAAAAGTCATGCAAAGTATACTGTCCATAGGTAACACAAATTGGGCAACATAATGTCACCCACATGCGTTATAGCCATAAAAGCCATTTATCTGTAATCTAAGTGGCATCCAGGAAAAAAAGGATGTAATTTTTAGTTCCTCTTCCCAAGAGATTGTAAAAGAATGCAAGCTGATGACAGATGGTTTACTTGAGGGCAATTGTATAAAATTCTACAGCATAAAAGTAAATGTTCACTTAAAGAGAACCAGTCATAAAATAATGCTATTAACTTGTAGATATAGGGTTGATTTGCAGTTTAAAGTGTTCTGACACCATGTGGCGCTGTCACTGAAAGTCCCTCTGCCAGGAAGAAATTAATTTTATTCCCCCCAGTAGCATTCGACATCCAGGCATAGGGATGACACCGGCACAGTTTCAGTCACCGCTCTGTGCATAGTGAGCCGCACCTGTAACCGTGTACCTGGTACTGACTGACAACTTGATCAGCATTAAAGGAATTTTATCAAAATTGCAGAAACCAGTAAAGTAAGTGATACATTGATGGCATCAGCACTCACATGGGGTAGCAAGAAGCTGGTGACAGAATCCCTTTAATGAAATTTACTCTGTTAGTCAACAAGCAACCAAAGCCAAAAGTTTAATTATCACATGAAGTCTACTTATTTCTGTTCCTTTAAATTACTGTTGAATCATTCATTACTCACCTCTGTAAACTTGAAGCGCATATGATGACACATAATATTAAAAATCTTTTTTGTTTTTTCTGAGAATCCATTCACATAAGAGGCTCTGAAAAAACTGGGAAATGAGTAATGAGCATTTTGAGGGAAGGCAAAGGTTAAGTTGTGAAATTCTCCATAGCGGAACAGAATGTTCATAATTGAGCTGCTAGCCGTCTTGTGAGTTTTTAGGAAGAAGATGTTGTTCTTGGGTTGACAAAATTTTGTGTCTTGCTCGCTCCTGACAGCAGAATCCCCAGTTAAAACTGTTTTGCTTCTTATTCTTGCTTTTAATGTATTTAACACCTCCTTCCATCTCGGTCCTTGCAATTGCTCTTTTTGCAAATAATGCAAAAGTTCAGATGCAGTATCTTGCTCTTTGACATAATTGTTGTCACTTCTTTTGAGTCCATAGAAAAATCCATCTCCATTATTGAAAGGTAATAGATTTGATATGAAAGGAATCTCATACCTGCATGAGAATAAAATACGTTTTAAGGCACACTATAAAATTAGTAATGGTCATAAAAGTTACAGGAATACGTCTGATTAATTTACATATTGAATTGAATGTAATGAAATATTTTCATCCACACTTCTTAGTTTCTAGATCTCTAGAATATCATATAATGAGTTGGATTTGCTGATGGTTTCTTAAAATTCTACAAAATAATCTGGTTTAGCCTAATGTTTTTAACTATGTGGCAAGATTTGTTAAAAGTTCGACTTTTATAATTCCTTCCATTAATGGGTGGCCTAGAGACCCAGGGTTTTCCGAAGGTAAAAAACGCTTGTGCATTTTTAGTGCATTTCTGTGGCAGAAACGCATCAAAAACTAGTGTAATCCGCACCTAAGTATATCAATACAGTTTTGTCAAAGCCAAGAGATATCAAAAACAAAGCAGCTTTATTTAACCCCTTCTTGACCTTTGACGTACCCCTACGTCATGGTCGGGAAGTGGTTCCCAACCTTTGACATATGGGTACATCATGGCGATCATGCGGCGCACAGTAGCTGTGCTCACACGATCGCTGCCAGGAACTCGGCTTAAGTGATTAAGGAAATATCGGTCGCAGCATTTAGGAGACTAGGAGAGGGAGTGGGCTCCCTCTCCATTACGATCGGTACCCCCACGACATTATCGCTGGCTGCCGATCAGTGCAAAGGAAACCCAATGTCAGATGATGACCTCCAGGTCAGCCAGCTACGGTGAGGCTGTTAGACCATGCCAGCACCATGGTCTAAAAGGTGTACTGTCAGTGTCTCACTGACAGGTATAATGCATTGCAGTGCGGCTTCATTGCAATGCATTATACCAGTGATCAGAGTAATAAAAGTTAGAGAGAGACTAAGTAAAAAAGTGAAAAATAAGTTTAAAAAAATTTAAAAAATATTTTAAAAAATTACAAAATAAAGAAAAAAAATATATTATACCAAAAATACATCTATTTATGCAAAAACAAAAATAAACAAAAAAAGTACACATATCTGGTATCACCGTGTCTGGAACGACCCGATCTATAAAATTGTTTAACCTCTTCAGTGAACACCGTAAAATAAAATAAAACTTGGCAAAAAACTATGCTTTTTTCATGGACCTGCTGAACATAAAGTGGAATAAAATGCAATCAAAAATACACATGTAAATAAATGGTATGGCTGAAAACGTCATCTGGTCCTGGAAAAAAACAAGTCTTCATACCGCTCTGTCAGCGGAGAATAAAAAAGCTATACCTCTCAGAATATAGCGATGCAAAAACTATTCTTTTTTGTATAAATGAGTTTTTATTGTGTAAAAGCGGCAAAACGTAAAAGAGCTATATAAATAAATGTGATATTGCTGTAATCGTATTGACCCAAAGAATAAAGATTTTACCACACGCAGAACGGCATAAAAAATAAATAAATAAGCAATTCCTGAATTGCTGATTTTTGTTCATTCTGCCTTCCAAAAATCTGAATAGAAAGCGATCAAAAAATGTCACGTGGCTGAAAATGGTACCAATAAAAACATCAACTCATCACGTAAAAATAAGCCATCACATGACTGTCGGTAGAGATACAGAAAAATTATAGTTCTCAAAATATGGCCACGCAAAACCTTTTTTTTTGTAAAAAAAAAACCAAAAAACGTTTCTTAGTGTATGATAGTAGACAAGCATAAAAAACTATATAAATCTGTTATCGCTGTAATCGCACTGACCTGAAAAATAAGTTGTCTAATCACTTATAACATATGATGAATGGTGTAGAAAATAAATAAAACCAATTCTGGACCTGCTGTTGATTTGTTTATTCTGCCTCACAAAGATCGCAGAAAGGCTCGGCTCACATTTATCCTGCACTCTACAATGTGTGCTTACATCGTGGTTTCCGTGTAACTCTCTGAAATACGTGATTCAAACGGAAACCCCAATGAAACATTCTCTATAATAAGGATGATGGAGACACTTAGGATGCCGTCTGGCCTTTGATCTGGAGGTGTCCACCTTCTTATGCGTCTATTTAGGTGTGCTCAAAAGCGCAGTCAGCCACGTTTTTTTGCGCCTCTGAAAAGCTGGACATCTCTAAACAGAGGCCAAACGGAGTCCAGAGCAACTCTGCCTGCCTAATTAGTGAATGGATCCATCAGGGATTTCATTTGAATCACATGTTTCAGATATTTATATGGAAACTCTGATGAAAAAGAAAAGTCACGTGATATAAAATCATGGCCGAAAGTGTTGAGTGCCGACACTCTCAGCCACGACTGCATGTCAGTATCCAGATTCATCAATAACATACATTAAAACAGATAAAATCAGATTGCTGTCATTAGTTTATTATTTAATGTAAATAGTTGAAAAAAGGAGAAAAAGAAAGAAAAAATAAAAAGAAGGAAACGCGTTCGTGTATATGTCAATAAAAATAAGTGGTGTGTTCGAAAGTATTATATTTGGTGCTGTATCATTTAATTGAGTCTATCTAGTTCTGTCAAAAGGATTATCTTTTTGTCCCACCTATTAAAGCAAAGATTTTGATCTGTTTTTGGATTTCCAATCCTATATTAGAAAGATGACACTTGAAAATACATTTCCTTATTAATAAGAATAAAAATCCTGCACCTGCCCAAAATAGGTAACCCTGAACGGAATCTCTATGTAGAACTAGACCACAAATCTTCTTTTTTTTTAAAGTAAAGGTCAATATATCAACGCCTTTAGTGATTTAGTACTAAATAAATTAAAATCCTCACTTCTTTCATTCTGGCATCTTGCTAAAAATATTACAACTCATGAGAGGAAAGACCTAAAATCCCTCCGTGAAGATGTGGCGCCCTGCTGTGCACTGGTGCCACAGAACCCAGAAGGGTGAATGGATGGACTTCTCCACAAGAGGCCCTCACACATTCACACACCTCCACCCTACCACCTCAGACCAGCAGAGGGAGCCCTGATAGGGATATATATAGGGAGGGTGGAGCCAGGCAGCTCAGTTTAGTGTTCAGTCAGTGTTTAGAGACAGAGAGGAACACAGCTCAGAGTTGAGTAGAGAGCGTGCTGACGCTCAGAGAGCAGCGAAGAGAGCAGCACGCTGGCTGCTGTGCTTAGGCGAGCCAAGGCCTACAGCACGTGTGAAGGCCTAGTGAGGGCCTTGAGTGGGCCGAAGGCGAGAGGAGAAGGAAGAAGTAGCGAGGGGGCAGAGGAGCATACCAGGCTCACCCCGATATATATACCGGACACCGGGCCCTCGCCTACAGGGACCCTTTATACCCAGTAGGAACCACCGGAACCCCAGGAGGACTACAGGTCCCAGGTTCACCAAATGCTGATTACAGTACCAGGGCTAGGAGTCACGGAGGTTCCAGCGTCCAGGGAGAGTGATCTCCAAAGAGAAAGCCCTACCACAAGGTCAGCAGGTGCAAAGAGACACAGTAGCCAAGCTAGGCCTAGCTCCAGGCAGGTCAGAAGCTTAGAGAATAAAAGCAACGGATCAGGAGGCCCTATACCCGCTCACTGGGGAGAGTCAAAAAGTGTGCCCTTCGCCTGGAGTACCCTGGACCGTGCCTGAAACATCACCAGTGAAGGTACTGAAGCTTAACCCCGTGTGAGTGTCTATCTTTCCTCCGGGATCGTCCTGCCGTCTCTCCCCTGCACCACCATCCATTACACCCCACGCTGCCCTGGAGCTAGCTCTACCTTTGGAGAGCCACACCATCCCTGCTGCCGTAACACCAGCTCCAGAGGACTGCTCTGCAGCGGCGGCACCCTCTAGCCGCAATCCACAGGTGGCGTCACGAACTTTCCAAATCCCCTATAAACTATTCCCCCTTTTACTGACAGCCCTGGGTCACGGACCGGGCCAGCTACTGTGATATCCCCCAGCAACCAGTGGCCCGGCTGCCGAGTACCCCACGGCCCAGGGGGCGCGTCAAAAACACTAACCTTGTCATCAGATCTTCTGACAAAGGGCGTCGGATAGTGATCCAAGGAAGTTGATAGGTTTCTGTCTGCTTCTAAATATTACCAAGAAAGTCATTCCAATCCTTTTCCACATATTATGTCCCAATATAATGCTCTAATTCACATATGTCAAGTCTGGCCCACAGGGTGAGTACATTTTGCCCGCGATGCCGACCCGGCATCACACTTTCAACAGTTGAAAGCAATGATAGACGATGGAGAGTCAGCTAATGTTCCCTCTCCCATCATTCTCTCTTTGCGTCTGACGTTTCAGCTCAGTGGGCATGTTGACATCATTACGGAGCACTATGTGGGGTCATTATATTATATGGAGCACTATGTGGGGCCTTTATACTGTATGGAGCACAATGTCTGGCCATTATACTTTATGGAGCACTATCCGGTGCCCATTTTAATATATAGAGCACTCTGTGTGCTTAATTTTAGTTGGGGACGAGGGAATATGGTGTAAAAAACAACACCAATGGTGAAAATTACAGTTTGGGAAATTGATGAAAAAGACATCGATCATCACATTGTTCTAGGAATGCTCAAATATTGCTTATGAATGTTATCATGCATTACAATAGTTTTTTATACTGATGTATAGTTTTATGCATATTGGGTATGTTTGTAGGTATTTCAAACTATGATGCTGGGTGTCACCTCGATTCCAGCTGTGTCAGCACTTATTCCTACCACTATGGGTTATTTACTTAGTCTCTCCACCTATGTCGTATGACATGCGCATGCGTCCTCGTACCCGGCATCCTTTCCATCCCGTGGCATCTCTGTGGTGAGTGGGCATGTCCTAGAGGGATGACGATGAGTCTACACTCCTGCGTGCCTTACAATATAGTGATGTGGGTGGAAGAGTGCGAATGCGCCGCTCCATTCATATTCATTGGACACTGTATTGGTCATGTGACTAGTTACTGAAGTGATTTAAGGTCCTGTCAGAAGCAGTGCACACCATACCCCATGTTGAAGCGTAATATGTGAACACGTGAAACGTGCGTCGGGGGTCCCGGAGGTGCTGTCCTAACTGATTTCACCTCTGGTCTGGTGCCTTTATATTGGTACGCTATTTTTGCCCACTATACCTATGTAACATTTACCTGCAGATAATTGCTCACTAAGCATTTAGGACTATGTAGTCGTGATTGTTAATTATTTCATAGTGTATCAGATTGAGTCATTGCATGTATATAACTTTTACTCACAAAGCTTTATTTATTTCCTAATAAGGACTATGAGGTCATGATTGCTATTGCTTTGTCAGTCTTTTGCTGTGACCAATTTATACTCTTTTCTTATGAATTTTTGCATTTTCAGTGTTGTGTATTAATAAAATGTTTTGCACTTTTGAAGCAAGACTCCAATCTAATATTTTTTTAAACATGGTCTAATATGGAGTTGCTGCTTATGTGTTGCCCACATATGGCCACAATTCTATGACTTCTTTGTACCTAATGGTTTTTGGTTTACTAATTGTGCTTTCTGTGTCTTTCACATGGTCGACATGGATATTAGGACATGTGATGAGACGTGGCTCCTTCAGTTAAATGATGCATTCAATGATAGTGATAGCATAGATGTGGGGGTGATTGGTGGATGTCTACTAGAAAAATTGGTTAGGTACAAGGATCTCTTGAGAAAGAGGACCAAAATATGGTGGTACTGACCCTATTTGGTGAAATATTTACATAAGGGGTTGATACCCAGGGAACTGAGAATTCAAGTGTTCCCATCATTCACAGTTGAAGAGATATTTAAGGACAAATGGGAGGAGCTGTCTAACACCTGCTCTAATGGGTTCATTCAATTACTATCTGAACTCAATTCTACCTCCCTCACTGAGATGGAAACTGAGATGGAGAATCTACAAAAAGTAATTAAAAATTAACTCCCAACTGATGCCCTTAAAAAATACAATGAGAGGATAGATTTTGAATACCAGAAGTGGAAACAAGAAGTCTGGAATTTTTAGCTAAAAAATATTCAAAGAGACTTATATGACCTACAAACAAACAGAGTGTACAAGTGGAGGATACCGAAAAATAGGTCACGACCTCCCTCGAGATCCAGCTTGGTTTCCTGGTCCAGATCTGCCAGATCTTTTACATCAGACAATGAATCCACTGCAAGTGGAGCTCAGAAAATACTGGATATAGTTATAATCCCTAAAAGAAATAAAGGCCGACAGGCTGCACGCCAGCCGTCTTCTAATAATTTGAAGACATCTAAAAATAAAAATACCCTCCAGGTAATCAACCTATCTGAACATGTTTTGACAAAAGCACAAATAGAGGTGTTATCTAAAGGCTTAACATTTTCCCCACTAATTATTTTAATTTCTTTTCAGCCTTAAAAGATCTTCATATTTTTTCACGGAAATAATTTTAAAGAAGTTACACCATAAAAAGACGTACGGGCAGGATTTAGGGTCTAAAGCTGAAATGGATGAAAAAAACTGACCATCACATCCAAAACAGAAAACTGGTGTGTACAGGTGCTTACTAAGAGTAGCCATCTCCATATATAACTAACAAATAAAGTAGCACTCTGTAACGCTAAGTATGCGAACATGAAATATATGAAATTTGAATAGCAATACTGCTCAAAAAAATATAAATAATTGAGACATCTTAGCGCATAAATTGGCCAATTCATGTGTACCTGGCAGCCACGGTAAGGCATTTCTCGTTTCCAGAAACCTAACCAATGTGTATCCTCTCTAAGACACTAAAGTCTGCATGTGTATGGGAAGGTAATAACTTGCTGTTAGTAAAACCGCCTGTGGCTTAGAGGCGGAGTCCTCAGTCAGAAGGCCTATGCATATAAGCGAAAAAAACTGACCATCACATCCACAACAGAAAACTGACATTGGGGTGGGCGCATCCTTGTGGCAATTAGGCTGGCTCCCATACAGGTACATTCCATATGCATATTTGTCTTATAAGTTATATGAACAGAAAAATAACATTATTCATTATAAGCTGTGAACTTCTGGTATCTAGGCACCATGAATTTGCTGATCCAAATAGACATTGAGATATAGATACACCGATATACCTGCCAGGCACTTTTGCACAGCGACACCTTTGCACTGCAGCACTTTATCTTGAGTCTATATATGCTACTACATATACTTACATGTAGGTGAATAATAATTCATAATTACTTCTACTAACCTACAGTACCTCTTTGATATCGTGTTGATGCATTCTTGCTATAACTCTCTTTGGATCTAATTATTTATACACTTTGACTACTGTATTATTTATATGTCTGTAATTTTGCATGGATTTTGATACATTACAGCTATCTATTTATTTATTTATTTAATTGTATTTCCCATCTACAAGTCCATTCATTTAGGACTATCTATTTAAATGTTCATATTACAGGATGGGCCATTTATATGGATACACCTAAATTAAATAGGAATGGTTGGTGATATCAACTTCCTGTTTGTGGCACATTAGTATATGGGAGGGGGAAAACTTTTCCAGATGGGTGGTGACCATGGCGGCCATTTTGAACTCGGCCATTTTGGATCCAACTTTATTTTTTTCAATGGGAAGAGGGTCATGTGACACATAAAACTTATTGAGAATTTCATAAGAAAAATAATGGTGTGCTTGGTTTTAACGTAACTTTATTCTTTCATGATTTTTCTACAAGTTTATGACCACCTATAAAATGTGTTCAAAGTGCTGCCCATTGTGTTGGATTGTCAATGCAACCCACTTCTCCCACTCTTCACACACTGATAGCAACACCGCAGAAGAAATTCTAGCACAGGCTTCCAGTATCCGTTGTTTCAGATGCTGCACATCTGGTGGTGGATGAGCGAGGACAGCAGCACACAGGGGGAGGGAGGCGTAGCACCACAACAGGCAGGAAGAAGCAGTGTGGTGGCCGCAGACAGAAGGCAGGCAACCATTCCCCGTAACATCAACACGACGGAAGTTGCCAGTACAACTGTTAGGTCTTCCCGAGTCTGGTTGTTTTTTAAAGACTCTGCCGATAACCCCAAAAAGGCTATTTGCACCACCTGCCAGGCCAGCATCAGCAGGGGTAGCAAAACTACCAGCCTGACCACCACCAGCATGATCAGGCACATGGCAGAAAAGCACCCGACTTTGTGGGCCGAACCCCAAGGTCCAGGAACAGTGTCTGCGGGTGGCACCACTGCTTTTTTCGCTGTTGTGCGTGCAAGGCAATCCTCTGTCCATGGCGCATGCGAAGAAGCCTCCTACCCTGCACCTGTCATTGCACACTCTCAACTAGCACCATCAGCAAGCACATCCACGTCCTTGTTCCAGCGCAGCGTTCAGTTGTCCCTACCCCAGTCCTTGGAACGCAAGCGCAAATACACAGCCAACGCCCCACAGGCCTCACTACTAAATTCACACACAATTTCGCGATTGCTTGCACTCGAAATGTTGCCTTTTAGGCTCGTGGAGACGGAAGCTTTCCGCAACCTGATGACGGCGGCCGTCCCTCGGGACTCGGTCCCCAGCCACCACTATTTCTCCCGGTGTGCCGTCCACAAATTACACAAGCTCGTGTCCCACAACATTAGCCATGCCATCAACAACGCAGTTACCGGGAAAGTCCACCTAACCATGGATACGTGGACAAGTGCTTGTGGGCAGGGACGGTACATCTCGCTGACTGCACACTGGGTTAACATAGTGGAAGCCGGGACCCAGTCGGACCTTGGGACGAAACACGGCCTCCCGAGGCCGAGGATTGCAGGGCCTGGGTCAATCAGGGTTGCACCCACATTCTACAGCTCCTGCACCACCACCTCCTCCTCTTCAGCATCCATCTCCGAAATGACCACATCAGTCACAAGCTGGAAGCACTGCCTCGGCCAAGTGACAACAGGCTATGCTGAAGCTAATATGCTTAGGTGACAAAACACACAACGCTGAAGAGCTGTAGACAGCTCTGAAAGAGCAGGCAGATCTATGGCTCACACCGCTGAACCTACAGCCAGGCATGGTCGTGTGTGACAATGGCCGGAACCTGGTGGCGGCTCTGAGGTGAGGCGAGCTCACACACGTACCATGCCTGGCCCATGTGCTTAACCTCGTGGTTCAGCGGTTTCTCAAAACCTACCTGGAGCTGCCGGATCTGCTTATCAAAGAATGCCGCCTGTGTGCCCATTTTAAAAAGTCACCTACAGCTTCCGCCACCCTTGACGTGTTTCAGCAGCGTTTGCAACTTCCGGCTCACTGACTGGTGTGTGATGTCAACACGCGTTGGAACTCTACATTGCAGATGTTGGGAAGGATTTGTGAGCAGAAGAGGGCAGTTGTTGACTACCAGCATCAACAAGGCCATCGGTATTCAGTTCAGACTCCACACATAAGACCTCAGGAGTGGACATGGATGTCAGACATATGTACCATCCTTCAAAACTTTGAGGACTCCACCCAGATGGTGAGCGGCGATGACGCCATAATTAGCTTCACCATCCTGCTGCGCTGTCTTCTGAAATGCTCTCTACTCACAATCAAAGAGGATTAGTGTTGAGCAAGCACTAAAATGCTCGGGTGCTCGAAGCTCGGGCCAAGCTCACCGTGATACTCGGGTGCTCAATTCGAGCAACGAGCCCAATGTTAGTCTATGGGAGACCCAAGCATTTTGGTGGCGGCACCCCCGGCAGTCTGTAGAAAGCCTAAAAAGTGCCCAAAACGATAGCGACAGTGTTCAAATGACACGGGGACAGCATGGGGATCGCCCCAGGAAGCATTTATGACCCCCAGGTCACTGCTGTCAACAACGTAATCAGAGGTATTAAACCACTTTTACAGGCTCACAATAAAACCGCCCCTATTTCTCCTGTGAACTTCCCCCACACTTTTCTTAGCCTGGCCTGCTTTAGCATAGCATTGGACGAGCCCACAAGAGAACCAGACTCTTCCGGTGGGCCCTGGCTCCTCCATCAGGGGAGTTGAGAGTGCCAAGGTGAGGAGCATGATGATGATGATAGAAGTTAGCATCTGCTTTGTTTTCTTGGAATGCAAGCGTAAGTGTGCAACCTGCCACCCACCCACCACCAGGCTGCAATACCATACTGCTAGCTTGCTTGCACTTGAAATTGGGCCTTTTAGGCATGTGGAGGCAGACGCCGGCCAACATGTCATGGCTGCGTCGGCGGCCTGGTATCCATATTCAGTCCCCAGCCGCCCGGCGGCCGGATGTCCACGCTCGGTCCCCAGCCGCTAGGGGGTGGCCGGGTGTCCATACTCGGTCCCCAGCCGCCCCGTGGCCGGGTGCCCACACACGGCCCCCAGCCGCCTAGGGGCGGCAGGGTGTCCATAAACAGTCCCCAGCCACCCCTATTTCTCCTGTGAACTTCCCCCACACTTTTCTTAGCCTGGCCAGCTTTAGGGCAGCATTGAACGAGCCCACCAGAGAACCAGACTCCTCCGGTGGGCCCTGGCTTCTCTATCAGGGGAATTAAGAGTGCCAAGGTGAGGAGCATGATGATGATGATAGAAGTCAGAATCTGCTTTGTTTTCTTGGAATGCAAGCGCATGTATGTAGTAGCGGCTAGGCCTGAGGTAGTCAGCGTTTTGGCGCATATCCTACCTCCTCCGAGGATTGCTGGATGTTTTCCTGATACTATCCCAGTTCTATGACTCCCGTTAAAACAAAGTTTCAGGTGATGAATGATGGATGAGGTGGTGGCAAAGGAGAAAGAGCAGGAGGAACAGGAAACATTGACATCAATATCAGGCCAGTAGTCAACCACACATGTCTTGTAGGATGTGTTTCTGTACCAAAAGGAGCGGTATGGCTACACAGTTATAGGGCATGCAGTGAGTGCAATGCCTACCAAAAATTTTGAGGTACTCCAATGCCCCTTAAAAGTGACATGGAGGTCAGAGGGCCTTAACTAAACCGTTTTTTTCCATTTATAGCAACTGGGTCTCCTGTGCACTGTTGGCCTAAGCAGTGAATGGAAGGCTATCCAAAAATTATGAGGAACTGCAATGCCCCTTGAAATAGACGTGGATTACAGCATACTAAAACCTTCTACCTATTATTGGGGAGTGGGTCTCCCTTAGTGTTCGCCTATGCATTGAAAAGCAAAAGCTGACTAAAATTAGGAGGAAATGCAATGCCCGTTGGAAGAGTCGTGGAGGTTAGAGGTAATTAAAAACAACATTTCAATGCCCCTTGGAAGAGCTGTGGAGTTCAGAGTGGTTTAACAAGACGCTTTTAATGCCCCTTGGAAGAGACGTGGAGGTCGCAGTAGCTTAACAAGACGGTTTTAATGCCCCTTGGAAGAGACGTGGAGGTCGCAGTAGCTTAACAAGATGGTTTTAATGCCCCTTAGAAGAATGGTGGAGGTCGCAATAGCTTAACAAGACGGTTTTAATGCCCTGTGGAAGAGACGTGGAGGTCGCAATAGCTTAACAAGACGGTTTTATTGCCCCTTGGAAGAATGGTGGAGGTCGCATTAGCTTAACAAGACGGTTTTAATGCCCCTTGAAAGAGACGTGGAGGTCGCAGTAGCTTAACAAGACAGTTTTAATGCCCCTTGGAAGAGACGTGGAGGTCGCAGTAGCTTAACATGACAGTTTTAATGCCCCTTGGAAGAATGGTGGAGGTCGCAGTAGCTTAACATGATGGTTTTAATGCCCCTTGGAAGAGACATGGAGGTCGCAGTAGCTTAACAAGACGGTTTTAATGCCCCTTGGAAAAGTGGTGGAGGTCGCAGTAGCTTAACAAGATGGTTTTAATGCCCCTTGGAAGAGACGTGGAGGTCGCAGTAGCTTAACAAGTTGGTTTTAATGCCCCTTGGAAGAATGGTGGAGGTCGCAGTGGAATAAAAAGACAATATCAATGCCCCTTTGAAAAGTGGTGGAGGTCGCAGTAGCTTAACAAGACGGTTTTAATGCCCCTTGGAAGAGACGTGGAGGTCGCAGTAGGTTAATAAGACTATTTTAATGCCCCTTACAAGAGCCATGCAGTACAGCATATTAAAAACATTATTCCCATTATTGGGGAGTGGGTCTCCCATAGTCTTTGCCTATGCCTTCCAAGCAAAAGCTGCCAAAAATTAGGACGGATGAACTCGAAATGCTGGCAACACGGACACGGTCACCCTGGTGGTATAGTGGTGGTGGAGGCTGAGGATAAGGAGAAGAGCAAAAAACAACCAAAATGAGGAAGCGTATACCCATGTGTGGGTGTGAAGTGGTGCATGGGAATACACGTCCGGAAATAACACAGTGGATTTGACTTTATGTTACTCTGCTGTCATTTGGTGGTGATGAGAAGTCTGGCCCAATCCAGCCCTTGTTCATTTTGATAAGGGTCAGCTTGTCAGTATTGTCAGTTGACAGGCGAGTGCGCTTATCAGTTATAATTCCCCCAGCGGCACTAAAAACACGCTCCGATAACACGCTAGCGGCAGGGCAGGCCAGGACCTCCAAGGCATACAGAGCGAGTTCATTCCAAGTGTCCAACTTGGATACCCAATAATTAAAAGGCACAGAGGAATCACGGAGGATGCTGGTACGGTCGGCAAGGTACTCCCCCACCATCTTTTGGAACTTTCCACTCCTTGTGAGAGTACCCCGCACCTCAGGGCCTGTAAGCTGGACGGGTCTCAGAAAACTGTCCCAGAATGTTGACAGTGTTCCTCTGCCTCTGCTGGATTGGAGTTGTGTCTCTCTCGCCTGTACACCTTGGTTGGTCAACGAACTGTGACCTCTGCCACTAGCGTGTTCAGATGGGAATTTTTTTAACAGTTCTGCAGCAAGGGCCTTCTGGTACTGCCACATTTTTGTAGACTTCTCTACCTCAGGAATAAGAGAGTGAAAGTTCTCCTTGTAGTGGGGGTCTAAAAGTGTCAACAACCAGTAATGACTGTCACCCAACATTTTGACAACGCGAGGGTCACGGGTAAGGCAGCGTAACATAAAGTCAGCCATGCGTGCCAGACTGGTAACGGGCAAGACTTCCGTGTCCTCACCAAGATGACGACTGACCATGCTCTCCTCCTCCTCCTCCCCCCTGTCCTCAGGCCACCCACGCTGAGCCGACTGTATGACAGTTGTACAGGTACTACCGTCTACAGCGCATGATACCAGCTCCTGTTCTTCCTCCTCCTCCTCCTCTCCCTCATTGTCCCCCAATGCACATTGGGATGAGATGAGGCTGGGCTGTGTGTAATCGCCCATTACGGCTTCTTGATCCATCTCATAATACTCTGGCTGCAATGCCTCTTCTTTAATTCTCTGCAGAGAGCGTTGCAAAAGACAGACAAGTGGGATGCTGATGCTATTGATGGCATCATCGCCACTCACCATCTTGGTAGACTCCTCAAAGTTTGTCAGGATGGTACATATGTCAGACATCCAGGTCCACTCCTGAGGTCTTATGTGTGGAGTCTGACCTGAATATCGATGGCCTTGTTGCATCTGATACTCCACAACTGCTCTGTTCTGCTCACAAATCCTTTGCAACATGTGGAGGGTAGAATTCCAACGCGTGGGGACATCACACACCAGTCGGTGTGCCGGAAGCTGCAAACGCTGCTGCAACACAGCAAGGGTGGCAGAAGTTGTAGCCGACTTCCGAAAATGAACTGACAGGCGGCGTACTTTGACGAACAGATCTGGCAACTCGGGGTACGATTTAAGAAACCGCTGAACCACGAGGTTAAGCACATGAGCCAGGCATGGTACGTGTGTGATCTCGCCTCGCCTCAGAGCCGCCACCAGGTTACGGCCTTTGTCACACACGACCATGCCTGGATGTAGGTTCAGCGGTCTCAGCCACAGATCTGCCTGCTCTTTCACAGCTGTCCACAACTCACAAGCAGTGTGAGGTTTATCACCTTAGCTTATCAGTTTCAGCACAGCCTGTTGCCGCTTGGCTGAGGCAGTACTGCAGTGCTTCCAGCTTGTAACTGATGTGGTGATATCTGAGATGGAGGCTGAACATGAGGAGGAGGGCAACTCTGACTGACATAGGGCCCACAATCCTCGGTGTGGGGAGGATGTGTTCCGTCCCAAGGTTCGACTGGGTCCCGGCTTCCACTATGTTTACCCAGTGTGCCGTCAGGGAGATGTACCGTCCCTGGCCACAAGCAGTTGTCCACGTGTCCGTTGTCAGGTGGACTCTCCCAGTAACTGCGTTGTTGAGGGCACGGCAGATGTTTTGGGACACGTGCTTGTGTAGTGCGGGGATGGCACACCGGGCAAAATAGTGTCGGCTGGGGACCGAGTACCGAGGGACGGCCACCGCCATAAGGTTGTGGAAGGATTCCATCTCCACCAGCCTAAAAAACAGCATTTCCAACTCAAGCATTTGTGAAATGTGCGAATTTAGGACTGTGGCCTGTGGAACGTTGGCTTCAAACTTGCGCTTTCGTTCAAAGGTCTGGGATATGGACAATTGAACGCTGCGGTGGGACGTGGACGTGGACGTTGATGCTGTTTCTTGAGAAACTGCCATAACAAGTGAAGACTGAGAGGAGGGGGCATCTTTGCATGCAGTATGGACAGGGGATTGCTTTGCACGCACAATAGGGGGTTCTATTACACGCACAACAGCGGAAGAAGCAGTGGTGAAACCCGCTGACACTGGTCGTGGACCCTGGGGTTCGCCCCACAAAGTCTGGTGCTTTGCTGACATGTGTCTGATCATGCTGGTGGTGGTCAGGCTGGTAGTTTTGTCACCCCTGCTGATGCTGGCATGGCAGGTGGTACAAATGGCCTTTTTGGGGTTATCAGCAGAGTCTTTAAAAAAATTCCAGACTCTGGAAGACCTACCGTTTGTACTGGCAACGTCCCTCGTGTTGGTGTTACGGGGAACTGTTGCCCGCCTTCTGTGTGCGGCTACCACACGGCTTCTTCCTGCCTGTTGGGATACTCTGCCTCCCTCCCCTTGTGTGCTGCTGGCCTCGCTCTGCGTGTCCTCCTGCCACGTTGGGTCAGTTACTAGATCATCCACCACCTCCTCCTCTTCCACTTGTGGACCTCAATCCTCCTATTCACTTCGTGGCAATTGTGTCTCGTCATCGTCCACCTCTTGTGACAAATTGCCAGCGTCGACTTCCTCTGGCCGTGGCTGTTCAAATATTTGGGCATCGCTACATGGGATCTCCTCTTCCACCACTTCAAGCAGAGCAGGCGAGGGGCACAAATATGGAAATGGACCAGTGAACAGCTCTTCAGAGTGTCCTAGTGTGGGATCAGTTGCTGTCTGACGACACTCGGCATGGTGGGAGGAAGGAGCATCAGGGTGAGGAGGAGTATGCAGTCCAGACTCACGGCTACTAAAACTTGACCGTGTGGAAGACAGACCGGAGGTGGTGGTGCCCAGGTAACTGGAAGTATTATCTGCTGTCCAATTAATAACCTGTTCACACTGATCAGTTCGCAATACTGGTGTTGTAGTGTGCTTCCCTAGTAATTCGGTCAAGAAGTGGGAGCGAGAAGATGTGGCTGTTGGTTGTGGCACATTTTCACCTTGGCCACGGCCCGGTCCTCTACACGCACCTTCACCAGAACGTCCACTTCCACGTCCCTTGCCACGCGCCTTGCCCATTGTAAATGAAGTAAAATAGCTTACACTCGCACTATCAATGGAAAAAGGGTAATAAAAAGGAGATTAGAACCGTGGAAGAGGAAAACCACAGTTCTATTTTTCTGGCCTACACCAGAATCTTTTAAATAGATATATTTGTGTCTGAACACTGAGCGAGACAGCCAATACAGAGATTTTTTACCGTGGAACTGCAAAACCACAGGTATAGGTATGTGGCCTACACCAGACTCTTTTAAACAGATATATTTCTGTCTGAACAGTCAGGGAGACACTATTACTGTTTTTTTTTACGGAAAAAATGCCAAAAGCAGGATAATACAGAGATATGACCCGTGGAACTGCAAAACCACAGTTCTATTTTTCTGGCTTACACCATACTCTTTTAAATAGATATATTTGTGTCTGAACAGTCAGGAAGACACTATTACTGTTTTTTTTTATGGAAAAAATGTCAAAAGCAGGATAATACAGAGATTTGACCCGTGGAACTGCAAAACCACAGTTCTATTTCTCTGGCCTACACCAGACAATTTTAAACAGATATATTGGTGTCTGAACAGTCAGGGAGTGTAGCGCTGGCGTCCCTGCCCTCTGCTAGGCAGGGACGCTGCTCCCCTCACCGCTCTGCTCCGTGCCCGGCGTCCTCTCCCCGCTCTGCTGTCAGCGCGCGCTCCTGCCCGGCGTCCTCTCCCCGCTCTGCTGTCAGCGCGCGCTCCGTCCCGGCGTCCTCCTCCTGCTCTGCTCTCGGCGCGCGCTCCTTCCCGGCCCCTGTGCTTAGGGCGCGCGCGCGCTCCCCTCCTCTTAAAGGGGCCGCGCGCGCCGCCCTAAAGAGTCCCCGGCCAATGGCCGGAGGACTTCATCATATAAAAGGCACCTCCTCCAAAATGGAGGTGCCCGAGCAATGTTGTTTGCACCTGTGTCTCACCTGTGCTTCAGCCCTCAGGTCCCGTTGCCAGTTACCTGCCAGTTACCTGCCAGTTACCTGCCAGTTTCCTGCTAGTTACCTGCCTGATTCCTACCTGAATACTTGTTACCTGCCTGCCTGCCTGAGGTCCGACGGTCTGCCTTACAACTCCGGTCAGTCTGTCTAAGGACCAACTTGTCCGCTCACCTGGGAGCGCACATCAGCTACCTGCCTGCTTGCCTGAGGTCCGACGGTCTGCCTTACAACTCCGGTCAGTCTGTCTATGGACCAGCTTGCCCGCTCACCTGGGAGCGCTTCTCCGCTACCTGCCTGCTTGCCAGCCCGGAGGCTCCGTTGTCACGTGCTGTGACCACCAGCTATCTCAGAGACTCTTGCCCGCTCACCTGGGAGCGCATCTCCGTTACCTGCCTGCTTGCCTGCCCGGAGGTCCCGTTGTCACGTGCGGTGACCACCAGCTATTCCTGAGACTCTTGCCCGCTCACCTGGGAGCGCTTCTCCGTTACCTACCTGCCTGCCAGCCCGGAGGTTCCGCCGTCACGTGCCGTGACCACCTGCTATTCCAGAGACTCTCGCTTGCTCACCTGGGAGCACACATCTACCATCTGCCTGCTAGCCTACCCGGAGGCTCTGCCATCACAGGTCGTACCTACCCCTTACCCAGAGACTGCCCTGATCACTTGCCGTAACTCCCTGTCCGTTCACCCAGAGACTGCCACCCGCTCCCTTACAAGGGCCGCCCCCTTGTATAGTAGCTCAGAGGTTCCGCCTCCCGGACCCGTTACAGTTTGCTCGGGCCATGGAACCCGGTGGCACCCAAGCTCCCTCGCTCTCGGACCTCTGTCTTGAACTGTCCCGTCAGAGGTCCCAACAGGAGACCATCCTGGGTCACCTGCGGAATGTTAATACTCGCCTGAACACTCTGTCTGATCCACCAACAACCTCCGCCAGTACCATGGTATCCTTTTCCGGACCCCGGCTCTCTGCACCTCCTCGCTTCGGAGGCGACTCCGTCCTGGCTCGGGGCTTCATAAATCAGTGCACCCTGCATTTTGAACTATTATCCCACCAGTTTAACTCCGACCGAGCCAAAATTGCCTTTATCATGTCCCATCTCACCGGGGAGGCCCTGGCCTGGCTAAATCCTCTATGGGAGAGAGGAGATCCCCTGGTGTCCGACTTGCCTGCCTTTCTCATGGCTTTCCGGAAAGCCTTCGACGAACCCGGACGGAGGACCTCATCCGCATCTTCTCTGCTTCGCCTCCGTCAGGGAAGCCTCACCGTGGGCCAATATGCCATACGGTTCCGTACCCTTGCCTCGGAGCTGGCCTGGGATAACGAAGCCCTGGTATCCGTCTTCTGGGAGGGTCTGTCCGGCCGTATTAAAGATGAACTTGCTGGTCGGGACATTCCTACCACTCTCGATGATCTAATAACCCTTGCCACCCGGACTGACCTACGGTTCCAGGAGCGTGCCAAAGAGGTCACCCGTGAGAGAAGGATTCCACGTCTAGCTCCTACTTTCCAGGAACCCGTCATTCCTTCCGTTTCTCCACAGGTACACTCTCCTGAGCCTATGCAGGTCGACCAGACCAAGATGGTCAAATCCCGTCAGGATTTCCGCCGTGCCGAGGGGAGCTGCTTCTACTGTGGCAGTAAGGAGCATCTGATCCGTGCCTGCCCGGAGAGGTCGGGAGAACGCCTGTATCTAGGTTCACTCAGAGGGGTCGATCTAGACAAAAATAAATCCTCTCCATCCCTGCTGTTGTCAGTCTCAATCATCTGCGGGGAGAATCGTTATTCCGAACTAGCCCAACTTGACTCTGGAGCAGCCGGAAATCTTATTTCACAGTCCCTGGTGGAGAAATTCCGCATCCCCACCAAACCTCTGGCTGTACCCTTGTCTGTTGTTGCCGTGGATGGGGGCCTCTTACCTCGTCCCATCCAATTCATCACCGAATCCATTACTCTGCAGGTGGGAATGCTGCATTCAGAGAGTATCTCCTTTCACGTTCTGCCTGGTCTCCCTCACGCCCTCTTGCTAGGTCTGCCTTGGCTCCAGAGACATGCACCCGTGCTTGACTGGCAAACCGGAGAAGTCCTTCACTGGGGACAGGCCTGTCATAAAACCTGCCTGGTTCCCGTCCATTCCGTCCGTCCCTCTCCTATCCCAGCTAATCTACCTGGACTTCCGATTCCTTATTGGTCTAGTGCTGATGTCTTTGTTAAGGAGGAGGCAGAGACATCACCACCTCATAGACCATGTGACTGCCCCATCGATCCCGCCAGAGTAATGCAGGTGGCTCCCGTGAGTCTAAATTGTCTCCCTCCTGGTAAGACGTTCGTATCGGTACCTGATCGGGAGAGAATCCTACACTGGGGTCATTCGTCTAAACTAGCTGACCACGCCGGTCGGAAAAAGACCCTCCAGCTTATTACCCGACACTACTGGTGGCCTAACCTGCACAAGGATGTTATGGACTTTGTTTCTGCCTGTGTGTCCTGCGCCCGCAACAAAGTTCCGAGACACCTGTCGGCCGGCCGCCTTCTTCCTCTGCCAGTACCTGCTGCCTCCTGGCAGCATTTAGCGATGGACCCTCCTCAATTCCGTCCTGGGGATAAAGTCTGGCTCTCGTCCAAATATGTCCGACTCAAGATCCCTTCCTATAAGTTAGGGTCTCGGTTCATCGGCCCACTGGTGGTCATCGGTCAGATCAACCCGGTAGCCTATAAATTGAAACTCCCGGCCAACTTACGGATCCCTAACTCCTTCCATGTATCTCTCCTCAAACCTGTGGTACTTAACTCTTTTTCTAAGTCTACAGGTACGCCTCCTGCTCTGGTTTCTGCTGAGGACAAGTTTGAGGTAGAGAACATTCTTGCCAGCAAAAGGGTAAGAGGAAAGACCTTTTTTCTGGTAGATTGGAGGGGGTTTGGTCCTGAGGAGAGAACGTGGGAGCCCCGGGAGAACATCCATGCCCCTCTCATCCTAGCTAAATTTCTGTCTGGCCTAAAAAAGGGGGGGCCTAAAGGGGGGGGTACTGTAGCGCTGGCGTCCCTGCCCTCTGCTAGGCAGGGACGCTGCTCCCCTCACCGCTCTGCTCCGTGCCCGGCGTCCTCTCCCCGCTCTGCTGTCAGCGCGCGCTCCTGCCCGGCGTCCTCTCCCCGCTCTGCTGTCAGCGCGCGCTCCGTCCCGGCGTCCTCCTCCTGCTCTGCTCTCGGCGCGCGCTCCTTCCCGGCCCCTGTGCTTAGGGCGCGCGCGCGCGCGCTCCCCTCCTCTTAAAGGGGCCGCGCGCGCCGCCCTAAAGAGTCCCCGGCCAATGGCCGGAGGACTTCATCATATAAAAGGCACCTCCTCCAAAATGGAGGTGCCCGAGCAATGTTGTTTGCACCTGTGTCTCACCTGTGCTTCAGCCCTCAGGTCCCGTTGCCAGTTACCTGCCAGTTACCTGCCAGTTACCTGCCAGTTTCCTGCTAGTTACCTGCCTGATTCCTACCTGAATACTTGTTACCTGCCTGCCTGCCTGAGGTCCGACGGTCTGCCTTACAACTCCGGTCAGTCTGTCTAAGGACCAACTTGTCCGCTCACCTGGGAGCGCACATCAGCTACCTGCCTGCTTGCCTGAGGTCCGACGGTCTGCCTTACAACTCCGGTCAGTCTGTCTATGGACCAGCTTGCCCGCTCACCTGGGAGCGCTTCTCCGCTACCTGCCTGCTTGCCAGCCCGGAGGCTCCGTTGTCACGTGCTGTGACCACCAGCTATCTCAGAGACTCTTGCCCGCTCACCTGGGAGCGCATCTCCGTTACCTGCCTGCTTGCCTGCCCGGAGGTCCCGTTGTCACGTGCGGTGACCACCAGCTATTCCTGAGACTCTTGCCCGCTCACCTGGGAGCGCTTCTCCGTTACCTACCTGCCTGCCAGCCCGGAGGTTCCGCCGTCACGTGCCGTGACCACCTGCTATTCCAGAGACTCTCGCTTGCTCACCTGGGAGCACACATCTACCATCTGCCTGCTAGCCTACCCGGAGGCTCTGCCATCACAGGTCGTACCTACCCCTTACCCAGAGACTGCCCTGATCACTTGCCGTAACTCCCTGTCCGTTCACCCAGAGACTGCCACCCGCTCCCTTACAAGGGCCGCCCCCTTGTATAGTAGCTCAGAGGTTCCGCCTCCCGGACCCGTTACAGGGAGACACTATTACAGTTTTTCTTATGCCAAAAAATGCCAAAAGCAGGATAATACAGAGATTTGACCCGTGGAACTGCAAAACAACAGTTCTATTTTTCTGGCCTACACTAGACTCGTTTAAACACATTTATTTGTGTCTGAACAGTCAGGGAGACACTATTACAGTTTTTCTTATGGCAAAAAATGCCAAAAGCAGGATAATACAGAGATTTGACCCGTGGAACTGCAAAACCACAGTTCTATTTCTCTGGCTTACACCAGACTCTTTTAAACAGATATATTTGTGTCTGAACAGTCAGGGAGACACTATTACTGTTTTTTTTTTGGAAAAAATGCCAAAAACAGGATAATACAGAGATTTCACCCGTGGAACTGCAAAACCAAAGTTCTATTTCTCTGGCCTACACCAGACTCGTTTAAACAGATTTATTTGTGTCTGATCAGTCAGGGAGACACTATTACTGTTTTTTTACGGAAAAAATGCCAAAAGCAGGATAATACAGAGATTTCACCCGTGGAACTGCAAAACCACAGTTCTATTTCTCTGGCCTACACCAGACTCTTTTAAACAGATATATTGGTGTCTGAACAGTCAGGGAGACACTATTACAGTTTTTTTTAAGCAAAAAATGCCAAAAGCAGGATAATACAGACATTTGACCCGTGGAACTGCAAAACCACAGTTCTATTTCTCCGACCTACACGAGACTCTTTTAAACAGATATATTGGTGTCTGAACAGTCAGGGAGACACTATTACAGTTTTTCTTACGACAAAAAATGCCAAAAGCAGGATAATACAGAGATTTGACCCGTGGAACTGCAAAACCACAGTTCTATTTCTCTGGCTTATACCAGACTCTTTTAAACAGATATATTTGTGTCTGAACAGTCAGGGAGACACTATTACTGTTTTTTTTTTACGGAAAAAATGCCAAAAGCAGGATAATACAGAGATATGACCCGTGGAACTGCAAAACCACAGTTCTATTTCTCTGGCTTACACCAGACTCTTTTAAATAGATATATTTGTGTCTGAACAGTCAGGGAGACACTATTACTGTTTTTTTTATGGAAAAATGCCAAAAGCAGGATAATACAGAGATTTCACCCGTGGAACTGCAAAACCACAGTTCTATTTCCCTGGCCTACACCAGACTCTTTTAAACAGATATATTGGTGTCTGAACAGTCAGGGAGACACTATTACAGTTTTTCTTACGGCAAAAAATGCCAAAAGCAGTATAATACAGAGATTTGACCCGTGGAACTGCAAAACCACAGTTCTATTTCTCTGGCCTACACCAGACGCTTTTAAACAGATATATTTGTGTCTGAGCAGTCAGGGAGACACTATTACTGTTTTTTTACGGAAAAAATGCCAAAAGCAGGAAAATACAGTGATTTGACCCGTGGAACGGCAAAACCACAGTTCTATTTCTCTGGCCTACACCAGACTCTTTTAAACAGATATATTGGTGTCTGAACAGTCAGGGAGACACTATTACAGCTTTTTTTACGGCAAAAAATGCCAAAAGCAGGATAATACAGAGATTTGACCCGTGGAACTGCAAAACCACAGTTCTATTTCTCTGGCCTACACCAGACTCTTTTAAACAGATATATTGGTGTCTGAACAGTCAGGGAGACACTATTACAGTTTTTCTTTTTCTTTCGACAAAAAATGCCAAAAGCAGGATAATACAGAGATTTGACCCGTGGAACTGCAAAACCACAGTTCTATTTCTCTGGCCTACACCAGACTGTTTTAAACAGATATATTGGTGTCTGAACAGTCAGGGAGACACTATTACAGTTTTTTTTATGGCAAAAAATGCCAAAAGCAGGATAATACAGAGATTTGACCCGTGGAACTGCAAAACAACAGTTCTATTTCTCTGGCCTACACTAGACTCGTTTAAACAGATTTACTTGTGTCTGATCAGTCAGGGAGACACTATTACTGTTTTTTTTTACGGAAAAAATGCCAAAAGCAGGATAATACAAAGATATGACCCGTGGAACTGCAAAACCACAGTTCTATTTCTCTGGCTTACACCAGACTCTTTTAAATAGATATATTTGTGTCTGAACAGTCAGGGAGACACTATTACTGTTTTTTTTTTAATGGAAAAAATGCCAAAAGCAGGATAGTACAGAGATTTCACCCGTGGAACTGCAAAACCACAGTTCTATTTCTCTGGCCTACACCAGACTCTTTTAACCCCTTAAGCCCCGCGGGTGGTTTGCACGTTAATGACCGGGCCAATTTTTACAATTCTGACCACTGTCACTTGATGAGGTAATTACTCTGGAACGCTTCAACGGATCCCCCTGATTCTGAGATTGTTTTTTCGTGACATATTGTACTTCATGATTGTGGAAAAATTTCTTCGATATCACTTGCGTTTATTTGTGAAAAAAACGGAAATTTGGCAAAAATTTTGAAAATTTTGCAATTTTCAAAATTTGAATTTTTAAGCCCTGAAATCAGAGCGATATGTCACACAAAAGAGTTAATAAATAACATTTCCCACATGTCTACTTTACATCAGCACAATTTTGGAACCAAAATTTTTTTTGTTAGGGAGCTATAAGGGTTAAAAGTTGACCAGTGATTTCGCATTTTTCCAACAAAATTTATAAAACCATTTTTTTTAGGGACCACATCACATTTGAAGTCACTTGGAGAGGTATTTATGACAGAAAATACCCAAAAGTGACACCATTCTAAAAACTGCACCCCTCAAGGTGCTCAAAACCACATTCAAGAACTTTATTAACCCTTCAGGTGCTTCACAGGAATTTTTTGAAAGTGGAAGAAAAAAATGAACATTTAACTTTTTTCACAAAAATGTTACTTTAGACCCAATTTTTTTTATTTTCACAGGGGTAACAAGAAAAAATGGACCCCAAAATTTGTTGTGCAATTTCCCCTGGGCACGCAGATACCCAATATTTGGGGAAGAAACACTGTTTGGGCGCACGGCAGGGCTCGGAAGGGAAGGAGCGCCATTTGACTTTTTGATTGTAAAATTTGCTTGAATAATTAGCGGACGCCATGTTGTGTTTGGAGAGCCCCTGTGTGCCCAAACTTTGGAGCTCCCCCACAAGTGACCCCATTTTGGAAACTAGACCCCCCAAGGCACCTTTCTAGATGCATAGTGAGCACTTGGAACCCCCAGGTGCTTCACAAATTGATTCGTAATAATGAAAAAGTGAAAAAAAAAACACTTTTTCATTTTTACGAATCAATTTGTGAAGCACCTAGGGGTTCCAAGTGCTCACTATGCATCTAGATAGGTGCCTTGGGGGGTCTAGTTTCCAAAATGGGGTCACTTGTGGGGGAGCTCCAATGTTTGGGCACACAGGGACTCTCTAAATGCAACATGGTATCCGCTAACAAATTGAATGGAAAATCGGCTCAAATTGTTAGCGGACACCACATTGCGTTTGGAGAGCCCCTCTGTGCCCAAACTTTGGAGCTCCCCCACAAGTGACCCCATTTTGGAAACTAGACCCCCCAAGGCACCTTTCTAGATGCATAGTGAGCACTTGGAACCCCCAGGTGCTTCACAAATTGATTCGTAATAATGAAAAAGTGAAAAAAAAACACTTTTCCATTTTTATGAATCAATTTGTGAAGCACCTGGGGTTCCAAGTGCTCACTATGCATCTAGATAGGTGCCTTGGGGGGTCTAGTTTCCAAAATGGGGTCACTTGTGGGGGAGCTCCAATGTTTGGGCACACAGGGACTCTCCAAATGCAACATGATATCCGCTAACAATTTGAGCCGACAATTTGTTAGCGGATATCATGTTGCATTTGGAGAGTCCCTGTGTGCCCAAACATTGGAGCTCCCCCACAAGTGACCCCATTTTGGAAACTAGACCCCCCAAGGCACCTATCTAGATTCACAATGAGCACTTGGAACCCCAGGTGCTTCACAAATTGATTCATAAAAATGAAAAAGTGTTTTTTTTTTCACTTTTTCATTACTACGAATCAATTTGTGAAGCACCTGGGGGTTCCAAGTGCTCACTATGCATCTAGAAAGGTGCCTTGGGGGGTCTAGTTTCCAAAATGGGGTCACTTGTGGGGGAGCTCCAAAGTTTGGGCACAGAGGGGCTCTCCAAACGCAATGTGGTGTCCGCTAACAATTTGAGCCGATTTTCCATTCAATTTGTTAGCGGATACCATGTCGCGTTTGGAGAGCCCGTGATGTGCCTAAACAGTGGAGCTCCCCCACAAGTGTCCCCATTTTGGAAACTATACCCCTCAAGGATTTTATTAAGGTGTATAGTGAACATTTTGAACCCAGAGGTACGGCACAGAATTTGTTTACATTAGGTCATCATATTGAATAAGTTGTCATTATTCTTGAGCGCAAGTGTTCGCTACTTGAGTTTGCATCGGGTACTCAGGTATGCACCATGTACAGCGTGTGCTCGAGTGACATGCTCGAGTCCCTGCTCCGCATGTTTCACGGTTATTAGACACCCAAAAAAAAACATGCGGGGATCGCTCGTGCATGGCAGGCAATCCCCGTAAAGTTTTTTGGCCGCGAAGCATATGGGACAGAGACTCGAGCATGTCACTCAAATACCCACGATACTCAATGCATACCAGAGCACCCGATGCAAACTCAAGTAGCGAGCACTTGCTCTCAACACTAGTCGCCATATCGTCATCTTTTTTTCTTACTTTTGAAAAAAATCCCAACCCCAGCCCTAGCCCCAGCACAACCCTAGCCCCAGCACAACCCTAGCCCCAGCACAACCCTAGCCCCAGCACAACCCTAGCCCCAAACCCAGCCCTAACCCTAGCCCAATCCTAACCCAAGAGTTTATTTTTGACGCCGTTCCTTGTGCTGTATAAGTGATTAGACGACTTTATTCTTCAGGTCGGTGTGATTACAGCAATGCCAGAATCATATGGGGTTTTTATGACTGACAGCTGTCACACACTAAAAGACGCATTTTTTGTAAAATCTAGTTTTTGCATCGCCATATTTTGAGAGCTATAATTTTTCCAGATTTTGGCAGACAGTCATGTGACGGCTCGTTTTTTGCGGGATGACTTGACGTTGTTATTGGTGCCATTTTCAGGCACGTGACATTTTTTGATCGCTTTCTATTCCGACTTTTGGGAGGCAGAATAAACAAAAACCAACAATTCAGGAATTGTTTTTTTTTTTTTTTTTATTATTCTGTTCTGCGTGTGGTAAAATTGATGAGGTAGCTTTATTCTTCGGGTCAGTACGTTTACAGCGGTACCACATTTGTATCATTTTTCTATGTTTTGGCGCTTATACACAATAAAAGCTATTTTATAGAAAAAAATATTTTTTAGTATCATTTTAGTCTGAGAGCTATAACTTTTTTATTTTTCGGCTGATGGAGCTGTATGGCAGCTTGTTTTTTGCGGGACGAGATGACGTTTTCAGCGGTATCATTTTTATTTATATGCGTCTTTTTGATCGCGTGTTATTCCACTTTTTGTTTGGCGGTATGGTGATAAAGCATTGTTTTTTGCTTCGTTTTTTTTTTTTTTTTTTTTACCGTGTTCACTGAAGGGGTTAACTAGTGGGACAGTTTTATAGGTCAGGTTGTTCCGGACGCGGCGATACCAAATATGTGTACTTTTATTGTTTTTTTTAAATTTTTTTTATAATAATATTTATTGATGGGTACATTATATTTTTATTTTTGGTGTATTATTTTTTTTATTTTTTTATAATATTTTTGCACTTTTTTTTTTTTTTTTTTTTTTCCACTTTCACACAGTTTATACACTTTATTACTTTGTCCCACTCTGGGACTTTCACTTTTTTTTTTCTGATCGCCTGCATGGCACAGGAATGGAGCACCATCCCTATGCCATGAAGGCTGTCAGAAGTGCACAGTGTGAAGATTGCTTGGAGATGCACTGCGCATGTCCAAGCAATCTTCCTGCTGTCTGGTGACCCGGATGTTGTCATGACGACATCGGATCGTCATGGCAACACCCGGGAAGCCTTTGCAGACTGCGCTGGAAGCCGGAAGAGGAGGTGAGTATCGCCGATCACCTCCCCTTGCCCCCGCAATGCCGCGATCGACTTCGATCGCAGCATCGCGGGGGTTAATGTGCTGGGAGCGGTGCAGGACCGCTCCCTGCACATAGTACCGGGTGTCAGCTGTGACAATCAGCTGACACCCGGCGGCGATCGCGCCCGCACAGCCTGTGAGCGCGCGCGATCGCGATGACGTACTAATACGGGTCTGGCTCTTAAGTCCCAGGGCACAGACGCGTATTAGTACGTCAGATGTTATTAAGGGGTTAAACAGATATATTGGTGTCTGAACAGTCAGGGAGACACTATTACTGTTTTTTTTTATGGAAAAATGCCAAAAGCAGGATAATACAGAGATTTCACCCGTGGAACTGCAAAACCACAGTTCTATTTCTCTGGCTTACACCAGACTCTTTTAAATAGATATATTTGTGTCTGAACAGTCAGGGAGACACTATTACTGTTTTTTTTTATGGAAAAAATGCCAAAGGCAGGATAATACAGAGATTTCACCAGTGGAACTGCAAAACCACAGTTCTATTTCTCTGGCCTACACCAGACTCTTTTGAACAGATATATTGGTGTCTGAACAGTCAGGGAGACACTATTACAGTTTTTCTTACGGCAAAAAATGCCAAAAGCAGGATAATACAGAGATTTGACCCGTGGAACTGCAAAACCACAGTTCTATTTCTCTGGCCTACACCAGACTCTTTTAAACAGATATATTGGTGTCTGAACAGTCAGGGAGACACTATTACAGTTTTTCTTTCGACAAAAAATGCCAAAAGCAGGATAATACAGAGATTTGACCTGTGGAACTGCAAAACCACATTTCTATTTCTCTGGCCTACACCAGACTGTTTTAAACAGATATATTGGTGTCTGAACAGTCAGGGAGACACTATTACAGTTTTTTTTACGGCAAAAAATGCCAAAAGCAGGATAATACAGAGATTTGACCCGTGGAACTGCAAAACAACAGTTCTATTTCTCTGGCCTACACTAGACTCGTTTAAACAGATTTATTTGTGTCTGATCAGTCAGGGAGACACTATTACTGTTTTTTTTTACGGAAAAAATGCCAAAAGCAGGATAATACAGAGATATGACCCGTGGAACTGCAAAACCACAGTTCTATTTCTCTGGCTTACACCAGACTCTTTTAAACAGATATATTTGTGTCTGAACAGTCAGGGAGACACTATTACTGTTTTTTTTTAATGGAAAAAATGCCAAAAGCAGGATAGTACAGAGATTTCACCCGTGGAACTGCAAAACCAAAGTTCTATTTCTCTGGCCTACACCAGACTCTTTTAAACAGATATATTGGTGTCTGAACAGTCAGGGAGACACTATTACTGTTTTTTTTTATGGAAAAATGCCAAAAGCAGGATAATACAGAGATTTCACCCGTGGAACTGCAAAACCACAGTTCTATTTCTCTGGCTTACACCAGACTCTTTTAAATAGATATATTTGTGTCTGAACAGTCAGGGAGACACTATTACTGTTTTTTTTTATGGAAAAAATGCCAAAAGCAGGATAATACAGAGATTTCACCAGTGGAACTGCAAAACCACAGTTCTATTTCTCTGGCCTACACCAGACTCTTTTAAACAGATATATTGGTGTCTGAACAGTCAGGGAGACACTATTACAGTTTTTTTTTACGGCAAAAAATGCCAAAAGCAGGATAATACAGAAATTTGACCCGTGGAACTGCAAAACCACAGTTCTATTTCTCTGGCCTACACTAGACTCTTTTAAACAGATTTATTTGTGTCTGATCAGTCAGGGAGACACTATTACTGTTTTTATTTATGGAAAAAATGCCAAAAGCAGGAAAATACGGAGATATGACCCGTGGAACTGCAAAACCACAGTTCTATTTCTCTGGCTTACACCAGACTCTTTTAAATAGATTTATTTGTGTCTGAACAGTCAGGGACAAAAAAGGAATAGTCGGCACTCCGTATAGCTAGGGTGGTGCACGTGGAAAACAATCTCTGTAGAGAAAGAAAATCCCGGCACTCACGTGTTGATAATCAGTTGATTTATTCCACAACTCATACAAGACGTTTCAGCCTGTCCAAGGCTTTTGACAATTGAAAAAAGCCTTGGACAGGCTGAAACGTCTTGTATGAGTTGTGAAATAAATCAACTGATTATCAACACGTGAGTGCCGGGATTTTCTTTCTGAACAGTCAGGGAGACACTATTACTGTTTTTTTTTATGGAAAAAATGCCAAAAGCAGGATAATACAGAGATTTCACCCGTGGAACTGCAAAACCACCGTTCTATTTCTCTGGCCTACACCAGACTCTTTTAACCCCTTAAGACCCGCGGGTGGTTTGCACGTTAATGACCAGGCCAATTTTTACAATTCTGACCACTGTCACTTTATGAGGTAATTACTCTGGAACGCTTCAACGGATCCCCCCGATTCTCAGATTGTTTTTTCGTGACATATTGTACTTCATGATTGTGGAAAAATTTCTTCGATATCACTTGCGTTTATTTGTGAAAAAAATGGAAATTTGGCGAAGATTTTGAAAATTTTGCAATTTTCAAAGTTTGAATTTTTAAGCCCTGAAATCAGAGCGATATGTCACACAAAAGAGTTAATAAATAACATTTCCCACATGTCTACTTTACATCAGCACAATTTTGGAACCAAAATTTTTTTTTGTTAGGGAGCTATAAGGGTTAAAAGTTGACCAGCGATTTCTCATTTTTCCAACAAAATTTACAAAACCATTTTTTTAGGGACCACATCACATTTGAAGTCACTTTGAGAGGTCTTTATGACAGAAAATACCCAAAAGTGACACCATTCTAAAAACTGCACTCCTCACGGTGCTCAAAACCACATTCAAGAACTTTATTAACCCTTCAGGTGCTTCACAGGAATTTTTTGAATGTGGAAGAAAAAAATGAACATTTAAGTTTTTTCACAAAAATGTTACTTTAGACCCAATTTTTTTTATTTTCACAGGGGTAACAAGAAAAAATGGACCCCAAAATTTGTTGTGCAATTTCCCCTGGGCATGCAGATACCCAATATTTGGGGAAAAAACACTGTTTGGGCGCACGGCAGGGCTTGGAAGGGAAGGAGCGCCATTTGACTTTTTGATTGTAAAATTTGCTTGAATAATTAGCGGACGCCATGTTGTGTTTGGAGAGCCCATGTGTGCCCAAACTTTGGAGCTCCCCCACAAGTGACCCCAGTTTGGAAACTAGACCCCCCAAGGCACATTTCTAGATGCATAGTGAGCACTTGGAACCCCCAGGTGCTTCACAAATTGATTCGTAAAAATGAAAAAGTGAAAAAAAAAACACTTTTTCATTTTTATGAATCAATTTGTGAAGCACCTGGGGTTCCAAGTGCTCACTATGAATCTAGATAGGTGCCTTGGGGGGTCTAGTTTCCAAAATGGGGTCACTTGTGGGGGAGCTCCAATGTTTGGGCACACAGGGACTCTCCAAATGCAACATGATATCCGCTAACAATTTGAATGAAAAATTGGCTCAAATTGTTAGCGGACACCACGTTGCGTTTGGAGAGCCCCTCTGTGCCCAAACTTTGGAGCTCCCCCACAAGTGACCCCATTTTGGAAACTAGAACCCCCAAGGCACCTTTCTAGATGCATAGTGAGCACTTGGAACCCCCAGGTGCTTCACAAATTGATTCGTAAAAATGAAAAAGTGAAAAAAAAAACACTTTTTCATTTTTATGAATCAATTTGTGAAGCACCTGGGGTTCCAAGTGCTCACTATGAATCTAGATAAGTGCCTTGGGGGGTCTAGTTTCCAAAATGGGGTCACTTGTGGGGGAGCTCCAAAGTTTGGGCACACAGGGGCTCGCCAAACACAACTTGGTGTCCGCTAACAATTTGAGCCGACAATTTGTTAGCGGATATCATGTTGCATTTGGAGAGTCCCTGTGTGCCCAAACATTGGAGCTCCCCCACAAGTGACCCCATTTTGGAAACTAGACCCCCCAAGGCACCTATCTAGATTCATAGTGAGCACTTGGAACCCCAGGTGCTTCACAAATTGATTCATAAAAATGAAAAAGTGTTTTTTTTTTCACTTTTTCATTTTTACAAATCAATTTGTGAAGCACCTGGGGGTTCCAAGTGCTGACTATGCATCTAGATAGGTGCCTTGGGGGGTCTAGTTTCCAAAATGGGGTCACTTGTGGGGGAGCTCCAAAGTTTGGGCACACAGGGGCTCGCCAAACGCAACATGGTGTCCGCTAACAATTTGAGCCGACAATTTGTTAGCGGATATCATGTTGCATTTGGAGAGTCCCTGTGTGCCCAAACATTGGAGCTCCCCCACAAGTGACCCCATTTTGGAAACTAGACCCCCAAGGCACCTATCTAGATTCATAGTGAGCTCTTGGAACCCCAGGTGCTTCAGAAATTGATTCATAAAAATGAAAAAGTGTTTTTTTTTTCACTTTTTCATTTTTACGAATCAATTTGTGAAGCACCTGGGGGTTCCAAGTGCTCACTATGCATCTAGATAGGTGCCTTGGGAGGTCTAGTTTCCAAAATGGGGTCACTTGTGGGGGAGTTCCAAAGTTTGGGCACACAGGGGCTCGCCAAACGCAACATGGTGTCCGCTAACAATTTGAGCCGACAATTTGTTAGCGGATATCATGTTGCATTTGGAGAGTCCCTGTGTGCCCAAACATTAGAGCTCCCCCACAAGTGACCCCATTTTGGAAACTAGACCCCCCAAGGCACCTATCTAGATTCATAGTGAGCACTTGGAACCCCAGGTGCTTCAGAAATTGATTCATAAAAATGAAAAAGTGTTTTTTTTTCACTTTTTCATTTTTACGAATCAATTTGTGAAGCACCTGGGGGTTCCAAGTGCTCACTATGCATCTAGATAGGTGCCTTGGGGGGTCTAGTTTCCAAAATGGGGTCACTTGTGGGGGAGCTCCAAGGTTTGGGCACACAGGGGCTCTCCAAACGCAACATGGCATCCGCTAACAATTTGAGCCGATTTTCCATTCAATTTGTTAGCGGACACCATGTCGCGTTTGGAGAGCCCGTGATGTGCCTAAACAGTGGAGCTCCCCCACAAGTGTCCCCATTTTGGAAACTATACCCCTCATGGATTTTATTAAGGTGTATAGTGAACATTTTGAACCCAGAGGTACGGCACAGAATTTGTTTACATTAGGTCATCATATTGAATAAGTTGTCATTATTCTTGAGCGCAAGTGCTCGCTACTTGAGTTTGCATCGGGTACTCAGGTATGCACCATGTACAGCGTGTGCTCGAGTGACATGCTCGAGTCCCTGCTCCGCATGTTTCACGGTTATTAGACACTCAAAAAAAAACATGCGGGGATCGCTCGTGCATGGCAGGCAATCCCCGTAAAGTTTTTTGGCCGCGAAGCATATGGGGCAGAGACTCGAGCATGTCACTCAAATACCCACGATACTCAATGCATACCAGAGCACCCGATGCAAACTCAAGTAGCGAGCACTTGCTCTCAACACTAGTCGCCATATCGTCATCTTTTTTTCTTACTTTTGAAAAAAATCCCAACCCCAGCCCTAACCCTAGCACAACCCTAGCCCCAGCACAACCCTAGCCCCAGCACAACCCTAGCCCCAGCACAACCCTAGCCCCAAACCCAGCCCTAGCCCAATCCTAACCCAAGAGTTTATTTTTGGCGCCGTTCCTTGTGCGGTATAAGTGATTAGACGACTTTATTCTTCGGGTCGGTGTGATTACAGCAATGCCAGAATCATATGGGGTTTTTATGACTGACAGCGGTCACACACTAAAAGACGCATTTTTTGTAAAATCTAGTTTTTGCATCGCCATATTTTGAGAGCTATAATTTTTCCAGATTTTGGCAGACAGTCATGTGACGGCTCGTTTTTCGCGGGATGACTTGACGTTGTTATTGTTACCATTTTCAGGCACGTGACATTTTTTGATCGCTTTCTATTCCGATTTTTGGGAGGCAGAATAAACAAAAACCAACAATTCAGGAATTGTTTTTTTTTTTTTTTTTTTATTCTGTTCTGCGTGTGGTAAAATTGATAAGGCAGCTTTATTCTTCGGGTCAGTACGTTTACAGCGGTACCACATTTGTATAATTTTTCTATGTTTTGGCGCTTATACACAATAAAAGCTATTTTATAGAAAAAAATATTTTTTAGCATCTCTTTATTCTTAGAGCTATAACTTTTTTATTTTTTGGCTGATGGAGCTGTATGGCGGCTTGTTTTTTGCAGGACGAGATGACGTTTTCAGCGATATCATTTTTATTTATATGCGTCTTTTTGATCGCGTGTTATTCCACTTTTTGTTTGGTGGTATGGTGATAAAGCATTGTTTTTTGCTTCGTTTTTTTTTTTTTTTTTTTTACCGTGTTCACTGAAGGGGTTAACTAGTGGGACAGTTTTATAGGTCAGGTTGTTCCGGACGCGGCGATACCAAATATGTGTACTTTTATTGTTTTTTTTTTTTTTTTTTTTATAATAATATTTATTGATGGGTACATTATATTTTTATTTTTGGTGGATTATTTTTTTTATTTTTTTTTTATATTTTTGCAAATGTTTTTTTTTTTTTTTTTTTCACTTACTGACAGTTTATACACTTTATTACTTTGTCCCACTCTGGGACTTTCACTTTTTTTTTTCTGATCGCCTGCATGGCACAGGAATGCAGCACCATCCCTATGCCATGTAGGCTGTCAGCGGTGCACAATGTGAAGATTGCTTGGAGATGCACTGCGCATGTCCAAGCAATCTTCCTGCTCTCTGGTGACCCGGATGTTGTCATGACGACATCGGGTCGTCATGGCAACACCCGGGAAGCCTTTGCAGACTGCGCTGGAAGCCGGAAGAGGAGGTGAGTATCGGTGATCACCTCCCCTTGCCCCCGCAATGCCGCGATCGATTTCGATCGACTTCGATCGCAGCATAGCGGGGGTTAATGTGCTGGGAGCGGTGCAGGACCGCTCCCTGCACATAGTACCGGGTGTCAGCTGTGACAATCAGCTGACACCCGGCGGCGATCGCGCCCGCACAGCCTGTGTGCGCGCGCGATCGCCATGACGTACTAATACGGGTCTGGCTCTTAAGTCCCAGGGCACAGACGCGTATTAGTACGTCAGATGTTGTTAAGGGGTTAAACAGATATATTGGTGTCTGAACAGTCAGGGAGACACTATTACTGTTTTTTTTTATGGAAAAAATGCCAAAAGCAGGATAATACAGAGATTTGACCCGTGGAACTGCAAAACCACAGTTCTATTTCTCTGGCCTACACCAGACTCTTTTAAACAGATATATTTGTGTCTGAACAGTCAGGGAGACACTATTACAGTTTTTTTTTATGGAAAAAATGCCAAAAGCAGGATAATACAGAGATTTGACCCGTGGAACTGCAAAACTACAGTTCTATTTCTCTGGCCTACACCAGACTCTTTTAAATAGATATATTTGTGTCTGAACAGTCAGGGATACACTATTACTGTTTTTTTTATGGAAAAAATGCCAAAAGCAGGATAATGCAGAGATTTGAACCGTGGAACTGCAAGACCACAGTTCTATTTCTCTGGCCTACACCAGACTCTTTTAAACAGATATATTGGTGTCGGAACAGTCAGGGAGACACTATTACAGTTGTTTTTTACGGCAAAAAATGCCAAAAGCAGGATAATACAGAGATTTGACCCGTGGAACTGCAAAACCACAGTTCTATTTCTCTGGCCTACACTAGACTCTTTTAAACAGATTTATTTGTGTCTGATCAGTCAGGGAGACACTATTACTGTTTTTTTTATGGAAAAAATGGCAAAAGCAGGATAGTACAGAAATATGACCCGTGGAACTGCAAAACCACAGTTCTATTTCTCTGGCTTACACCAGACTCTTTTAAATAGATATATTTGTGTCTGAACAGTCAGGGAGACACTATTACTGTTTTTTTAAATGAAAAAAATGAGAAAAGCAGGCTAATACAGAGATTTGACCCGTGGAACTGCAAAACCACAGTTCTATTTCTCTGGCCTACACTAGACTCTTTTAAACAGATATATTTGTGTCTGAACAGTCAGGGAGACACTATTACTGTTTTTTTTTACGGAAAAAATGCCAAAAGCAGGAAAATATAGAGATTTGAACCGTGGAACTGCAAAACCACAGTTCTATTTCTCTGGCCTACACCAGACTCTTTTAAACAGATATATTGGTGTCTGAACAGTCAGGGAGACACTATTACAGCTTTTTTTTTATGGAAAAAATGCCAAAAGCAGGATAATACAGAGATTTCACCCGTGGAACTGCAAAACCACAGTTCTATTTCTCTGGCCTACACCAGACTCTTTTAAACAGATATATTGGTGTCTGAACAGTCAGGGAGACACTATTACTGTTTTTTTAATGGAAAAAATGCCAAAAGCAGGATAATACAAAGATTTCACCCGTGGAACTGCAAAACCACAGTTCTATTTCTCTGGCCTACACCAGACTCTTTTAAACAGATATATTGGTGTCTGAACAGTCAGGGAGACACTATTACTGTTTTTTTTTACGGCAAAAAATGCCAAAAGCAGGATAATACAGAGATTTGATCCGTGGAACTGCACAACCACAGTTCTATTTGTCTGGCCTACATCAGACTATTTTAAACAGATATATTGGTGTCTGAACAGTCAGGGAGACACTATTACCGTTTTTTTTTACGGCAAAAAATGGCAAAAGCAGGATAATACAGAGATTTGACCCGTGGAACTGCAAAACCACAGTTCTATTTCTCTGGCCTACACCAGACTCTTTTAAACAGATATATTGGTGTCTGAACAGTCACAGACACACTCAATTTTTTTTTTGGGGGGGGGAAATACCAAAAGGTTAATAAGACGCGTATTTGTACAGTCTGACTGAGGGGAAAAAAAATACAGTATTTAGTTGAAAAAAAAAAGGATTTTTCCTGGCCCCTGAGAACGGGGAATAAGTCTAGCAATTTGACCAACAGGAGCACACAGGACTGTAATGCAGCGTTTGTTGGTATAACCACTGCGTCTCCTATATGGCCTGCCTGCCTGATATCTGGGATGGATATTATTCCTGAGAAGGACTGTTTGTTTGATTTGGCAGGCTTTAGAGACCCTACACTACCTATTTCGCACTATATATCTCTGCCTAACTCAGCAGCACTCTCCCTACACTGTCTGTTCCGGCGCGACTGTGTCCAAGATGGCAGCGCCCGGTTTTAAATACTCGAGGTGAGCTGTGCGGCCAGCCAATCACTGTAATGCCCACAAACAACATGGCTGCGGCATTACAGTGACTGGCTGGCAATCCCTGCATGTTCATTGGCTGTGTAAAGAGCGCCAAACGTGCAGGGCAGAGACCCGAGCTCCCGCCCGAGTACCCCGGAAATGCTCGGTGCTCGCCGAACATCCCGAATAGTGAGATGCTCGGGCGAGTACTGAGCAGTGTCGAGCATGCTCGCTCAACACTAAAGAGGATGCATTGCAGGCGGAGCACGATGAGTTGGAGCAAGGAACCATACAGAGTGATTACACACAGCCCAGCCTCATCTCATCCCAATGTGGATTGGGTGACAATGAGGAAGAGGAGGAGGAGCTAGTTTCATGCGCTATAGACGGTACTACCTGTACAACTGTCATACCGTCTGATCAGCGTGGATGGCCTGAGGACAGGGAAGAGGAGGAGGAGATCATGGTCAGTCGTCCTCTTGGTGAGGACATGGAAGTCTTGCCTGTTAGCAGTCTGGCACACATGGATGAGTTTATGTTACGCTGCCTTTCTCGTGACCCTCGCGTTCTCCAAATTTTGGGTGACAGTCATTACTGGTTGGTGACACTTCTAGACCCACGCTACAAGGAGAACTTTCTGTCTCTTATTCTCGAGGGGGACAGGTCTACTAAAATGGGGCAGTACCAGAAGGCCCTTGTTGCGGAATTATTAAAAAAATTCCCATCTGAAAACGCTGGCGGCAGAGGTCACAGTTCGTTGGACAACCAAGGAGTGCAGGCGAGAGAAACACAACTCCAATACAGCAGAGGCAGAGAAACACTGTCAAAGTTCTGGGACAGTTTTCTCAGACCCTCCCATCGCACAGACCCTGAGGCGCGGGATACTCTCACAAGGAGTGCAAAGTTTGGGAAGGTGGTGTGGGAGTACCTTGCCGACCGTACCAACGTCTTCTGTGATTCCTCTGTGCCTTATAATTACTGGGTATCCAAGCTGGGCATGTGGAATGAACTGGCTCTCTACGCCTTTGGAGTTCCTGGCCTGCCCTGCCACTGGCGTTTTATCAGAGTGGGTTTTTAGTGCCGCCGGTGGAATTACAACCGATAGGCGCATCCGCCTGTCAACTGAAAAATGCTGACAGGCTGACTCTTATAAAAATGAACAAGGGCTGGATTGGGCCAGACTTCTCAACACCACCGAATGATAGCTGCGTAACCTAAATGCAAAAACAGTGTCTTTTTTTGGGAGCTCTAAATGTATTCCCATGCACCTCTGTCTTCACACCCAGACATGGGTGTACGCTTCCTGATTTTGTCCATTTGCTCTTGTCCTCCTCCTTCACCTCATCCTCCATCACCATATCATTCACCACCATATCTACTATATCACCTCCTCTACATCTCTTCCAAGAGGAATTGGAATGCCACCAAATTTTTGGCAGCTTTTGCATTCACTGCATAGGCAAACACTATGGGAAACCCACTTACCAATAATGGGAACATTGTTTTTAGGAGGTTCTCTGACCTCTACGTCTCTTCCAAGGGGAATTGGAGTGCCTCCAAATTTATGGCAGCTTTTGCATTCACTGCATAGGCAAACAGTATAGGAGACCCACTTCCTAATAATGGGAACACTGTTTTTAGGAGTCTCTCCGACCTCTACGTCTCTTGCAACGGCATTGGAGTTCCTCCAAATTTTTGGCAGCTGTTGCTTCACTGCATAGGCAAATTCTAATGGGAATTTGTCATTCCTGTGGCCCTGCTCTATGTGTCTTTAAATTGGTAGTGGGGTTTTTCCTAAATTTTGTCAGCCGTTGGACTCACTGCATACCCTATAACTGTATAGCACACCCGCTCCTTTGTAATGGAAACATGTCATTACTGTGGCCCTGCTCTATGTGTCTTTAAATTGTTAGTGGGGTTTTTCCCAAATTTTGGCAGCCCTTGCAGTCACAGCATGGGCATTAGCACTATAGGACAACCGTTCCTTTATAATGGGAACATTTTTTTACTGAGACCCTCCTCTATGTCTCTTCAAAGGAGTATTGGGTTGCGTCCGAATTTTTGGAAGCCCTTGCAGTCACTGCATATGCAATAACAGTATAGGAGACCTACTCGTTAATAATTGGAACAACAAAGCATAGCCGGTTGATGGCTCTCTAACAATAGCGGGGGCTGACTGCTGGCCCTTTAATAATAGTAAGAGCCACCTGATGGCCCTATAAAAATAGGCTTTGTGACTTTCAGAGTCAATCCATCATAAATGAAACAGGAAGTGTCTGATGATGTATCACACACCACATGGCCAGATAAGGTTATAAAATGTTAAAATGACATTTCCCGGTGAATGCATTTGTCTTTAAAAATAACCTAAAAAAAAAACCAGTAGGATCTTTCTTTAGAATAAAAACCAGAGTTGCCATTGTAAACTCAATGTAATCACATTGTTCAGCGCCCCCTCCTGTTTGGCCTCCATCTCCGAAATAACCACATCAGTCACAAGCTGAAAGTACTGCAACACTGCCTTGGCCAAGCGGCAACAGGCTGTGCTGAAAATAACATGCTTAATGCTTAGGTGACAAACCGCCCAGCGCTGCAGAGTTGTTGAAAGCTGTAACACAGCTGCCTGATCAGTGGCTCTCACCGCTGAACATACAGCCAAGCATGGTCGTGTGTGACAATGGCGAAGCCTGGTGACAGAGAAATGACAGCCGGAGTAGACATGGTTTCCCTCTATGCCAGTCCTTTCACCGAGCTAAAGAATATGGCTGTGGTGAAATAC
The DNA here is from genome assembly GCF_046119375.1 of Phyllobates terribilis. NCBI lineage: Eukaryota > Metazoa > Chordata > Amphibia > Anura > Dendrobatidae > Phyllobates > Phyllobates terribilis. Next base: position 188,473,294 of record NW_027362763.1, read on the forward strand.
AACTCACACTGAGAAGCAGTTTAAAACTGAAAAACATTGGGCCCACCAGAAGATTTGATTCTGAGGGCTCACCTTTCTCCCCCTCTCAAGAGCCCCATAGCTGCTGCAAAGTTTGCGCTATCATGAACTCTCCTGATGGAGAAGCCAGGGCCCACCAGAGGATTCTCTGGTGGGACTTTCCAACCCTGCCGAGAGGCAGTCCTGGCTAAGAAAAGTGTGTGGAAAGGTTCCCGAACACTCTATGACTCTTTTTTTACTGAGGTGGAAACCCACGCAAACACAGGGAGAACATACAAAATCCTTGCAGATGTTGTCCTTGCTGGGATTGGAACCCAGGATCCCAGCGCTGCAAGGCTTCAGTGCTAACCACAGAGCCAATGTGCTGCCGTTCACCCTCTGATATCTAACAGGCTGGAGAAACTTGCACCTACTGCCACTCTATCTTCAGCTCCTTTGTGAGAAACGAATGTATTTGGGCAGCCACTCAGTCTACCAAGTACAATTCCTGAAAAGGAAATTGGGGATGGCTTCGCTACTGGTACTGGGGGCACTGTTACTTCCATGGCATTGTACCATAGTTCACTGGAAATATTACAGGCTAGTAGGAGGCAAGCAGATTCTCGCAGAAAAGTACCAGCAGTAATGTCCAGGGACCCTTGCTTGTGGAAGGCAGAGACGATACCGGGAGAAATAGTGGCAGATGGGGACCGAGTATGGACATACGGCCGCCGCCGGCATGAAGTTGTGAAAAGCTTCCGCCTCCACGAGCCTAAAAGGCCACATTTCAAGTGCAAGCAGCTTTATAGGACTTCCTGAGAGAAATGGCAGCTGGAGTAGATACGGTTTCCCAAAAGTCAGTCCTTTCATCAAACTAAAAAATATGACTGTAGTGAAATACAACTCACCGACAAGCTGTGGACTGGCTCTGTACCGTCCCTGGCCACATTCACTTGACCACGTGTTTTTGGTTAGGCGGTCCTTCCCAGTAAGTAAACTGGGGAGGGCACGGGTAATGTTGTGGGACCCGTGCTTGTGGAAGGTGGAGACGACACCGGGACAAATAGTGGTGGCTGGGGACCGAGTATGGACACTCGGTCGCCGCCATAAGGTTGTGGACAGATTCCACCTCCACGAGCATAAAAGGCCACATTTCAAGTGCAAGCAGCTGTCAAAAATTTGGCAGTATAGTATTGCAGCCTGTGGGTAGGTGGGTGGCTGGATGCATACTGAATGGGGTGGGGACAAGTGAACGCTGCACTGGTACAAGGACATGGACGGTGATTGTTGCAAGTCGGCAATGACAGGTGCATGGCGGGAGGCATCTTCGCATGCGCCAAGGATCATTTATGATTGCCACACTTTTAGGCAGTGACCTGGGAGTCATACAGTGGTGGCCAAAAGTATTGGCACCCCTGCAATTCTGTCAGATAATACTCAGTTTCTTCCTGAAAATGATTGCAATCACAAATTCTTTGGTATTATTATCTTCATTTAATTTGCTTGCAAGGAAAAAACACAAAAGAGAATGAAGCAAAAATCAAATCATTGATCATTTCACACAAAACTCCAAAAATGGGCCAGACAAAAGTATTGGCACCCTCAGCCTAATACTTGGTTGCACAACCTTTAGCCAAAATACCTGCGAACAACCGCTTCCAGTAACCATCAATGAGTTTCTTACAATGCTCTGCTGGAATTGTAGACCATTCTTCTTTGGCAAAGAGCTCCAGGTCCCTGATATTTGAAGGGTGCCTTCTCCAAACTGCCATTTTGAGATCTCTCCACAGGTGTTCTATGGGATTCAGGTCTGGACTCATTGCTGGCCACCTTAGAAGTCTCCAGTGCTTTCTCTCAAACCATTTTATAGTGCTTTTCGAAGTGTGTTTTGGGTCATTGTCCAGCTGGAAGACCCATGACCTCTGAGGGAGACCCAGCTTTCTCACACTGGGCCCTACATTATGCTGCAAAATTTGTTGGTAGTCTTCAGACTTCATAATGCCATGCACACGGTCAAGCAGTCCAGTGCCAGAGGCAGCAAAGCAACCCCAAAACATCAGGGAACCTCCACCATGTTTGACTGTAGGGACCGTGTTCTTTACTTTGCATGCCTCTTTTTTTTTCCTGTACACTCTATGTTGATGATTTTTCCCAAAAAGCTCTACTTTTGTCTCATCTGACCAGAGAACTTTCTTCTAAAATGTTTTATGCTTTCTCAGGTAAGTTTTGGCAAACTCCAGCCAGGCTTTTTTATGTCTCGGGGTAAGAAGTGGGGTCTTCCTGGGTATCCTACCATACAGTCCCTTTTTATTCAGACGCCGACGGATAGTACGGGTTGACACTGTTGTACCCTCGGACTGCAGGGCAGCTTGAACTTGTTTGGATGTTAGTCGAGGTTCTTTATCCACCATCCGCACAATCTTGCGTTGAAATCTCTCGTCAATTTTTCTTTTCCGTCCACATCTAGGGAGGTTAGCCACAGTGCCATGGGCTTTAAACTTCTTGATGACACTGCGCACGGAAGACACAGGAACATTCAGGTCTTTGGAGATGGACTTGTAGCCTTGAGATTGCTCATGCTTCCTCACAATTTGGTTTCTCAAGTCCTCAGACAGTTCTTTGGTCTTCTTTCTTTTCTCCATGATCAATGTGGTACACACAAGGACACAGGACAGAGGTTGAGTCAACTTTAATCCATGTTAACTGGCTGCAAGTGTGATTTAGTTATTGCCAACACCTGTTAGGTGCCACAGGTAAGTTACAGGTGCTGTTAATTACATGAATTAAAGAAGCATCACATTATTTTTCAAACAGTGCCAATACTTTTGTCCACCCCCTTTTTTAGGTTTGGTGTGGAATTATATCCAATTTGGATTTAGGACAATTCTTTTTGTGTTTTTCATTGAAGACAAATTAAATGAAGATAATAATACCAAAGAATTTGTGATTGCAATCATTTTCAGGAAGAAACTGAGTATTATGTGACAGAATTGCAGGGGTGCCAATACTTTTGGCCACCACTGTAGATGCTTCCAGGGATCTTCTCCATGCTGTTCCCATGTCTTTTCAGCACTGTATGCATGTGTCTGATGATGTGTCACACACCACATAGCCAGATAAGGTTTTAAAATGTTAAAATGACATTTCCCGGTGAATGCATTTGTCTTGGTTGAAAGCAATGCAAAAGTGCAAAAACGCATCAAAAACACTACATGTGAACATAGCCCAAGGTGTGGAGGAGCATTTTTTTTTGTATATTTATTTAGCCTTATATACAAGTCATTACCCTGGAAAGGATGTTCCTTAACATATTTCCCAGGAAAATTTTGTTTTTGTTTTATTGTGAGTCTGTAAAAGTGGCGTAATACCTCTGACAACGTTGTTGACAGCAGTAACCTGGGAGTCAAAAATGCTTCCAGGGGTCTTCCCCATGCTGTTCCCATGTCATTTGAGCACTGTTCCCATCGACTTGGGCAATTTTTAGGCCCTCAACAAACCGCTGGGGAGAGCCGCCTGAAAAATGCTCGAGTTTCCCATAGACTTACATTGGGCTCGTTGCTCGGGTCGAGCACCCGAGCATTCCAATTTGCTCGACCCGAGCATCGAGCACCCGAGCATTTTAGTGCTCGCCCATCACTAGTTCATACTTATCTGCCACCTGGATTGTATCCTTGCTTTTAGCTTGGTTGTTTTTTCCCACCCTTGTACAATCAAATTCTTGATCAATCTAATTGACAAAGCAGTAGCTAAAAATATTCTAAATAAAAATGAAAAGAGTTCTCTAATCAAGTTTCCCTACAATTTATTTTTATTATCATTTACCAAAAATCTACAAGAGCCTTACAAATCCCTCGGCTGACCCATTATTTCAGTCATTGAATCCTTCTTCAGTAACCTGTCCTCTTACATTGACAAGATCATGAAGTTTAGGGACTCAACGCATCTCATTGGCATCCTCTGTGAAATTGAGTGGAATAACTTGTATATATTTTTTTAAATGGATGTACGGTATCTGCCTTATATGCAAATATTGAACACAATATTGGATTACTTGGTTTGAGGAATTTTTATCAAGAGATTCAACACTTCCAGGTGACAAAAAGAATGTATTATGTCAGGGTTGTCCTTTATTCTTAAAAATAATTACCTCACTTTCCTGGGAAAGTTCTTTTATTAAATGTGTGGGACAGCGATGGGCTCCTGGGTGGCACCGAAATATGAAAACTCTTTATGGGCTTGTTTGAAGAAGCCTTTTTTTCTAATAACCCACTAGCTAAAACTATAGTTCTGTATAAACGGTTTATTGATGACCTTTTCTTTATCTGGAACAATTTCCAGGATAGTATAGAGTCCTTCGTTAATAGTCTTAATGACAACAGCTGGGGCATTTCCTTCTCTTACAGCCATAATACATATTCCATAGATTTTTGGGAAATCACAATATTTCAGTTGAATCAAGGTATTTATACCAAAACCTTTTTTTAAAAAGGTATACGCTAATAGTTATATTCACTATAATAGAAGTCACTATCATAAATGACTAAGAAATATCCCTGTCAATCAATTCAAGAGAATTCAAAAAAATTGTACGTTAGATTCAAATTTTTTGGTCCACACCAACATTTTAGACAGAAGATTTCATGAACTGAACGATCCTGAAGGGCTAATAAGACAATTCTTCAAAGATACGAAGGATATTAATCAAGAGAGGTTTTTAAATAAAACAATAAAATCCACATCCAATAGGCATGAGTTAAATTTAATTACTACTTTTAGTGCAACCACAAAAGGATACGTGATATCCTACAGGAACACTGATGTATTTTGCTGTGTGATTATGTATTGAGTGCACATCTCCCTAGAAATCCAGCACTGATTTTTCGGAGGGTTCCTACAATTAGACATATAATAGCACGCAGTCGGCTACATATCCGAAAAGGGAACTGCAAAAATCCTTCTATAATTAGAGAATCACAGAATGTGGTGTTTAAATGTAACGTGACTTAGTGTCTGTGCTGTAAATCTATCACACACTGATGTACAGAGTTCTCCACAAGCACAAAGGATTTTTTTCCTATAAAAGGCTTTCTCACCCATCAAACTAGTGATGTCATTTATGTGACACAATATCCTTGTAGAAAATAGTATGTGGGAAGAACAAGGCAATATTTACGTAAAAGAATAAACACCCACAGATCATACATCGTAAAAGATTTTTTACAGCATGGCTTATCACGCCATTGCGTACTGGTTTATAATAAAGATTACACAGTAAAAACACAATGACCACTGCGCTAAAATACTAATGTATACACACTACTGTCAAAAATGCTGTTGGAGGTGGACAATGGAAAAAAACAGCAATTGATGATAAATGAATACTACAAAAAAATGAAGAACTAATAATCAATTGTGGAGGTTGCTTCAATTTGCCATCTGCAAAAAGTCCAATAGTATTACAATGAGCCAGAAAACAGCACAAAAAACGACCAACAGTGATTTTCATATAGAATAAATAGCAAAAGACCAATGAGGTTACAATGCTGCTATATTAGTGAACTAATTAATAAAAAAGAGAGGTAACCTGTTTGGTGTACACAGTGATATGACTTCTGTTCCAAAGCATATATTAAATGGTCCCCTCACATAGGGAAAAAGATCTGAAATGCTTGATCTAACCCCGCACACAGGCTATATACATACAGTGGGGAAAATAAGTATTTGATCCCTTGCTGTTTTTGTAAGTTTGCCCACTGACAAAGACATGAACAGTTTATAATTTTAAGGGTAGGTTAATTTTAACATTGAGAGATAGAATGTCCAAAAAAACATCAAGTAAATCACATAGTATAAATTAGGTAAATTTATTTGCATTTTGCAGTGAGAAATAAGTATTTGATCCCTCTGGCAAACAACACTTACTACTTGGTGGCAAAACCCTTGTTGGCAAGCACAGCAGTCAGATGTTTTTTGTAGTTGATGATGAGGTTTGCACACATGTCAGGAGGAATTTTGGTCCACTCCTCTTTGCAGATCATCTCTAAATCATTAAGATTTTGAGGCTGTCGCTTGGCAACTCGGAGCTGCTTTGGCTGTACGTTTTGGATCATTGTCTTGCTGGAAGACCCAGTCATGACCCCTCTTCAATGCTCTTACTGAGGGAAGGAGGTTGTTGGCCAAACTCTCGCGATACATGACCCCATCCATCTTCCCTTCAGTACGTTGCAGTCGTCATGTCCCCTTTGCAGAAAAGTACCCCCAAAGTATAATGTTTCCCCCACCATGCTTCACGGTTGGGACGATGTTCTTAGGGTTGTACTCATCCTTCTTCTTCCTCCAAACATGGCGAGTTAAGTTAATGCCAAAGAGCTCAATTTTTGTCTCATCTGACCACAGCACCTTCTCCCAATAACTCACAGAATCATCCAGGTGTTCATTGGCAAACTTCAGACGGGCCTGCACATGTGTCTTCTTGAGCAGGGGGACCTTGAGGGCACTGCAGGATTTTAAACCTTTAAGGTGTAATGTGTTACCAATGGTTTTCTTGATGACTGTGGTCCCAGCTGCCTGGAGATCATTAACAAGTTCCCCCTGTGTAGTTTTAGGCTGATCTCTCACCTTCCTCATGATCAAGGATACCCCACGAGGTGAGATTTTGTATGGTTCTCCAGATCGATGTTGATTGACAGTCATTTTGTATTTCTTCCATTTTCTTACTATTGCACCAACAGTTGTCTCCTTCTCACCCAGGGTCTTACTTATGGTTTTGTAGCCCATTCCAGGTTTGTGCAGGTCTATGATCTTGTCCCTGACATCCTCTTTGGTCTTGACCATGTCGTAGAGGTTAGAGTCTGACTGATTAATTGAGTCTGTGGACAGGAGTCTTTTATACAGGTGACTATGTAAGACAGCTGTCTTTAATGCAGGTAACGAGTTGATTAGGAGCGTCTAACTGGTCTGTAGGAGCCAGAACTCATAATGGTTTGTAGGGGATCAAATAGTTATTTCTCACTGCAAAATGCAAATAAATTTATCTAATATATACAATGTGATTTTCTTTTTTAGGGGGGGGATATTCTATCTCTCAATGTTAAAATTAACCTACCCTTAAAATTATAGACTGTTCATGTCTTTGTCAGTGGACAAACTTACAGAAACAGCAAGGGATCAAATACTTATTTTCCCCACTGCAGATGGTACATTTGCACAGTAATGGGATATAAAAAGTCCATAATCCGACTCACTGTTACAAATGATAGTCCTGTGTTGGATATGTTGAGAGAGCTCGGTGTTGCAGGCGCAGATCGCGGTAAAAGCATACAGGGAGTCCCGGCTGGTGACTCACCCGCAGTTCAGCAAGACCGCATGTGGGAGCAGACGGCATGTGACATCACACTGATGCTAGTATACGGAAGCCTCATGGGCCGTACTTCCCTTATGCGTTTCGAAGACAAGGCAGTCTCCTTCATCGGAGGGTAATGGGCGGTCATTGCTCCCTAGCATTTATATAGCCTGCAGTTTAATTGCATTATCTACTAAGCCAAAAAAGCGGCAGTGGTGTGTATAAAAGAATTAATCGCATTGTGCAATACATAATGTCTAAAAAAATGTACATTTTTTATTATACAACAATAAACTATTAAAACTGACCTCATTCTTAATATATACAGTATATTTTTTTCATTAAAGGCCGCGCCCTCTAGTCAGCCATGCCCACTGGACGGCCGTGTCTCTAGTGTATAGTGTATGTAGCGAGACGTGCCCACTGGATGGGCTCTGGCTGGGTGTATGTATAACGCATACATACCCTACGGTCCCGGCTCAGAAACCGTCAAATCCCTGCAGTGCACAGTGCGTGCGCTGGGGAATTCATAAGTCTGTAGTTACACAGAGTGACTGCAGACATCGATTTGGACTAGACAACCCCTTTAATATACTGATTTTGCCCATATAACATGATATAACATTTCAGTTTACAATAATTCATATCTACCTACAATCCCTTTATTATCATATACTACGTATATTTTTATCTAAAGATAAAAAAGATTTATTTCTTTTTCTTTTCCATATAATTCCTTTACGAGGATATATAGACAACTGGTAATTTCTCCATGTAACACACTTGCCAGCACCCCTGCATGGTTTTCATTCCCCCTCCATGCAGGGACACCATCATACTCACCATCCCGGCAGCGCAATGTGTCCCTTGACCTTCTCCCTACTTCCTGGTCGATGTGTGCTGATGTCTCCAAAGGAAAGGAAGCGGAAGCAATGTCCCCACACAGTCCCAATGATTATTACAATGATCTGCCCTCAGGAACCTCCCCACCTTGAGGACGTGTCGTCTTGGAGACCAGGCTGAAGATTGACACAGAGGAGGTTGGTTTCAAGTTGTTCGGTTTAGGAGAACGTCAAGGCGTTGGCATCTTTCAAGTCTCTGTGATCCATTACCAGGTGTAGGAACTTCATTTGGTCCTTGAATCCTCCGGGCTGCTAGCTTGTCTCATCAGAAAGATAGAGAGACTTTGCAATGCAATGTGTCTGGTACTACGCCCACTTCAGCCTATACTGAGGATGGCTTTTTGGAGAAGAGCATCCTAGTTGTGAGGATAGTGAGAGATTGTGGCTCTGAAGCCGTGAAGGTAAGTCGGGTCCCAATTTCTCTACAGAGTCATGGCAGGTTTGAAAGAGAGGGGGCGTAAAGGGGGAAACTGTAACACACTTGCCAGCACCCCTGCATTGTTCCTGTTCCCTCTCCATGCAGGGGCGCCGACATACTAACCGCCCTGGCCAGGTGATATGTGCCTCTGCGTTCTCCCTGCTTCCTGGTTCTCTGAGCTCCCGATGGGATGCCTAGTGCATGGTTAGTGCGCTCGTGCTGCTTTTCTTAAAGGGCAGTGCGCGCACCTGCTAAGATGCCCCCAACCAATAAACAAGAGGGAGGCCTCTTGTATAAAAGAAACCCTGCTCAATAAGGAGGTGCCAAAGCAACATTGTATCATTAATGTGTCCTCTGGTCCTTGTGTGGCTAGAGTCCTGAACCTGAAGTCCCTGGTCCTTGTGTGGCCAGTACCTGAACCCTGAAGCTGCTCTGGCGGTACCTGAATCTACATCCAAGACCCATGTTTCTGAACGAGTGTCTACTCGTGTACTGCTTATATCTGGACTGCTAAATACAGTCTCTGAATCAGCCCTGTCTGAGACTCCATGTCAGCAACCATTCTACAGCGGATCCTGATCCTAGTAGTATGAACGGAGCCAAAGTCTGTGTCCGTGTCAGTAACAGTTCTACCAGAGGATCCAGTACCTAGTAGTGTGACTGGAGCCCAAGTCTATATCCGTGTCAGCGTACCTGACCCTTGGAGTCAGCAGCTAAAGTACTGAGGACCGCCAGGGAGTGGTACCTGTCGGCTACCTGCAGCTCAAGCCTGACTTCACCATCAGGCATTCCAGTGAACACCAGGTAGCCACTTAGCTACGCCCCTTCCTAGGTGAGCCCGGCCACATAGCCTGGCTGTGATGCAGGAGAGAAATATAAAGGCCACAGGGATAAGCAGAGTCTGAGAGTCATCGCCTGAACTTGTACCAAGTCACTAGCTGAGGAAGAAGACTGCATTGGTTGTAACCAAGCCTAAAGAGGATGTGTTGTGGATGCAGGATCAGTACTGCTGTGGACTAATCGAGAAGCGCAGAGTCTAACCAAAAGGTAAGACTTGCTCTTTACCAGAGTGAAAAAAGAAGACAGCAGTGTTCCAATCGTGCAAGAAGTGGTCCGATTGTGTAATCAGTGGGGAGTGTGAAACTCCCTTGAAACTGTAGATGACAAGTGAAGGTCTGTGACATATAGAACTGTCTGCAGCCTGCAGTGTGAGAATTATGCTTGCGGCATAACAGAAGTACATAGTTGGTGGAAGCCTGCTGGAGCCAGGTGTGATGACTGCCACTAGAAGTTGGAGTGGGCTGACAGAAGCCGATGCAGATTCAACATGGGCGCTGTCAACAGATAGGTCACTCTATCCTTATCACCACATGTTAACGTGCATTAACTCAGATATTCGCATACCCACGTTTATTGTATTTGTCTTATGTTAGTACTGTTGTTTCAGCTAGAATTGTATCTGGTGCATATCCTATAGCAAGTTGGCCAGTAGATAGTTAGTTGAGTAACACAAAGTTTAGTGAGCCTAAGAGTCAGTGACTACGTTTCAGGGACAGACAGGGAAGGTAATTGACGAATAGGATATTGGTGTCGCACTTCTCAATGCGGTCTCGCCAAGTTTGTTGTTTTCTAGGGCAGCGCTCAGGGTATCAGGGCCAGGACTAAGGTAACTACAGAATGGAGGGAGCGCAGTCATAACGCCATATAGCCTGAACTGTTGTTACTGTAAACTCGTCATTTTCTTGCATTTTGGATTGCCTTACTAACTGTGTAAAAAGTTAATAGTAATCTGTTCTTTTATAACCACTGAATCCGTGTCTCTGTACCTCGGCAACTTTGCATCTGTTTACAAGAACACTGAAACTGCTCGTGGTTTATTACACACAATGACACTAAAATATGGGCTTTTATTTTTGGAGAGATCTATAGGGATTGGTAGTGGGATGGTTCAAGGGTCGGACTGGGGCACCAGAGAATCCTCCGGTGGGCCCGCCCCCAGCTGGAGCTCCTGCCTCCTTCATTCATGCCTGCTCTGCATGCTAATAGTGTGCGTGCACTCTATTTGGTAGCAGGCACCGGCTGGCAGCCTGCACAAGTGATGAGAAATGCAGTGGCAGCACCTTCACATCACCTACTGCCACTGCCGGCTTCTATTGATCTGTGGTGCCAGCGTGCCGACCCTCACTGCAGTCAACACAGTCACAGCTGACTGTGTGATGCTGCGTCTGTGAGGAGCCACACAAGCACACAGCACAGAAACAGCTGATCTGCAGAGCACAGTCACCTGCTTCCACTGCCTCTGGCTCTTCTACCACAGGACTCTGGACAGCAGTGGTCTAACGCTGATTGGCTGCAGTGCAGCCAATCAGCGTTAGTTTTCTTTGTGTGACCTCACAGCACAAAGAGCTGTGCTGTGATTGGTCAAGGTCCTGCCCATTGCCCAAGCTGCACAGCTATATGTTGAAGAGGAGAAGAGGGAGTCTGATGGCTGCTGCCTGCAGTGTGAGTGAGTGTGTCAGTCTCACTGTAAGTAAATCAAATATATCATGCCTGTAGTCTGACTAGTTCTCCAGCCACTGAAGAAGATAGTGGAGGGGATCCTCATGCAATATAAAGGTGACACAAAGGAGGGGGCCCACAGGAAATTTCTAATTTTGTGTGGGCCCCTCCCCCACTGTTTCACTTCTAATTTCCTGTGGGCCCACTTTTCCCCTCAGCAAATTAGGTCACACAAGGGGGAGGGGTCCCACAGGAAATTAGAGGTGACACAGTGGGGGAGGAGGCACACAGGTATTTCACCCCTTCACGACATCCGCCTTGCATGTATGGCGCATGTTAAATGCCACTGTCAACCTCTGACAGCAGCATTTAACACACACCAGCATGCGTGCGCATCATTCTCTCGCCCATTGGTGCGCCTGTGATGTGATTGTGAGTCGCCGATGGGTTATCATGACAGCTGGGGGTCTACTGATGACCCCTGTGCCTGTCATTACAGAGCACCTTGAAAACCCTGTATGTGGTTGGGCTCAAAAGGAGACGGTGATTTCCACTATATAGAGCAATGCGGTGGCATCGCTGTATATAGCACAGACGATCACAGTTTCAAGTCCCTTAAGGGGGCTACCAATAACAGTGAAAAGTTAAAAAAAAAAAAAAAGTGAAAACAAAGTAAAAAAAAAACACCTAAAAGTTCAAATCACCCCCTTTTATCCCACTGAAAATAAAAATATTTAAAAAATAAAAAAATACACATGTGGCCTCGCACCATTCAGAAAAGTCCGATCTCTTAAAATATAAAAACAATTTACCCGATCAGTAAATACCATAAACAGAAAAAAAGTGAAGAGTGACAAATTTCCTTTTTTCTGGTCGTCGTCTATGGTACTAATAAAAACGCAATCTAGCCCCGCAAAAAATAAGCCATGACACAGTTCCACCGGCCGAAAAATAAAATTGTTATAAGCCTCAAAAAAATGGTCACAACCCCAAAAAAATGTTTTTTGCAAACTTCTATTTTTTTTTTCACTACTAAAATAACAATAGAAACTAGACATGTTTATTATCACTGTAATTGTATTGATGAGCAGAATCATATTGCAAGGTCATTTTTTGCCACAAAATATACACCATGAAAACAATTCCCAAAAAACAATGTCAGAATTTCATTTTTTCACAATTTTACCACACTTGGAATTTCTTTCCCGTTTTCCAGTACACTATGTGGTAAAATGAATGGTGTCATTCAAAAGTACAACTTGTCCCACAAAAAACAAGCCCTTATACGGCTATATGGACATAAAAATAAAAAGTTATGGCTCTTGAAAGAAGGGAAGTAAAAATGAGAGCTCAAAACTGGAAAATTTCCTAATCAGGAAAGGGTTAATTCTAATGTGTCCCGTGCAGTGTAGTATATAGAGGATGTGTCCCATGTGGTGCTATATTTAGAGGATGTGTCCTGTGTGGTGTAGTTTATACATGATGTGTCCCGTGTGGTGCTATATTTAGAGGATGTGTCCTGTGTGGTGTAGTTTATACAGGATGTGTCCCGTGTGGTGTAGTATATAGAGGATGTGTCCCATGCGGTGTAGTATATAGAGGATGTGTCCCATGTGGTGTAGTATATAGAGGATGTGTCCTGTGTGGTGTAGTATATTGAGGATGTGTCCTGTGTGGTGTAGTATATAGAGGATGTGTCCCATGTGGTGTAGTATATTGAGGATGTGTCCTGTGTGGTGTAGTATATAGAGGATGTGTCCCATGTGGTGTAGTATATAGAGGATGTGTCCTGTGTGGTGCTGTATTTAGAGGATGTGTCCCATGTGGTGTAGTATATAGAGGATGTGTCCCGTGTGGTGTAATATATAGAGGATGTGTCCCGTGTGGTGTAGTATATAGAGGATGTGTCCCGTGAGGTGTAGTATATTGAGGATGTGTCCTGTGTGGTGCTGTATTTAGAGGATGTGTCCCATGTGGTGTAATATATAGAGGATGTGTCCCGTGTGGTGTAATATATAGAGGATGTGTCCCGTGTGGTGTAGTACATACAGGATGTGTCCCGTGTGGTGTAGTATATTGAGGATGTGTCCTGTGTGGTGCTGTATTTAGAGGATGTGTCCCATGTGTGTAGTATATAGAGGATGTGTCCCATGTGGTGTAGTATATAGAGGATGTGTCCCATGCGGTGTAGTATATAGAGGATGTGTCCTGTGTGGTGCTGTATTTAGAGGATGTGTCCCATGTGGTGTAGCATATAGAGGATGTGTCCCGTGTGGTGTAGTATATAGAGGATGTGTCCCGTGCGGTGTAGTATATAGAGGATGTGTCCCGTGTGGTGTAGTATATAGAGGATGTGTCCCGTGTGGTGTAGTATATAGAGGATGTGTCCCGTGCGGTGTAGTATATAGAAGATGTGTCCCGTGCGGTGTAGTATATAGAGGATGTGTCCTGTGTGGTGCTGTATTTAGAGGATGTGTCCTGTGTGGTGTAGTGTATAGAGGATGTGTCCCGTGTGGTGTAGTATATAGAGGATGTGTCCCGTGTGATGTAGTATATAGAGGATGTGTCCCGTGTGGTGTAGTATATAGAGGATGTGTCCCGTGTGGTGTAGAATATAGATGATGTGTCCCGTGTGGTGTAGTATATAGAGGATGTGTCCCGTGTGATGTAGTATATAGAGGATGTGTCCCGTGTGGTGTACTATATAGAGGATGTGTCCCGTGTGGTGTAGTATATAGAGGATGTGTCCCGTGTGGTGTAGTATATAGAGGATGTGTCCCGTGTGGTGTAATATATAGAGGATGTGTCCCGTGCGGTGTAGTATATAGAGGATGTGTCCTGTGTGGTGCTGTATTTAGAGGATGTAACCCGTGTGGTGTACTATATAGAGGATGTGTCCTGTGTGGTGCTGTATTTAGAGGATGTGTCCTGTGTGGTGTAGTATATAGAGGATGTGTCCCGTGTGGTGTAGTATATAGAGGATGTGTCCCGTGTGATGTAGTATATAGAGGATGTGTCCCGTGTGGTGTAGTATATAGAGGATGTGTCCCGTGTGGTGTAGAATATAGAGGATGTGTCCCGTGTGGTGTAGTATATAGAGGATGTGTCCCGTGTGGTGTAATATATAGAGGATGTGTCCCGTGCGGTGTAGTATATAGAGGATGTGTCCTGTGTGGTGCTGTATTTAGAGGATGTAACCCATGTGGTGTAGTATATAGAGGATGTGTCCTGTGTGGTGTAAAATATAGAGAATCTGTCAGCTCTCCTATGTGGTGTAGTGTATAGGATCTATTCTGTCAAGTATTTTTACATAACTGCAAGATGGGCCCCAATAATGATTTTTCTTTGGTGGGCCCAAGGTAGTCCAGTCCGGCATTGGATGGGTCTCTCACTCCAGTCTGGGTCTTACAGATGGCCCATGGCCACAGTTTTCATTTAAATTTGCAGTAAAGGTTTTGGTGTGTCAGTTTTTGGTTTGCAAGCTTGAGAGCAGGAGCTCTCTGTAGCACTGGTCAGTGTGAGACTGAACACAGGCCAGAGCCATGGAAAATAACGCCATTACCACACCCACGGGAGTTACGGAGGTGTCGTCGCCCCCGGCAATGGAGTGTTAAGGACTGTTTGGATGATCCGGCTGCGATCCAGAAGATAACGTTTGCCTTTATGTTATGAAGACTTTTAAGTTAGACTAACCTGGGTCACTGCTTCTTTACCACACTGTGTGAACAGCGCTGCATTACAACATGTACATATAGAGAAGGAGGGCTAAAGGGATGAGGGTTTTAAGAGAAGGGAAAAAAAACTCACTTTGATGTATAGGGAATAATCAGACTCATTTTATTGACCTTAGAGGAATGTGATACTGTTGTTGTGGCGCCCTGCTGTGCATTGGTGCCACAGAACCCAGAAGGGTGCATGGATGGACTTCTCCACAAGAGGCCCTCACACATTCACACACCTCCACCCTACCACCTCAGACCAGCAGAGGGAGCCCGTCAGGGATATATATAGGGAGGGTGGAGCCAGGCAGCTCAGTTAGTTAGTCAGAAGTGAGTTGTGCAGTTAGAGTCGAGCAGTTAGTCTCTCAGTCAAAGAGAGAGCGTGCTGACGCTCAGATAGCAGCGAAGAGGCAGCACGCTGGCTGCTGTGCTTAGGCGAGCCGAGGCCTACAGCACGTGTGAAGGCCTAGTGAGGGCACTGAGTGGCCGAAGGCGAGAGGAGAAGGAAGAAGTAGCGAGGGGGCAGAGGAGCATACCAGGCTCACCCCGATATATATACCGGACACACGGGTCCGCGCCTACAGTGACCCTTTACACCCAGTAGGAATCACCGGAACCCCTGGAGGACTACAGGTCCCAGGTTTGCCAAACGCTGACTACAGTACCAGGGCTAGGAGTCACGGAGGCCCCAGCGTCCAGGGAGAGTGATCTCCAAGAAAAAGCCCTACCACCAGGTCAGCAGGTGCAAAGAGAGACAGTAACCAAGCTAGGCCTAGCTCCAGGCAGGTCAGAAGCTTAGCGAGTAAAGCCACGGATCAGGAGGCCCTATACCCGCTCTCTGGGGAGAGTCCAAAAGTGCGCCCTTCGTCTGGAGTACCCTGGACCGTGCCTGCACCATCACCAGTAAAGGTACTGAAGCTTACCCCCGTGTGAGTGTCCGTCTTTCCTCCGGGACCGTCCTGCCGTCTCTACCCTGCACCACCATCCATTACACCCCACGCTGCCCTGGAGCTAGCTCTACCTGTGGAGAGCCACACCACCCCTGCTGCCGTAACACCAGCTGCAGAGGACTGCTCCGCAGCGGCGGCACCCCTTAGCCGCATTCCACGGGTGGCGTCACGAACACTTTAAATCCCTTATAAATATCCCCCTTTTTAGTGACCGCCCTGGGTCATGGACCGGGCCAGCCACCGTGATATCCTACGGCAACCAGAAGCCCGGCTGCTGAGTACCCCACGGCCCAGGGGGCGCGTCAGCTTTGGCGTCATGAACAGGATTTCGTGCCAGTTGCAACGAACAGGATTCCGTGCCCATTGCCACCGGGTACTGTGCGCCTTAAGAGACTGTAATACTCACTGTGGTGAAGTTTTCCCGCCATTCCCAAGATTTCCCGCCATTGTCCGCCATCTTCCTGTCGCCACTCAGCAAGAAGAGGGGCGTAACCGTGGGAATCGGAGAGGCGTAACCGCTGGAAGCGCGCGAAGCCGAGGACACGCCCCGCCCCTGATGTCAAACCAGGAAGCGTCAGGTCCTGGAAGAAGCCCGGAGGACGCTCTGACGTCAGACACGAGCGATGCAAGGTCCTGGAAGAAGACCGCCGCCCGCGGAGCTGTGGCCTACCTGAAAAAGAAAGTGAAGAAGGTAGGCTCCGGGTCACTAGGGGTGGCGCAACCATGACCGACGACCAGCAAGCCGCCGGAGCACCGGTTAACGCTCCAGATGCCCAACCTGCGCCCGCCGCTGCACAGGCCGGAGCGGCTGCTCCACCGGCAGGGGTCGTGACCCCGTTAATACCCATGGCCCTGCCGTATATCCCTGGAGCGAAATGGCTTCCCCAGTATAATGGCAAACCAGACATCCTGTCCGGATTCAAGACAAAAATATGCGGTGTGCTAGACATGTATTCTATGACTGGTAAGCAGAGAGCTGCTGTGGTGCTGGGACAATTGACTGGTGCCGCAGAGCGGGAAGTTTAAACCTGGCCAGCCGCAGACCAGGAATCAGTATCCACTATCTTTAAGAGACTGCAAACTGTGTTTGAAAACCGCACTGAGACAGAGCTCCGGATGAGGTTCTACCACTGTGTCCAGAAACCTGAGGACAGTGTTCGGGACTATGCCTGGCGCTTACAGGAAGCCTTGCGGGCCCTGAAACAGGTTAGTCCAGCCAGCATACAAAATGAAAATAAAATGCTGACGGAACAGTTCATCCGGGGGTTGAGGTCCCAGGAAGAGAGCAGGACTGTACGGTGGTGGGCCTTAGACCATCCAGATGCCACCTTTGACACCCTTAAGGACATGGCTATAAAGGGTCTGCAACCCCTGGAAACATCAGATACTGCTATCCAGCGTTACCAGGGTGGGGCCACCCCAGTGCCCGCAGCACCCACTGCTCCTTCACTAACGGCTGAAACAAAGATGCAAACAGTGCCTCCTAGCGAGCTGGACAGCCTACGCTCTGAAGTGCGCCAGTTAAGTAAAACCTTGGCCACTGTCCTGAGCACCCTGCAGCTACAGGAGGAGCCCGAGCCGGAAGGAAGGATACTGCTCGCCGACAGCCCTGAGGATGTCCCCTGGATGAGAAGAAGAAGGAGGACAACGCCACCCCGTAGGAGGACAACACCACCCCGGAGGAGGACAACGCCACCCCGTGGGAGGACCAACGACCAACGTCGCCCTCCAGGTGAATTCATCTGCTACCGCTGCCAGAAGGCAGGCCACACAGCGCGGAACTGTCTTTTAAACGAGCAAACCCTGGGGCCGAGGGCCGACACCCAGGAGTAAATCAAGCAGAACCATCAAGCTGGTACCATCGGTTTGTGGGAGGAAGACCTTTCCTGTCCATTGTGCTGAATGGCATCGCGACACCTGCCTTGCTGGACACTGGATCGCAGGTAACCATCATACCTGATGTCCTCTACAAAAGGTTCTGGTCTGTAGATGAACTCCAGCCGCTAGCCCCCAACCTCTCCGTGTATGCCTCTAACGGCCTTCCTCTTAACCAGTAGGGGTTAAGGATGTGACAGTGAAGGTGGGGAGAGCAGAACTAAAGGACCAAGGGCTGATTGTAGTGGAGTCTAACCCTGGTGATACAGACTTGTACTTGATACTTGGTACAAATATTGTCGGTAACTGTTTGGGAGAAGTGTTGTTTTTGCTCCAACAGATTGCTGACACCGCCAAACCAGGGCAGAGGAAGGTGCTCCAGGGAGAGATACGAGCCCTCCTGTACCAGCAACAGGTAAAGCTAAAAGGTGGTGAAATTGGTAATGTACGGGTGACAGACCCGATACCCATTGTGATTCCCCCGACGAGTGAAATGCTGATTTGGTGTAGAGCGGCAATAGGTCTCAAAGGACAGAACTACCAGGCGGTAGTGGATCCCATTAGCTCAGAGCACAGACCTACACTCTTAACTGCCAGAGGGGTGGTTGATGTACACAATGGGAGGGTACCCGTACGTCTCCTAAATTGTGGGGAGGATGAAGTTAAATTACCAAGATACGCCACTGTTGCCAGGTTGTATACCTTGAATGATGATGCCATACACACGGTGGAATCCTTGACCCCACCAGATACAGTGGAGGACAATGACTCCGAAGCTCAGATGGAGGATTGGTGTCAACAGCTCCATGTTGGGACTGACGCCACTCCTGTCCATCAAAAACAAGGTGTATACAGGGTGGTCCAGGAATACAAACAGGTATTCAGCAAACACCCACTTGATTTTGGGAGGATTAAAGGGGTACAGCACCATATACTCACAGGTGACCATCCACCCATCAAAGAACGTTACAGGCCAATCCCACCAGCACACTATCAGAAAGCGAAGGAAATGTTGCACGACATGAAGAAAGCAGGGGTAATAAGAGATAGCTGTAGCCCCTGGGCAGCTCCCCTGGTCCTGGTCAGGAAAAAGGATGGAAGCATGAGAATGTGTGTAGATTACAGTCAGGTAAATCGCATAACACATGAAGATGCATACCCTTTGCCCCGTATAGAGGAATCCCTGGCTGCATTAAAGTCTGCAAACTACTTCTCTACCCTTGACCTCACTAGTGGGTACTGGCAAATAGCCGTTGCTGAGGAGGACCAGGAGAAGACGGCCTTCACTACCCCGATGGGACTCTGCGAGTTCAACAGAATGCCGTTGGGACTCTGCAACGCCACTGGAATGTTCCAGAGATTGATGGAGTGCTGTTTGGGACACCGTAACTTCGAGACCGTGCTGCTATACCTGGATGACGTGATAGTGTACTCCAAGACATATGAGGACCATCTGAATCACCTGGCGGAGGTATTTGAGTCGTTGTCCCGGTATGGGATGAAATTGAAGCCTTCCATGTGCCACCTGCTCAAACAGAAGCTCCAGTATCTGGGGCAGATCGTCAGTCCAGAAGGAGTAGCACCAGAAGCGGAGAACGTCACTGTCATCCAGAAATGGCCGGAGCCGAAGAATCTCAAGGAGGTACGTCAGTTCCTGGGACTGGTCGGGTATTACCGGAGGTTTGTAAAAGACTACACCAAGAAGGCAGGGCCTTTGCAAGATCTCCTGGTAGGACATCCCACAGGGGCAAGAACCCCCCGTTCCAGTGGGGTAAAGAGCAGGCTGAGTCCTTTTCAGTGATGAAAGAGATCCTCACTGGCGAAGAAATCCTGGCCTACCGTGACTACTGCCAACCTTTCCTGCTGTACACTGATGCCAGCAGCGAAGGACTAGGAGCTGTGTTAAGCCAGAAGCAGTGTGGCAAAGAGAAGGTGATTGCCTATGCCAGCAGGAAGCTCCGTCCTACCGAAAGGAATCCAGAAAACTATAGCTCCTTCAAGTTGGAGCTCCTGGCCTTGGTCTGGGCCATCACTGAACGATTCAAGCACTAGCTGGCCTCCACTAAGTTTACGGCCTATACTGACAACAATCCCTTGACACATCTAGAGACAACCAAGTTGGGAGCCAAGGAACAGCGTTGGATGGCCCGTCTGTCAAACTATCAGTTCACCATCAAGTACCGGGTAGGCCACAAGAATGCCAACGCCGATGCCCTATCCAGAATGCCTCACCAGTTGGACACTGAAGAAGAAGTGGATGACCTGGAAGAGATTGAGCTACCTGCCTTCCATAGAAATGGGATGGTCCACGAGCAGCGCACCTCCAGGAGGTATCGTGGTAAGAGACTAAACCCTTTACCTCACCACAGTTGGAAGGAGACCCAGGACAGCGACCCGGTTGTCAGCCGTATCAAAGAACTGATAACCCAGGAAGGTTCCTCCCTGGAGAAGGACGCTTCTCCACAAGCCAAGCAACTGTGGAATGAGAGAAGCCGGCTGTTCATCTATAGAGAGAAGCTGTGCTGAAGGTACATCAACCCTAGGACCCATGAGATGGTATGGCAGATCGTAGTGCCCAGGACGGATATCCAGATGGTATTGGAGGCCTACCACGATCAAGCCGGGCACTTTGGCTGGAAGAAGCTGGAAACTCTCCTGAAGAGTCGGTTTTATTGGGTTGGAATGCGGAGCTCCATAGAGAGGTGGTGCCGGGATAGTGGACCCTGCAGTCTCAGAAGAAAAGACTACAGTAGCCAGAAGGCACCCCTGCAGTCCATCAAGACAACCCAGCCCCTGGAGATCGTCGCCCTGGATCACGTCAAGCTGTCACCCAGCCGGTCAGGCTACTCCTATGCCCTGACCATGGTGGATCACTACTCCCGGTTCCTGGTGGTAGCCCCCATCAAGGATCTGACAGCAGAAACTGCAGCAAGGACGTTTCAAGCATACTTCTGCAGGCCCCATGGATACCCGGATAAGGTGCTGATGGATCAAGGCCCTGCCTTTGAAGCCGAGCTGTTCAAAAAGTTTTGCCATCTGTATGGGTGTAAGACGATCCGGACTACACCGTACCACCCCCAAACTAATGGTATATGTGAAAAGATGAACAATATCGTCATAGACCTGTTGAAGAACTTACCTCTAGAAGAAAGAAACCAGTGGCCAGACAAACTACCTGACCTGGTAGATCTGTACAATCACATACCTGTGAGTTCCACAAATTGTACTCCAGCGTACCTCATGAGAGCAAGACCCGGAAAGTTGCCCATGGACTTGGAGCTTGGAGTGGTAGAGCCAGAAGCAGATATGTCCACTGAAGACTGGGATGTGACTCGACAGGAGCAGTACAAGAGAGTACAGGCCTGTGTCAAAGACAGTCTAAGTAGGGTGAGAGATAAGCAGGAAGCACAGTACAACAAGAGTGCACCAGCCGAACCCTTGACAGCTGGAGAAGTTGTGCTGAAACGAAAGAGAAGAAGCCACAAGCTTGACGACCAGTGGGAAAGGGAACCTTACACTGTGTTGAATTCCAGATTCGATAATAGGAAAATTTGTCTAATTAGCAAACACGGAGGAAGAAAGACTGCAACAGTATCCAGAGACCATCTGAAGTTGTGCCCAAGTCCGCTGAAGCCCCAGGAGGAAGTGCCTCTCACCGTACCGGAGGAGCCTAAAGGAGAAGTACTCCATACTGTCTTAGGAGATTTCCCGGCAGATTGGCCTCAACTGGATGGAGCGGTAATAATTCCTGTGCTACACTTCTACCAACAGCCAGAAGACCCTCCTCTGCAAGTAAGACCTGTAAGTGCCCCAGAAGAGCCTGCTCAGGAAGAATCCCCGGAAGAAGGATCACCGGCAGAAGCAGAGCCAGTAGGCCCAGTAACCAGTGTACTTGCCTGTCCCATAGAGAGGTTAAGGCAGTCTTGCAGTCCACCAACACATAGAGCGGAAAATAGCGCAAGCATCCACACTACACGCATTCCAGTACTACGTAGGTCATCGCGTAGCACAAAAGGCCAGACCCCTGTCAGGTATAGAGAGTAAACAGAGGAACACTGGCAGTATAAATAGTTTCCCCGTAGGGTATGTTCTTGTAATAATTTCATGTGTTTATTTATTGATTTATTTTGCCTTGCTAATGGACAATTTATGTGACACGGACACTTCTAACTGCATTGAGTTACCCGTAAGGGTATATATAAAGGACTCAGTGGCTGAGGACTGTGAGCAGCCCAAAAACTGTCATGTACATAGTTGCACTCCCTGGAGTGCCCCTTAAGTGACCACGGAACAAAAACCCGTTTGGCGTGCCGGAAGACGTGGTCCAGCACTTGGATCACCTATGCCCTGTAGCCATGCCCAGGGCCTACGTTGAGGGTTTTCAGGCGGGTCCCTCATGTTCCTTCATCGGTGAAATGGACACCAGGTTACGGGATTTACTGTGACTTAATTAATGTTATTTATAATTGTTATTATTGTATTATAATGTTACCTGTAACGTTCAAGAAAAGTGCCTCCCATAAAGGGAAGAAATGTTATTGTTTAAACCTGTTTTGAAAAAAATGCTTCAGTCCAGGAGTACTGAGTTTTACTAGGGGGGATGTGGCGCCCTGCTGCGCATTGGTGCCACAGAACCCAGAAGGGTGCATGGATGGACTTCTC
Source organism: Phyllobates terribilis (assembly GCF_046119375.1). Classification (NCBI taxonomy): domain Eukaryota; kingdom Metazoa; phylum Chordata; class Amphibia; order Anura; family Dendrobatidae; genus Phyllobates; species Phyllobates terribilis. The sequence continues at coordinate 188,495,658 of NW_027362763.1, forward strand.
CACAAGAGGCCCTCACACATTCACACACCTCCACCCTACCACCTCAGACCAGCAGAGGGAGCCCGTCAGGGATATATATAGGGAGGGTGGAGCCAGGCAGCTCAGTTAGTTAGTCAGAAGTGAGTTGTGCAGTTAGAGTCAAGCAGTTAGTCTCTCAGTCAGAGAGCGTGCTGACGCTCAGAGAGCAGCGAAGAGGCAGCATGCTGGCTGCTGTGCTTAGACGAGCCGAGGCCTACAGCACGTGTGAAGGCCTGGTGAGGGCACTGAGTGGCCGAAGGCAAGAGGAGAAGGAAGAAGTAGCGAGGGGGCAGAGGAGCATACCAGGCTCACCCCGATATATATACCGGACACCGGGTCCGCGCCTACAGGGACCCTTTACACCCAGTAGGAATCACCAGAACCCCTGGAGGACTACAGGTCCCAGGTTTGCCAAACACTGACTACAGTACCAGGGCTAGGAGTCACGGAGGCCCCAGCGTCCAGGGAGCGTGATCTCCAAGAAAAAGCCCTACCACCAGGTCAGCAGGTGCAAAGAGAGACAGTAACCAAGCTAGGCCTAGCTCCAGGCAGGTCAGAAGCTTAGCGAGTAAAGCCAAGGATCAGGAGGCCCTATACCCACTTACTGGGGAGAGTCCAAAAGTTCACCCTTCGTCCGGAGTACGCTGGACTGTGCCTGCACCATCACCAGTAAAGGTACTGAAGCTTACCCCCGTGTGAGTGTCCGTCTTTCCTCCGGGACTGTCCTGCCGTCTCTCCCCTGCACCACCATCCATTACACCACATGCTGCCCTGGAGCTAGCTCTACCTGTGGAGAGCCACACCACCCCTGCTGCCGTAACACCAGCTCCAGAGGACTGCTCAGCAGTGGCGGCACCACTTAGCCGCATTCCACAGGTGGCGTCACGAACACTTTAAATCCCTTATAAATATCCCCCTTTTTACTGACCGCCCTGGGTCACGGAGTACCCCACGGCCCAGGGGGCGCGTCATTGTCACATGATGGGTGGTAATAGCATGCATACAGCTGATATGTACAAGTGCTTCTCACTAAATTAGAATATCATCAAAAAGTTAATTTATTTCAGTTCTTCAATACAAAAAGTGAAACCCATATATTATATAGAGTTATTACAAACAGAGTGATCTATTTCAAGTGTTTATTTCTGTTAATGTTGATGATTACAGCCAATGAAAAGTCATTATCTCAGTAAATTAGAATAATTAACAAAAACACCTTTTTCATTTTTTAGGGAGCAGGAACAGGCTAGCTGTTTTTAAAAGGAAGAATCAATGGCTTGTCAACAAACCTTTTAAAAAATTAACCCTATTTTGGGAGCTTTTTCATGTTTGTATACCCTCAAGATAGTACATTTCCCAGCTTCAGCACTCTCTAGCACTATCAAACGCAGTGAGCAACCTGGAGATATCTGACATTAGACTGGAGGCTGAATATAACAGTACACCCATAGCAAAGTAGGCCAGTTTTTGCCACTGGTCCAGTCTGTTGAATCCATCCACTTCATGGGATCAGGCTCAGGGTATCTGACACAGATAGGTCATAGTCTAGGTGTGACTGACCCTACCTGTTTAGGCGGTGCGTGTCTGTTTACAGAAGTGCATCAAGTTATCAAAAAGGTAGATAAAACATCTAGTCTATAATATCAAATATACTGGAGCCCCGGATGCTTGTTGTATCTCTAATGTTGGCACAGACATTAGGAATCTGCAGTTATTACAGAGTGGTCTGCTGGGCAATCATGTATATGTGACGTCCTCATTCTCGAAAGAGCCCCTTTTGAGTTTACCCTGGGTGATGGGGGGACTCGGCGTTGGGTCCTGTGATGAAGAGATGGGGTGCAGCCGTGGCCCGGACCCGACCCGTGCTCAGGTCCATCACATGAAAAGGAAGATGTTGTGGGCTCATCCGGGTTGAGTGGCTTATTTAATGACTACGCCACCTGTGGTGCCTGGTGAAGGTCACCAGGGCCGCTACAGTCCGCCGAGGCCTGGTGTCATGGCGGCCTAAGTTCTCACTGCTCCCCACAGGCGGAGCAAGGCCTCGGGGCAGAGGGACAGGAAGAAGAGGGGGGGCAGTAGTAGAGGAAGAACGGAGGCCGCGTCGTGCGGTGTGGCGCAGGAATAACAGTCCGGAGGCCATAGGGGTGAACTTCCAAGGCTTTACTCACTTAGATGGCAAAGGAAGGCGACTCCCTGCTCCCCGCGGAGTCCTGCGGTCACCAGGGACGGGGGTCCGACAACCACCGAGTAAGTCCAGCATTCAGTCGCGACCCTACAGCAGAGTGTTCCTGAACTACAGACCGAATCCTTTCCTGTCCGTGTGTGTGCAAATAGGCCGGGTCTCCCTCTGAGCTCCTCTCAGGACAAGGGTACGGGTGGCAGCTCCGCTCCGTCCGATACCCGGTGGGATCCTCTGGGCCTAACTGGCCTTTCCCGTCCAGGACTTACAGTAGCAAGGTCGGGTGTCGGGGGCCGGTACCCCTCTTGCAGCCGGAGTCCCTCTGAATATATCAGCATGGCGAGGACCGGTGGCGTACACCGCTCCGTCTGCATCCTGCCTGGGATCCATTTGCTATGGAGCCACACTCTAGAGCTCCCGGGCCTTCTTGCTCATGGTCCTCGACCGGGCTGAGATAGTCCTTATCTCCCGCCTGCCCATCATCCCAAGGCCTAGGGACTAGGGCCATGTCTCCATCCCCTGCAGGCCCACACAGGATCCACTTTCAGGGTAGGAGATCACGTTCTGACACCAGTCAGGGTACAGCCATAGTACAGCCGTGTACTGTCAGGCACCAGTCAAGAACCGTCAGAGAACCAAGAGCCAAGATGGCTCTCTATTAAATATGAAATCTAAAGTGTAACTAACCTGTAAGTCCTCCACCCTCACCCACTAACTGGTTCCCCTCACTCTTGGTTCCCCAGTCTTCCTGTAACCAGGGGAGCAGCACCTAGTGCATACTAACTCCCTCTGGTGGAGAAATGTGGTGTTGGATGCAAAAGGTTGGGTCACGACTATCACACTGGCCTTACCTCAGAGGAGGAACACCACACTCCATTGAAGAAGTGGCGGTCGAACCCTCAGGGGCGCCACATGTATGGCAGGCATCTGCTTGGTGAAAGCTTAGTAGAGTAGTTAACGCAGCTTATCCTGATAACAAGGCAATTTGGAATCCTTTTCAGAAGCTGTAAAAAATTCCCCTATTTTGCTTTTATAGCAGTATAAAAATGGGACTATACAAAAGTCATGTCTTTCCTTTATGGTTATCATTAGGGTTGAGCGAGTATGTTCTGTCCGAGTATGCTCGGGCCTAGCTCCAAGTATTTACAGCTGCTCGGTGATAAGGTTGAAGTGCTCCCGTGTGCATGATTTGCAACTGTTTGACAGCTTTATTACATGTGAGGAATGTGTAAGAAATAGACATTCCTCACATGTAATAAAGCTGTCAAACAGTTGCAAATCATGCACACGGGAGCGATTCAACCATATCACCGAGCAGCTATAAATACTCGGAGCTCGGCCCGAGCATACTCGGCGAAAGGGTTTATAGAACATACTCGCTCAACACTAGTTATAATATGCCTGTCATTGCACAAGCATTCAAGCCTACAGTTGGCCATGCTGGCCAGCACGACTAAGGGCCCACTTGGTTCATTTCCATTGCTTTGCTGTTATCATGGTCAGCGTCATCATCATTTTCACTTGGACTGTCAGACTTGACACAGGCATGGGATGAAGCTATTTCCCTATCCACATGCTGCTGCTCCTCATTCTCTTCCTCAAAGTCTTGAGGCATTTAGCATAGTCCTGTAACAGACACAGTGCTACAATGAACACGTGCTGTTGTTCTTCCATCCCCTCTTGCATTCTGGTGAATATTTTTTCCTGGATAAATATGAAAAGCTGATTCAAGACTTGTCCCTATTAACACATATTTTCACCACTTCAAAGGGCTTCAGTAGGCAAGAGGTGACCTGATGCTTTACAGCCCATAGCCACCACCTTCCTCAGCTACATTTCTGAAAGAAATGTTGCACAATGAAGTTCAAGTCATGTGCCATGCAGGAAGCATGAGTTGCTTTTTCTGATTGTAAGGCAGCCAGAACCTTCTGGCAATTGTCATTCATAACAATTCATAGTTGTCACGCGAGGTGTGAGTGCAACACAGAGAGTCACGCCAGGTGTGAGTGCAACACAGAGGGGAAAGGTAAAGGGGGCCCAGACACTAGGGAAAGGGGGAAGAGGTGACCTCCTAATCTGGACTTTTTCACCCTGTCTCCCCCTGACGTCCCTTTACAGACTCTGCAGCTGTCGCTGATCACGTGCCTCGCCCTACTATCCCTGACGTAAGACTATAGCTGGGGGTGGAAGGAGATGAGCACTAGTCAACCTCTGCTAGCACTCTAAAGACAAAAGGGGAAGACAACATAAGGGAATAACAAGTTAGCTTTAGAGGAAACTCCAACAGGGCACAAGGCCTCAAGACTCCAAAGAGGACGTGATGCTGCTTCAGCCAAGTTCCAAGTAGAAATGAGTATAACCAGCGACGCTCACCTGGAGAGATCAGGTATATATACACCCAGGCCAGAGGGAGGTAGTCTCTGGGTCCTAAAGACATCCTCCTATCTAGGCAGCTGTCTGCATTGCCAAACGTGGAGATCTCCTGCAAACCACTGCAGGACGACTGTCTGTCACTAGTGCTGAGCGAGCATGCTCGCTACTGCTCGGTGCTCACCTGGGCATCTCACTGCTCAAGATGCTCGGCGCTTGCCGAGTATTTCCGGGGTTGCTGGGTGAAAGCTTGGGTCTCCTTCCTTCATGTTTGGCGCTCTTTACAGAGCCAATGAACATGCAGGGATTGCCTGCCACTCACTGTAATGCCGTAGCCATGTTGGTTGTGGCACAACAGTGATTGGCTGGCCGCACAGTGTCATCGGGTCAATATCAGACCTAGCGCCGCCATGCTCATCACAGTCACTCCGGAATCAGACAGTGTAGGGAGAGGTGCTGCTGAGCTAGGGAGAGATTTGCTTGTTTCTAGTTAGTGTAGGTGTACCAAACTATATTAGAGACACATATCCATCTCAACAACCAGTCCTTCTGAGGACTAATCCATCTGCAGAGATATTAGGCAGGCAGCGTATATAGGCAGGTAGGCAGGGTATATAGCAGACTGCAGTGCACATAGCACAAGAGGCTCCTTTCCAGTTTTGTCTGCTGCTGCTGTTAGATATATCTAGAAATAGGCACAGGTCTCAGGGGCAAGGAATAATTTTTTTGGGGATCTTAATCCTCATTATTTGCTTAAAAAGCAATCTAGAGGACACCGTTGTTCTGCGTCATTTGCTTGTTGGCCCTGCAGAATACAGGCAGGTCCTTTCCATATTACAGCGCTAAAAATCCAGCTATTTAAAACTGTGGTTTGTCCGTCACACGGATCACATATAATTGCGCTGAAAATACTGCCATTTCTGGCATCCATTAAAAATTTGTTTCAGTGTGTCAGTAAAGCAATTGACACCAGTTTGCTGTTCAAAATAGTTACCTACAGGCCAGGTATTTAAAACTGTGTTTTCTCCGTCACATGGATCACATATACGTTTTCAGAAAATACTGCCATTTCTAGCCTCCATTAAAAATTTGTTTCAGTGTGTCAGTGAAGCAATTGACACCAGTTTGCTGTTCAAAATAATTACTTACAGGCCAGGTATTTAAAACTGTGTTTTCTCCATCGCACGGATCACATATAAGTTTTAAGAAAATACTGCCATTTCTGGCCTCAATTAAAAATTTGTTTCAGTGTGTCAGTGAAGCAATTGACACAAGTTTGCTGTTCAAAATAGTTACTTACAGGCCAGGTATTTAAAACTGTGGCTGGTCCGTCACACGGATCACATACATTTTCAGAAAATACTGCCATTTCTGGCCTCCATTAAAAATTTGTTTCAGTGTGTCAGTGTGTCAGTGAAGCAATTGGCACCAGTTTGCTGTTCAAAATAGTTACCTACAGGTCAGGTATTTAAAACTGTGGTTTGTCCATCACACGGATCACATATAAGTTCGCTCCAAATTCAGTTATTTGTAGTGAGCGTGGAAGATATCGTCCTCCATTTAAAATGGGGAAGGCACGTGGCAAAGGACAGGGAACTGGACGTGATGGTGATGGTGCATGCAGAGGCCGAGGCCATGGGCAAGCTGAAATTGTGCCACAACAAACACCCACATCTTCTTGCTCGACCTTCCTGTCCCAATTAATTTGGGACCACTGAACACCACTATTGAACACAGAGCAGTGTGAAAAGGTTATTGGTTGGATAGCAGATAATGCTTCCAGCCACCACCACCTTGTCTTCCACACGGTCAAGTCTCAGTAGCTTTGAGTCTGGACCGCATATTCCTCACCCTGAACCACGTTCCTCCCACCATGCTGAGTGCCGGGAGACAACTGATCCCACACTTGGACACTCTGAACAACTGTTCACTTTTCCATTTATAGATTTGGGCCTCTCGCCCAGTCCACATGAGGCGGGGCAAGAGGAGATCACTTGTCGCGATGCCCAAATATTTGAGCAGCCACGGTCACACGAAGGCGACGGTGGGAAAGTGTCACAAGAGGTGGAAGATGATGAGACACAATTGCCAGAAAGTCAGGAGGAGGACCAGAGTGCGGAAGTGGAAGACGAGGTGGTGGATGATATAGTAATTGACCCAACCTGGCAGGAGGACATGCAAAGCGAGGAGAGCAGCACACTGGGGGAGGGAGGCAGAGCACCCCAACAGGCATGAAGAAGCAGTGTGGTGGCCACAGAAAGAAGGCAGGCAACCATTCCCCGTAACACCAATACAAAGGAAGTTGCCAGTACAACTGTTAGGTCTTCCCGAGTCTGGTTGTTTTTTAAAGACTCTGCCGATAACCCCAAAAAGGCCATTTGCATCACCTGCCAGGCCAGCATCAGCAGGGGTGGCAAAACTAGCAGCCTGACCAACACCAGCATGATCAGGCACATGGCAGCAAAGCACCCGACTTTGTGGGCCGAACCCCAGGGTCCAGGAACAGTGTCTGCGGGTGGCACCATTGCTTCAATCCCCTGTCCATGGTGCTTGCAAAGATGCCTCCTGCCCTACACCTGTCTTTGCAGATTCTCAAGTAGCAGCATCAGGAAGCATGTCCATGTCCTTGTCCCAGGCTAGCGTTCAGTTGTCCATAACCCAGTCCTTGGAACGCAAGCGAAAATACACAGCCAATGCCCCACAGGCCACACTACTAAATTCCCACATTTCCCGATTACTTGCGCTCGAAATGTTGCCTTTTAGGCTCATGGAGACGGAAGCATTCTGCAACCTGATGGCGGCGGCCATCCCTCGGTATTCGGTCCCAGCCGCCACTATTTTTCCTGGTGTGTCGTCCCCGCATTACACAAGCACGTGTCCCAAAATATTAGCCAAGCCCACAACAACGCAGCTACCTGGAAAGTCCACCTAACCATGGACACGTGGACAAGTGCTTTTGGGCACGGACGGTACATCTCGCTGACAGCACACTGAGTTAACATAGTGGAAGCCGGGACCCAGTCGAACCTTGGGACGGAACACGTCCTCCCGACGCCAAGAATTGCGGGCCCTAGGTCAATCAGGGTTGCCCCCACAGTCTACAGCTCCTGCACCTCATCCTCTTCAGCCTCCTCCTCCTCTTCAGCCTCCATCTCTGAAATGACCACATCAGTCAGAAGCTGGAAGCACTGCAGCACTGCCTCGGCCAAGCGGCAACAGGCTGTGCTGAAGCTAATATGCTTAGGTGACAAACCGCACAAAGCTGAAGAGTTGTGGACAGCTCTGAAAGAGCAGGCAGATCTGTGGCTCGCACCACTGAGCCTACAGCCAGGCATGGTCTTGTGTGACAATGGCTGGAACCTGGTGGTAGCTCTGAGGCGAGGTGAGCTCACACACGTACCATGCCTGTGCTTAACCTCGTGGTTCAGCAGTTTCTCAAATCCTACCCGGAGCTGCCGGATCTGCTTGTTAAAGTACGCCGCCTGTGTGTTTATTTTAGAAAGTCACCTACAGCTTCCGCCACCTTTGCTGTGTTTCAGCAGCATTTGCAGCTCACAGACTGGTGTGTGATGTCCCCATGCGTTGGAACTCTACATTGCAGATGTTGGGAAGGATTTGTGAGCAGGAGACGGCAGTTGTTGAGTACCAGCATCAACAAGGCCGTTGGTATTCAGTTCAGACTCCACACATAAGACCTCAGGAGTGGACATGGATGTCAGACATATGTACCATCCTCCAAAACTTTGAGGACTCCACCCAGATGGTGAGCGGCGATCATGCCATAATTAGCGTCACTATCCCGCTGCTCTATCTTTCTGAAATGCTCTCTGCTCACAATCAAAGAGGATGCATTGCAGGCGGAGCACGATGAGATGGAGCAAGGAACCATACAGGGTGATAACACACAGCCCAGCCTCATCTCATCCCAACGTTAATTGGGTGACAATGAGGAAGAGGAGAAGGAGAAGGAAGAACAGGAGCTGGTTTCCTGCGCTATAGACGGTACTACCTGCACAACTGTCATACCATCTGTTCAGCGTGGATGGCCTGATGACAGAGAGGAGGACGAGGAGAGCATGATCAGTCAATTTTCTTGGTGAGGACACGGAAGTCTTGCCTGTTAGCAGTCTGACACGCATGGCTGAGTTTATGTTACGCTGCCTTTCCCATGACCCTCACGTTCTCCAAATTTTGGCTGACAGTCATTACTAGTTGGTGACACTTCTAGACCCACGCTACAAGGAGAACTTTATATCTCTTATTCCTGAGGCGGACAGGTCTACAAAAATGGGGCAGTACCAAAAGGCCCTTGTTGCGGAACTATTAAAAAAAAATCCCATCTGAAAATGCTGGCGGCAGAGGCCACAGTTTGTTGGACAACCAAGGAGTACATGCGAGAGAGACACAACTTCAATCCAGCAGAGGCAGGGAAACACTGTCAAAGTTCTGGGAGAATTTTCTCAGCCCCTCCCATCGCACAGGCCCTGAGGTGCAGGGTACTCTTACAAGGAGTGCAAAGTTTGGGAAGATGCTGAGGGAGTACCTTGCCGACTGTACCAACGTCCTCCGTGATTCCTCTGTGCCTTATAATTATTGGGTATGCAAGCTGGATACATGGAATGAACTGGCTCTCTACGCCTTGGAGGTCTTGGCCTGCCCTGCCGCCAGGGTTTTATCAGAGCGGGTTTTTAGCCACTGGTGAAATTATAACTGATAAGCGCATCCGCGTTTCAACTGAAAATGCTGACAGGCTGACTCTTATAAAAATTAACAAGGGCTGAATTGGGTCAGACTTTTCAACACCACCGAATGATAGCAGCGTAACATAAACTCAAACCCAGTGTCTTTTTTTGGGAGGTGTATTCCCATGCACCTCTTCACACCCACACATGGGTATACGCTTCCTGATTTTGCTCTTGCCCTCCTCCTTCTCCTCATCCTCATCCTCCACCGCCATATCACCAGGGTGACCGTGGTCCATGATGCAACACCCACATAATTTTTTAAAGGGTGTTTATGATGCCGTAAAAAAAAAAAATGTCAACAGTATGTTCATGTATACCCCCCCAGGGGTAAATGTTTGGCAGCCCATACACTTAGTTCATAGACATTACAAGTATAGGAGACCCGCTCCTTTCTAATGGGAACATTTTTAATTAGGCCCTCCTACACGTCTCTTCCAAGGGGCATTGGAGTGCCTCCCAATTTTTGGCAGCCCTTGCATTCACTGCATAGGCAAACACAATGGGAGATCTACTTCCTAATAATGGGAACATTGTTTTCAGGAGGCCCTCCTCTAAGTCTCTTCAAAGGGGTATTAGGGTGCTTCCAAATTTTCAAAGTGGTATTGTGGTGCGTCCAAATTTTGGGCAGCCCTGCCACTCACATCATACGCAATAACAGTATAGGAGACCCACTCTTTAGTAATGGGAACAATAAAACAAAGCCGGCTGATGGCTTTCTAAGTGAGGGCCGACTGCTGGCCCTTGAAGAATAGTAAAGGCCGTCTGATGGCCCTATAAATAGGCTTTGTGATTTTCAGAGTCCCTCCTTCATAAACGAAACACGATGTGTATGATGATATCTCACACACCACATGGCCACATAAGGTTGTAAAATGTTAAAATGGCATTTCCTGGTGAATGCATTTGTCACGGTTGAAAGCAATGCAAAAGTGCTAAAACGCATCAAAAACGCTAAGTGTGAACATAGCCCAAGGTGTGGAGGAGTATTTTTGTTTTTGGTTATTTATTTTGCTTTATATACAAGTCATTACCCTGGAAAGGATGTTCCTTAACATATTTCCTAGGAAAATCAATTTTGGTTTCATTTTTGTATGTTCTATTGTGAGTCCGTAAAAGTGGCGTAATACCTCTGACAACGTTGTTGACAGAAGTGACCTGGGAGTCAGAGATGCTTCCAGGGGTCTTCCCCATGCTGTTCCCATGTCATTTGAGCACTGTTCCCATTGATTTGGGCAATTTTTAGGCCCTCTGCAGACCACCGGGGGGAGCCGCCTGAAAAATGCTCGAGTTTTGCATAGACTTACATTGGGCTCGTTGCTCGGGTCGAGCACCCGAGTATTCCAATGTGCTCGACCCGAGCATCGAGCACCCGAGCATTTTAGTGCTCGCCCATCACTATCTGTCACCTCTGACACACCTGTGACACTAGTTCACTGAAGCCAGCTTGTTTCCACTCTGGAATCAATGCTTTGATGTGTGCTGTTTTGGTCTTCCTCTTTGTGTCTCAACTGATCAGGGCATATCTTCACGTGGACTTTTGAGACTGCCGCTGAAGTCTCTCCTCCATCTTTACTGATGAGGCATACCTTGGTGTTGTCGAAATTTGAAGGTAAGACGGTGTATGGCTCAACCTACCACTGATCATCTAATTTGTGAACTCGTCTTTTCCTTTTGAGTACCTGTTCTCCAGGTGATAAGGGAACTGCAGGTGCGTGCTGATTATAAGTTCTCTCCTGCCTCTGTCTCGCCTGGGACAAACTTCTCTCTACACATTTTTGCACCTTGCGGTATTGTTGCTGCCGCTCCGTATCCCAATCTGCATCTGGTGATGTCGTCTCAGGTGTTAAAACTCTCAGGTCTAAGTCAATGAAAGCTTGCCAGGTCTTGCTGTCATCAAGTAGGTGAGTGTACAGTTGGTGGATGTGGTTATATAGGACCACCAAATCTGGTAACTTCTCTGGCCACAGGCTACATTCTATAAGGGGCAACATCTTCAACAGGTCTATTACCACCTGGTTCATTTTCTCGCACAACCCGTTGGTCTGGGGATGACACGGCGTCATCCTTATTTTCTTGCAGCCGTACAAGTTACAGAATTCTTGAAACACTTCTGCTTCAAAGGCTGGGCCTTGGTCGGTAAACACTCGTTCAGGGTAACTGTGCGGGCAAAAAAGTGTTGTTGAAATGCTTTAGCTGCCGTCTTAGCCATCTGGTCCTTCACTGGCACTACTACCAGAAACCGGGAGTAGTGGTCTACTATGGTGAGAGCGTAGACATAGCCTGACAGGCTTCGAGCTAGCTTCACGTGGTCCAAGGCTACCAGTTCAAGTGGTTGTTTAGTGATTATGGGCTATCACGGTCTTTCCATCTCAGGTTGCATGGACCACATTCTCGACACCATCTCTCGATTGCTTTCCTCATGCCAACCCAGTAGAAGCGCTCACGTAGCAGGACTTCCAACTTCTTCCACCCAAAGTGTCCTGCTCCATCGTGGTATGCCTCTAAGACCATTGGCACATCCCGCCTCGGGACTACCACCTGCCAGACCAGTTTGTGTGTCCGGGAGTTGATGCTTCTCCGACACAGCTTTCCCTCGTAGATGAACAGCTTGCCCTTCTCCTTCCACCACTGTTGGGTCTCCTGTGGAGCATCTGGACCAGGGTGCGAGTCAGCTTGTGTCAGCAACTCCTTTACTACGTGGACAGCCGGGTCGCTATCCTGCATCTCTGCCCATCCATGGTGGGGCAATGGGTTAAACGTGGCCTCTCTGTTGGTGGAGCGCTTGTTCTTCACACAGTGGGAGCACTGGGTCACCCCGTGACGATGGAAAGCCGGTAGCTCTATCTCCTTCAGCTCCTCCGGGTCTTCTCCTCCATCTGGCAAGTTGGGCATCCTGGACAACGCATCAGCATTAGCGTTTTTTTGCCCCGCCTGATACTTGATGGTAAACTTGTAGTTGGACAGCCCGGCCATCCATCGCTGCTCCCGCACACCTAGCTTCGCCGTTTCAAGGTGGGTCAGCGGATTATTGTCTGTGACGATTGTAAACTTTGCTGAAGCCAGGTAGTGTTTGAAGCGCTCTGTTACAGCCCAGACTATGGCTAAAAACTCCAACTTAAAGGAACTATAGTTGTCGGGGTTCCTTTCCGTGGGACGAAGCTTCCTGCTGGCGTAGGCAATCACTCTCTCTCTCTGCCCTGCTGTATCTGGGACAGCACTGCTCCCAATCCCACGTTGCTGGCATCCGTATAGAGTATAAAGGGTTGGCCATCGTCGGGGTAGGCCAGGACTTCGTGTCCCATAAGAGCCACTTTCAGTCGAGTGAAGGATTCTTCTTCTGTTTTACTCCACTTGAACTTAGGATTCGGGTTCTTGGCCTTCTTGGACTGGCCTGCATGGGTGCCGCTATCTTGGTGAAACCCTTGATGAATCTCCTGTAGTAGCCTACTAGCCCGAGGAACTGCCGCACTTCTCTAATAGTAGAGGGTCTTGGCCAGTCCATGATCACGGTGACTTTTTCAGGGTCTGGTGCTACACCTTCGGCTCTTACCACATGACCTAGGTACTGCACCTTGGGGTTCAACAGGTGGCACTTGGACGGCTTCACTTTCAGGCCAAAATCAGATAGGGCTTCGAACACCTCGGCCAGGTGCTCCAGGTGGTCTTCATATGTCTTTGAGTAGACCATTACGTCGTCTACGTACAGCAGAACGGTTTCAAAATGTTTGTGTCCTAGGCAACACTCCATTAACCGCTGGAATGTTCCCGGGGCGTTGCTGAGCCCGAAAGGCATGCAGTTGAACTCTCAGAGGCCCATTGGTGTCGTAAACGCGGCCTTCTCTCTGTTCGCCTCTGCCACAGGAACCTGCCAATACCCACTGGTGAGATCCAAAGTGGAGAAATAGTTAGCGGATCTTAATGCAGCTAATGATTCCTCAATTCTAGGGTAATGGGTAGGCGTCCTTATGTGTAATGCGGTTAATCTGCCTATAATCAACACACATATTCTCATTGTACCGTCTTTCTTTCTAAAGAGGACTAATGGAGCTGCCCAGGGGCTATAACTATCTCTGATCACCCCAGCCTCCTTCATCTCCCGTAACATTCCCTTGGCACATTGATAGTGAGCTGGGGGTACAGGCCGGTACCTCTCTTTAATGAGCGGATGGTCTTCTGTGGGGATATGATGTTGCCTGGCCAAAGTCTAGTGGGTGTTTTCTAAAGACTCGCTCATATTCTTGGACCACCCCGTATACCCCATGCTTTTGGTGCAAAGGGGTGGAGTCGGTGCCTACCAGTGCCGGTGTCTGAATCAGTTCAGTATCATTTGAAAAGGATATATGGCATTGTTGTCACCTGGGAACCAGTGTCCAGGAACGCGTTCATCGGGATGCCACAGGTAGGACCGGTCGTCCTCCCACGTACTTGTCTCGCCAACTTTGTGGGCCTGGTCGTCTTACTCCTGGGGGTTGGTCCTCTGCCCCAGGGGTTGCTTGTTTAAATCACAGAATCTTGCGAGGTGCCTCGCCTTTTGACAGCGACGGCAGATGGGTTGTCCGTTCTGGTCTTAGCAATCGCTGTCTTTCCCTCTGGTCGGTGGAATTCTTCTCTGTCGTCGCCACGGGACATCATCTGGACTGGATGCCAGCTGTATTCTTTCCTTTGGAGACACTTGCATGGCCTGCACGGTTTTGGTTAGTGTTGCCACACTTTTGGTCAGCTCCTGGACCTGAAGGCGTAGGTCTGCAGAGGGGACATTATCTAGGACCTGCACGTCAGCCTCCACAGGTGCCGGGGAAAAGATGGCCACCTCCTGGTGGTATGTGATAGCTGGGCGCCGGAGGGGTGCAGTGCCACTTGGGTTTGGTTCTCGCAGCACCCGGATGGTTCGGTCTTTAAATTGCGCAAAGTCCAGATCAGGGTTTTGCAGAGCCATTATTCGCAGCTGTGTCCGGTGAGCGTTAGACAGGAGCCCCTCGATAAACTGCTCAGTTAGCAATCTGTCCTCGTCTCACACACTGTCGGGGTCTACCTGTTTAATGGCCCGCAGCGCCTCCTGCAGGTTTAGAGCATAGTCCCGTACACTGTCCTGCAACCTTTGTTTGCACCCGTAGAACTTCATTTTAATCTCTGCTGCGCGGTTGTCAAAGGTATCCTTCAACCGGGCCAGTATTTCCTTAACAGTGCTTTTGTCCCTGCCTGCCCAGGACTTCATCTCTCTCTGTGCCGCACCGATTAGCTGGCCTATGAGAATGATGACTTTTTTCTCCTCAGACAGGGGGTACACTTGGAACAAACTGCACAGTCTCTCCTCAAATTCTCTCAGGGTGTGTGACTCCCCTGAGTACTGGGGCAACCACGCCGCCCCCGGTATATATGGCATGGCTAAAGGCATTGCTGTGGCGGCGGCCGCGCCCGTTGCTAGATCCTCTCCCAGGTTGGGCATCTTCCTCCCCCTAGTGAACCTCAGCCAGGTCCTGGGTCTCTGCTGGCATACCAGTATGCTGCTTTGCAGGTGAGAGGGATCGCTTACCCGGCGGTTCGGGATCGGGGCCTCCTGCTTCCCCTCCGCTGATGGCAAATGACGTGATGATACAGTTCAGCAAAGTCTATGACACACTGTACCCGATTATACCGGGCTTCGAATCCTGTTTGTGACGCCAAGTTGACGCGCTCCCTGGGCCGTGGGGTATTCGGTAGCCGGCCCGGTCGGTGCTGGGAATATCAAGGTGGCAGTGACCTAGTCCGTGACCCAGGGCGGTCAATTAAAGGAAAAGTAAAAGGGGAATAAAGTTTTTAGAGATATTGTTCGTAATGCCACCTGTGGTGTGCGGCTATATGGGGCAGCCGCTGTGGTGCAGATCCACTGGAGCTGATGGGGACGCAGCAGAGTTGGTTCAGCTCTCCACAGGCAGAGCTAGGCTCCAGGGCAGTATATGATCAATTGTGCAGGTAGATGTTGTTGGTGCGGTGTAATTCAGGGCTGAGGGCGCAGGTAATGACCAGACAACAACTTAATGGCGGTTTCCTCTATCTTTACTTGCGGTTGGTCAGAGCAGACTGGGGCACGGGTACTAGCTGGTAGTGGAGGTCCGGGCTGCCTGGAAGCAAGTTGGAGATCCACCTCGCCAGGTGGAGTTGTAGGCCTTCCCTCTGCGCTATTCTTTTTGGCCCTGCTTCTTGAAGCTATGCTGTGGCCCTCGTCCCTGAGTAAAACGTCTTTTCCTCACCCGTATGGCAGGCTGCTCGGGCCTTCCTCAAGTGTTGCTCCCTTGTGGCGGTGCTGGGCCCTGTATGCTGCTGAGCCGCTGGGCGTCGGGTGGGGCCAGGAGACCTGCAGTCTCCTGCCCTCCGGATTTAGCTGCTGGGCCTTCGGTGCCCCACAACCACGGACTCCAGTGTCCGGTTCCCTTGCGCTTCTCTCTGGGGTAAGCTTGTTCACAGCTCCCTTCCCCAGGTCCTTCCTCGTCGTTCTCCTGTCTCCAACTCCTTCCAACTCACTCTAACTAACCCCGCCTCCAGATTTCAGTTTAAAGGGGAGGATCTCCCCTTTCTGGTCTGGAGCCAGGAAAGTGTTGTATGCTGGTAAACCTGATTAGGGGACCCCTCCTTGCTTCCAGGCATGGCATCACCCCTTGTGAGGGAGGCAATGCCATTGTGGCAACCGGACCCCTGGGGTGCCACAACTTCACAAGGTGGTACGGCAGCCATTACACCTCCAGCAACTTGACCAGATGAGAGTTTATTTGGCAAATCAGCAAATTTCTGGCAGCATACACTTGTTTCGACACAAAATCAGGGATGGATATTTGCCAGTGCAATGGAGAAGAAGGAGAATGTACACTCAAAGTTCGAAAAGCAGTAGTGGTGGATGATAATGATGATAGTCATGAAGACATTGACCAGGCACCATTTGAGGGTTTGTCATGACTGACAGAAAGATGAGCGTGACAAAAAGAAAAGGAGGAGAATTTGAGGCTTTCTGTTGTAAGCCGCCCCAGCGAGGTAGTCATGGGCGAGTTGTGGCCCCTGCTCGCTATGGCACCTTACAGACAATTCGTGTCCTCCCTCTGTTGTGTGGCTGTGCATGTGACATTCTTCACTTATTCACACTATCCAGTCGCGGCTGTCTCCAGACATTTCTCTTCTGGGACCAGGGCAGTAATAATTTCGGAGGACACAAAGTTATTAACCATGACTGGGGTTTCACTTGGGGGAATGGAGTAATTACACTATTTACAGTCTGGTAGATTGGATAAGGCCCAACAGATTCTTGTCTCCCATGCAGGTGCTAAAATCATCTGCAGCCCTGGTGCCCTATTTAGGTGAAGCATCTCTCTGTTTCTATTCCTTAGCCTAAGAGACGGTTCCTCACCATCGACAGTGTGCCCAGATCCTTTATCTCCCTCACGGCTTATCCTGAAGTCCTAATTTCCTCTGCTACCTGCAGACTAGAAGTGCCCCGGGTCCTCAATACCTCCGTTGAGTTTCTCCGGCCAGCTAATGGGACTCCTGCATGAGGAGATATTCACACTACAGATTCACTGTCTGAGGGTAGAGAGCCCCCGTCTACCCTAGCAACCAATTTCCCTGAGTGTCCATACGTAAGAGTTCCTGTCACGTCCCTGACAGGGCTTCAACTGACTCCAAAATAATGGCTGCAGCTATTTTTAGCACACCCAGAGGCTCCACCCACTAAGCCATCTGCTTAGCAACTGCCTCGCCTCTTACTGACAACTTGACAACTGTACCCAGCAGTGGCATCTTGTGGCTAATAAAAAGTACTGCAGCCCCACAAGGAATTATATCTAACCGCTAGACATGCCCAATGTCTATCCCTATCACTACGTTTCCCCCTTACTCCACTGACTGCGCCACTGAAATTAACCCCGTAACTTGACCTAATAGTAGTTCAGAGAGTGCTTAACTATGGGGATATGTAATTCTAACTACTTCAGTCCCAGGGGAAGGTTACACACTTCCTCACTATTACATTGTGATTGCTAGAGCAAATGAGCAGTTGATGTCACTATGTGTGCTGATGGAGAGCTGTAGTTCCAATTCTAAACAATCTGGGATGTCCACAGCTTATGTTTGTCTTGCATAGTCTTCAGACTAAGGAGTGGCTCCATAAGAAGCATTTCAAGGTACTGGAGTGGCCTAGCCAGTCTTCAGACCTGAACCCAATAGAACATTTTTTGAGGGAGCTGAAATTCAATGTTGTCCAGTGACAGCCCTGAAACCTGAAAGATCTGGAAAAGATCTGTATGGAGGAGTGGGCCAAAATCCCTGCTGCAGTGTGTGCAAACTTGGTCAAGAACTACAGGAAATGTCTGACTTCTGTAATTGCAAACAAAGATTTCTGTACCAAATACAAATGTTAAGTTTTGTTTTTCTATTGTATCAAATACTTATTTCATGCAATAAAATGCAAATTAATCATGTTAAAATAATGCAATGTGATTTTCTGGATTTTTTTTAGATTTTGCCTCTCACAGTTGAAGTGACCTAGACCTCTCCATTCTTTGTAGGTGGGAAAACTTGCAAAAGTGGCAGTGTATCAAATACTTATTTTCCACAGTGTAAAACATTTAATTTGTTTCCCAAAACTTTCTACCACATGTTGCATATGAACAGAATTTCCATTTTTTTAATACACTGTTATCCCCATGACATAGAGACGTAACCCAGAATGCCATGTTGATTGGTAGGTATAAACAGTGAAAAGAACTTTTAACTATAACAGCCTTATATCCTCTAGCCTTGTAGCGCTGGGGTCCTTGGTTCAAATTCCAACAAGGACAAGGCGTTTGTATGTTCTCCCTGTGTTTGCATGGGTTTCTTTCCACACTGCAAAGACATACTGATAGAGAATTTAGATTGTGAGCCCTAATGGGGACAGTGATGATGATACCTGTAAAGCACTATGAGATTAATGCGCTATATAAGTGCGTAAAATAAATAAATCAATATATAAAAAAGTCATGAAATTGCATTCCATGCTGCAAAATAAGATTTAATTATAAAACTCAAGCATCATATTTTTTGCATGTGGTTTACTTAACATTGTAAAGTTTTGTGCTTTTGTGTTACTTGTTTTTATCGTATGTTTTCCAACATTACCGATTGCTATTTCCTTGACTTAAATGTTTTTGCGCTGTGACACCACCCTAAGCCCTTCTAATTAAAAAGAACAAATGTTATATATAATGATTTTGTTATCTTTGTGATAGATATTTATTTTAGTATAAGACACTTGGAAAGAATTGTTCTCTCACCTTTCTGACTCGCTGTTTTTCATAAGTTGTAAGGCCAAAAACAATACTATTGTAATTAGTAAAATAACTCCGGAGATTTTCAAGCACCGAATGTTGCTGCAGACAAACCTGTAAAACAACCCAAAATGTATTAGCCGCATTTTATACCACATTTATAAAAAGGCTTCTCTGGGTAATTTCACTCTATATTCTTTAGTGCAAATGCCTAAAAAGTTACAGGAAGTTCATAGGTGTTATCTAGATGCTATGTTACTTTCTATAGCCAATGATGCTTTATTATGTAAGTAAAGTCCCCAACTAGCAACACATTCTCAACCCCTTAATTACCGCCGATGCGCCTTTTTCTGGCAGTCTTAATAAGCTTTATTCCTCAGCACTGTTTTTTTGGGCTATGAGAAATAAGTAAATAGTGCCCCCTCACTAGGCAGAAACATTCCAGGTAGCTGAAACCCCTAGAGTACTGGGTCAGAGCAATTTTTTTTTTCCCACAATCATCGTCAGCCAGCAAATAACAGTAATCTCAATTTTTAAAAAAAGTGAATCGCTTGTTGTAAATCATTTTCCTCTCCTCTAACATGCAATAATCTACTAGAAGAGAGACATATAGTGCTATGAAGTCACAGTACTTTGGTAATGTTTCCCCCTGTAAGAGTGGTGGATTGTACTATTGTGTTCCTACTTCCTACCCCTGAAGACACCAATCGCGCAGTGCTGTGCATTAAAATGTGAATAGTGTAATATATTTTTAGTGTGTATTGTGTGTGACAAGGTCACTGGTAAAGTACTGGAGGTGAAATATGTATCACTGAGAATGTTACCTTCAGTGATATGAACCTGGGGAAAATGTTTCAGCACACTAAGTGCTGAGAAGGGTTAATTGGCCTTGTTAAGGGCTAGGTTTTTTTGTGAATACCTGAAGAGTGGGTGGGAGGCTGTTCAAAATATCTCCACAGCAGGCTGGGGTGTAGAAGGTTAATAGTCAGCCTTCTGAATCATTCAAGGTTTGGCGTCTCTTGAGATGAGAGCTCCAGAGTGGTGTTCATGTTAAAGAGAGCTGAACCTGTTGTTTTGTTCGGGTTCCCGCAGCAATATAGACTGTGCTATATGTTATCTTTTGTTTTCCCGTTATGCCAGAAAGGCCCTGTTTATTGTGCAGAACTTTGCACTGGTTTATGCAGCACATTTTTAATAAACCAGTGGAAGATTTAAACAGAAAGCATTCCTGTGTCTACCTTTGTGAGGAGCCGAGTGAGCCGATCTACCACAGTTGGTGCTAGAAGTGCGGGCAAGATCTCCAGTAAGCAAGTGTGATTGCTGTGGATAAATGGTATGTCCTGGGTGAAGGAGGCTGTAAGGATAGAACAGCAGCCAGACAAAATGGAAGAGCTGATCAAGTGAAGGAGTGTGGTGGGCAGAAGAAGATGCCGAGGCAACAAAAGGGTTAAGAATGTTTTGCCATGTTATGTTTTGTTACCTGTGATATGCGGTGCTATATTTTATTTTGTGTGATAAAAAGTGTGTTATATTTTATCCCTATTGCCGGTGTTATATTTCCATTCTCCTTTAGGCTTTGCTTTAAGGTCATCCCTGGGAATGTGGGAGGTTTGTCCACTAGGTGAGCCATACAGCAGATAGGGACATAGTTTACACACATAGTACACTAGATAGTTAATAGGTGGGATTAGCTCACAGTATGGGAGGGGTTAATACATTTTTATAGAAAAGCTTTTTCCAGGTTAGAGAGTGGGAGAGAAGGAAGGCTGAACAAATAGGAAAACAGGAAGCAGATACAGCAGAAAGGAAAGTGTTCTGACAGTGTGAGTTTCTTAATAGAATGAGGACAAGTCTGAATCGCCATCTGGACGCCGGGGCAGTCTTGGACCTATGGTCCAGAAGAGGGTCTGAAAAGCAGACCTCTGTCTTCCAGAAGAGGAAAATGTCGGCTGGGTCGCAGGGTGAGAGGAAGATGGTGGGTCTTAGGACAGGGACAAGGAATGTTAGGACACAGAACCAAGGGAACATAACTAAAAAGAGACTCTGTCTTAATCTGTATGCTGCAGCCATGTGTAACAGAGTTGCACAGTAAAGCTAAACCTGTTAACCTGAACCTAAGGTCTCCTGTCTTGTTTGTAGCTGGATCAGGTCCCATGGACGATGCAAAAGTGAGTAAATAATGAACTCAACCACACAGTACACTCCACTCTCATTTCTGTTTAAAAGAGGGCTTTCTGGTCAAAGAACTCAGTTCCGGCCCTAGCCTCCCCTTCACAAGCACCTGGTCCAAAGCCAGCAGCAGCACCTGCAGAAGCAGCAGTAAGCCCAGTAGGAAACAAATAAACTCCTGATACAACAGAGCCAACAGCAGCCACGGCAGATGGAACTCCTGACAGGGCATGTCCGCTGCAGAGAAATCGCCCCATATATCCGGAAGGTGGTAAGACTTTGATGATGATGTAAGACTTTGAAGTTGATGTTGAGGCATTTTTGACTGTGTTTGAAAGGGTAGCAGAGCAGGAGGAGGAGGTGCTGTCCCCCTATCTAACTGGCAAACCACGAAAAGCTTATTGTGACCTGGCGTTATAGGATGCACAGGAGTATGTCAAACTAGAAACTGAGATATTAGCATGCTCAGGAGTGACTATGTCTGTCCGAGCTCAAAGGGTCCACCACTGGGCGTATTGCGGTGACAAACCTCCTCGCTCTCAAATGTTTGACCTCCTACATCTGGTACAGAAGAGGTTGCAGCCAGAGTCCTCCACCCCAGCCCAGATGGATTGTTATGGGCTGATTTGTCCTCTCCCTTCCTAGGTTGGTGCAGATCTGGGTTGCCCAGGGAGACCCCCAAAATGCGGATGACCAAGTTGGTCTAGTAGAAAGGTACCATGTGGTTGAGAAGTCCCTAAGAAAGCCGGGAGCGGTTGCATCCCTGTACCCCAGCCAAAAGGAGACCAACTTTCAAAAGAAGGGTAATAGAGCCACAACTGTGGGGAGTCCAAAGTCCAAAGGAGTCGCTAAGGGGTTGCCAAAGGCCGCTGGTAAGGACTTAATTTTGTCAGAGATGTCACGGTCTTGGGTACATACCCGTCCATTGTCCTATGTCCACCGAACAGATGGACGACAGCACAGCACAGGAAGGCACTGTTTGTATCATGCCTATCCAGCCTGCATGGTGGACTATCAGCCCAGTGAGGGGTCACAGCCATGTCACATGACAATTAATGGGGTACTCATGTTTGGAATCTTGGGCTCAGAGAGTTTGGTGACCCTGGCAAGGGCTACACTCCCCAACCAGTGGATCTCTGGAAAACTTGTGGGCGTCCGCTGTATCCACGGGGATGCCAAGGACTACCCCGTTGCCATTGTGACTATAGAAACAAACTGTGGCCTGAGTCCCAGCAGGTTGGAGCAGTTAAAGACCTGCTACACACAGTGATAATAGGATGGGACTTTAGCATTTTTTGGTACTCACGGTGAAAGGCGGGAGTGCCAAGACTCAGACAGGAGCCGGTTCTACCATGAAGTATCCCGATCGCAGCCGGAGGTGGATGAGTTCCCTCTGTGTGTCCTTGCTGGCGACGAGGATGAGACGGTGACCTATGAGGCCGAGGTTTCTAATTTGGGAATTTCGGGGGGAAAGCTCAAATGGGGATCTAAAGTTAAAAGGGGCATTTGACAATGTTTCTGTGATAAATAGAGTTGCTCAAGAGCCGCAGGCCGACACCAGGTTTCCATATTTCATGGCAAATGAGGATTTGCTATATCGGGTCACTAAACTAAGGGGGGCAGTAATAGAGCAGCTGTTACTACCGGTTCCCTACAGGTGTAGGGTACTAGACCTGACCCATTGTCATGTCTTGGGTGGGCATCAGGGTGTGGACAAAACCCAAGAGCGGGTTCTTCAGAGGTTCTTATGGCCTGGATGTCATCGAGAGATTGTTAATTATTCCCGGTCCTGCACTACCTATCAGCTAACTGCTCCCATTTCCCAGTTTAGCAGTTCCCTAGTGCCGTTATACATCATAGAGGTCCCATTTCACCAGATTGCCATGGATCTTGTCGGACACCTAGTTAAGTCTGCCAAAGGGGACCAATATATGCTGGTGGTCACTGACTATGCAACATGGTACCCGTAGGCGGTACCACTGAAAAACTCCTCAGCCAGAAGTATAGCCTGAGAGCTAGTCCATATTTTTTCCCAGACTGGCCTGCCAAAGGAGATTTTGATGGACCAAGGAGCTCTTTTCATGTCCAAAGTGATGAGGGAGTTATACATGGGTCTCCAGGTTACACAACTCAGAACGTTTTTGTACCATCCGCAGACGGACAGCCTTGTGGAGAGGTTCAATAAGACCTTGTTGTCCATGCTTAAGAAGTTTGTGGAGTAGGATGGCTGAGACTGGAATTGCCTACTCCCGTACCTGCTGTTCTTTATTAGGGAAGTTCCACAGACCTCTATGGGGTTCTCACTGTTCCAGCTGTCACCCTCGGGGACTTCTGGATGTTGCAAAAGAGCCCTGGGAAGCATAGGTGGCCCAGATGCAGGACAGGATCATGAGGGTGATGTCTATTGGGAGAGAGAGTCTCCTTCAAGCACAATAGGTCCAGGCAAGGGTTTACAATTGGCTGAAACAGTAAATTTCTGTCCAATTGGCAGGGGCCATACAAGGTGGTCAAAAGGCTGAGTGACTTCAACTACAAAGTTCACCAGTCAGGGAGAAGAAAGCCTTACGAGGTGTACCACATAAACTTGCTTAACCGTGGCGAGAGAGGGAACCGGTGGAAGCTACGTACCTGGGGGCCAATCCTGAAGCCAAGATCGAGGATGTCACAGTGGCACAGATGCTGTCACCGGCCCAGAAAAAACAGTGCCGAGAACTGCTTCAGCGGAACCGGGACCTGTTTTCGGAGTTGCCTGATGGAAACGCAGGTGAACCAAAAGTCGTATCGAATTCCTGAAGCCCGCTTTCAAAGGAGGTGAGGAGAATGTTGAGCCTGGGCGTCGTCGAGGAGTCAAGGAGCAGCAGGTCAGCCCCATTGTCCTGGTGCCAAAGCCTGATGGAGAATGGCGTTTTTGTAACAATTACAGGAAGCTAAATGAAGTGTACAAATCTGATGCTTATCCAATACCCTAGTCGATTAACTCATTGAGAGGCTAGGGTTAGCCAACTACATCACTACCCTGGACCTAACGAAAGGGTACTGGCAAATCCTCCTGCCCGAAAGTGCCAAGGAGAAGACAGCCTTCTCTAAACCTGACGGTTGCTTCTAATACACCAGAATGCCTTTTGGGTTGCAGGGAGCCCCAGCTACTGTACCTTCCAAAAAGCCATAGACTGGATCCTAGCCCCTCACAATAAGTACGCCGCAGCCTTCCTAGGCGACATTGTGCAGTGATGAAAGGGTAGTTATCTGGCAACTCGTGAAATTGACTTAAAAAATAGCCTTTATTTTGAAAAAATTTAAAACATGAGACCATAGTGCAAATAAAAGCGTACAGAGGCTTACACGTTTCAGATACGTAGATCCTTACTCATAGCATAATATAATGTTGAAATGGAAAAACTTTTAAGGCATATTTAGAAAGTAGCCGCTCACCGACAACACCTGTTCCGAAGCTCAATTACACATGAGTCCAGAGTCTCAGAAAACTCAGTTTTAACCCTAAATGAACTGACTGTTTCTATTTAAAAAAAATAAATAAATAAATAAAAAATAGAAGGTTGACAAAATAATTACAAACTCTATGAATATAACTCACTAAATATAAGTCACATAATATCAACCTAGAAACAGACAATTATAATGAATATAGCAGGAAATCACTGCTGGAGAGATTGGGTTCATGGTTGGATGATAGGTTACAACCATTGGTAGTGATATCACCCGATTATTTGAGAGACAGTAAGCACGTTCTAACCATCATGAATGATGTGAAATGGAGTGAGGATCTAACTTGGATGACCTGTGATGTCAGAACTTTTTATTCCTGCATTCCGCACAGTTTGGCTATTCAAGCCAAAGTGTTTCGGAGTACTGCCCCTCGTCAGTGCAAAGTGTGAGTTCAGGTTTGGCTGGGTGAGAGGCGTCAGACCATATCTAAGGGGTAACATTTCTCCTTGGTTAGCGGCAGCACTGTGGCTCAGTGGTTAGCACTGCAGCCTTGCAGCGCTGGGGTCCTAGGTTCAAATCCCACTAAGGACAACATCTGCAAGGAGTTTGTATGTTCTCTCCATTTCCTCCCACACTCCAAAGACATACAGATAGGGGACTTAGATTGTGAGCCCCAATGGGGACAGTGCCCATAGTGTCTGTAAAGTGCTGTGGAATTAATGGCACTATATAAGTGAGTAAAATAAAAAAATAAATAAAATGCATGTTGCAATCTGATGAACTTGAACTGTCCAGTAAACTTTTGTTTGTTGAATTGAGCTGCCTGTCCCCTGAGTTATGTACGGCGGCTCCTGAAGATGGAGACCTGAATAAAGCTGAGGCCTGCGGCCTACATGTGAGTTGATGCACCCCACATCTGGTAGCATATTGGGACTGGGTCACTATTATTATGTAAAGTGCCAGGGCGTTATGGAGCAGCAGCTCACCCACAGCTACCACCCTGTCAATTTACACTCCCATCACTTGCTCCCTCTCCAGTTCTGGCGAGTGACGTCTGCATGCGCAATATGTGCTCACAGATCTGCTGTCCTGCACCTAGCAACATTGGGAACCAAGTTCATTGGTTCCTCATAGTTTTATCATTGTGATAAATCCTATCACAGTGATTGAAGTCATCAATATTTTGAGCACTTGGGCTGTGCCTATCTCTCCTCTTGAGCTGAAGAGAGGAATCTGTTTGCTTGATCTAGAGCTTTCTGATTCGTGCTGCAGGACAAGGTGGGGTCCTCAATCTGCCATTTTGTTAGCGGAAATTAGGATTGCTCATAATCCAGGGCAACATGGATTAATTTGTAGTTGGTGGCTATTTGGCCAGATGAGGACTTCGATTTAGTGAACCATCTAAGCAGGCATGGTCTCCACTCCTGCTCAGGAAGATGTGCTAGGATCTTTGTTACGTAACTCTTACTTTGTAGATATTGGAAAGAAGGGAATATGACGGTAGGGTATTTAACTGCATCTAGAGGAATATTTTTTAACACATCCAATTGTGGAACTTATTTTATTCCAAGATGTGTTGATTAAAACATACTTTCTTCGTGGGACTGTAAAGTTGCCAAGAGTGGTAGTCATGATTGACCTGCTGTCTGGTTACACTCTGGCAGGCACTTTACAGGAAAACAGTGTCCCAGTCCCAGTGTGCTGTCAGGTGTGGGGTACATCACATTCACTTGTAGGACATAGCCCTCCGCTGTCTCCAGGCCTCCATGCTCAGGAGCCGTTGCACACAATTCAGGGGACACCAAGTTCATTGCAACAAGCAAACGTTTACTGGTTAGTTCAAGTTCACCAAGTTGTAACATGTGGGATAGGGCACAACACTTTGTATTTATTACTCCCTTAGTACAATTCATCTTCAGCCCTACCACTCGTCTGTCCAGGACTATCCAGAAACCAACTGACTCCATCAGCCTAAGGGATTTCCTATCCACTTGCATCCGGTATTCACTACCTTCCGCCTACACAGGTCCCTGTCCATCTTCTACTGTACGCCAGAGGACTCAATGTGCCTGGCAGCCCCTATGCCAGACCTTGGGCTCCGAACGTGACAGGGAGGTCCTCTTGAGATTTCAGTATGGCTTCCCACTGCTTTGAACGACTAGTACATGCTGGCCTTAGCAGAACACTGTTCTTAACTTTACGTTGTCAGGGTACTCTCCTAACTGAGTCACTATCAGGAAGTATCGCCTTTTTACCAACACTACTCTCCACCCACTGTGGGTTAGCTCTACACATTTGTAGCACCCTGAGGATTCGGCTGCTACAGGGGTATTGCACCTCAACCCAGAGGTGTGATATTCCACTCCCGGGTAAGGATGGAGTGTGGATCTGAGCTCGGTAGGCTGCATGCACTACACACATCCCATTTCCGAGGAGCAGACCGACGGTACTCCCACTTAGAAATGTGCAGGTACGACCGAGTCTGTTCCTGGCTGGAGTGGGAGGGGGGTGGTACATCCCAAGTAGTGTAGGGGCAGATAGGGGGAGCAGCCTGGGTAAAGATAGGAGCTCATTGGGTGCTGGTCACCTGAGCTCACACATAGAGGGTGTATATAAGGTGGGCACCAACTAAGATCAGGGTCAGATGCAGAGAACAAGTCAGCAAGCAGAGGAGAAGAGAGACCCAGAGTGAGAGAGGAGAAGAGAGACCCAGAGGGGGAAACAGAAAAGAGGACTCCAAGAACCCAAATTAAATCCCCGGGTGAAGAGTCGGCACAGGGTACCGGATCCCAAACTGGCGGGGGCAGAAAACACACCCTAGCCAGAGACCGGAGGCCGTGGGCAGCATCTGCCACGGCCACCCATCACATCCACCCCGAAGGCACACCACATGAAGGGTCAGGGAACCCAAGGCCAAGGGTGTCCCAACAGAAGGCCCGAGGGAGCTGGACCTAGGTGGATCACTGGTGGGGACGGCCAGAGAACGGGACAGAAGGAGAGCTCAGGGCCACGCTCCGGACTTGTTTGGGGGTTGGCTGGATCCAGGACCTGGTGGACGCAGCACGGCTCGGGTGGTCACTCGAAGCTGGAGTGACCAGTACAACATCTGCAGTAAGTAAACACCCTTAACTGCACAACCCGACTCTGTCTTCATTGCCGTCTGCACTGCACCACCACAACCCCCATCCTCTGCACCTGTCCCCCCTGAGGCTATACCCCTCCCGTTGGGGTTATCCCACCAAGCTGCGCACCCACCATCAGCCTCAGCGGACCCTGCTGCAGCGGCGGCCACAGTGACCGCATCACAACGGGTGGCGTAGTCGACACAAAAGAACTCTTAATAACATCTGTAGGACTGCCACATAACACTGAGCTTGACGCCCTGGGCACGGGCCAGGTCACAGCCGCTCGGAGACTACAACCCCCCATCTGATCCGGTGCCGGGTATTCCCCTCAAAAAGGAATATGTCCCAGGGGGCGCGTCAACTTTGGCGTAGTCTGCAGGATTACGTGCCCACAACAACCGGGTACTGCGTGCCTGAAGAAAAGTGCAAGTTTACCTCAGAAAGAAGTCTCCCGCCGGTTCCGGAGGGTCCACGCCATCGGACCCCATCACAGGTCGTTTCCCGCCGATTGTCCGCCATTTCCAGCTTGTTCCCGCCATCTGCAGAGTTTCCCGCCACTGGGCGACGCTTCCCGCCAAATCCGCAGATTTCCCGCCTTGGAAGAGCAGCGGACGCCATTATGGGCGTGCCAAAGGAGGGCAAGAGGCCGCCTCTCATCGTGGGCCAGGACAGAAAATGGCGCCAAAAGTGGAAACCGCCCCCACCAACAGAGACTGTGATGCTGGAGGTGTCTGTCAGCGTGAAAGAACTACCCCTGGAGCTGACAGTCACCGAGTTGCCCCGGGACCGCCCTCGAAGTGGGAGGAGACGAAAGAAAAGAACGAAGATGGGTGCCGCCTGGAGCAGTCTGGAGCGAGCGCACCCGGAGACAAGAAGTCTAACGAGGAGTCTGGAGCGAGCGCACCCGGAGGCAAGAAGCCTGGAGAGGAGTGGCGGAGGAGCTTGCCCGGAGATGGAGAGAAAGCAGAACAGCACCGGCCCGCTGGCCAGGAGTCTGCTAGAGACCGAGGAAGGAGAGCAGAGCAGCACCGGCCCGCTGGCCAGGAGCCTGCTGGAAGAAGAGCAGAGCAGCACCGACCCGTTGGTCAGGAGCCTGCTGGAAACCACGACCCCACTAGGCCTAGTGGAGGTCCTTGCACAGCTCCCCCGAGACCGGGAGTGTGCACAGACTGCCCTGGAGGGCCTCACACGGAGGATGGCCCGGGTACAGCGAGAGACATTGGCGGAGTGGAGCCGAGAGATGGCCCAGCAAATCAAGACCCGGAGCACGCCAGCCAAGATGAGGAGACAGACCGCCTCTGAGGATGGCGCGGGAGGACCCAAGGCCGGAGACGGCGCCGAGAAGGGAGCCGAACGCATGGAGGCAGGTAAAGGGGACGTCTATACCCCAAACCGGGAAACCGCGTACCTGCCCCAGCTCCCCGTCGCAGAGCCCGAAGTCTATCCTGCCGTGCCCGTCGCTGCAACGTCACCGCCGCAGACTAGGCCTCAAACGGGAGCCGCGACCCCTGTGACGTCACACGCCTCGACCCCGAGCGTGACCAAGCAGGAAGTACCACCAGCCTGGTCGCAAGGCCTAGTACCCCCGGGCGCCGCATCACCAACAGCGCCCCCTACCTCCGCGGAGCCTCCGGCCTGGCCGCAAGGCCAGGTAGCCCAGGGCGCCGCCGTCCTAACGGTGCCCTTCACCTTCCAGGTGCCCCAGGCCTGGCCGCAAGGCCTGGGCAACCCGGGCGCCACCACCACCGCGCCCATAAGACCAAGAGTGCCGCATCTGGGAGAGGACCTGTACGAAGCCAAAGGTAACCATAAAGCAAGAGCAGGAGGACGCCGTCGCTAAGGACAGCGAAGCAGAAGCTGTATATAGTTGCCCGTCGGGGCACAGTAAACTGAAACCGTGAACTGAAACTGAAACTGTTGCTGTTGCTAATATAGTCCCCGTTGGGACCAGCATGTGTGAACTGTTAACCCCGTGTGTCCCTATTCCCACTGACCGAGGACTGAGAGCGGTCATTCCTCCCCAATACCTGGCCGAGGACTGAGAGCGGCCACACTGTCCCTTGTATATAGTTGCGCGTCCTAAAGCGCCCCCT
The DNA here is from genome assembly GCF_046119375.1 of Phyllobates terribilis. Lineage (NCBI taxonomy): Eukaryota > Metazoa > Chordata > Amphibia > Anura > Dendrobatidae > Phyllobates > Phyllobates terribilis. The sequence goes on from NW_027362763.1 coordinate 188,525,076, forward strand.
ACCGGTTTTATAGGAAAACCATTTTTTCAAGAAAAGACTGTCGCACTTTACCCGGTCACACGTTGCACAGTGACCGGAGGAGGAGCCAGAGGCGACGAGAATGTTTTATTTGCTAATATATGTTGTTTTATATGTTTATGAAAAAAAAAAAAAAATGTATGTTTTGGTGTTGTTTATGTCTTACAGCCCGAGGACGTGCTGTGATTTACCAGGGGGGAATGTAGCACCCTGAGGATTCGGCTGCTACAGGGGTATTGCACCTCAACCCAGAGGTGTGATATTCCACTCCCGGGTAAGGATGGAGTGTGGATCTGAGCTCGGTAGGCTGCATGCACTACACACATCCCATTTCCGAGGAGCAGACCGACGGTACTCCCACTTAGAAATGTGCAGGTACGACCGAGTCTGTTCCTGGCTGGAGTGGGAGGGGGGTGGTACATCCCAAGTAGTGTAGGGGCAGATAGGGGGAGCAACCTGGGTAAAGATAGGAGCTCATTGGGTGCTGGTCACCTGAGCTCACACATAGAGGGTGTATATAAGGTGGGCACCAACTAAGATCAGGGTCAGATGCAGAGAACAAGTCAGCAAGCAGAGGAGAAGAGAGACCCAGAGTGAGAGAGGAGAAGAGAGACCCAGAGGGGGAAACAGAAAAGAGGACTCCAAGAACCCAAATTAAATCCCCGGGTGAAGAGTCGGCACAGGGTACCGGATCCCAAACTGGCGGGGGCAGAAAACACACCCTAGCCAGAGACCGGAGGCCGTGGGCAGCATCTGCCACGGCCACCCATCACATCCACCCCGAAGGCACACCACATGAAGGGTCAGGGAACCCAAGGCCAAGGGTGTCCCAACAGAAGGCCCGAGGGAGCTGGACCTAGGTGGATCACTGGTGGGGACGGCCAGAGAACGGGACAGAAGGAGAGCTCAGGGCCACGCTCCGGACTTGTTTGGGGGTTGGCTGGATCCAGGACCTGGTGGACGCAGCACGGCTCGGGTGGTCACTCGAAGCTGGAGTGACCAGTACAACATCTGCAGTAAGTAAACACCCTTAACTGCACAACCCGACTCTGTCTTCATTGCCGTCTGCACTGCACCACCACAACCCCCATCCTCTGCACCTGTCCCCCCTGAGGCTATACCCCTCCCGTTGGGGTTATCCCACCAAGCTGCGCACCCACCATCAGCCTCAGCGGACCCTGCTGCAGCGGCGGCCACAGTGACCGCATCACAACGGGTGGCGTAGTCGACACAAAAGAACTCTTAATAACATCTGTAGGACTGCCACATAACACTGAGCTTGATGCCCTGGGCACGGGCCGGGTCACAGCCGCTCGGAGACTACAACCCCCCATCTGATCCGGTGCCGGGTATTCCCCTCAAAAAGGAATATGTCCCAGGGGGCGCGTCACATTAACCATCCTTTTGAAGAACAGAAAGAGGGACACATCATGCGGCATGCTACGTGCACCGTGGCAATTTTGGCCACGCCCCAATCCACGCCCATTTACCATTTCTTTCTCCCAGGGCTGGCTCTAGGTTTTCGTGGGACCTGGGCGAATGAGTCTCAGTGAGTCCCTTTAACACATACCACGATTTATGATGCACAGATACGTCGGAGAAATAAAGATATATGTGACGCCTCACGCTCAAAAAAGCCCTTTAGTTTACCCTGGGTGATGGGGGACTCGGAGTCTGGTCCTTTGATGAAGAGATGGGGTGCAGCCATGGCCCGGACCCGACCCGTGCTCAGGGCCGTCACATTAAAAGAGATGGTGTGGGTTTATCCGGGTTGAGTGGCTGATTAACAACTACGCCACCTGTGGCACCTGGTGAAGGCCACCAGCGCCGCTGCTGTCCGCTGAGGCATGGTGTTACGGCGGCCAAAGTTATTATTACTCCCCACAGGCGGAGCAAGGCCTCAGGGCAGAGGGACAGGATGGAGGGGGGTAGTAGTTGAGGAAAACGGATGCCGCGTCGTGCGGTGTAGCGCAGCATAAACAGTCCGGAGGCCATAGGGGTGAACTTCCAAGGCTTTACTCACTTTAGAAATGGCAGAAGGAAGGCGACTCCCTGCTCCCCGCAGACAATCCTGCGGTCACCAGAGGCGGGGGTCCGACAGCCTCCGAGTAAGTCCAGCATTCAGTCGGGACCCTACTGCAGAGTGTTCCTGAACTACAGACTGAATCCTTTCCTGTCCGTGTGTGTACAAATAGGCCGGGACTCCCTCTGAACTCCTCTCAGAACTAGGGCACTGGTGGCAGCTCCGCTCCGTCCAATACCCGATAGGATCCTCAGGGCCTACCGGGCTTTCCCGACCAGGACTTGGAGTAGTAAGGTCGGGTGTCGGGGGCCAGTACCCCTCTTGCAGCCGGAGTCCCTCTGAATATATCAGCATGGCGAGGACAGGTGGCGTACTCCTCTCCGTCTGCATCCTGCCTGGGATCCATTTGCTGTGGAGCCACACTCTTGAGCTCCGGGCCTCCTTGGTCCTGGTCATTGACCGGGTTGAGACATTCCTCGTCTGCAACCTGCCCCTCGTCCCGAGGCTAAGGTACGAGGGCTGTGTCCCTTGCCAGTGCAGGCCCACACAGGATCTGCGCTCCGGGAGGGAGGTCATATCTACACACAGTCTATGACAGCACAGAACGACCAAAACCAAAGATGGCTTTTTATTAAATATGAAATTTAAAGTGTAGCTAACTTGCAAGTCCTCCACCCTCACCCACTAACTGGTTCCCCTAACTCTTGGTTCCCCAGTCTCCCTGTAACCAGGGGAGCAGCACCTAGTGCATACTAGCTCCCTCGGGTGGAGAAATGTGGTGTTGGATGCAAAGGTTGAGTCACGACTATTACACTGTTCTTACCTCAGAGGAGGAACACTACACACCATTAAAGAAGCGCAGCATCCCTGTGGCGGTCGAACCCTCAGGGGCGCCACATATAGTACAAAGCCAAACATTTCACTTACTTCTTTCATTACATTAGTGATATCTATTGTAAATAATGGGCCCCATATATTGCTCCATACAGAATAATGGACACCATATATTGCTCCATACAGAATGGATGTCATATATTGCTCCATACAGAATGGACGTCATATATTGCTCCATACAGTACGGGTCCCATATATTGCTTCAATCAGTATGGGCCCTATATAGTACTCCATTCAGTACGGGCCCCATATAGTGCTCCATACAGTATGAGCCCCATATATTGCTCCATTGAGTACGGGCCCCATATATTGCTCCATTCAGTATGAGCTCCATATATTGCTCCATTCAGTATGGGCCCCATATATAGTTCCATTCAGTATAGGCCCCATACATAGCCACATACGGTATGGTTCCCATATATTAGCTATATCTTACAATTATTGCTTTTATTTAACATTTACTATGTAAATACTTTTATGCCCAAAACTGACAAAAGATTCTCTGAGTGATACCTTTATTGGCTACCCGGAAAAATAAATCACTTGAGAATACTTCTGTCATTTTTGGGCATAAAAGTATTTACATCAATTTTCTGGCTAACACGGTACCACAATATAATTTTTTTCTATACATCATTTAACATTTACGAATCATACCCATGTGTGTGGTGGGGTGTTTTTAGTGAATCAATTAATATTTTTCATATTTTCTGTTTAGTTGGCCCCAGTACAGAGAAATTCTTATGGGAGAATTAATAAAGGAATATTTTTACCAGGGAATACAACAGTACAGACCAAAAGTTTGGACACACCTCATTTAAAGATTTTTCTGTATTTTCTTGACTTTGAAAATTGTACATTCACACTGAAGGCATCAAAACTATGAATTAACACATGTGGAATTATATACTTAACAAAAAAGTGTGAAACTTCAAAGTAGCCACCTTTTGCTTTGATGACTGCTTTGCACACTCTTGGCATTCTCTTGATGAGCTTCAAGAGGTAGTCACCGGAAATGGCCTTCCAACAATCTTGAAGGAGTTCAAAGAGAAGCTTAGCACTTGTTAGCCCTTTTGCCTTCACTCTGCAGCCCAGCTCACCCCAAACCATCTCGATTGGGTTCAGGTCTGGTGACTGTGGAGGCCAGGTCATCCATGGTATGCATGGCACCCCATCCCTCATCCTGTTATGCATGGCACCCCTCACCCCTCATGCCCAATCCTGGAATGCATGGCACCCCTCACCCCCAATCCTGGTATTCATAGCACCCCTCATCCTGGTATGCATGGCCCCCTCAGCCTTATCCTAGTATGCATGGCACTCCTCATCCCTATCCTGGTATGCATGGCACTCCTCATCCCTATCCTGGTATGCATGGCACTCCTCATTCCTATGCTGATATGCATGGTACCCCATCCCTCATCCCTATCCTGATATGTATGGTACCCCTCATCCCTATCCTTATATGCATGGCACCCCATCCCTCATCCTGGTATGCATGGCACCCCTCATCCATAATCCTGGTATGCATGGTACCCCTCATCCCCAATCCTGGTATGCTTGGCACCCCTCATCCCCAATCCTGGTATGCATGGCACCCCTCATCCCCAATCCTGGTATGTGTGGCCCCTCACCCTCAAATCCTGGTATGTATGGCACCCCTCACCCCCCAATCCTGGTATGTGTGGCCCCCTCACCCCCCAATCCTGGTATGTGTGACCCCCTCACACCCCAATCCTGGTATGCGTGGCCCCCTCACCTCCAAATCTTGGTATGTGTGGCCCCCTCACCCCCAATCCTGCTATGTGTGGCTCCCTCACCCCCAATCCTGGTATGTATGGCACCCCTCACCCCCCAATCCTGGTATGTGTGGCCCCTTCACTCCCCAATCCTGGTATGTATGGCACCCCTCATCCCTTTCACGCTGCACACATAAAAAAAATAAACACTTATACTCACCTTTCTTCCCTGTGCTCCAGCGCTGCTGTGTCCTGTTCTGCAGAGGCCGGTGAGGAGTGTGGTGCTGGAGTACGTGCGTACCCATACCGCGCTGTCTGGCGCCATTTTGTTGAAGACACACTGCGAATGTGTCTTCAGTAAAATAACGCCGGGCAGCGCTACTTGCATGTTCCGATTCCGACGCCTCACTCCTGCCCCAGTCTCCGGCGAGAAGAGTGGCGCTGCGGCAACACTCCGTCCGGTCAGGTAAGTATGGCGCCGGAGATCGCATTATGCGTTCAGTCTCTACGCACACCGTGATCCCCGGCGCCATACACATTCCTCTTACCTGTAACGGCTCGATGCGTTCTTCTGTCTGGAGCCAGACTGCACGCGCAGTCTATAGAGGCTTCAGACAGAGGGACGCTTGTACGATTATATTATAGATATATATATACAGTATATATACACACATTTTTTTCCCATCTTTTACATTTTAAAAATTACAAAAAGGAAAATGGGCCGATACAAAAGTTTGGGCACCCTGCATGGTTAGTATCTAGTAGTGCCCCCTTTTGAAAGTATCACAGCTTGTAAAAGCTTTTTGTAGCCAGACAAGAGTCTTTCATGTCTTGTTTGAGGGATTTTCATCTATTCTTCCTTGGAAAATTCTTCCAGTTCTGTGAGAGTCCAGGGTTTTCTTGCATGCACTTCTATTTTGAGGTCTAGCCACAGATTTCAATGATGTTCAGATCAAGGGACTGTGAGGGTCATTGTAACACCTTCAGCTTGCACCTTTTGAGGTATTGAGGTAGTCGATTGTGGATTTTGACCTGTGTTTAGGATCATTATCTTTTTGTAGAAGCTATCCTCTTTTCAACTTCAGCTTTTTTACAAATGGTGTTATGTTTGTATCAAGAATTTGTTGAAATTTCTTTGAATCGATTCTTCCCGCTAACCGTGAAATGTTGTGTTGCGTGTTGGATGCAACACAACCCCAAAAGCATGATTGATCCCCCTTCATGCTTAATGGTTGGCGAGATGCTCTTTTCGTGATAATCTGTGCCCTTTTTCCTCCACACATACCTTTGATCATTGTGGCCAGAGAGTTCTACTTTAAGCTCATCGGTCCACAGGACTTGTTTCCAAAATGCATCAGGCTTGTTTAGATGTTCTTTTTCATACTTCTGATGCTGAACTTTATAGTGAGGACGTAGGAGAGGTTTTTCTCTGATGACTCTTCCATGAAGGCCATATTTGTGAAGGTGTCTCTGAACAGTAGAACAATGTACCACAACTCCAAAGTCTGCTAAATCTGAAGGTCTTTTGCTGTCAAGCGGGGTTCTGATTTGCCTGTCTAGCAATCTTACGAGCAGCTCTCACTGAAATTTTGCTTGGTCTTCCAGACCTTATCTTGACTTCCAATGTTCCTGTTAACTGCCATTTCTTAATTACATTTCGAACTGAGGAAAGGGCAAATTGAAAACACTTTGCCATCTTCTTATAGCTTTCTCCTGCTTTGTGGGTCTCCACCCTTTTTATTTTCAGGGTGCTAGGCAGCTGCTTAGAAGAACCTATGGCTGCTGTTTTTGGCAAAGGTTAGAGGATTCTGGATTTTTATAAAGCTGGAAAATTTGCATCACCTGGTCTTTCCTAACGATCATAGTGATCATAGTGAACAAGCCATAACCCTAACAGGCTAATTAAGGTCTGAAACTTTGGTCAAAATTATCTGAGCACACAAATCTCCAAGGGTGCCCAAACTTTTACATTGGTCCAATTTCCTTTTTGTATTTTTTAAAATGTAAAAAACAACATTTTTATTTTGCCTAAAATACAAAGGACATGTGTCATCTTTAACTTTTCGCCTTTTAGAGATCGTTTCATCTTCAACTTGCTTAACTGTTAACAGTAACAATAATTTTGACCAGGGGTGCCCAAACTTTTATATATGCCATTTTATAGGCTTTATTACAGTGTGGTGTGTTTTTTCATGAACCTCACATACCAGACAATACTTTTAGAATTCTGTAGATGATTGGTAGTTTTGAGCACAAGTCAGTTCCTACCTTGCAGGACAGGGGCCTGTTATGGTGTAACATGTGGGTTCATAAGAAAATAGGGTAGAAACTGCAGGGTTCATTTTCTCCTGTTACCCCTTGTGAAAATGAAAAATTTGGGTCTAAAGCAATGGTATCACTTATTGTGGTTTTCTAAGGGTACACTGATACTAGCGTCAATTCTCTCATATGAGAGAATCTGGCGAATTATCCTAATGACACTCGGCTCAAACTCTGGCAGATATTGATCCGAGTATCATCTGAGCATGATCTGATTCTCTCGCATGAGATAAACGCAGCACAGGTGCGGAGAAGATGGAAAACTTAATTTCTCCATCTTTTCCATTGTCTCTGTGAGTGTACATCGGACTGCACTCAAATGACATTCGAGTGCAATCCGATATTTCACACATGCCCATAGACTTGTACGGGTGTGCGTGATGCAAACATCAAAGCCACTCGCAGCATGGTGTGCTTGTTTTATCACACCGAATTGTGATGAGAAAATAATGGCAGATCTGCACTGCCCCACAGTATAACACTTGGCCAAGAGCAATTCAATAAAACATCGGATTGCACTCAGACGTGTTATATGGCAGTGTGAGCTAACCCTTGCATATAATACCATCAAACCATTTGTTAATGCCCCTGAAAAGACAAAAAAAATTGCTACTGAGCTTTTAAACATCATAACATCCAATCAAAATAAAATATCAATTGAAAAAGGTGGCGTAAAATAGACATATTGTAAATGTTATTTATTAATTTTATGACATGACAATCTGATTTAACCCCTTTCTGACATAGGCCGTACTAATACGTATCTGTGGCACTGCAGGGGTCCGGTTGCCACAGTGGCATTGCCTCCCTCACAAGGCACAAGGCTTCCATGCCTGGAAGCAAGCAGGGGTCCCCTAGTCAGGTATACTAGCATGCAACACTTTCCTGGCTCCAGACCAGTAAGGGGAGCTCCTCCCCTTAGCAACTGGAATCTGGAGGAGGGGTTAGTTAGAGTTAGTGAGAGATGTTGAATACAGGACAGCAACGAGGAAAGACCTGAGGAGTGGAGCTGCATGGCAGCTCACCCCAGAGAGGAGCGTAGAAGAACCGGTCACTGTAGTCCAAGGTTGTGGGACACTGAAGGTCTGCTGGCCCCATCAGACACCCGGAAGCTCAGCAGCACATAGGGCCCAGTACCGCCACGTGGGAGCAACACTCCAGGAAGGTCCGAGCTGCCTGCCATACGGGTGAGCACAAGTAAGTTTTACTCAGGGACGAGGGCCACAGCACAGCTACAAGCAGTAGGGCCAAAGAGATTAGTGCAAAGGGAAGGCCTCCAACTTCACCTGGCGAGGTAAATTCCCAACTTGCTTCTAGGCTGCCCAAACCTCTACTACCAGCTAGTACCCGTGCCAGGGTCTGCCTAACCACAGCAAGTAAAGATAAGAGGAAACCGCCTTTAAGTTGTGGACTGGTCATTATCTGCACCATCCCCTGCACTATACTGCACAGCAACATCTATAACATCATCATTTCCTACCCTGGAGCTAAGCTCTGCCTGTGGAGAGCTGAATCAACTCTGCTGCGTCACCATCAGCTCCAGAGGACCTGCACCGCAGCGGCGGCTCCAGATAGCCGCATACCACAGGTGGCGTCACGAACATTTTATATAAAAACTTTATTCCCTTTTCTTTATTCCTGTTTTATTGACCGCCCTGGGTCACGGACCGAGTCACCGCCACTGTGAAACCCCCAGCATCGACCGGCCCGGCTACCGAGTACCCCACGGCCCAGGGGGCGTGTCATATGTGCGCCCTGGGTCTTATGGACCAGATACGTATTAGTACACCCTAACTTTAATGCGGTGATTGTGACGCGCCCCTGGGCCTGTGTCGCACTGCGTTGCGCACGCGGGAGCCTACCCGGAGCCGGATCAGTGGAGGGTTGTAGTCTCGTGGCGGTGACCCGGTCCGTGCCCAGGGAGTCAAACTAGACGGCAGTCTATTAGTAGTAAATAGTTGATGACTACGCCACCCGTTGAGTGCAGCCAGGGAGCTGCTGCTGCGGGGCAGACCGCTGAGGCCGATGGTAGGATTATGCAGCGTGATAGTATAACCCCCAACGGGAGGGGTATGGCCTCAGGGCAGCCGACGTGGATGATGGGGGTAGCAGGAACCACTCAGAGACGGTACGGTGTAGTTCAGGGTCTTTACTGGTAACAACGATAGACCCTCCCGGAGTACTTGCTAGCGAACGGGGCCTGGTCAGTCCTTGAGCAGATGGGATCTCCCCTGGCCAGGCGTAGTTGTAGGCCTCCCAAACTGACTGTACTCTTCTGGCTACCTTGCTAGAAGCTGATGTAAGTAGCCCACGTCCCTGAGTGTACCGTGTGGTGCTCACCCGTATGGCCGGTGACTCGGGGCCTTCTAATGGCTTCCGCTCCACGATGGCGGTGCTGGTCCCACGCGTGTGACCGTGCCTTCGGGCTTCTGGGCCAGAGGACCTGAAATCCCCTGCCTGACGGATTCTGCTGCTGGGTAGGAGTTAGTCCCCACAGCCTCGGACTCCGGGTCCGGAAAGAAGTCTTCTTAGTCAGGGCGAGCTCTGCAGCTGCCAGCCCCTGACTCCTTGTGACTCTGCTGTTTCCTATGCTGCTTCTTGTCTCTACTCCACTTGTCTGACTCACCCTGCCTCAGCCCCGGGTTTATACAGGGGAAGTTCTTCCCCTCCCAAGACTGGGCAGGAGGTGTGGCATGCACAGGATCCCTGACCAAAGGACCTCCCACCTGCTCTCAGACATAACATTACATTACTGTGGAAAACCAGACCCCTGGGGTGCCACATTCCCCCCTAGTGAAATTTAGTACTCCGGGACTAAACACATTTAGAAAAACATAACAAAGTATAACAATAACAATACTATAAGAAAAACACATAAGATGGTTACGGCGTGTCCGCAACCGGATGCAGTCTTTGAAGAAAAGCAAAGGTGTCCATTTCACCAACACAGGGAGACGTAACCAGGTAGGGGTCTGTCCTACCCCGAGTCCTTAACAGTCTCTAGTCCATCCTGGGTTACGCTCCAACTATATACAAGGATTCCCGGTAAATCCACCAAGGTTTCCTAAAAACAACTGGAAACACAAAATTATACACAAGCAACAATACACAGATAAACATAAATAAAACTATTTTTACACTTCAAATTCTCCAGCGTGCGGGTAACTGGCCTCTAGTGGCCCTAGTGGACCTACGGAGCTGACTGTCTGGCCCTGAACTACAGGGTGTAGGAGCTGTCAAGGGTAAACTGGGCAGCTGTCTACCGGCTCTTTGTCTCACTAGGGGTACGGCAGGCTCACTATAAGCAGAGGGTTGATTCTCCTGTTCTACTCGTGTGGAGTCTTCTGCCTCCTGGACCGGCTGTTCTTCCAGCTCTACCCGTTGCTCCGTAGGTTCTTGGGATGATGGTTGGAGGAAGGTGAGTACGGGTACCACAACTGCACCATTGACTTGAGTCCAAGACCGAGGGAAGTCCCCGAGCACGGTACTAACCATATCTTCCCTTTCTCCCACGGGTCGATGGTCTTCTTGTTCCTCTTCAGGGTTCCTCAGTTGTTCGGGACACTTCTTCAGGTGGTCCCGGGATACAATGGCTGTGGTTTCCCCTCCGTCTTTACTGATGGTACAGACCTTCGGGTTCTCGTGGCTTGAGGGCAGTACGGTGTACGGGTCCTTCTCCCACTGGTCATCCAACTTGTGGAGCCGTCTTTTCCTCTTCAAGACCTGCTCTCCGGGTACCAGGGGAACAGCGGGAGCATACTGGTTGTAAGTCTTCTCTTGTCTTTCCCTAGCCTGACAGAGACTTCGCTCCACGCTCTCTTGTACTCTCCGGTACTGCTGCTGCCTCTCTGTGTCCCAGTCTGTTTCTGGTGAAGTGTCCTCAGGTGTCAGGACTCCCATTTCCAGGTCAACAGGTAACTTACCAGGTCTCGCCCTCATTAGGTAAGCCGGGGTACAGTTGGTGGAACCTACCGGGATGTGGTTGTATAGGTCCACCAGATCGGGCAACTTCTCAGGCCACAGACTGCGTTCTTCCAGGGGCAATGTTTTTAGAAGATCCATTACCACCTGGTTCATTTTTTCACAAAGTCCATTAGTTTGCGGATGATAGGGTGTCGTCCTTATCTTCCGGCAGCCATACAGATCGCAGAATTCCTGGAAGACCTCCGCTTCAAAGGCAGGTCCCTGGTCCGTCAGCACTTGGTCCGGGTACCCGTGTGGACGGCAGAAGTGCTGCTGGAAGGCTCTAGCTGCTGTTTGAGCCGTTAAGTCCTTGACGGGGACGACAACCAAGAACCGGGAGTAATGATCCACGATGGTTAACGCGTAGACGTAGCCACTTCTGCTTGGGGTCAGTTTTACATGATCCAAGGCTACCAGTTCCAACGATTGCCGGGTGACGATGGACTGCAGGGGAGTCTTCTGGCTGGCCCGGTCCTTCCTTCTCAGATTGCACGGGCCACAGTCTCTGCACCACTTCTCGATGGTTCCCCTCATGCCTACCCAGTGGAACCGCTCGCGCAGCAGGAACTCCAGCTTTTTCCACCCGAAGTGTCCAGCTCCGTCGTGGTATGCCTCCATCACCATGGCTGCGTCTCTTCGTGGCACCACTACTTGCCAGAGTAGTTCATGCGTCCGGGAGTTGACCATTCTGCGGCACAACTTCCCCTTGTAAAGGAATAGTCGACTCTTCTCCGCCCATAGTTGTTTGGCTTCCTCCGGAGCGTCTGGTTCAAGGCGAGCCTCCGGCCGAGTCAGCATCTCCTTCACCAGTCGGACGGCAGGGTCGCTGTCTTGCGTTTCCGCCCAGTTGTAGTGGGGTAAGGGGTTCAACGTAGCAGCCTGCTTACCCCTTACCCGGTGGGAATACTGGATAGTCCCATGACGGTGGAACGCAGGGAGTTCAACTTCTTCCAGTCCCTCCGGATCTTCTCCTTCGTCCGGCAGGTTGGGCATCCTGGACAGGGCATCCGCGTTAGTATTGGAGCGTCCTGCCCGGTATTTGATTGTGAACTCGTAGTTGGACAGACGGGCCATCCACCTCTGCTCCAGGGCACCGAGTCTTGCCGTGTCCAGGTGTGTCAACGGGTTGTTATCCGTGTATACGGTGAACCGGGAAGAAGCGAGGTAATGCCTAAAGCGCTCGGTGACTGCCCATACCACGGCCAGGAACTCTAGCTTAAATGAGCTGTAATTCTCGGGGTTCCTTTCGGTGGGTCGCAGTTTTCGGCTGGCATAGGAGATTACTCGTTCTCTCCCCTGCTGAATCTGGGACAGTACGGCTCCTAGCCCGATGTTACTGGCGTCGGTGTAGAGGATGAAGGGCTGGCTATAGTCCGGGTACGCCAAGATTTCATCCCCCCGTGAGGGCCATCTTCAGCTGGCGGAAGGACTCTTCTTCTAGCTCTTCCCATTTGAAGGGCGGCTTCTGGTTCTTGGCCTTTCGGGACTGGCCTATCAGGAGGTCCTGCATAGGCGCTGCCTTTTTGGTGAAACCGGGAATAAACCTTCGGTAGTAGCCTACCAACCCTAGGAACTGCCGCACTTCTTTTACGCTGGAGGGGCTTGGCCATCCCTTAATTGCGGTGATCTTATCGGGGTCGGGAGCCACTCCGTCAGCCCTCACCACGTGTCCCAGGTATTGCACCTTTGGTTTCAGGAGGTGACACTTGGAGGGTTTCACCTTTAGGCCGTAACTCGCCAGAGCTTCGAACACCTCCGCCAGGTGTTTCAGGTGGTCCTCATAAGTTTTGGAGTATACGATGACATCGTCCAGGTACAACAGGACCGTCTCGAAGTTTCTGTGGCCCAGACAGCACTCCATTAATCGTTGGAAGGTTCCTGGGGCGTTGCAGAGTCCGAACGGCATGCAGGTGAACTCGCTAAGTCCCATCGGGGTGGTGAATGCGGTCTTCTCCCGGTCCGCCTCTGCTACAGGAACCTGCCAGTACCCGCTAGTGAGATCCAAGGTAGAGAAGAAGTTAGCAGATCTTAAAGCAGCCAATGACTCCTCTATCCTTGGTAAGGGGTACGCATCCTTGTGTGTGATACGGTTGATTTTCCGGTAATCTACACACATCCTCATGGTGTTGTCTTTCTTTTTGACTAAAACTAGTGGGGCTGCCCAGGGGCTACAGCTATCCCGGATTACCCCAGCCTCCTTCATGTCTCTAAGCATCCCCTTGGCGTGTTGGTAATGTGCAGGGGGTACGGGTCGATACCTCTCTTTTATGGGAGGATGATCTCCCGTGGGGATGCGGTGTTCTACCCCCTTGACTCGCCCGAAGTCTAACGGGTGTTTACTAAACACTCTCTCATACTCTTGAACCACCCGATAGACTCCTTGTTTCTGATGTGAGGGAGTGGAATCAGTACCCAAATGTAGTTGCTGACACCAGTCCTCCATGTCTTTCTTAGAGCCGTTACCTTCCTCCGGGTGAGATGGAGGCAAGGGTTCCACAGATTGTATAGAATTTTGATTAGTGGTATATAATTTGGCTAGCGTGGCATACCGGGGCAGGTACACTTCCCTCTCCCCGATATTTATTATGCGAATGGGCACCCTCCCATGGCGTACATTGACCACCCCCCGTGCTGTCAAAATGGTGGGCCTACTGTCTGAGTAAACTGGTTCTACCATTGCCTGGTAATCTCTACCTCTCAGACCAATAGCTGCCCGGCACCAAATCATCATTTCACTTTTTGGGGGCATGGCAATAGGAAAAGGGTCACACATTCTTACGCTACCAATCTCACCGCCGGAGAGTTCCACTTGTTGCCGTTGCATCAGTGCCCGGATCTCTTTCTGGAGCACCCGCTGCTCGCCGGAGCTGGCGTTCTTGGCAACCTGCTGTAAAAGGAAAATCACCTCTGCAAGACAATTTTCAATTACGTTAGTTCCTAGAGTTATTTTTGGGTGACTCTCATGTTTATCAATATCTACAATGATCAGTCCCTGTGCGGCCAGTTCGACTCTACCGATTTTGAGGGTCACCTCTTTAAATCCGATCTGTGGCACGGGCTGGCCATTGCTGGCGATGATACTCAAGTCGTCGTCAGGGTAGCGGGTAATATCCGAGTCATTCCAGTACTGCTTGAAGAGCACGTACGGGATGGTGGTGACCTGTGACCCGGTATCCAGTAGGGCACTCATGGGAATGCCATCCAGTACCACAGGCAAGACTGGACATCCTCCCACATATCTGTCGCGCCAGTTCGATGGGCCTGGTGATCTTTTTCCTGGGGGTTGGCCCTCTACCCCAGGTTGTGCCCGTTTAAAGAACAGTACCTTTCCATATGTCCGGGTTGATTGCAGCGGCGGCAGATGGGTCGTCCGTCCTCGCTGTATCGGTCACTGGGTCTTCCTCTGGCCGGTGGGGTCCTCCTTGGTCGACGCCACGGGATGTCCTCCGGTCCGGATGCCAGCTGGATCTTCCCTGGGGTGGAAACCTGTAAAGACTGCACAGTTCGGGTTAGCGCAGCAACGCTCTTAGCTAGCTCTTGGACCTGATGGTGTAGGTCTGGAGCCGGGTCATTGTCCAAAGCCTGCGCATCAGCTCCCACAGGCCCTGCCGACAAGGGCGCCGCCTCCTGGTGGTAAGTGATAGCTGGGCGCCTGTGGGTAACAACGCCACCCGGTGCTGGTTCTCGGAGCACCCGGATAGCTCTATCCTTGAACTGTGCAAAGTCCAGATGGGGATCCTGTAAGGCCATTGCCCGCAACTGGGTTCGGTGGGCATTGCAATATAAACCCTCTATAAATTGTTCAGTCAATAGCCTGTCCTCGTTTCCCACCCCATCAGGGTCGGTCTGCTTTATGGCCCTCAGGGCCTCTTGTAGGTTTAGTGCATAGTCCCTTATACTCTCATGCGCTCGCTGCTTGCACCCGTAGAATCTAAGCTTAATCTCGGCTGAGGTGCGGGTATCAAAGGTGTCCTTCAGCCGGGTTAGTATCCCTGCGACAGTCTTCCTCCCAGGTGGCCAGGATTTTACTTCCCTTTTGGCTGCCCCGGTTAGTTGGGCCACCAGGATGCTCACTTTTTGCTCTTCTGTGAGGGGGTACACCTGGAAGAGGCTATCCAGCTTTTCTCTAAAGTCATGCAGGGTATGTGACTCCCCTGAGTACTGGGGTAGCCAAGCTGCTCCCGGGATATAGGGCATGGTGAAGGGCATAACTGCAGCAGCGGTAGCGCTGGCGGGGGTTGAGGCAGTGAAGCTCTCCTCCGTATCCGACATCTTCCTCCCCCCTAGTGGACCGTGGCCTACCTTGCGATGATCCTCTTCCGTAGGCCGCGGCTCCGCAGTGGATCGTCAGGGTTGAGGACCTTCCGTCGCGCTCCTGTGACGTCGGCGTCTGCTGGGCTCCTTCCAGGACCTTACGCAACGTCCGGACGTGAGGCGGGGCTTCAGTTCTCGCGCGCTTTCGGAGTCCACGCCCCTCTTCTTCCCGCGCGGCGTCCTCAAGATGGCGTCCAATGGCGGGAAAACTCCACGGATGGCGGGAAGAAGGTCGAAGATGGCGCCGGATGGCGGGAAAACTTCGCGGATGGCGGGAAGAAGGTAGAAGATGGCGCCAGATGGCGGGAAACCTTCACCACTGGTAAGTTTGAACAGTCTTTGCTTTTCAGGCACGCAGTACCCGGTGGTTGCGGGCACGAAATCCTGCCGACTACGCCAAAGTTGACGCGCCCCTGGGCCTGTGTCGCACTGCGTTGCGCACGCGGGAGCCTACCCGGAGCCGGATCAGTGGAGGGTTGTAGTCTCGTGGCGGTGACCCGGTCCGTGCCCAGGGAGTCAAACTAGACGGCAGTCTATTAGTAGTAAATAGTTGATGACTACGCCACCCGTTGAGTGCAGCCAGGGAGCTGCTGCTGCGGGGCAGACCGCTGAGGCCGATGGTAGGATTATGCAGCGTGATAGTATAACCCCCAACGGGAGGGGTATGGCCTCAGGGCAGCCGACGTGGATGATGGGGGTAGCAGGAACCACTCAGAGATGGTACGGTGTAGTTCAGGGTCTTTACTGGTAACAGCGATAGACCCTCCCGGAGTACTTGCTAGCGAATGGGGCCTGGTCAGTCCTTGAGCAGATGGGATCTCCCCTGGCCAGGCGTAGTTGTAGGCCTCCCAAACTGACTGTACTCTTCTGGCTACCTTGCTAGAAGCTGATGTAAGTAGCCCACGTCCCTGAGTGTACCGTGTGGTGCTCACCCGTATGGCCGGTGACTCGGGGCCTTCTAATGGCTTCCGCTCCACGATGGCGGTGCTGGTCCCACGCGTGTGACCGTGCCTTCGGGCTTCTGGGCCAGAGGACCTGAAATCCCCTGCCTGACGGATTCTGCTGCTGGGTAGGAGTTAGTCCCCACAGCCTCGGACTCCGGGTCCGGAAAGAAGTCTTCTTAGTCAGGGCGAGCTCTGCAGCTGCCAGCCCCTGACTCCTTGTGACTCTGCTGTTTCCTATGCTGCTTCTTGTCTCTACTCCACTTGTCTGACTCACCCTGCCTCAGCCCCGGGTTTATACAGGGGAAGTTCTTCCCCTCCCAAGACTGGGCAGGAGGTGTGGCATGCACAGGATCCCTGACCAAAGGACCTCCCACCTGCTCTCAGACATAACATTACATTACTGTGGAAAACCAGACCCCTGGGGTGCCACAATTGCATTAAATTTCCGGCGTCATCTTACCTTAGGGTAGATGCCATCGTCATCCTGGGGAGTGTCGCTGCCCCCCCGCAACCACGATCGCTGTGATTGGCTGTTCAATTCTGAACAGCCAATCACAGCATTTCTCACTGTTTCAGGCAATCAGATTGCCTGAAACAGTGATGTGCAGCCTAGGATCGGTGCTCCTAAGAGCACCAATCCTAGGCTGTTGCCTACTAACCCAGGCCTTGGCCCCAACCCTCTCTGGTTAGTGCGATCACCGATTACATCAATTGCACCAATCAAAGCGCCGACCGCGTAGTGACCGGGCGATCACGGGGCGGTGATCGGCTTGTGACCTGCCTGTCACTGCTCCTTGACTCCCAGTGATGTGTGCCCAGGCCCCAGCCAGCTCTGATTGGAGCGATCGATAATGACATTGATCACACCAATCAGAGTGCCTGACCAGATGGTGACCGGCCTGTGACCTGCCTGTCACCACCCTATCACCCCCCTGTGACCACCCTGCAGCTCCTCACACTTGGTGAGGATTTCTACAGAGTGGTCACACTTCTGATCTCTCTGTGCTGGGCCTTGTAGTGCCACAGAAGCCTCTGTGACACCACAATACCTTCTCTTACCTGCTCCGGTCGCAGCTCCAACTGGATCTGCTGCTCCGGTCTCCTGCTGCTGTCGCTGATCTCCTGCTCCATTCTCCTGCTGCTGCTCGGCTCCAGCTGCTGATCCTGCTCCAGAACCTGACCCTGCTGCTGATCCTGCTCCTGCTGGTGATCCTGCTCCAGAGCCTGACTCTGCTGCTGAAAGAAGAACTCTCTGATCTCCCCTCCTCACACCAATCCCCCTTCTAACCTCTCTGTGCTGGGCCTTGCAGTGCCACAGAAGCCTCCTTGACACCACAACACCTTCTCTTACCTGCTCCGGTCGCAGCTCCAGCTGGATCTGCTGCCCCGGTCTCCTGCTGCTGTCGCTGGTCTCCTGCTCCATTCTCCTGCTGCTGCTCGGCTCCAGCTGCTGATCCTGCTCCAGAGCCTGACCCTGCTGCTGATCCTGCTGCTGAAAGAAGAACAGAGAAGACTTTGGTAAGTCCATTTCTGATCTGCCCTCATCCACACCAATCCCCCTCTATCAAGTTTGACACCACCATAGAAATAGCCTTTTTCAAAGTCTTTTTCGCTGAGGATTTTGTAAATCTCATGGTGGGCCAAACTAATTTGTATGCTCATCAATTTTTGGAACAAAACCTCTCTTCATCATTTTCTAACTGGTCTCCTGTAGACGCAGTAGAAATGATGAAGTTTTGGGGCCTGGTCCTTCATATGGGGATCCTGAAGAAGCCAGAAATTCAGCAATACTGGAATGTTGACGTTTTGTATAACACTCCAGTGTTTCGCATGGCTATGATCCAGGCACGTTTTGAGGCCATACACAAGTTCTTGCATTACAACGATAATGCAAGGTGTCCTGCACGCGATGACTCGAACTTTTATCGTCTTTTCGAAGTTTGGCCTTTCATCGAGCACTTCAGCAACAAGTTAGCTGAAGTGTACATGCCCCAAAGGGACATCTGCGTGGATGAGTCCTTAATCGCTTTTAAGAGGTAGCTTGGATTCCAGCAGCACCTGCCCACTAAAAGGGCCAGGTACGGAATCAAGCTGTATAAACTTTGTGAGAGTACCTCAGGGTACTCTCACAAGTTTAGAGTTTACGAAGGGAAGGACTCCCGGGTTGAACCCTCTGAATGCCCCCCTGTTCTGGGAGTGAGTGGGAAAATTGTGTGGGATTTGGTGCACCCACTGCTGGATAAAGGTTATCACCTGTATATGTATAACTTTTTTATACAAGTATCCCGCTCTTCAAGTCCCTCTCTGCACGAGGTACCTCAGCCTGCTGTACTGTCCGCAAAAATCAGAGAGGCCTCCCAAAGATGCTAATTGGGCAGCTGCTCAGGAGGGGGGAGAGCAGAGGCCAATGTAGCGTCCACCTTCTGGTGGTCAAGTACAAGGACAAGAGGGATGTCCTTTTCTTGACCACCATACATGGTGATGGCAGCACCCTCAGCACTGTATGAGGTTCTACTACACAGGTCGTCAAACGAGACTATGTAGTGGGGTACAACAAGTACATGGGGGGAGTTGATTTCTCTGATCAAGTCCTCCAGCCGTACAGTGCTTTGAGGAAGGCCAGGGTGTCGTACAAGAAGCTGGCCGTGCACATCGTACAGATGGCAATACACAATGCTTTCCTTCTATCATGATGTGCAGGCGAGACTTCTTCGTCGTACCTTCAGTTCCAGGAGGTAGTGATCAAGGCCCTGATATTTGGCAGTGGTAACGGAGCGGGTCCCAGTACTTCCTGAAGGATCTCAAATTGTACCAGGCCAGCATTCCCCAGGGCAGATCACTCACAGTGGAAAAAAAGGTAATTCAACGAAGTGAATAAAAGTGTTATAAAAGGGGAATACTCAAGGACACCATTTATCAATGTGACACCTGCCCCGACAAACCTGGCCTGTGCATGAAAGAATGCTTCAGAGCGTACCATACTTTCATGGACTACTAAATTAATTTCTGACGTATGACAACCTGACGAACACTACACAACTGACGTAGTGTTCGTCAGGTTGTCCTACGTCAGTTGTGTAGTGTTCGTCAGGTTGTTCTACACAACTGATGTATGACACTACATTATATATGTAACATCCCTGGCAGCGTGCTGGCATGGCTTACCACCTCCCACCATGCAAGACCGCCATCTTACCTATCAGTCTAGACTGCATACTTTGCTCCAGTACCTGCTGTGTGCATGTCTCTTGTTTGATTGCTTAGGGCGGCGGCGCGGTTACTGCCTGTTTCTTATAGTTACTGTGTGCACAGTCCTAATGCGTCCCCAGCCTGTATCCCAGTCTGTACTGGTCCCTATCCTGCCTGCGTTCCTACCTGCCAGTACCCACCTGTCTGCACACCAGCCGTGCCTGCCAGTACCCACTTGTCTGCATACCAGCCGTGCCTGCCAGTACCCACCTGTCTGCATACCAGCCGTGCCTGCCAGTACCCACCTGTCTGTATGCCAGCCTAACCTGCTTGTTCCTGCATTCCCCAGTGTGGGTCAACAGCTGTGACCGGGGTCTGACCTGGAGTAGCACCTGGTCCCTCTGCTCGGTTCCTCCCTGGTTCACGGAGTCGACTGAGCTGCCGTGCGACATTGGTCAGACCGAGTTGATACTTAGTCACGACCCTCCAGGCACTCCTCAGTTCATGGTCCAGTGGGATCACTAACCACGCTCACGCCAGTCAGTCCGGGTGTGTGCGTAACAATATAATTGAAAAATCAGGAATCGTTTCCAAAAAGGGGGCACTTATTGGGCATTTCCATAGTTTAGGCACATCACGGGCTCTGAAAACATGACATGACGCCCACAGACAATTCCATCAAAGTCTGCATTTCAAAGCGTAACTCCTTCCCTTCCGAGCACTGACATGTGCCCAAACAGTAGTTTTCTCCATCACATGGGGTATCAGCTTACTCAGGAGAAATTGCATAACAGATTTTGAGGTCCACTTTCTCCTGTTACCCTTGTGAAAATATTTTTTTTAACTTTTTTGTGGAAAAAATGTTTGTTTTTTTATTTTCACAAATCAACGTTATAATTTTCTGTGAAGCACCTGGGGGTTCAAGGTGCTCACCACACATCTAGATAAATTAATTTTGGGTCTAGTTTCCAAAAAGGGGGCACTTGTTGGGCATTTTCATTGTTTAGGCACATCAGGGGCTCTGAAAACGTGATATGACTCCCGCAGCCCATTCCATCAAAGTCTGCATTCCAAAGCATCACTCCTTCCCTTCCAAACCCTGCCATGCGCCCAAAAAATGGCTTTCCCCAACATATCAGCATACTCAGGAGTAATTGCAAAACAACTTTTGGGGTCCAATTTCTCCTGGTACCCACGTGAAAATAAAAAAAATGCGGCTAAAAGATCGTTTTTGTGGGAATTTTTTTTTTTTCACGGCTCTATGTCATGAACTTTTGCGAAACACTTGGGCGTTCAAAGTGCTCACCACACATCTAAATAAGTTCCTTAAGGGGTCTAGTTTCTAGTCATTTGTGGGCGGGTTCCACTGTTTAGGCACATCAGGGGCTCTCCAAATGCGACATGGGGTCCGCTGTCAACTGCAGCGAGTTTTGCATTGAAAACGTCAAATGGCTCTCCTTCCGCGCCCTGCCGTGCATCCAAGCAATGGCTTTCCCCCACATATGGGGTATCAGGAGAAATTGCAAAACAACTTTTGGGGTCCAATTTCTCCTGTTACCCTTGTGAAAATAAAAAAAATCGGGTCTGAAGTAAAATTTTGTGAAAAAAAGTATTGTATGGGTGTGCGTGATGCAAACATCAAAGCCACTCGCAGCATGGTGTGATTGTTTTCCCAAACCGAATTTTCATGAGAACAAAATCGCAGATCTGCACTGCCCCATAGTATAACACTGGGCCGAGTGCAATTCAATAAAACATCGGATTGCACTCAGCCGTGTTATATGGCAGTGTGAGATAACCCTTGCATATAATATCATCAAACTCGCGTAAAAACTAAATATATGTCTAAAAAACAGGTTTTATTAATGTCCTTGAAAAGACAAAAAACCTTGTAACATCCAAGAAAAATAAAGTGTCAATTGAAAAAGCTGACGTAAAATAGACATATTGTAAATGTTATTTATTAACTTTATGGCATGACATGACAATCTGATTTAAAGGTAGAAAAATTCAAAGATTTATAACTGCAAATTTTTTCTCAATGTCTGATGTTTGCATAGAGCAAATACAAAATACATCGACCGAAGATTACTACTAATATAAAGTCACAAAAAAACAATCATAGAATCACTGTGATACACATATATAATGGAGTTATTATCATATAGAGTGTCAGATGTCAGATTTGAAAAATGGGACTTGGTCACTAAGGCCAAAATGGGCACCATCACTAAGAGATTAAACTACGCTGAGACAAATGCACTTTGGTCCAGTGTGCTGCTGGTAAATCTTATCGTATTGTGAATTTTTGTTTATCTAAGAAGTAGAGTTCTTTATCATTGCTATCTTTTGTATTTAGTATACAAAGATTGAGAAAGTAAACATGATAATACACCCTGTTTATATTCTCTGTTGAGAGCCTGGCTGTGTCTGACAGCCAGCTCTCCACCACATACAGTGGCACGTAAAAGTTTGTGCACCCCTGGTCAAAATTACTGTTATTGTGAACAATTAAGCAAGTTGAAGATGAAATGATCTCTAAAATGCCTAAATCTGATAACATATCTATATATTTTAGGGAAAAAAATTATATATTTTCATATTTTACTTTTTAAAAATTACAAAAAGCAAAAATGGGCCGATACAAAAGTTTGGGCACACTGCATGATCATTACCTAGTAGCACTCTCTTTTGAAAGTATCACAGCTTGTAAACACTTTTTGTAGCCATACAAGAGTCTTTCAGTTCTTGTTTGAGGGATTTTCATCCATTCTTCTTTGGAAAATGCTTCCAGTTCTGTGAGATTCCTGGGTCGTCTTGCATGCATTGCACAACCTAAGGCAAGAGTCAAATGAGCGCATATTCTTTCATCTGAGAGAATCGGGTTGATTATACAAATCACACTCTGATCAAACTTTAATCAGAGTTTGATCAGAGTGTGATCCAATTCTCTCGGATGAGGAGAAGATGGAGAAAACAATTTCTGCATCTCTTCCATTGTGTCAGTGTATGGAAATCGGACTGTGCTCCAATCTAATCAGAGTGCAGTCCGATGTTTCGCATGGACTCATTGACTTGCATGGCCGAGTGTGATCCAAATATTGGATCAAACCCGGGCATGCTGTGATTTTTTTCCCCTGTCCGGCTCTGTCCGAGGAAAAAGTCGGACATGTGAACAGCCCCACCGAAAATAACATCTTGTGCACGAGCCCTAATGTAAGTTGCTTCTACTGCATTGACATTTTAGAACATCAGTGCAGAATAAAGTGTGGACTGTCCAGATTATTATAGAGTATGGGAAGTCCAGAAGTTGTTAAATAGTCACTGTCATTTGAACAAATGTTGCCTAAACTAATATTTCAAGCAAATGTAAGAAATGTGTCTGACTCCTTCTTAAGCCCCTGCCTACTGAACTGTCAATCCAGCTTGATAATTGCTAAAAGACTAACAACCATCTGAGGGATCTGATTACAGATGCCTATTGAAATCTGTGGAGTGGGGAGAGTGGAGCAGAGTGAGAGAAAGGCAAATACACACAGACCAGACCATGCTGCAGCTTTTTGGTAAGAGCCTTTCTCATCTTAGAACTGGAGTCACAGCTATGCTGCTCAGTAATAATGGATAATGTCCTTCAATTTGCTATTGCTGTTTCTGAACACATTACATAGTTACACAGAGACAGGAAAGTAGGAATCCCTCAAGGTCTCTGTATGCTGAAAATTAAAAATAGGAGGGGAAAACTGGTGAAAAAAATGAAGCATACAAGTTACATAATATACAGAAATAGTATTATTATTCCTCATGTACAATCACATGGCAATCTGTTCTTAAAACCCACCTGAAAGGACAGATACATTTTAATACCTGCTGGGAGCAAGTGATAATCTTTGTAAAGGCTCTCTGCCTTTGCTGAACACAAAGATGCTATCCCTCAACTTTTTAAAAGCTGTTCTGATTAAAAGCATATAAAAACTGAAATAACTTTGTAGCATGCTTTATTTAAAATATTGGGTCCCAAGTAGAGACGAGAGGACCACTTCATGCAACCCTGGTCCACAGTCCGTGTCATTGCTCTCTGGCCGTGGAAAGGAGCTCTGCTAATTTCTTGACCTTCTGGGTTCCTGGAATGGTGTATGATTTACTGGCCACGCGTGACATAATCCATGCAGAATATGGAGCACAGATGATGATGCTCAAGTGCAGTCATGAAAACCAAAAATCACTATGATGAAACTGGTTCTCAAGAGGACCGCCCCAAAAAAGGAAGAACAAGAATTACATCTCTGCTGCAGAGGATAAGTTCATCATAATTAACAGCTTCAGAAACAGCAAATTTTCAGCAGCTCAGAAAACAGACCTCATAAATGATGCACATACAGTGCCTACAAGTAATATTCAACCCCCTGCAGATTTAGCTGGTTTGATAAGATGCAAATAAGTTAGAGCCTTCAAACTGCAAACGAGAGTAGGTTTTATGAACAGAAGCATAAATCTTACAAACCAAAAAGTTATGTTGCTCAGTTGAATTTTATTAAATTTTAAACATAAAAGTGTGGGTCAATTATTATACAACCCCTATGTTTAATATTTTGTGGAATAACCCTTGTTTGCAATTACAGCTAATAATCGTCTTTTATAAGACCTGATCAGGCCGGCACAGGTCTGTGGAGTTATCTTGGCCCACTCCTCCATGCAGATCTTCTCCAAGTTATCTAGGTTCTTTGGGTGTCTCATGTGGACTTTATTCTTGAGCTCCTTCCACAAGTTTTCAATTGGGTTAAGGTCAGGAGACTGACTAGGCCACTCCAACACCTTGACTTTTTCCCTATTGAACCAGGCCTTGGTTTTCTTGGCTGTGTGCTTTGGGTCGTTGTCTTGTTGGAAGATGAAATTACGACCCATCTTAAGATCCTTGATGGAGGAGCGGAGGTTCTTGGCCAAAATCTCCAGGTAGGCCGTGCTATCCATCTTCCCATGGATGCGGACCAGATGGCCAGGCCCCTTGGCAGAGAAACAGCCCCACAGCATGATGCTGCCACCACCATGCTTGACTGTAGGGATAGTATTCTTGGGGTCGTATGCAGTGCCATCCAGTCTCCAAACGTCACGTGTGTGGTTGGCACCAAAGATCTCGATCTTGGTCTCATCAGACCATAGAACCTTGAACAAGTCTGTCTCAGAGTCCTCCAAGTGATCATGAGCAAACTGTAGACGAGCCTTGACATGACGCTTTGAAAGTAAAGGTACCTTACGGGCTCGTCTGGAACGGAGACCATTGCGGTGGAGTACGTTACTTATGGTATTGACTGAAATCAATGTCCCCACTGCCATGAGATCTTCCCGGAGCTCCTTCCTTGTTGTCCTTGGGTTAGCCTTGACTCATCGGACAAGCCTGGCCTCGGCACGGGAGGACACTTTCAAAGGCTGTCCTGGCCGTGGAAGGCTAACAGTAGTTCCATAAGCCTTCCACTTACGGATGATGCTCCCAACAGTGGAGACAGGTAGGCCCAACTCCTTGGAAAGGGTTTTGTACCCCTTGCCAGCCGTGTGACCCTCCACGATCTTGTCTCTGATGGCCTTGGAATGCTCCTTTGTCTTTCCCATGTTGACCATGTCTGAGTGCTGTTCACAAGTTTGGGGAGGGTCTTAAATAGTCAGAAAAGGCTGGCAAAAGAGATCTTTAATCCACACATGTGAAGCTCATTATTCTTGGTGCCTGAACTACTTCTTAATACTTTAGGGGGACCAAACAGAATTCTTGTGGTTTGAGGGGTTGAATAATAAATGACACTCTGAATTAACTTTTTACGTTTTAAAAAAAAAAATAAAAATTTGCTGCAGTGCATTTCCCACTTCCAGGCTGATCTACAGTACAAATGTCACAATGCCAAGTTAATTCCGCATGTGTCAACCAGCTAAATCTGCAGGGGGTTGAATACTACTTGTAGGCACTGTACATCAAGTTGCAGACACATTTCAACATCACCTGTCCAGAGGAAACTGCGATACACAGAGAATTGTTTGGAACAATCAACACAAGGACTGACATTAGATCAATGGAAATGTATAAAGTGGTCTGATATAAAGTTTTGCCACCAACCTTTCTGGGAAACAGAAAAGGTGAACAGATGGTTTTCACATGTGTAATGCCCACCATAAAGCATGGAGAGGAAAGTGTGAAGGATTATAGGTGCTTTACTGGTAACACTATTAGTGATTTATTCCGTATATAGGGTACACTTATCCAACATGGCTACCACATCATTCTGCAATGACATGCCACACCATCTGGTTTGCACTTAATGGGATTATCATTTGTACTGCAGCAGTAAATTGATGCAAAATACACTACCTGGTTATGTAAGGACTATGTGTCCAAGAAGGAGAGGGATGGTGCTGCATCAGATGATGTGGCCTCTACAATCAAGAAGTTAAACTCAGTTGAGGTGGTTTGGGATGACTTGGACCACAAAGCGAAGGTAAAAAAAATCCAACAAGTGCTCAGTACCTGTGGTAACTCCTTCAAGACTGTTCGAAAACCATTCTAGGTGACGAGCTGATGAAGCTTGAGAGAATGCCAAAGGTATGTTAAGCTCTCATCAGAGTAAAAGTGGGGTACTTTAAGATTTTACAAATATTCTGGTTTTGCCAGTATAAAAACTTCCACATTTATTAATCTTCATTATTAAAATCAAGTAACTGAAGCATAGTGCATACAATACAACAATAAAAGATGAGATTAGATACACATATCAGGCCACTCGTTTCTGACCTGCATGGTATTGTTTGACTCACATGTAAATAGACCTGATAATTAAACACCCCAGTCTCCAGTTACACCTCCATATCAGATATATACATAATTATGAAGAAAAGGAAAAGGTGATCAAAAAAGAGAGAAAAGGGAAAAACACATTATCAGAAACTAATCAGAAATAATTTAAATATTTGATTATATTAATAATAAAGATTAAATCTGATCTGTGGTTTAAACCTTTAGGATGGAAAGTGCTTAATATTAGAATTCAATATGCTTCCCTATTAAGTAAAGCAGGTCTCCAACTACCATCACAAGGTGGTTTATTAACTCTTTCAATAGCATGTTACTGGATTCATATATTGAAGAATAAGAAATATAGAAGCTTTTATACAAGTGCTGGTGATTTTCTGAGACACAAGTATCGTTGGATAGAGCCCGTTAAACTGTGCACCGATTAGGTTATGTGACTTAAAATATTTTTTTCAACATATTCTGGTTTGTTTCTTTATCCCTTGTGTTCTCTCATGTTTTTTATGCCTTCAGTCTAAATCTACAATATTCACATTCCAATAAGAACATTGAAAATCATTGCATAAACTGGTGTGCCAGGACATTTGACTGGCAATTTATATTGATACTGATTCAATGTTCTGTTCCAGACACAACAAATCACAAAACCTCAGAAGCTCCAGACCTTTTAGCCAGCTGCTTCACATATATATATTTTATAAAAAAAAAAAAACGATGTTGACATTTTAAGTATACATATTATATGCTATAACTATTTAAAATCTTTTTCATAAATCTTAATTGTGTTGTTTCTGCAGTAAGTGCATGGATCTCTGAAAATGCCAGATTAATGCTGTAGATACTAATGTAACAATTCTGCTGTTTGAACATTTGATAAGTATTTAATACATTTACCTGGGTCTTGTTTTCCAGCCGTGCTCCATAATAGTAAAATTAGAAAATTTCAGTTCCGCTCAAATTGTGGTTTTTGATTGTCACATTTTCTTTTGAACTTTATTCTTATACCTACATTGACCCTCTGTAGGATTACTCCACCCCTTGACTATCACTAAAAAGATAACTCATTTTCATAATGCCATTATAACCAAACAATGAACACAATATAAAAATTAATGATTAACTTTCCTACAAAGATCAACATCTTAAAGTACCATATACCTATACTGTATATTTCAAAATGGATGAATTCCCAACTTACAGTTGCTCTTAAATAAATATCTACTGTATATATCTTATTATCTAAATATATGAGTTCTTAATTAGTATACTATGGGAGCATGACCTTATATGTCTGCAAATAGGAAGCAGCAACCACTTATATACAATGCAGGGAAATTAGGGGACTGTCTGCAATAATGTGATTGGGACTAAAAATGAATCATTTGAAATTCCAATTTGCGGGCTTTGCAAATTTTCCTCAAAAATTAAATTTGTACCAAATATATTCGCTCCAAATTGGATTACTGAAAAGCCTTTAATTGCGTGGAAACAATTGCAGTTTTGAGCTCTGTAATGTACACAGTCTTATTAATATCCAATTGACTTTAACCTATCTGGCTAGGTTAGTGTAGCAGCAATAGCTTTTTCATAAGCTATCCAAAATGATCCCATTGAATACTGGTGTACTCTTTTGATTGTGAAGTAGTAATGGCTTCTCATCTAGCACTGAAGAAATTATCCTTTTTTGGGATGTGCTAGAGGTTTGCAATTTCCAAAATGATTAGGTAATTACAGAGTCTTTTTATTAAATTGTCAAAAAAAATTATCCCTTTTTTAGGAAGCAGGAACAGGCTAGCTGTTTTCAAAGTGATGAAGCAATGGTTTCAAGTTGTCACTAAATCTCTCCAAAAATGTGTCCTATTTTGAGAGTTGTGTCATATTTGTGTGCCCTTAAAAGAGTATTTTTTGCAACAGCAGTACAGTCAATCACACAGTGAATGGGCAGCCAGGACATATGTGGCTGTGCAATGGCAGGCGTCCATGGTAGAGAATCAGGATGGGGCAGGCAAGGAGACGTCTGGAAGTATAGGGCCTGCAACAACAGCTATGACAGAGGCAGTATAATCTGGCACTATATAACAGAGTGGGCAGCCAGGAGTTGTGTGGCGGGTGTTCGGCTGTTCGGCTGGTGCATGTATGTTTACTGAAGAGTATATGGTTATCGCAATGGCAGATAAAACATCTGGTCCATTATGTAAATATACTTTGGCTGTTACAACTGCTGAGGTCTCAGCTATTTATTGTAGCCCTAACGCAGGCATAGGCTGGGGAGGGTTGTGTTTGCAGGGATCGCAGAGGGGTCTGTGGCAGTTATGCATGCAGCAGGCATCCACTCAGAGAAATCTTTGCACAGCAGTTAACACAGCTTATACTGGTAATAAGCCACATTGGACTCCATTCCGGAAGTCGGAAAAAAATTCCCTCATCTTGCTTTTATAGTGAGTGTCTAAAGTGTGGCCAACCAATAATACTCTGTTTGCTTCATGTCAACAATATGCCTGTCATACCACAAGTATTCCAGCATACAGTTTACCATGTTCGCTGAAACAACCAAAGGTTTGCTGTCATGGCCACCATCGTAGACTTGTAGGCAGTATCATTTTCACTTTGTCAGCCTAGTATCCTACCTGTGCCAAGTATATGTCCCCCTCCACATCCACATGCTGCAGTGCTGATCCTACTCCTCTTCCTCGAAATCCTGCAGCATGTACAATGAAGGTCCTCAATAGGTACAGTGCTGCAATGAACAGGTGCAAGTTGCTGTTCTTCCTCCCCTCTTGCATTATAGTGAGTGTTTTTTTTTCCTGGATAAACATGTGGGAGCTGACACACGTGTCTCTACTGATAAATTTTGATGCCTATTCGAGGGCCTCTTGTAGGCGACACTCGCCCCTCATCAGCTGCTAATGCCAGATCTCAAAGGCACCCAATCTCCAGTTTATCTGCTGCATGATATAGTTTGTCACCACTTTGAGCTACTCGTACATATGCTGCAACCTATATATTGTTAAAATCCAGCGCATTTCAATGTCATAAACCAGGTGGTGCTCTAGAAAACCATTGAAATTAGATGACATTTTCCTCACCATAAACACCATCTTTCTCAAGTGTGTATGTTTATGAAAAAAATATTGCACAATTAAATTCAGGATGTGAGCCATTTATGGAGTGTGAATTACTTTGCACAATCGTAAGGCAGCCAGAAGGTTATGTGCACTGTCTTTCACGACATATCTAAATTCCTTCCGTGGGAAGCCAACCAATGGAAGAGTTACTGTATGACTTTACATGAAAAAAAACTGCCATTTTAACAGGGGTAGGTAGACTTTTTATATCCAGTGTGTGTGTGTCTGTGCGTGCCTGTCTGTGTGTGAATATAGTGTCAAACAGAGTGTATATATGTATTTAAAAATATACAGTGCCTTGAAAAGTATTCATACTCTGTGAACTCTTCCACATTTTTTCATGTTACACCGACAAACTTAAATGCATTTTATGTGATATACTGTACCAACACAATGTATTAAGTATTTGTGTAGTGTAAAGGAAATGATACATGACTTTCTAAATTTTTTAAAAATATAAGTCTGATAATCCCCACAACATGATGCTGACACCACTATGTATGACAGCGGGAATGGTGTTTTCAGGGTGATGTACAGTGTTAGTTTTCTGCCATACATAGCGTTTTGCATTTAGCCCAAACAGTTAACCTTTGGTCTCATCTGATCAGAGCACCTTCTTCCATATACTAGCTGTGTCCCCTACATGGCTTTTTGCAAACTGCAAGCGGGACTTCTTAAGATTTGCTTTCAAAAATGGCTTTCTTCTTGTCTTTTTTCCAGATTTGTGAAATATATCACTAATAGTTGTCCTGTAGACAGATTCTCCCACCAGAGCTGTGGATCTCTACAGCTCCTCCAGAATGACCATGGGCCTATTGGCTGCTTCTCTAATTAGTGCTCCACTTGCTTGGGTATCAGTTTAGGTGGATGGCAATGCTTTGGTAGATTTGCAGTTGTGCTATACTCCTATTTTTAGATGATGGATTGATCAGCGCTCCTTGAGATGTTCAGAGCTTTAGCTATTCTTTTATAACCTAACCCTGCTTTACTCTTCCCCACAACTTTATCCCGGAGCTGTCTGGTGTGATCCTTGGATTTCATGATGCTGTTTGATCCCTAATGTTCCCAAACAAACCTCTGAGGCCTTCACAGTACAGCTGTAGTTATACTGAGAATAAATTACACAGAGGTGGACTCATTTTACTAATTATGTGACTTCTGGAGACAATTTGTCACTCAGAATTTAATTTAGGAGTATAAGACTACAGGAGGCTGAATCCAAATGCACATCACAATTTTCACATTTATATTTTTAAAATAACTAGAGATGAGCGGTGTTCGACTCGAACTGTTTGCCTATCTCAAATTCGAGCTGCTTTGGGCGGTGTTCGAGCCTTTCGACGAACACGAACGATTTGAAAAAAATCCGGCTGTTCGAGGTTATGTTCGATAACTGTTCGTGCACCAAAATCATAACTGGATTTTTTCACAGTAATGCTGTTAATCAATGTTAATACACAGTTTGAGTGTACAGTGGGCGGGGGGAGGGGCAGGGGATGGATCTCTGCAGAAATAATGAAGATCTCCATTTTTTTTTTTTCTTTCCCGCATTTACAGTGGGGAGGTGCAATCTGTCAGCCTATCAGCAGCGCACACACGCAGCGAAGTGCTTTTTTTCACACAAGCAAGGGCATGTGTCATTAGCTGTGTATGTCATATGTCCTTGCCCTATAAGACCCAGCCATTTTCCACGTCGCCACCATTTTCTCACTGCTGCAGCTGAGTGTTAGACGGCACTGCTGCTGCTGTGGGCACTATACTTTCTAACTGTGTGAATTGCAAGCGAATTTGCTCTTAAATAGACAGATAGGTTGGGAGTAGGGACTAGTTGTAATTGCAGCCCTTTTGAGGGCTAGGTTACAGCATTTCCTAGGACTTTTTGCCAGGCAGGTCTGTTTTAGTGCTGTGCAAGTGTTTTTCACAGCATTTGGCTAAATCTAGCTAAGCAAATCCTTTTGGGCCTCTTGCAGTCTGTGTTAGTCAGTGGAGTAGCCTATCTGTGATGCAAGCTACACCACCTGTGTATGTAATACAAATTTTTTACTGCACCTAGCCAAATAAAACCTTTGGGGCATAGTAGCAGTGTGTGTTACTCATTGTATTAGGCCATCTATACCAAGCTCCACCAGCTTTGAAATTAGTAATAATTTTTAGCTGCATCTAGCCCGGAAAATAATTTTGGGCCTGTAGCAGTGTGTGGTACTCATTCTATTAGGCCATCTATACTAAGCTAACTCCTACTGGTGGAGACAATGATGAAGACGATGATGAGACTCAAATACCTGATTGGAGCGGCAACTTGAGTTTTCGGTCAGGGCAGGAAGAGGTTGGCTCTGAGGACGACGGGTGTGAGAACACACAGGGTGATGATGACGAGGTTGGAGTTTCCTCTTACTGTCAACCCACAGTCAGCCAGTCGATGAGGTCAGCAGAGGAGGTGGAGGAGGATGCTAGTGACGATGAGGTTAGGTTGCGCCTTCCTGGACAGAGACGTAGTACTGGAAGCACATCAACAACTGCATCCTCAAACACAACTCTGCCTCTGACCACAAGTCGTGGTGGCTCTTCAGGTGGCATGGGCTCTAAGCCTTGCGTAGCCTGGGCATTTTTTCAGATCGATAAGGATGACCCAACTCGTGTTATCTGTAACATTTGTTACCAAAAGCTAAGTAGAGGCCAAAAAATCCATAGTTTGAGTACTTCATGCATGAACCGTCACATGAATGATATGAAGCATAAGTTGCAGTGGGAAGCTCACTGTGCTACAATGTGGCCTAGCGGGCCGGGCCAACCACCGTCTGTCCCATCTTGTGCATCCGCGGCCTCTTCATCCTCTGTGACTGGGGGGACTGCAGTCACACCTGTTTTGGGACACAGACCTGCCACCTCTTTACCCGCAATAGTCAGCGTGATTGGCAGGTCATCATTTTATTTGAAAGTGGAAACACCAGCTGGTGTTGAGCGCTCTCCGACATCGAGAGCACCATCTTTGGATCAAGGCAACCTAACATGTCCACCTGCATCTTCCTCACAGACCGTCAGTTTGCCGGGGACACCCTACTCAACCCCATCTAAGCACAACAGCCAGCCCTTGGTCCCTCAGATGTGGACAAGTAAAAGACCATTTCTTCCTAGCCATGAGAAAGCTAAGAGGTTGAATTTCACCATCTGCAAGCTCTTGGCTACAGAAATGCTGCCTTTCCGCCTGGTGGACACAGAGGATTTTCGAGACCTTATGTCCGTCGCAGTGCCCCAGTACCAGATGCCCAGTCGGCACTACTTCTCAAAGAAAGGTGTGCCTGCACTCCACCAGCATGTCGCACACAACATCACCGCTTCTTTGAGAAACTCTGTGTGTGACAGGGTGTATTTCACCACAGACACTTGGACGAATAGGCATGGACAGGGGCGTTACATGTCGCTGACTGGGCACTGGGTAACTATGGTGACAGCAGGACAAAGGGCTGCTGTCCAAGTCTTGCCGTCCCCACGAGTTGTACGTCAATCCTCTTTATCTCGAAGTTCCTCCACTGCTTCTGCCTCCTCAACCTCCTCTCGGTCCTCCACCTGCACCCAAAGCCTGTCTGGTAATGCCACCCGCTTTCTAACTGCGCAGAAGGAATCCTGCACACCTCCTAACTATGCTGGCAGCAGGGCTCAACGTCATCAGGCGGTTTTTACTTTGAAATATCTGGGAAATGTGAGTCACACAGCTGAGGAGTTGTGGTCAGCTCTGGAGAACCAGTTTCATGAATGGCTGTCTCCACTGGACCTGCAACCAGGGAAGGACGTGTGCGACAATGCTGCAAACCTGGGTGCGGCCCTTCGCCAGGGCAATGTCACACACGTGCCTTGTATGGCTCATGTGTTGAACCTGGTTGTCCAGCAATTTTTAGCCCACTATCCCGGACTAGATGGCCTTCTGCAGAGGGCACGGTCGCTGTGTGCTCACTTCCGCCGTTCGCATCCCGCAGCTCAGCGACTTACATCTCTACAGAAGTCGTTGGGCCTGCCACTTCACCGGCTGAAATGCGATGTGCCGACACGGTAGAATTCAACGCTGCACATGTTGCAGCGACTGTGGCAGCACCAACAAGCCCTGGTGCAATACGTTGTGACGTATAGCCTGGGCCAACGAGATCCAGAGGTGGGGCAAATCACGCTGGAGGAGTGGTCTCAGATCAGGGACCTATGCACCCTTCTGCATAGTTTTGAAATGGCGACGAAGATGTTTAGTGCTGACGATGCCATTATCAGCATGACTATTCCGGTGATTTACATGCTGGAGCACACGTTAAACAGAATTCGGAGTCAGGTGGTGGGACAAGAGGAGGTGGAGGAAGTAGAGGAGGAGGAGTTGTATGCGGAGGGGCTAACATCTGCAAGGTCCAGACGGTTGGCAGCACCAAGTCGGCAGGCATGGGAGGGTGGGGGAGAGCAATTAACCAGGGTGCATGGTAGCAGCTAAACTGTTGAGGAAGGTGCAGGAGCCGAGGAAGAAGTGGAGGACGAACTGGCAATGGGCATGGAAGACTCATCAGATGAGGGAGACCTTGATTACATTTCTGTTGTGCGAGGTTGGGGGGAGAGGGCAGAGGAAGGAAGCATGATTCTTACCTCACCACCAACACAAAAGGGACTTGGTGCTCCTGGATGCGCAAGACACATGAGTGCCTTCTTGCTGCACTACCTGCAACATGACCCTCGGATTGTCAGAATTCGAAATAATCCTGACTACTGGGTTGCCACACTCTTAGATCCCCAGTACAAAAGCAAATTTGCAGAAATAATTCCTGCCATAGAAAGGGATTCACGCATGCAGGAGTATCAGCAGAGACTATTGCAGAATCTTACATGTGCTTTTCCACAAAACACCAGTGGTGCACGTAGTGAATCTCACAGTTCTAACTTGCCAACCGTGGGACTCTAGAGTCTTCAGCACTCAAACCGTAACAGAAACACAGTATCTGCTGGTAACAGCAATTTTGTGCAATCATTTAGCCACTTTTTTAGCCCATCCTTTGCAAGGCCACAGAAGACAAGAAGTCTGACACATAGTCAACGCCTAGAGACGATGGTACAGGAGTATCTCCAAGTGAACATCGAAGCCATGACTGTGTCACTGGACCCTTGCTCATTTTGGGCTTCCAATCTGGAAAAATGGCCTGAGCTCGCCACTCACGCCTTGGAGATCTTGTTGTGCCCCGCAGCCAGCGTTCTCTCTGAACGTGTGTTCAGCGCTGCTGGTGGTGTACTGACAGATAAGCGCACGCGGCTGTCCACTGAGAATGTAGACAGACTCACGTTCATAAAGATGAACAAATCATGGATCCGCAAGGACTTTTCTACCCCTGTGTCATCCTGGGGAGAGTAAAAGCTTGAGAATTTGGTAAAATCACCTCACCAACCGTTTTAAGCAACTCTGGGGCAATTGATGTCACTTAAGTGGTGTCTGTGCCACAAATTTTTGGAAAAAATGGAGACTCTTTTTGGAGTCCCCTTGCTGTGTTTTACGTGACGTTGACATCGTCAAATACAGGTGGGTTGGGTCTCCCCCCCCCCCTTTTAACCATATGAAACTACATACACTATGGCTTGGGGTGACACAGATGGTTGAGTCTGAAGAGCTGTTTACTCAGAGGTCTGCTCCAAAGCTTCAGTGTCTGCTAGTCAACGTAGTAGCCCAGCTGTGAAGCAAGCTGCACCGCCTGTGTATCTAATAATAATTTTTAACTGCATCTAGCCTAGGCAGACTGTGGGGACCCCCAACCAAACCCAGACGCTCAGCCCCCCTACCGCCCCCCTTTCATTGACAATACAATCATGTAACTCTTACAAATGGATGGGTGGGGATCGGTCACAGCTTTATTAACTGTTTATACTCATGACATTAGAAAGGCATTTTATTTCTAAAATAATTCAGCTTGTTGCAGCATGCCTTGTGTCTTCACACCAGGAAGGTTGCCAACAAGTGTAACTCTCCAACATGTCCTTTCTATTTCCAGGCCACGGAGGATCCTGCGTACTCGTATGCCGATGTTAGGCATTTATTAAATATAGCTTGGAACTGGTATCTTGATAATGGCGTTCCATCAATGTGTGATAGGAAGAAATTACTTTGTGATCTGATGGTTATATATGTTTTTACTATTGCTACCCGACTCAGCGTACCGTTTGTGGGTTGTAGAAGTACCCAAGTACCCCTGCCCGCTGGAACCGTTTTCGATTTGCGTATGCGTAGACGTATTGCATTATTGGCTATGACTACGTCCTGGTGTAATAAGCCTCCACTGGTGGTAATTTTGGATTGAGGGACTAATTCGCTTATGCATAGCGCCCCGAAGAAGGCGATCGCAAATGCAGTAGACAGTAGTGTTGCTTCGAATTGTGAGTGTCATGTTAATGGTGTTAGGGATATGATGTGAGAAATCTGTTTTAGTGACACGGGACAGGACGTCTACACTCCTGACTTGGCTGACCCCTTTTCCACCCTTTTATGCATTGTCTGATGATGAATCTCTTTGTCACATCTCCCCAATTCAGCAGTTGGAAGTGAAATGCTACTCCGGTCAGACACCGCTGCGCTGACGCCCCTGATATGCCCCTCATCATTAGCTGGTGGAGAAATTCTATGGTGACTTGTAATCTGGCTTGTTCACATTGGTCAACCCGTCTGCCTGCTACTAGTCGTGTCCACTCTTTCCATGCCTTACCGTATGCTTGCCACATCGATGGGGCAACTGACGCTCTGATTAATGGCATCAACTATTCGCCACTAGATGCCATAGGGAGGTTGGGCAACTGTTGCCCGATGCGTGGACGTTGTGGAGGAGCTCTGTGAAAATCTGCCAATTGAATTGTGATAAAGTGTTAGCAGCAACGTTAGACACCTCAGCATCGTGGCTAGCATGGACCCATACATTGTGTTTTAGGCACAGGAATGCTAGCCGGCGTAGTAGGCCTAGCAGTGGGAGAGACGATGATGCCATATTATTTATGAAGTGTGCTAGGCTGGTGTTTTTTGTTATGAAGCGTATATTTTTGTTAGCCAGGCGCGCGCCCCATATTTCTATTGCTACCACTATTGGAAACAGTTCCAGGACTGTCTGTTTTTTTGTCAGCACTTGTTCTGCCCAATACGTTGGCCATAAGCTTGTGCACCATTGGTTATTTAGTATCGCTGCATATCCGCCTGATTCTGCCGCCCCGGTGAATAATCTTAGTTCAATCTTGGACTATTCTGCTGACATAAATAACGTGTGACCGTTGAATGATTATAAGAAGGTTTTCCACACCTCTAAGTCTGTCCGTAGCTGCTTGCTGATTCTGATTGCATGACTCGGTTTAGATGCCCCTTTTGTTGCGGGCGATAAATGAAGAGAAAAAACCCTTCCAACTGGCATCACCCAGCTCGCAAACACGAGGAGACCTAGTAATACTTGCATCTGCTGTAGTGTTACTTTCCATACTGCGCAAAAAACCTAGATCAGGTGTAATGTTTTGGTATTTTTTCCCATGGGAGGTGGAACAACCTTGCTGTGGTGTCGATTTTGATGCCTAAGAACGATATCTTTGTTGTGGGGCCTATGTTTTTGGTTGGGCAAAATGGGACTCCAAACCGACGGGAGATGTTTGTGAATTTGTTGAGTAAGGGGCAGCGAAAGTGGATGACCAATCGCCACGGCCCACGGAGGGGCCACAACAGTCAGTGAATCCTTCCTTATTTAGTATAGAGTCTACCAATACTTTGGGCATAGTAGCCCAGCTGCGAAGCAAGCTGCACCGCCTGTGTATCTAATAAGAATTTTTTACTGCATCTAACCCAGCCAATCATTTGATGGCATTGCTAGTAGCAGAGTCGCATGGGCTCTAAACCTTGCATAGCTTGGGCATTTTTTGAGATGTCTAAGGATGACCCAACTCATGTTATCTGTAACATTTGTCACCAAAAGCTAAGTAGAGGCCAAAAAAACAATAGTTTGAGTACTTTATGCTTGAACCGTCACATGGATATGAAGCATAAGTTGCAGTGCGAAGCTCACTGTGCTACAATGCGGCCTAGCGGGCCGGTCCAACCACCATCTGCCCCACTTGTGTTTGTGTCATCCTGGGGAGACTAAAAGCTTTAGTATTTTGGAAAATCACCTCACCAACCATTTTAAGCAACTCTGGGACAATTGATGCCACTTAAGTGGTGTCTGTGCCACAATTTTTGGAAAAAATGGAGACTCTTTTTGGAGTCCCCTTGCTGTGTTTTACATGACGTTGGCATCATCAATTCCAGGTGGGTCGGGTCTCTACCCCCCCTTTTAAGAAAGTACATACACTATGGCTTGGGGTAACACAGATGGTTGAGTCTGAAGAGCTGTTTACTCATACTATAGCCTGGGAATCAGAGGTCTGCTGCAAAGCTTCAGTGTCTGCTAGTCAGCGGAGTAGCCACCGCCTGTAGATCTAATTACAAATTTTTAGCTGCATGTAGCCCAGGCAATACTTTGGGCCTAGTAGCAGTGTCTGCTAGTCAGCTGATTATCCCAGCTGTTAAGCAAGCTACACCACCTGTAGTTTGGACACTTAATTTTTTCAAAGGAAATGCTTCGGGCCCCCGGGACACTCAGTGAAGAGCATCAGGGGAGGCACCCCAAGGCACAGGGGCTGGGACTGGCGGTAGGACGCCTTGCGGTGGACCGCCAAGCTCGATCCTTATAAAAGCTTTTTAACTGCAGCAGCTTTAGTGGACGCTACTGGAGCTGGAATTACCCCGGCTGCTGGCATCAGACTTGCCCTCCAATAGATCCTTGTAAAAGGATTTAAAGTGTACTCATTCAAATTAGAGAGACAATTTAAATTGCAGAGCTTAGACCTGCCTCCACCGCGGGGGGGCTCGACCCACCAGCGGACAGGTACCAGTATTGGGAGAGGGGGGCTGGCCATCAGGGTCCACCGCAGCTCTGGCACAAACCTGGCTTACACGGAGGTCGCATGGGCAGGAACGGACTGGCCGTGTCGGCTTCTCACTTTTTTGGTTTTAGAAGGGCATGACATGCCTATATCTGTGTCTCCCCCTCCTCTTTCTTTTCGCATGACTATATTTACTTGTCACTTTTCCATGTGTTAGTTGTGTCTTCTGAGCAGTTTGTCAGGTTTTGGACACCTTTGAAGGTGTTTTCTATGTGTTTCTATGTGTTTTTGTTTGCCTGCCATTGGTTTTAACGGTGTTCGACGGTGTTCGACGAACAGTTCGACGAACAGTTTGGCGAACATACCAGTGTTCGACGAACCGAACCGAACCCGAACACTACGGGGGTGGCTCAACACTAAAAATAACTATAAAACCATGTATCATTTCCTATTCACTTCACAAATACTTTCTACCTGTTGTTGGTATGTCACATAAAATACAAATAAAATACATTTAAGCTTATGGGTGTAACATTAAAAAGGGGTGTAAATACTATTTCAGGGCACTGTACATACACTGCTCAAAAAAATAAAGGGAACACTCAAATAACACATCCTAGATCTGAATGAATGAAATATTCTCATTGAATAACCAATAGAGACCTGGATTTGGAGTCACCCCCAAAATTAAAGTGGAAAAACACACTACAGGCTGATCCAAGTCAAAATGAGGCTCAGTATTGTGTGTGGCCTCCATGTGCTGTATGACCTCCCTACAATGTCTGGGCATGCTCCCGATGAGGTTGCGGATCGTCTCCTGTGGGATCTCCTCCCAGACCTGGACTAAAGCATCCGCCAACTCCTGGACAGTCTGTGGTGCAACATGACGTTGTTGGATGGAGCGAGACATGATATCCCAGATGTGCTCCATCGGATTCAGGTCTGGGGAACGGGCGAGCCTGTCCATAGCTTCAATGCCTTCATTGCCTTCATCTTGCAGGAACTGCTGACACACTCCAGCCACATGAGGTCTGGCATTGTCCTGCATTAGGAGGAACCCAGGGCCAACCGCACAAGCATATGGTCTCACAAGGGGTCTGAGGATCTCATCTCGGTACCTAATATAGGTCAGGCTACCTCTGGCGAGCACATGGAGGGCTGTGCGGCCCTCCAAAGAAATGCCACCCCACACCATTACTGACCCACAGCCAAACCAGTCATGCTGAAGGATTTTGCAGGCAGCAGATCGCTCTCCACGGCGTCTCCAGACTCTGTCATGTCTGTCACATGTGCTCAGTGTGAACCTGCTTTCATCTGTGAAGAGCACAGGGCGCCAGTGGCGACTTTGCCAATCCTGGTGTTCTGTGGCTAATGCCAAGTGTCCTGCACAGTGTTGGGCTGTGAGCACAACCCCCATCTGTGGACGTCGGGCCCTCATACCACCCTCATGGAGTCGGTTTCTAACCGTTTGTGCAGACACATGCACATTTGTGGCCTGCTGGAGGTCATTTTGCAGGGCTCTGGCAGTGCTCCTCCTGTTCCTCCTTGCACAAAAGCGGAGGTAGCGGTCCTGCTGCTGGGTTGTTACCCTCCTACAGCCTCCTCCACGTCTCCTGTTGTATGGGCCTGTTTCCTGGTTGGTGATATCAACTTCCTGTTTATGGCACATTAGTATATTGGAGGGGGAAAACTTTTCCAGATGGGTGGTGACCATGGCACCATTTTGAAGTCGGCCAATTTGGGGTCATTGTCCTGTTGAAAAATAAAAGATGGTCCAACTAAACGCAAACCGGATGGAATAGCATGCCGCTGCAAGATGCTGTGGTAGCCATGCTGGTTCTGTATGCCTTCAATTTTGAATAAATCCCCAAGAGTGTCACCAGCAAAGCACCCCCACACCATTACACCTCCTCCTCCATGCTTCACGGTGGGAACCAGGCATGTAGAGTCCATCCGTTCACCTTTTCTGCGTCGCACAAAGACACGGTGGTTGGAACCAAAGATCTCAAATTTGGACTCAACAGACCAAAGCACAGATTTCCACTGGTCTAATGTCCATTCCTTGTGTTCTTTAACCCAAACAAGTCTCTTCTGCTTGTTGCCTGTCCTTAGCAGTGGTTTCCTAGCAGCTATTTTACCATGAAGGCCTGCTGCACAAAGTCTCCTCTTAACAGTTGTTGAAAAGATGTGTCTGCTGCTAGAACTCTGTGTGGCATTGACCTGGTCTCTAATCTGAGCTGCTGTTAACCTGTGATTTCTGAGGCTGGTGACTCGGATAAACATCCTCAGAAGCAGAGGTGACTCTTGGTCTTCCTTTCCTGGGGCGGTCCTCATGTGAGCCAGTTTCTTTGTAGTGCTTGATGGTTTTTGCAACTGCACTTGGGGACACTTTCAAAGTTTGCCCAATTTTTTGGACTGACTGACCTTCATTTCTTAAAGTAATGATGGCCACTCTTTTTGCTTTACTTAGCTGCTTTTTTCTTGCCATAATACAAATTTTAACAGACTATTCAGTGGGACTATCAGCTGTGTATCCACCAGACTTCTGCACAACACAACTGATGGTCCCAACCCCATTCATAAGGCAAGAAATCCCACTTATTAAACCTGACAGGGCACACCTGTGAAGTGAAAACCTTTTCCGGTGACTACCTCTTGAAGCTTATCAAGAGAATGCCAAGAGTGTGCAAAGCAGTCATCAAAGTAAAAGGTGGCTACTTTGAAGAACCTAGAATATGAGACATATTTTCAGTTGTTTCACACTTTTTTTGTTAAGTATATAATTCCACATGTGTTAATTCATAGTTTTTATGCATTCAGTGTGAATGTACAATTTTCATAGTCATGAAAATACAGAAAAATCTTTAAATGAGAAGGTGTGTCCAAACTTTTGGTCTGTACTGTATATATATATATATATATATATATATATATATATAATATAACGGGAGATGCGTGTCTCTGTCTGAAGCCTTCATAGGGTGCGCATGCGCAACGCGCAGTCTGGCTCCAGACAGAAGCACGCATCCAGCCGTTACAGGTAAGAGGAGTGTATAGCGTCGAAGATCACGGTATGCGTAGACACTGAACGCATACCGCGATCTCCGGCGCCATACTTACATACTTACCTGACCGGGAGGAGCGTTGCTGTGGCGCCCCTCTTCGCCGGGGCAGGAGTGAGACGTCAGATCGGCGCATGCGCATAGCACTATCCAGCGCCATTTTACTGCAGATACATTTGCAGTGTGTCTTCAGCAAAATGGTCGCGGACAGCGTGGTATGGGCATGCGCGTACTTCGGCGCCGCACTCCTCCCCCGGCCTCCGGCAGAACAGGACGCAGCAGCGCTGGAGCACAGGGAAGAAAGGTGAGTATAAGTGTTTATTTTTTTGTATGTGTGTACAGTGTGAAAGGGATGAGGGGGCCACACATACCAGGATTGGGGGGTGAGGGGGCCACACATACCAGGATTGGGGGGTGAGGGGGCCACACATACCAGGATTGTGGGATGAGGGGACCATGCATACCAGGATTGGGGGGTGAGGGGATCATGCATACCAGGATGAGGGGTACCACACATACCAGGATTGGGGGGTGAGGGGACCATGCATACCAGGATTGGGGGGAGAGGGGACCATTCATACCAGGATTGCGGGGTGAGGAGACCATGCATACCAGGATTGGAGGGTGAGGGGTACCACAAATACCAGGATTGGGGGGTGAGGGGACCATGCATACCAGGATGAGGGGTACCACACATACCATTATTGGGGGATGAGGGGACCATGCATACCAGGATTGGGGGGTGAGGGGACCATGCATACTAGGATTGGGCGGTGAGGGGACCATGCATACCAGAATAGGGATGAGGGGTACCATTCATACCAGGATGAGTGGTACCATGCATACCAGAGTAGGGATGAGGGGTACCATGCATACCAGGATAAGGATGAGGGGTGCCATGCATACTAGGATGACAGATTGGGTGCTATGCATACCAGGTTTCTGGGATGAGGAGGCCATACATACCAGAATTGGGATGAGGGGGGCCATGCATACCAGGATGTGGGGTACCATACATACCAGAATAGGGATGAGGGGTGCCATGCATACCAGGATGAGGGGTACCATACATACCAGGATAGGGATGAGGGGTACCATGTATACCAGGATTGGGGATGAGGGGCCCATGCATACCAGCATAGGGATGAAGAGTGCCATGCATACCAGGATAGGGATGAGGAGTGCCATGCATACCAAGATGGGGGTGAGGGAGCCATGCATACCGGGATTGGGGATGACGGAGACATGCATACCAGGATTGGGGATGAGGGGTGCCATGCATACCACGATTGGGGATGAGGGGTGCCGTGCATACCACGATTGGGGATGAGTGGTGCCATGCATACCAGGATTGGGGGTGAGGGATGCCATGCATACCAGGATAGGGATGAGGGGTGCCATGCATACCAGGATGGGGATGACAGGTGCCATGCATACCAGGCTAGGATGATGGGGACAGGAAGGGGGCAGCACAAATACCAGGAGGGGGGTAGCACATACCAGCATGGGAGACCATATACCAATAAAAATGCTCGCCACCCGGGCGTAGAACGGGTTCAATAGCTAGTAGATATATATATATATATATATATATATATATATATACACATATACTGTAGGTAGATATACACTGTTCATCACTGTGATTGCAACACAAGGAAGGCAAACTTGTGTAATTATGGAAATCGCAGGATGGATAGACATGTTAATGATGTGCACATGATGAAAAAATTGGAGCAAAGTTTTTAAGTATCTCAATTTATTCAGTATCAAGCAAGAGCACCACATGCAGAAATCCTCGAACTTACACTACTTGGTTAGTGAGCTTATTAATGGTCTGAAGCTGTTCTGCCATGCTGAATGCTCTTGGACATTAAATATCACCAAGATCTGCTGCTGGCAGATCCTTTTGTAATTGCCTACCAGTGATGTCACAGATGCTGTAGGCCATGGTAGCACGCTTAGGCCACACCAGCTTCTCACATTAGCACGAGCAACATGCAGCCAGATGTTGTGCTGAAAAATGTCTTCTGGGACACTGGACAAATGACCGTACCACTGGTTCTATGATGAAATCAGTGTAACTTCAATATGTTAGTATACCTGGAATGTAGAATGGAGGGGTCCGGCCACTGTACATTAGCCACCCCACACCATAATACGAGGATTAGGACAGGCAGACCTGTTCTATGTGAGAGGCAGAGATAGGCTCGGGTCCCACTAGCGTATGGTATCCGATGCGATATGCTAATGACATTCGGCTTCTGCTCTGCTGCGAGCGGGAGCCGAATGTCATTGCTCCGTGCTGCGATCCTCTCGCATGGAGAGAATTGCAGCACGGCTGCGGAGGAGACAGAGAAAGTAATTTCTCCATCTCCTCTGTTGCTGGCATCGGCGGGTATCGCACTGCACCCGGGTTTTATCTGAGTGCAGTGCGATGTTTCACACGCACCTGTAGGCTTAAACGGGGTGCGTGCGATCCGATTCCAGCATGCAATCGCAGCATGTTGCGATTTTTTTCTAGCCTGATCGAAATCCACTCGGCACTGGAAAAAAAGACGCTGCTAAGCACACACTCATAGGATTAAAATGGTCCGAATACAATCCGATTTTTTATCGGATTGCATTCGTCCAATTTAATCGCAAGTGAGAGCAAGCCCAAAAACTGGTCTCCTGGCTGAGAATTGTACTGAATTCTTGCACTGGACGTGTGTGCTGCTGCACTAACTGCCTGAACTCTGTCTCACACAAGTAACGCTGTGCAATTAATTTGATTAACTTGCCAGGCAGATGCTCTGTGCTTTAGATTTTTGTCAAAATTGAAAATAAAATGTTTATTAGGGCTCGCTCTCACTTGCAATTAAATTGGACGAATGCAATCCGATAAAAAATAAGGATCGGAGCATGGAGCACTGACATTCGGCTCACCCTCGCAGCAGAGCAGGAGACAAATGTCATTAGCATATCGCATCCAATGCTCTCACATCAGATGCCATAAGCCAGTGGGACCCCAGCCTTAGAGGGATAATCACTCAGCATATGTTGGGTGAATTTGGTCTTTTAATATGTCTATGGTTGTGCTTATGTTAATGGTTCATATGGCTATTTATTCGGTATACTTATTTACTTGTGAAAACTCTTAATAAACATCACGGCCTATTTTTCAATCCATACTTGTGTGTCTGTTCCATTTATTACAGGCTTAGGGAATTTTCTTGTATTGTTGTTTTAAGCAATGGGTCTTGTGCTACCATGTAGTCTGTCCTGGCTCCAGTGCCTCCTCCACCCTTTAAGGTCTGTGTGCCCTCCATTACCTGCCCACCATGAGTCATAAAACGTCATCTTCTCCTCATTTTTTTATGTGCACAAGGGGTAACCCTTTGGGTATGTGAACACGTTAAGTATTTTGTGCAAAAAATTTCGGCAGTATTTCTTGGCAGGAAAAATGCAGCGTAAAATAGATGCGTGTTTGCGGCATTTTTTTAGCAAAAACGCTGAAAGAATTGACATGCTTTAGATTTGAATCTGCACCAAATCTGCAAGTCACAAATAAGCAACGTGTGCATGAGACTCCAGAAAGCTCATTCACTTTGTTGGCGTGA
Source organism: Phyllobates terribilis (assembly GCF_046119375.1). Taxonomy (NCBI): domain Eukaryota; kingdom Metazoa; phylum Chordata; class Amphibia; order Anura; family Dendrobatidae; genus Phyllobates; species Phyllobates terribilis. Next base: position 188,569,959 of record NW_027362763.1, read on the forward strand.
GGAACCCTTCAGGTTTTGTGACATAAAAAGCACCACAAATCTGCGATGTGTGCACAGGCCCTTACCTTGCCTTCTGCATCCAGTCTGTGTGATCTTCTGTGCAGAAAAGGCTGTAGGGTTAACTCCTCACAGGCTCCCTTTTGTGTTTGGTCTCCTTTTAACTTTTCACCTTCACTCCATGACAAAGTTGCCAACTTGACTTTTTATTTTTTTGGGACGGTTAATCAAAAAATCACTGACAGAAAATATTTTTTATGGACAAAGCACAATAAATCATTAAAAGTGATCCATGTCTACAGCCCATAATTCTGATATTAAGACATCAGCTGCATTCACTGCAAACTGTAAAATGATTATTATGGTCGAAATAATCTTTATAAATTTCTTAAGCTTCAAAAAAATCACGGACGCCTTAATTTTTTTTTACGGACAGGGAAAAAAAGTGCCCTTTCTTAAGGTCTGTCCTGGAATTTCAGGACAGTTGGCAGCCCAGCTCCATGCCCACCATAAACTGCAATAAAGATTATTCCTGGCTTGGTCTGCTGCCCCCCAGTTTACAAGTTAGTAGAAAAATTCTGCAAAAATTCAACAGAGAAGAGTGTTATAGTATATTATAGTGCAGATATCTGCAGAAAACATATGGATAAAAAAATACTACATGTGAATATGAATTTAAGACTTGTTCACACGTGGCGTAAATTCTGCATTTTTTTCTGCAGGTTTCTGCAGCAAACTACACAATAACAGTATTATATGGTTATTGCGTTTTTCTGGCATTTTTTATGCATTTTCCCCGTCATTTGAAGCAGATTTAAAGCAGAGTTTTTAAAGGGGGGATTTATAATACAGAAAAGCTTTGATTCTGCACTAAAAAACTGCAATTTTTTTTGCATTGCAAAATGAAAGAAATGCACCAAAAGTTCAATGAGTTAGATGGAGTTAAATCAATAGGTATTTTGGATGTTCAAAGAAGTGGTGGGAATGCTGAACACTACCAATGAAGCTGGTTTGCTGCCAGAAATACACATTATTTTGCATTAATCTTTTTTTATTCCACTTTACATCAGACCATTGGTTTTTCTATTTAACTTATTTTCACCTACTGTATCGGGGGCTTACATTACTCACTACATATAGAACCTTATTAGTGTGCCCTGTCTGGTTATTATTATGTATCTGAGGTGGTTTATTATGACTATTATTTGTACAGTTTGTTCACTGTTTTATAGTTTTCTCTCTCTATTTCTGACTAAGCTGTGAGCTGTGACGTCCTCTCATGATCCAGATTCACCACAGAATGGCTGCAGTTTTCTCTCCCTATGCATTTATATACACAGGCTATGATAGTCTCTTCTGATTGCCTGTGCTATACCTTGCAAGGAGAAAGCTGCAATGCATTATTGGAAAGCACATCTAGCAATGCTCAAGGTCTTATGAGTCTTCCCTAGCTGAGGCAATGTTCTGCAATAAGTAAAATGGAGTGTGATGCAAATGGCAATTTTATGTTAGTTCATTGAATTCAGCAAATTTGTAAAAATTCTACACATCTTTAATTTGTATCAAGTCAATTCACTCTTTGTGAACAACCATTTAATTTACATTTTTTATCTATATATGGATCCTTCTTGGACTGCTCTGTCTGGTTGGAATTTATCTGGTGTGATTTTGGTGTGGTGGAGCTAATATGGCCATTACTACAACTCTTTGTTTTTTTTAAGTGTTCATACATATGTTTTTGTCCATTTTTTGAAATGTGTCATTTATATTTTGACAAAAATAAAAATTAAAGGGGTTATTTCACGAACAAAGTTCATTTTAATGTATAGATCTTGGAAGAATAATAATGTCCACATTTGGATGTGGTTAAATAAAATGTTCCTGTGCCGAGATAATCTTATATATGTGCCCCTGCTGTGTACTGTGTAATGGCTGTGTCTGACCGTGCAGAAACACGGTCTGATCATACCACAGCTCCTGGGCAGGGGAGGTAGGAAAAGAAAATATACAGACATTACAGCACGGGATCACAGCTGATTCTTTCTTTGAGGTAAAACATTTTTTAAAAACAGATAGGGAAATGCTTTATCTCACAAAAAGAATCAGCTGTGACCCCATGCTGTTCTATTTGTATACTCTATTTTGCTTCCTCCCCTGCCGAGGAGATGTGGTATGACCAGACCATGTTCCTGTATGGTAAGACACAGCCATTACACAGTACACAGCAGGGGCACATTTATAAGATTATCTCAGCACAGGAACATTTTTTAAACACATTCAATTGTGAAACTTATTATTATTCCAATATCTATTAATTAAAATGAACTATAAAATGAACTTTAATTACGAAAATACACTGTCTGTGATACATACAGTACTGTAGACATTAGTGTGCGCTCTTCTCTTTATATACATGTAAAGGGAAGTGCACTATATTGTATATATAGTACAGACCAAAAGTTTGGAGACACCTTCTCATTTAAAGATTTTTCTGTATTTTCATGACTATGAAAATTGTACATTCACACTGAAAGCATCAAAACTATGAATTAACACATGTGGAATTATATACTTAACAAAAAAGTGTGAAACAACTGAAAATATGTCTTATATTCTAGGTTCTTCAAAGTAGCCACCTTTTGCTTTGATGACTGCTCTGCACACTCTTGGCATTCTCTTGATGAGCTTCAAGAGGTAGTCACCGGAAATGGTCTTCCAACAATCTTGAAGGAGTTCCCAGAGATGCTTAGCACTTTTTGGCCCTTTTGCCTTCACTCTGCGGTCCAGCTCACCCCAAATCATCTCGATTGGGTTCAGGTCTGGTGACTGTGGAGACCAGGTCATCTGGCGTAGCACCCCATCACTCTCCCTCTTGGTCAAATAGCCCTAACACAGCCTGGAGGTGTGTTTGGGGTCATTGTCCTGTTGAAAAATAAATGATGGTCCAGCTAAACGCAAACTGGATGGAATAGCATGCCGCTGCAAGATGCTGTGGTAGCCATGCTTGTTCAGTATGCCTTCAATTTTGAATAAATCCCCAACAGTGTCATTAGCAAAGCACCCCCACACCATCACACCTCCTCCTCCATGCTTCATGGTGGGAACCAGGCATGTAGAGTCCATCCGTTCACCTTTTCTGCGTCGCACAAAGACACGGTGGTTGGAACCAAAGATCTCAAATTTGGACTCATCAGACCAAAGCACAGATTTCCACTGGTCTAATGTCCATTCCTTGTGTTCTTTAGCCCAATCAAGTCTCTTCTGCTTGTTGCCTGTCTTTAGCAGTGGTTTCCTAGCAGCTATTTTACCATGAAGGCCTGCTGCACAAAGTCTCATCTTAACAGTTGTTGTAGAGATGTGTCTGCTGCTAGAACTCTGTGTGGCATTGACCTGGTCTCTAATCTGAGCTGCTGTTAACCTGCGATTTCTGAGGCTGGTGACTCAGATAAACTTATCCTCAGAAGCAGAGGTGACTCTTGGTCTTCCTTTCCTGGGGCGGTCCTCATGTGAGCCAGTTTCTTTGTAGCGCTTGATGGTTTTTGCAACTGCACTTGGGGACACTTTCAAAGTTTTCCCAATTTTTCGCACTGACTGACCTTCATTTCTTAAAGTAATGATGGCCACTCGTTTTTCTTTACTTAGCTGCTTTTTTCTTGCCATAATACAAATTCTAACAGCCTATTCAGTAGGACTATCAGCTGTGTATCCACCTGACTTCTGCACAACACAACTGATGGTCCCAACCCCATTTATAAGGCAAGAGATCCCACTTATTAAACCTGACAGGGCACACCTGTGAAGTGAAAACCATTTCCGGTGACTACCTCTTGAAGCTCATCAAGAGAATGCCAAGAGTGTGAAAAGCAGTCATCAAAGCAAAAGGTGGCTACTTTGAAGAACCTAGAATATAAGACATATTTTCAGTTTTTTCACACTTTTTTCTTAAGTATATAATTCCACATGTTAATTCATAGTTTTGATGCCTTCAGTGTGAATGTACAATTTTCAAAGTCATGAATATACAGAAAAATCTTTAAATGAGAAGGTGTGTCCAAATTTTTGGTCTGTACTGTATATATGTAAATATGTATATACGTATATATGCTGTATATATATACATATTTGCATGCTAGCCATATATGCAAATGACATACATACATATATGTATGTATATAATGTCCACTTTGGTGCCCTATAGAGCCCCCACACGTGTATATTATATATATATATACTAGATGGTGGCCCTATTCTAATGCATCGGGTATTCTAGAATTTGTATGCGGCCGACCTGGCGCTATCAGCAGAACGTTGTTTAAATTTGCCTCCAAAATCGCTGATTGGTCACGGCCGGCAACCGCGACCAAGCAGCAAAACGGTGTTTAAATTTGGCGGCAATATCGGTGATTGGTCGTGGGTGGTGGCCGCGACCAATCAGCGAACTGTGTTAGTGATGACCGGAGAGCTTGTTTAAATTTGGCGATAAAATCGCTGATTAGTCGCGACCGCGACCAATCAGCAAAACGGTGTTTAAATTTAGCGCCAATATCGCTGATTGGTCGCAGCTGGCGGTCGCAACCAATCAGCAGAGCGGTGTTTAAATTTGGCGCCAATATCGCTGATTGGTCGCGGCCGGCAACCGCGACCAATCACCAGAGGGGTGTTTAAATTTGACGGCAATATCGCTGATTGGTCGCGGCTGGCGACCGCGACCAATCAGCAGAGCGTTGTGTAAATTTGGCACCAATCTCGCTGATTGGTCCAATCAGCAGAGCGGTGTTTAAACTTGGCGCCAATCTCGCTGATTGTTCCCGGCCGGCGGCCGCGACCAATCAGCAGAGCGTTGTTTAAATTTGGCGCCAATCTCGCTGATTTGTCGCGGCAGGCCGGCGGCCGCGACAAATCAGCAGAGCGTTGATTAAATTTGGCGCCAAAATTGCTGATTGTTCGCGGCTGGCGGCCGTGACCAATCAGCAGAGCGTTGTTTAAATTTGGTGCCAATCTCGCTGATTGGTCGCGGTTGGCCGGCGTCCGCGACCAATCAGCAGAGCGTTGTTTAAATTTGGCACCAATCTCGCTGATTGGTCGCAGTCGGCCGGCGTCCGCGACCAATCAGCAGAGCATTGTTTAAATTTGGCGCCAATCTCGCTGATTGGTCGCGGCTGGCGTCCGCGACCAATCAGCAGAGCGTTGTTTAAATTTGGCGCCAATCTCGCTGATTGGTTGTGGTCGGCTGGTGGCCGCGACCAATCAGCAGAGCGTTGTTTAAATTTGTCGCCAATCTTGCTGATTGGTCGCGGCTGGCCTCCGCAACCAATCAGCAGAGCGTTGTTTAAATTTGTTGCCAAAATCGTTGATTGGTCGCGGCTGGTGTCCGCGACCAATCAGCACAGCAGTGTTTAAATGTGGTGCCAAGATCGCTGATTGGTCGCGGGCAGCTGCCACGACCAATCAGCACAGCAGTGTTTAAATGTGGCACCAAAATCGGTGATTGGTCGCGGGCAGCGGCTGCAACCAATCAGCACAGCGGTGTTTAAATTTTGCGCCAAGATCACTGATTGGTCGCGGCAGGAGGCCGCGACCAATCAGAGAATCGTATTGGTGAGCGGAATCGTATTGGTGAGGACCGGGGAGCGGCGCTGCCTGTGCGGCTACTTCCGCTGCGAGAAGCCGGGAGATGAGTGGCTGCTTGCAGCAGAAGTATCCCGACCCGCAGCGCCGCTCCCCGGTCCTCCCTTGACACCCTAGCCGCATGGAGGTCAGCGCGTGACCAATCAGCACAGCACTGTTTACATTTTTCGGCAAGATTGCTGACTGGTCGCGGGCAGAGTCCGCGACCAATCAGCACAGCAGTGTTTAAATGTGGCGCCAAGATCGCTGATTGGTCGCGGGCAGAGTCCGCGACCAATCAGCGCAGCAGTGTTTAAACGTGGCGCCAAAATCGCTGATTGGTCGCGGGCAGCGTCCGTGACCAATCAGCACAGCAGTGTTTAAATGTGTTGGCAAGATCGCTGATTGGTCGCGGATGCTATTTAAATGTGGCGCCCAAATCGGTGATTGGTCGCGGGCAGCGTCCGCGACCAATCAGCACAGCGGTGTTTAACTTTTTTGCCAAGATCACTGATTGGTCGCGGCCAGAGATCGCGACCAATCATCGAATCATATTGGTGAGAACCGGGGAGCGGAATCGTATTGGTGAGGACCGGGGAGCATCGCTGCCTGTGCGGATACTTCCGCTGCAAGAAGCCAGGAGATGAGCGACTACTTGCAGCAGAAGTATCCCGACCCGCAGCGCCGCTAGCCGGTCCTACCTTGACACCCTAGCCGCATGGAGGTCAGCGCCGCTGCCTGTGCGGCTACTTCCGCTGCGAGAAGCCGGGAGATGAGTGGCTGCTCGCAGCAGAAGTATCCCGACCCGCAGCGTTGCTCCCCGGTCCTCCCTTGACACCCTAGCCGCATGGAGGTCAGCGGCGCCGGTGGTCGAGGTCCTTCTGCTGCTACCGCCCGCGAGATGAGCGCCTCGCGCCGGTCATCTCCCGGCTGCATCTCCGTCCTACAGATGAGCCGCTAACGGCCGCCATCTTTTTTCTGAAATCCCGCGTCGCTGATTGGCCGCTGCCGAACCAATGAGCGACGCGGGATTTCCTGGACAAACAGACAGACAGAAAGACAGACAGACGGGATAAGACAATTACATATATAGATATATACAGTATATATATATATATATATATATATATATATGTGTCACCCCAGGCCTGGATGCCACAAACTTGTAAGGCTGTGTCTGAGAGCAGGAGGGAGGTTCTCTGGTCATGGACCATTTGCATGCAGCACCTCCTGTCCCAGGCCAGTAGGGGGAGCAGGCTGCCCCTATAAAAACTGTTACTGAGGGCAGGGTTAGGGAGACCAGGAACCACTTCTGAAGCATCCAGAAGGGTTCCCAGAAGAGAGGGACAGGTCAGCCGCTGCTGAGGAGTCCAGGAGGCAAAGGAGGAACAGAAAGCCAGGGACAGAGGCGACGAGAGCCGGTCCTGGCAGAGAGAGACTACACAACCGGACACTGGGGTCCGAGGCTGTCAGGGTTGCAGGTCCTGCAGAAGATAACTAACCCGCAAGGGATTTCAGGTCCCTTGGCCTAAGAAGCCTGGAGGCTCCGCCACACAGAGGGACCGGTACAGCACGGAGAAGCTACAGGTACCTAAGGCCCGAGTCGCAAGCCATACAGGCGTAGTACACGGCAAGCTCAGGGACGTGGGCTATCATACCACTAAAGGGGGAGATAGTCAGCAAGGGCAGAGAGAGAACGGTAGGCCTACCCACTCACCCTGGCCAGTGGAGCTCACCCGAATGCCCTCAGACACCCAGGTCCATTCCTACCCTGTACTCCTGGTGGGTCTGTGATAAGTTCTGCAGTAAAAGACCCTGGACTGCATTATTGGACTCTGTGTGATTACTGCGGCGCCTGCACCATCACCCCCCAGCATCCTATTACACTGCCCTGAGGCTACACTCCTCCCGTGGGGAGTTGTACTATTCCCTGCTGCATCCCCAACACCAGCCTCAGCGGTCTGCTTTGCAGCCGCGGTCCTCCCTGACCGTAATCCACGGGTGGCGTAGTCGGACATTACCTAAAACATATAAAACGCTGCCACTGGTCTGACCACCCTGAGCCACGGGACCGGGTCACCACTACTACTCCCAGCATTGCCCTGAAGCCTGTTCCCGAGTGCCCCACGGCCCAGGGGGCGAGTCATATATGTCCCCCATATGTATATAACAATGTCCCCTCATCCACTGATAAGTTATGCCCAGAACAAGATCAGTCTGGCATATCAAAGAAGATATCTGTGGCCATCTGCAGACATGGTTATCTCCTGACATGGTATTTAACCATATTAACAACACCGTTCCACTAATTGAGTCCTATACGATAACCCTGGTCACAAACTCAATATAAACATGACACGCATACTTTTTCATCAGGATTTATCCCCAAAAAATAAAACTATGTGAGTATATTATTGAACCAATAAAATAATTTTTATTGAAAAAGATTAAAAACCCATAAAATACAATACAGTGCTTCACAAAAAATGAGCAGGAGGCAGAATAATTCTGTATGCACAGACAATAAATAGAGAACCCTAAATTACAAAACCCTCATGATAGAAAAACTGTGGAAGAGGGAGACATGCTCGAATAGGTTATTCAATAATATATCAATTTTGTAGCTAAAATTAGCCCATCATGCAAGAACAACCCTGGTTTGCAGCTCAGTGGTTTGTTATATTGCCAAAAAATTCCATATTGTATATACACGAAAGACCATTGATGCTTTAAATGTCCCCTGTGGGCTACAGGAAAATATAGACATGAGTAGCCTAATATAAATGAAAATTTAAATAGCAGCCAATAAGCACATAGTATTCCATGAGACTATTAGAATACATGTGAATAAATGCAAAGTATAAATCAGAGGGGTTAATACCTTAGTGGGTACTCTGTGCCACCGCCAGCCCGTCGCTCCGATCCGCGTTTCATCTACCCTTCTTCAGGGAGCTATAGTGAATGTATAACATGCGCGTCGGTCTAGGTATGCTGCTGCGGGTATGTATAATGGTGATATATTTAAGTCAATATCGACAGTTGTTATTATTCATAATATAATTACACAATTACAGCCATATGGAACATTTCTCACATAGAGTAAATGAGCATATAAATGTGCATCATGCATGTGAAATAGAAAAAATAAGAAATAAAAAATAAGAAATTAAAATTAAAAAAAAAATATATATATATATATATATATGTATAAAAAATGAAAAAAATAAATAAATGATAAGTACTGAATGATGAATAAATAAAATAAAAAATGACAAACTCCATATTAAGGCAAATAATATAAACAATAAACTAACACATAATCATAGTGAAAATTATTGAGTAAATACAATAAACAGTACCAACAATACCCACAGTAATGAATATTCCAATCCTGTAAATGTATGTGATAAGAAATATAAAATTAATATTAAGAAATGTGAAAGTGATTGTGCATAATTTATGGAAGATATAGTTGCTCATAATTAGTGACTATGCTCATCCAATAAATATGAATTTACAATTAAAAGAAAATGGTGAACTACGTGCCAATTAAAATTAAATTTCTCATGATTAATAGGTGGTAAGATTACTCATGATAAAACACCTTACCAATAAACGAATATCGATATGTGAAAAAAAATACATATATAACTAGTGTGAAGTGATGCATGAAAAGATTTGATTAATGTTCTAAGTGAAACCAGACACAAAAACAGTTGGAACCGGACACACATACTAATTGAAATTCCGTGTTGAATGAAGTGTAAGAATTGGAACCATATTACCAAATAAATACCATTATAGAACAAAAATGGAATACGCATACTGACAAATACAAAAATAAAAAGGGCAGTCAATAAATAAATCAATTATCAATTAATCATTAATTAATCATAATCACTAAATTAACTATAAATAAAATTTACAGCATGATATACATTATTCATATGAATACTAGGGCATAAGCATTCATATTGGACAAAGATAATAAGTCCAGATTCATCCCTCGTGAAATTGGTGATAATATGCAAAATCGCCATGTTTTGAGCAACCAACGACCACCAGACCGAAAGAATCTTCAGTACCACCAGCAATAAACATTAATTAAACATTAATTAAATATACTCATGGCCTAAGGGCCACAATGTGGTATCTCAAGAATAGTAATCTGGACCCTGACCTTATTGAATTACTAGTTGTGTTATTAGAATTTGTACTATCACACAACTGTTTTTTATTTAAGGATCAGGTGTTCCTACAAACACAGGGGACGGCCATGGGGGCAGCATGTGCCCCGGCCTATGCCAACTTATTCTTAGGGGTGTGGGAGAGAGACATTTTTCAGTGTTCCCCAGTTGTTGGCAGTGAAAAGATCCATAATTGGATCAGATATATTGACGACGTCCTATTTGTGTGGAAGGGTTCTATTGATGACCTTCATGACTTTATGCATACCATCAATAATAATCATCTCAACATCAGATTAACATACCAATATGGACATAGAGTTAATTTTGTTGATATAGACATTGTGATTTCATCTGGCGACAAACGGATATATTTCGAAAACCCACTGCCACAAATTCCATCCTGAGGGCTGATTCCTCTCATCAGCCATCTACCATACGTGGCATACCAGTGGGTCAGGTTCCACGAGCAAGAAGAATCTGCTCAACAGAGGAAGCCTTTGAGAAGCAGGCAGCAGTGTTACATCCCTGGCGGCGTGCTTGCATAGTGCACCACCTTCCACTATGCAAGACGCAATCTTACCTGTCATTCCAGTCTGCAATCCCTGCTCCAGTTCATGCTATATGCATTTCTCTTGACTAATAATAATATAATAATAATAGTCTTTATTTATATAGCGCCAACATATTCCGCAGCGCTTAACAATTCACAGGTTCATATACAACAGTCATAAGTAACATAGCTAAAGATAATACAATAATTACAGCAAAAATGACAACCCTGCTCGTAAGAGCTTACAATCTACAATAAGGTGGGGGTGACACAAAGTACAATGGCTTATTTACAAGGATGGTCCAGCCATCTTGAGGGGATGAGGGATAGATAAAGATTGCATGATCTCATCACCAGCCAGTATCTGTTGTGCTTTTGGGTTCGGTGGAGACTTATGTTTGGAGAAATAAGGGATGAGCTATAAGAATATAAAAGGATTGCTTAGGGCGGCGGCCCGGTCACTTCCTGATTCTTATAGCTGCTGTGGGCACACCCCTTGTAGCATCGGTGTCTCTGCCCCTTGCTATGCAGAGACTCCGTCCCTCCCACCTCCCCGCTCCTGGTGCGGCGTCCTCCAGCGCTTCTCTCCCCGCTGCTTCCAGCGCGCGCTCCTTCCCCGGCAGTGTGCTTAGGGCGCGCGCTCCCCCTCTTTTAAAGGGACCGCGCGCGCCATCCTAAGGAGTCCCCGGCCAATTTCCGGAGGACCTCCCATATATAAGGCACCTCCTCCAAAATGGAGGTACCCGAGCAAAGTTGTTTGCACTGTGTCTGATCTTTGCTTCAGCCCTCAGGTCCCGCTGCTAGCCTGACTCCTCGTCCTGCCTGCCTGCCTGTTATCTGCCCGTTACCTGCCGAGTCTGCCAGCCTGCTCACCTGGAGCGCTCACCTGTTACCTGCCTTGGCTGTCTGTCCGCTCACCTGGGAGCGCCCACCAGTTACCTGCCAGTTACCTGCCTCGTCTGTCTGCCCGCTCACCTGGGAGCGCCCACCAGTTACCTGCCTCATCTGTCTGCCCGCTCACCTGGGAGCACCTGCCTGTTACCTGCTGTGTCCGTCAGCCCGCTCACCTGGGAGCGCCCACCAGTTACCTGCCTCGTCTGCCTACCCGCTCACTTGGGAGCACCCACCAGTTACCTGCCAGTTTCCTGCCTCGTCTGTCTGCCCGCTCACCTGGGAGCACCCGCCTGTTTCCTGCCAGCCTGCCTGGAGACCCTGCCATCACTTGCTGTGACCACCTTCCTGGTAAACCTAAAGACTGCTACTTGCCCGGCTTTCTCGAACTGTGACCACCTGTCGGCTACCAGAGACTTCTGCCTGCTTGCCGTGTCCATCCGCCATACCGGTCAGTCCCAGCCATCTGACTCGTGGGAGTCACCTGCTCTCTTACAAGGTCGTCCCCAGAATAGCACCTGGTCCCTCAGCCGGGATCCTCCCTGGTCACGGTGTCGTTTGCTGCCATACGACCAGGGTCAGTTCGGGTGGATACTTAGTCATGCCCCTCTGGGTCCCTCCTTGCACCTCGGCACAGAGGTTCCACCACCCGGACCCGTAACAGTTTGCTCGGGCCATGGAACCCGGTGGCACCCAAGCTCCCTCGCTCTCTGACCTATACCATGAAGTCTCCCGTCAGAGATCCCAGCAGGAGTCCATCCTGAACCATCTGCGGAATGTCAACTCCCGCCTGGACACACTGACTGCTCCACCAGCAACCACCGCTAGTTGCACGACTCGCACCCCGGCAGTGCCGCAGTCCACCAATACCATGGCATCCTGCCCCGGACCCCGGCTTTCTGCACCTCCTCATTTCGGAGGCGACCCCGCTCAAGCTTGGGGCTTCATAAACAAGTGCACCCTGCCTCTCCGACCGGGCCAATGTGGCATTCATCATGTCCCATCTCACTGGGGAGGCACTGGCATGGCTTAACCCCCTGTGGGAGAGAGGAGATCCCCTGGTGTCCGACCTGTCGTCTTTCCTCACTGCTTTCCGGAGAGTCTTCGATGAACCGGGACGTAAGACCTCATCTGCCTCCTCTCTGCTACGTCTCCGCCAAGGGAGTCTCACCGTGGGCCAATATGCCATACGGTTCCGCACCCTCGCTTCTGAGCTTGCCTGGGATAACGAGGCCCTGGTGTCCGTCTCCTGGGAGGGTCTTTCCGGTCGGATTATAGATGAGCTCGCTGGTCGGGACATTCTTATCACCCTGGATGACCTGGTGTCGCTGGCTACCCATATTGACATCCGGTTTCAAGAGCGCACCAAGGAGACCACCCGTGAGAGAAAGTTTCCCCGCCTTGCTCCTACTTTCCAGAGACCTGTCTCCTCTTCTGTCATTCCCCGGGCGCGCTCACCCGAGCCCATGCAGATCGACCAGACCAAGATGGTCAAATCTCGCCAAGAGTCACGCCGAGCCGAGGGAAGCTGTTTCTATTGTGGCAGTAAGGAGCACCTGATCCGTTCCTGTCCGGAGAGGCCGGGAAACTCCAGTGTCTAGGACCGCTCGGAGAGGTCGCCCTAGACAAAAGTAAGTCCTCTCCAACCCTGACATTGTCTGTCTCTATCTCCTGGGGAGAGAACCGTCACTTTGAACTCGCCCACCTGGATTCTGGATCCGCTGGAAACCTCATCTCCCAGTCCCTGGTTGAGAAATACCGTATTCCCACCAAGTCTCTGGCTGAACCATTGTCAGTCACCTCCGTGGATGGAAGACTCCTTCCGGTGACCATCCTGCTCGTCACGGAACCCATAACCCTGCAGGTGGGAATGCTGCACTCTGAGGTAATCTCCTTCCATGTGCTACCCGGACTCTCCCACACCCTATTGCTAGGCCTACCTTGGCTCCAGACACATGAACCCGTGTTGAACTGGCATTCCGGTGAAGTACTCCGGTGGGGGCCGGCCTGCCATAAGACCTGCCTGGTTCCGGTTCGTCCGGTTCGTCCACCACCTACCCCAGCTAATTTACTTGGTCTTCCGGCTCTTTAGTGGCCCTATGCTGACGTCTTCGGTAAAAAGGAAGCAGAGACATTGCCACCTCATAGGCCATATGATTGCCCGATCGACCTGGTACTGTTAGAACTCTCCTGTTAGGTTTTTTTTAGTTTGCTGGTCACATGACCATTTTTGCCTATTTAATCCGGCTCCGCCCTCCTGGTCTTGCTGGACTTCATTGTATTTACTACTCTTGAGCTAGCTTGGTGCTCTGTTGCCGTTCTCTGTTAGTTTTGCTAGGTCTTCTGACCTCTATGCTTTTTGTTGTGTGTTTGTCTTTGACTGCTACTATTTCTGCTAGGAGGTGTCCAAACTTATCCCAGTCCCTAGTTCTTGTAGGGATCCCTCCCTCACATCTATAGGTCTTCGTTCAGACTAGCCGAGGACTTTAGCGGGTCTGATCGCAGGATCAGGTTCCCCGTTACATCGTAGGGATCTAGTTTAGTTCTATTGTAGGGACAGTTCTCTTGTCTTTCCTTAGTCCCTGTAGCAGATCATAACAGTAAGTCCAGCCCTAAAAGAAAAAAAAAAAATTTTCTCTAAGGAAAGACCTCCAGTTTTCCATCATGGTCTCGGTTCAAGATTTGGCTCAACGCTTGCAGGGACTCTCTCTGGAGGTGGCCAAGCTCCAACAACACGTGAGTAGCTGTTCTGGAGCACATTTTGTGGAACCAAAGGTACGTCTGCCTGATTTATTTTTTGGCGAACAACAAGATTTTTTTTCTTTTAAAAATGCTTGTTTATTGTATTTTCGTTTGAGACCCGGATCCTCTGGTGATGAATCACAGCGCATAGGGTTCATAATGTCACTTTTGCGCAAAGATCCTCAGGGATGGGCCTTCTCTCTCCAACCTAGTGATCCGTGCTTTAGATCAGTGGATAGTTTTTTTTCTGCTTTGGGTTTGTTGTACGATGATCCTGATCGTGTCTCATCTGCTGAGTCTGAATTGAGACGTTTGAGGCAGGGATCAGGTAATGTGGAAAAATATTGTTCTCACTTCCGTCGGTGGTCTGCCCAGGTGGGGTGGAATGATTCAGCTTTGAAAAGCTTGTTTCTTGCAGGGCTAGGTGAAAGGGTTAAGGATTTACTGATTGCTTATCCCACACCTGGAAACTTGCAGGAGGCAATGCAATTAGCTATACAGGTGGACAGGAGACTGCGTGCAAGGGTTAATGAGAGCAAATCCTCTGCTATGTCAGCTCCGAGTCTTGAGAGGGTCTGTGCTGACAATGGAGAGCCGATGGAGATTGGGGCGATGGCACCCCGCTCTCAGGAAAAAGATCGCAGGCTTTCTGAAGGCTTGTGCTTCTATTGCGGAAATTCTGGTCATTTTATTAAGAACTGTGTGCTTCGTTTGAAGAATGAAAAAAAAATGGTCAGTTATGCCCGTATTGCCTGTTTAAATTCTAAGGGAGTATTCCTATCTGCCACTACTGCTGCTCAGGATGAATTAATTGAATTTCGGGTATTTGTGGATTGTGGTTCTACTCTGAATGTGATTGATGGGGCATTCTTGGAAAAACTTAGATTAGAACCTAAAACTTTGTCATCCCCTATTGCTGTGGTTTCTGTTGATGGCTCTCCCTTGAAGAGTGTTACTCATAAGGTCTGTGAATTTCCCCTCACTATTAATGGTATTCACCAAAAAAATTTGGATTTGGTGGTATTGGATAATTTGCCTTCTCCAGTAATATTGGGGTTACCCTGGTTAAAATTGCACAATCCTGTACTGGATTGGTCTACCAATGAAATTAAGTCCTGGAGCCCTAAGTGTTATGACAAGTGTTGTAACGGACGTATTGCTGCTGTGGATAAAGGGGAATTGCCTGTACCTATTCAGGATTTTTGGAGAGTTTTTTCTGAGGAGGAGTCACAAATTTTGCCTCCCCATAGAGACTATGATTGTACCATTGAATTTGTCCCTGGAGCGACTCTTCCTAAAAGTCGTTTATTTAATCTTACTATTCCTGAGAGAAAGGCTTTGGAGGAATACATACAGACAAGCTTGGCCGCCGGTCACATTAGGCCTTCCAAGTCTCCTGTGGCTGTTGGATTTTTTTTTGTAAAAAAAAAAGATGGCGGTTTACGTCCTTGTCTGGACTTTCGTGAGATTAATAAAATTACTGTACGCAATCCTTACCCACTGCCATTGATTCCTGATTTATTTAACCAGTTAGTGGGGGCCAAGTGGTTCTCTAAAATTGATCTCCGGGGGGCATACAATTTGTTGCGCATGAAGGAGGGTGATGAATGGAAGACTGCTTTTAACACTCCTGTGGGTCATTTTGAGAATCTGGTGATGCCTTTTGGTCTTACCAATGCTCCAGCATTTTTTCAGAATCTTATTAATGACATCCTTAGACCTTTAATCGGCAAAAATGTGGTTGTGTATTTGGATGACATTCTGATTTATTCGCCTGATCTGGAGTCTCATTGGCAGAGCGTACGTGAGGTTTTACAGTTATTAATGGACAATTCGCTTTTTGCTAAGCTGGAGAAATGTGAGTTCGCTGTACAGAGAATTAGTTTTTTGGGCTACATTATCTCCAGTGAAGGTTTTGAGATGGACCCGGTTAAAGTTCAAGCTGTGCAGGAATGGCCTAGGCCTATTGGTTTGAAATCGATACAGAGGTTTTTGGGTTTCGCCAATTATTACAGAAAATTCATAAAAAAAATTTCTGTTATTGTCAAACCGCTGACCGATCTCACCAGGAAAGGTGCTAATGCTGTTCAGTGGACTTCTGAGGCCATTGAAGCTTTTGTGTTTCTAAAGGAGAGGTTCACCTCTGCTCCCATCCTTATGCAGCCTGATGTGACTAAGCCGTTTTTGGTTGAGGTTGAAAAAAGCTGATGTGTCTGATGGTGACGCCTCTGCCACTGTTCCTCCGGTGGTGGAGGACGGGGAATATGAAATTTCCCGCATCCTAAATTGTAGACGGTATAGAGGGAGTTTGAAGTATCTCGTCGCTTGGAAGGGTTTCGGACCTGAGGATAACTCATGGGTGAGGGCGGATGATGTTTCTGCTTCCAGACTTGTCAGAGCGTTTCACAGGAGGTTTCCTGGTAAGCCTGGGCCTAGGGGATCCGGAGGATCCTCTTAGAAGAGGGGGTACTGTTAGACCTCTCCTGTTAGGTTTTTTTTAGTTTGCTGGTCACATGACCATTTTTGCCTATTTAATCCGGCACCGCCCTCCTGGTCTTGCTGGACTTCATTGTATTTACTACTCTTGAGCTAGCTTGGTGCTCTGTTGCCGTTCTCTGTTAGTTTTGCTAGGTCTTCTGACCTCTATGCTTTTTGTTGTGTGTTTGTCTTTGACTGCTACTATTTCTGCTAGGAGGTGTCCAAACTTATCCCAGTCCCTAGTTCTTGTAGGGATCCCTCCCTCACATCTATAGGTCTTCGTTCAGACTAGCCGAGGACTTTAGCGGGTCTGATCGCAGGATCAGGTTCCCCGTTACATCGTAGGGATCTAGTTTAGTTCTATTGTAGGGACAGTTCTCCTGTCTTTCCTTAGTCCCTGTAGCAGATCATAACAGGTACCTGGCGCCACTCCCCCCTATGGGCGTATTTATCCGTTATCTGCTGCTGAAACCCGGGCCATGTCCGAGTACATAGAGGAGAATCTGGCTAGGGGATTCATTCGGAAGTCTACTTCCCCGGCTGGAGCCGGATTCTTCTTTGTTAAAAAAAAGGATGGCTCGCTACACCCCTGTATTGACTATAGAGGACTCAAACAGATCACCATTAAAAATAAATACCCCCTTCCGCTCACCTCCGAGTTAAAGGCGCCAGGATCTTCTCCAAGCTGGATCTACGTGGAGCGTATAACCTGGTCCGTGTCCGTCAAGGAGACGAGTGGAAGACGGCATTTAATACCCGGGACGGACACTATGAGTACCGTGTGATGCCCTTCGGCCTCTGCAATGCTCCCGCCGTCTTCCAAGAACTGGTCAACGACATCTTCCGTGACCTTCTTTACTCCTGCGTGGTGGTATACCTGGACGACATCTTGGTCTTCTCTCCGGATCTTCCCACACACCGGAGGGATGTTCGTCAGGTCCTGCTTAGGCTCAGGCAGAACCACCTCTATGCCAAATACGAGAAGTGCCTATTTGAGCAGACCTCTCTTCCATTCCTGGGCTATGTTATCTCCCAGACAGGCTTGCGAATGGATCCCGAGAAGCTCTCTGCTGTCCTAAAGTGGCCCCGTCCAGAGGGGTTGAAGGCGATACAGCGATTCCTGGGCTTCGATAATTACTATCGTCTCTTCATTCCACACTTCTCGTCTCGGACTGCTCCCATATCTGCGCTCACCCGTAAGGGAGCAAATCCCAAGGTATGGCCACCCGAAGCTGAGGAGGCCTTCCTTTCCCTGAAGCAAGCCTTCTCCTCTGCCCCTGTGCTGCACCGTCCGGACTGCAACAAACAGTTCTACCTGGAGGTTGATGCTTCCTCCTCTGGAGCCGGAGCGGTGCTCACACAAAAGTCTTCATCCGGGAGAATGGTAACCTGCGGCTTTTTCTCCAAAATCTTCTCCTCCTCTGAGCGCAATTATTCCATAGGAGACCGAGAACTGCTGGCCGTCAAATTGGCGCTGGAGGAGTGGCGCTATCTGCTTGAAGGGGCTCTATACCCGGTGATCATCTACACGGATCACAAAAATCTGGCATATCTCCAAAATGCCCAGAGACTTAATCCACGTCAGGCCCGGTGGTCTTTGTTTTTTGCCAGCTTCGATTTCATCCTTCATTTCCGCCCGGCGGACAAGAATGTTAAAGGTGATGCCTTGTCTCGGTCCTTCCTGTCTTCCGACCAAGAGGAGGAGCCTATGCACATTATCGACGCCTCCAAGGTGATGAATGTGGCCCCCTTGGATTTGACTCGTCTTCCACCCGGCAAGACGTTCGTGGCAGTTCCTGACCGGGAGAAGGTTCTTCGCTGGGGTCATTCTTCTAAACTAGCTGGCCATGCCGGCCAAAAGAAGACCTTCCTGCTCATTTCCCGGCATTACTGGTGGTCATCCCTGCGCAAGGATGTGGTAGACTTCGTCTCTGCCTGTTCATCTTGTGGCCGCAACAAAGTTCCCAGACACTTACCAGCCGGTCATCTCCTGCCGCTTCCCCTACCTGTTGCCCCGTGGCAACACATCGCTATGGACTTCATTACCGAACTCCCTGTTTCTGCCGGGTGTACTGTCATTTGGGTGGTCGCGGACCGCTTTTCTAAAATGGCTCACTTCATTCCCCTGCCTGGTCTCCCGTCTGCACCTGAGCTGGCTAAGGACTTTATCCGCCATATCTTCCGTCTCCATGGACTACCCCTCCACATCGTGTCGGATCGAGGGGTTCAGTTCACCTCACGCTTCTGGTGAGCCACATGTAAACTGCTGGGCGTCACCCTGGATTTCTCCTCCGCTTACCACCCTCAGGCCAATGGTCAAGTGGAGCGGATCAATCAGATCCTTACCAGCTACCTCCGGCACTTTGTTAATGCCCACTATTCTGATTGGGTGGACCTCCTTCCTTGGGCGGAATTCTCTTATAATAACCATGAGAGCGAATCCTCTTCCAAGTCCCCATTCTTTATTGTCTATGGCCAACACCCCCGGATTCCGTTTCCCGTCTCCACTTCTGTGGACAATCCTGCCGCGGAGTCTCTTGTCAGCGAGTTTTCTACCATTTGGGAGAGTACTAGGTCCGCACTTCTTCAGTTCTCCGAGCGGATGAAGAGATATGCTGATAAGAGACGTCTGGATCCACCTCAATTCCGTCCGGGAGACAAGGTTTGGCTCTCCTCCAAACATGTGCGGCTCAAGATACCCTCCTACAAGTTAGGTCCTCGCTTCATCGGCCCTTTCGAAATCCTCAAGCAAATTAATCCAGTGGCCTACAAATTAATACTCCCGGCCACCCTACAGATTCCCAACTCCTTCCACGTATCTCTCCTCAAACCCGTTGTCTTTAACTCTTTTTCCAACAATCCAGGTGTTCCCCTGCTCCTGTTTCCGCTGAAGACGTCTTTGAGGTAGAGAGTATTCTGGCCACCAAGAGGGTAAGAGGAAAGACCTTTTTTCTGGTAGATTGGAAGGGGTTTGGTCCTGAGGAGAGAACTTGGGAACCCAGGGAGAACATCAACGCCCCGCTTCTCCTTGAAATATTTCTTTCTGGCCAAAAAAAGAGGGGGCCTAAAGGAGGGGGGTACTGTAGCATCAGCGTCTCTGCCCCTTGCTAGGCAGAGACGCCATCCCTCTCACCTCCCCGCTCCTGGCGCGGCGTCCTCCAGCGCTTTTCTCCCCGCTGCTTCCGGCGCGCGCTCCTTCCCCGGCAGTGTGCTTAGGGCGCGCGCGCGTTCCCCCTCTCTTAAAGGGACCGCGCGCGCCGTCCTAAGGAGTCCCCGGCCAATTGCCGGAGGACTTCCCATATATAAGGCACCTCCTCCGAAATGGAGGTGCCTGAGCAAAGTTGTTTACACTGTGTCTGATCTTTGCTTCAGCCCTCAGGTCCCGCTGCTAGCCTGACTCCTCGTCCTGCCTGCCAGCCTGTTATCTGCCCGCTACCTGCCGAGCCTGCCAGCCTGCTCACCTGGAGCGCTCACCTGTTACCTGCCTTGGCTGTCTGTCCGCTCACCTGGGAGCACCCGCCTGTTATCTGCTGTGTCCGTCAGCCCACTCACCTGGGAGCGCCCACCAGTTACCTGCCAGCTACCTGCCTCGTCTGTCTGCCCGCTCACCTGGGAGTGCCCACCAGTTACCTGCCAGTTACCTGCCTCGTCTGTCTGCCCGCTCACCTGGGAGCACCCGCCTGTTACCTGCTGTGTCCGTCAGCCCGCTCACCTGGGAGCGCCCACCAGTTACCTGCAAGTTACCTGCCTCGTCTGTCTGCCCGCTCACCTGGGAGCGCCCACCAGTTACCTGCCAGTTTCCTGCCTCGTCTGTCTGCCCGCTCACCTGGGAGCACCCGCCTGTTTCCTGCCAGCCTGCCTGGAGACACTGCCATCACTTGCTGTGACCACCTTCCTGGTAAACCTAATGACTGCTACTTGCCCGGCTTTCTCAAACTGTGAACACCTGTCGGCTACCAGAGACTTCCGCCTGCTTGCCGTGTCCATCCGCCATACCGGTCAGTCCCAGCCATCTGACTCGTGGGAGCCACTGCTCTCTTACAAGGTTGTCCCCAGAGTAGCACCTGGTCCCTCAGCCCGGATCCTCCCTGGTCACGGTGTCGTTTGCTGCCGTACGACCAGGGTCGGTTCGGGTGGATACTTAGTCACGCCCCTCTGGGTCCCTCCTTGCACCTCGGCACAGAGGTTCCACCACACGGATCCGTAACACCCCTAATGCGTCTCCAGCCTATTGCTGTGAGTCTCTGGATATTTCAACCCCCTCCACCCAGTAGGAGGTGCCTGAGCAACACCTTCACTCAGTTTGTTTTTGCAACTGTATTGCCAGGTCCTGTCCTGTTATCTCTGACTTCTAGTCTGTTTCCGCCACTCTGGGGGCTGCATTCCCAGACCTGTTATCTCTGACTTCTAGTCTGTTTCCGCTACTCTGGGGGCTGTATTTCTAGGCCTGTTACCTGTGACTTCTAGTCTGTTTCCGCCTCTCTGGGGGCTGTATTCCCAGGCTCGTTCTTGTATCTCATTGCAGTAGCAGTTCCTGTCTGAACTGTATCCTAGTCTGTTACCTGTTTTTCTCTATGTCCTTACCTTCCCTTTTCCTGCAGTATCTGAACCTGCACCTAACTCCAACTCGTTGTCTCTGTACTTCTGTTTGTGAGTTTTGTGTCCACTCGCTACTTCATAGGAAGTACCTTGTGTGTATCAGGTTCTGCTTGTCCCTTTTCCCTTCCTCCGTATCTTCCTGTATTTTCCAATCTGTTCCATGTGAACAGAGCCCTGTCCTCTCTGACTTGCCCACCGCTCCGGCGGTTTCTCTCTGTTCTGACTTGCCCACCGCTCCGGCGGCTTCCCTCTGCTCTGACGTACCCACCGCTCCGGCTGCTTCTCTCTGCTCTGACTTACCCACCGCTCCGGCGGCTTCTCTCTGCTCTGACTTGCCCACCGCTCCGGCGGCTTCTCTCTGCTCTGCCTTGCTCACCGCACCAGCAGTTTCTCTCTGCTCTGACTTGCCCACCACTCCGGCGGTTTCTCTCTGCTCTGACTTGCCCACCACTCCGGCGGCTTCCCCCTTCCCTGCCTTACCCACCGCTCTGACGGCTTCTCTCTGCTCTGCCTTGCCCACCGCACCTGCGGTTTTCGCTTTACTCTGCTTGTCTACCGCATCTGCGGCTCTGTACCTGTCTCCCAGTCTGTACTGGACCCAATCCAGCCTGCGCTCCAACTTGCTAGTACCTCCCTGTCTGCACTCCAGCCGTGCTTGTCAGTATCTCCCTGTCTGCACTCCAGCCGTGCTTGTCAGTGCCCACCTGTCTGCATACCAGCCGTGCTTGCCAGTGCCCACCTGTCTGCATACCTGCCGTGCTTGCCAGTGCCCGCCTGTCTGCATACCAGCCGTACTTGCCAGTACCCACCTGTCTGCATACCAGCCGTACTTGCCAATACTCACCTGCCTGTATGCCAGTCCAACATGCCTGTTCCTGCATTCCCCGGTGTGGGTCAACAACTGTGACCGGGGTCTGACCTGCAGTCGCACCTGGTCCCTCTGCTCGGTTCCTCCTTGGTCCACGGAGTCGACTAAGCCGCCGTGCGACCTTGGTCGGATCGGGTTGATACTTAGTTATGCCCCTCCAGGCACTCCTCGGTTCATGGTACAGTGGGATCACTAATCACGTTCACGCCAGTCAGTCCGGGCGCGAGCGTAACAGTTTGCTCAGGCCATGGTTCCCGTTGAGCCCCACGGCCTTTCGCTCTCAGAGACATTTTGAATCCTTGTCTGGCAAATACGTGCACCAAGAAAAATTTTTTTCTCAAGCTATGGCCCAGGCGATTTATGCACCAGCCCAAATGGATCTATCAGCACTCGTTCCTGCGGAACCACCACGGTACTATGGGGATCCAAAACAAAGCCGTGCACTTATGGAGCAATGCATTCTGCATTTCAATTTCTATGCTCACTATTTTTCTACTGATCGGGCTAAAGTAGCATTCATGATGTCCTACCTAGCGGGTGATGCCTTGAAATGAATCACCCCCCTATGGGAAGCATGGGATCCTATCATCTTTGACCTGCAGGCCTTCCTGGTGGCCTTTCTAATGATCTTCGATGACCCTAATCCTGAAGCCTCTGCTAAAGCTTCCCTTCCCAATATCCCAAAGCAGCCCCGATGGGTAATGTGTGCAGGTAGCCTACCAGTCCTCCAGCCCGAAGAGACTGCTGCCCACCCAGAATCCACACAGGATGACTATGCTCCACAGAATACTTCTCTTCCCAACCTCAAGAGGCAGTCCAGACGTGCAAGGAATAGAGGTAAACCGTCACGCCAGGTTCTGCCCTCCCAAAGACCTCCTGTTCCCCAGCCTGTAGAGGCAGATTTTCGCACAGAATCCATGAAGGATGACTATGTTCGTCAGGCAAAACAGAAGCCAGAACTCAGTCACAAAATCAGATTGCGGTCCCGCTGCGGTGGTCTGGGACCCCCTAACGGTCTTTGTCCAGCGAAGGTTGGAGAATCCCAAAACATTAGGCCTGTAGGAGAGGCTGCCCTTGGCATTAGTGTTTCCTCTCCACAGATGACCATGACTGTCTCCGTGGCAAGTGAAGGCCTCGGATTAACCGGACGTTTCGAGCTTAAAGCCTTGAAGAGTCGGTATCTGATTCCCGTCCGACAACTCCAGAAGCCAGTTTGGGCATTGTCTGCAGAAGGACGAGCCCTACTCAGAAACAGTCAAAATATGTCTGTACAAATTAAGCTCCAGATTGGGGCATTACATATAAAGAAGTTTACATTCCAGGTGCTGACTGGCTTACCCACAGGTCATCCAGAGCCGAGAGATCTAGTGCCCGCTCAGGTCTGGAGATCCTGCATGGTGTATCCTGGGGGACTGCTAAGGTACAAGGGGTGTCCAGTCCCCATATCTTCAGGACAGTCAGCAGTTTCTTCTTCTTCTTCCTCACCAGATCTGCTAGTTGCTGACTCGCTGTGCGCTGAAGTCTCCGAAGGAAGAGAAGCGGAGGCTTTGTCCCCACACAGTCTCGACGATTGTACCAATGATCTGGCTTCAGGTACCATCCGCCTTACAGACAAGTCATCTCTGAAACCAGTCTGAAGATGGTCCTTAAGCAAGGACCCTCCGTTTCTAATAAATCTGGTCCTACGTCCATCAAGGCGGTGTTTACCCCCGAGCCTCTGCACCCCTCCAACCAGGCAGAGGACCTCCAGTTGTCTCCTGAATCCTCCGGGGTGCTACCTGATAACAAAGGGAGAGAGACTTTCCTTCACCCGGTACCTGGTACGCCGCCCACTTCATCCAGTAAGCTTGACAAAATGTACTTCGACGCAGTGATTACCCCCGAGTCTCTGCATCCCTCCAACCAGGCGGAGGACCTCCAGTTGTCTCCTGAATTTCCTGGGATGCTACCTGATAAACAGAGAGAGACTTTCCTACACCCGGTACCTGGTACGCCGCCAACTTCATCCAGTAAGCTTGGCAAAGTGAATGTCAAGGCGGTGGTTACCCCTGAGTCTCTGCACCCCTCCAACCAGGCGAAGGACCTCCAATTGTCTCCTGAATCCACCAGGGTGCTACCTGATAACAAACGGAGAGAGACTTTCCTGTGTGCTGTTCCTGGTACTTCACCCACTTCATCTGTTGCTGAGGATGGCTTGATAGGAGGAAGCATCCTAGTCACCAAGATGATGAGACCAGTTTCGGTTCCTCTAATGGACAGAAGAGGTGATCCTCTTGAAGAGAAGGATTGGCCTCCAAATTCTCTGCAGAAGACCCTTGCAGACTTGAAGAAGAGTGGGCGTAAAGGGGGGTACTGTTACATCCCTGGCGGCGTGCTTGCATAGTGCACCACCTCCCACTATGCAAGACCGCAATCTTACCTGTCAGTCCAGTCTGCAATCCCTGCTCCAGTTCATGCTATGTGCATTTCTCTTGACTGACTGCTTAGGGGGGCGGCCCGGTCACTTCTTGATTCTTATAGCTGCTTTGGGCACACCCCTAATGCGTCTCCAGCCTATTGCTGTGAGTCTCTGGATATTTAAACCCCCTCCACCCAGTAGGAGGTGCCTGAGCAACGCCTTCACTCAGTTTGTCTTTGCAACTGTATTGCCAGGTCCTGTCCTGTTATCTCTGACTTCTAGTCTGTTTCCGCCACTCTGGGGGCTGCATTCCCAGACCTGTTATCTCTGACTTCTAGTCTGTTTCCGCTACTCTGGGGGCTGTATTCCTAGGCCTGTTACCTGTGACTTCTAGTCTGTTTCCGCCACTCTGGGGGCTGTATTCCCAGGCTCGTTCTTGTATCTCATTGCAGTAGCAGTTCCTGTCTGAACTGTATCCTAGTCTGTTACCTGTTTTTCTCTATGTCCTTACCTTCCCTTTTCCTGCAGTATCTGAACCTGCACCTAACTCCAACTCGTTGTCTCTGTACTTCTGTTTGTGAGTTTTGTGTCCACTCGCTACTTCATAGGAAGTACCTTGTGTGTATCTGGTTCTGCTTGTCCCTTTTCCCTTCCTCCGTATCTTCCTGTATTTTCCAATCTGTTCCATGTGAACAGAGCCCTGTCCTCTCTGACTTGCCCACCGCTCCGGCGGTTTCTCTCTGCTCTGACTTGCCCACCACTCCGGCGGCTTCCCTCTGCTCTGATGTACCCACCGCTCCGGCGGCTTCTCTCTGCTCTGACTTACCCACCGCTCCGGCGGCTTCTCTCTGCTTTGACTTGCCCACCACTCCGGCGGCTTCTCTCTGCTATGCCTTGCTCACCGCACCAGCAGTTTCTCTCTGCTCTGACTGGCCCACCGCTCTGGCAGTTTCTCTCTGCTCTGACTTGCCCACCGCTTCGGCGGTTTCTCTCTGCTGTGACTTGCCCACCGCTCCGGCGGCTTCCCTCTGCTCTGCCTTACCCACCGCTCTGGTGGCTTCTCTCTGCTCTGCCTTGTCCACCGCTCCGGCGGTTCCGCTCTGCTCTGCCTTGCCCACCGAACCTGCGGTTTTCGCTTTACTTTGCTTGTCTACCGCATCTGAAGCTCTGTACCTGTCTGCCAGTCTGTACTGGACCCAATCCAGCCTGCGCTCCAACCTGCTAGTAACTCCCTGTCTGCACTCCAGCCGTGCTTGTCAGTATCTCCCTGTCTGCACTCCAGCCGTGCTTGTCAGTGCCCACCTGTCTGCATACCAGCCGTGCTTGCCAGTGCCCACCTGTCTGCATACCAGCCGTACTTGCCAGTACCCACCTGTCTGCATACCAGCCGTACTTGCCTATACTCACCTGCCTGTATGCCAGTCCAACATGCCTGTTCCTGCATTCCCCGGTGTGGGTCAACAACTGTGACCGGGGTCTGACCTGCAGTCGCACCTGGTCCCTATGCTCGGTTCCTCCTTGGTCCACGGAGTCGACTAAGCCGCCGTGCGACCTTGGTCGGATCGGGTTGATACTTAGTTACGCCCCTCCAGGCACTCCTCGGTTCATGGTACAGTGGGATCACTAATCACACTCATGCCAGTCAGTCCGGGCGCGAGCGTAACAAGCAGGTTTATATAGTCGGTTTAGGGACTGTGGTTATGGACATAGACAAATCAGACGTGGATACAGGAGAGCAAAAGCGATCAGTAGGGATCAGGTGCTTTACTCTTACAATAATTTTAAGGAAGATCAGGGTACTAATGAGATTAGATTAATCACTCCCTACAAGAGTCAATGGGACAGATTTGTTTAGATTATCCAAAAACATTGGAATGTCCTCCAAGCAGATGTAATTCTTGGAAAAACACTGCCATCAAAACCATGTATTACAGCCAAGAGGTCAAAAAATGTAAAAGACTTCTTGGTACGGAGTCAATACAAACCTACTAAGATAACACCAACATCCTTCAGGGACCAAAATACGGGGTTTCTGTCCTTGTGAACAGTGTAAAGCATGCTTAAATACTGTAAAAAGCAAAACATTCCACAACTCTATGAATGATCGTGAATTCACCATAAGACAATTCCTCACATGCTCAACAAAAGGAGTAGTATACGTGGCTGAATGCCCATGTAAAAAAATTTATGTGGGAATAACGACCAGAGAATTTCGAATCCGTGTGAGGGAGCATGTGCGTGATATTGAGAAATCAAAAGATGCTGAAGATTTTGAGCAGCTAAAGACTCTTGCACGCCATTTTAAACAATTCCATCACTCAGATGCGACTCTCTTGAAAATTAAAGCCATCGATAAGGTATCGTTGGGCATGAGGGGTGGAGACTTATTTAGGACATTATCCCAAGTAGAATGTCGGTGGATATATCGGTTAAACACAATTGTCCCATATGGATTGAACGAAAACTTTGGCTTTGGTTCATTTCTGTAAATTCTGAGTATTTATTTTAATATGTTTTAAGTGATTTTTAATTTTAGTTTTATTCATACGTAGGTACAGTACAGACCAAAAGTTTGGACACACCTTCTCATTTAAAGATTTTTCTGTATTTTCTTGACTATGAAAATTGTACATTCACACTGAAGGCATCAAAACTATGAATTAACACATGTGGAATTATATACTTAACAAAAAAGTGTGAAATAACTGAAAATATGTCTTATATTCTAGGTTCTTCAAAGTAGCCACCTTTTGCTTTGATGACTGCTTTGCACACTCTTGGCATTCTTTTGATGAGCTTCAAGAGGTAGTCACCGGAAATGGTCTTCCGACAATCTTGAAGGAGTTCCCAGAGATGCTTAGCACTTGTTGGCCCTTTTGCCTTCACTCTGCGGTCCAGCTCACCCCAAACCATCTCGATTGGGTTCAGGTCTGGTGACTGTTCAGGCCAGGTCATCTAGCGTAGCACCCCATCACTCTACTTCTTGGTCAAATAGCCCTAACACAGCCTTGAGGTATGTTTGGGGTCATTGTCCTGTTGAAAAATAAATGATGGTCCAACTAAACGCAAACCGGATGGAATAGCATGCCGCTGCAAGATGCTGTAGTAGCCATGCTTGTTCAGTATGCCTTCAATTTTGAATAAATCCCCAACAGTGTCACCAGCAAAGCACCCCCACACCATCACACCTCCTCCATGCTTCACGGTGGGAACCAGGCATGTAGAGTCCATCCATTCTCCTTTTCTGCGTCGCACAAAGACACGGTGGTTGGAACCAAAGATCTCAAATTTGGACTCATCAGACCAAAGCACAGATTTCCACTGGTCTAATGTCCATTCCTTGTGTTCTTTAGCCCAAACAAGTCTCTTCTGCTTGTTGCCTGTCCTTAGCAGTGGTTTCCTAGCAGCTATTTTACCATGAAGTCTCCTCTTAACAGTTGTTGAAGAGATGTGTCTGCTGCTAGAACTCTGTGTGGCATTGACCTGGTCTCTAATCTGAGCTGCTGTTAACCTGCGATTTCTGAGGCTGGTGACTCGGATAAACATCCTCAGAAGCAGAGGTGACTCTTGGTCTTCCTTTCCTGGGGTGGTCTTCATGTGAGCCAGTTTCTTTGTAGCTCTTGATGGTTTTTGCAACTGCACTTGGGGACACTTTCAAAGTTTGCCCAATTTTTCGGACTGACTTACCTTCATTTCTTAAAGTAATGATGGCCACTCGTTTTTCTTTACTTAGCTGCTTTTTTCTTGCCATAATACAAATTCTAACAGTCTATTCAGTAGGACTATCAGCTGTGTATCCACCAGACTTCTGCACAACACAACTGATGGCCCCAACCCCATTTATAAGGCAAGAAATCCCACTTATTAAACCTGATAGGGCACACCTGTGAAGTGAAAACCATTTCTGGTGACTACCTCTTGAAGCTCATCAAGAGAATGCCAGGAGTGTGCAAAGCAATCATCAAAGCAAGAGGTGACTACTTTGAAGAACCTAGAATATAAGACATATTTTCAGTTGTTTCACACTTTTTTGTTAAGTATATAATTCCACATGTTAATTCATAGTTTTGGTGCCTTCAGTGTGAATGTACAATTTTCATAGTCAAGAAAATACAGAAAAATCTTTAAATGAGGTGTGTCCAAACTTTTGGTCTGTACTGTATGTGTGTTGGTCCATATGGCGGAGAGACTCGTCTTTCAATATTATTGCCGGTGGTACTGAAGATTCTTTCGGTCTGGTGGTCGTTGGTTGCTCAAAACATGGCAATTTTGCACATTATCACCATTTTCACGAGGGGTGAATCTGGACATATTATCTTTGTCCCATATGAATGCTTATGCCCTAGTATTCATATGAATAATGTATATCATGCTGTAAATTTTATTTATAGTTAATTTAGTGATTATGATTAATTAATGATTAATTGATAATTGATTTATGTATTGATTGCCCTTTTTTTGTGTTTGTCAGTATGTGTATTCCATTTTTGTTCTATACTGGTATTTATTTGGTAATATGGTTCCAATTCTTACACTTCATTCAACACGGAATTTCAATTACTATGTGTGTCCGGTTCCACCGTTGGTGTGTCCGGCTCCAACTGTTTTTGTGTCTGGTTTCACTTAGAACATTAATCAAATCTTTTCATGCATCACTTCACACTAGTTATTAGTGTTGAGCGAGCACTAAAATGCTCGGGTGCTCGAAGCTCGAGCTGAGCTCGCCGTGATACTCGGGTGCTCGACCCGAGCAACGAGCCCTATGTTAGTCTATGGGAGACCCGAGCATTTTTGCGGCGGCACCCCCGGCAGTCTTTTAAAAGCCTAACAAGTGCCCAAAACGATAGTGACAGTGCTCAAATGACATGGGGACAGCATGGGGATCACCCCAGGAAGCATTTCTGACACCCAGGTCACTGCTGTCAACAACGTGGTCAGAGGTATTAAGCCACTTTTAAGGGCTCACAATAAAACGTTCAAAAACGAAACTGAAACTGCTTTCCTGTGAAATATGTTAAGGAAGTTCCTTTCCAGGGTAAAGATTTGTGTATAAGGTAAAATAAATAGCCAAAAAAAAAATACTCCTCCACACCTTGAGCTATGTTCACAAGTAGCATTTTTTATGCGTTTTTGCACTTTTGTATTGCTTTCAACCGTGACAAATATATTCACCGGGAAATGTCATTTTAACATTTTACAACCTTATCTGGCCATGTGCTGTGTCACACATGCATACAGTGCTGAAAAGACATGGGAACAGCATGGGGAAGACCCCTTGAAGCATCTCTGACGCCCAGGTCACTGCCTAAAAGTGTGCCCATCAGAAGTCATCCTTGCCGCATCAGAAGATGCAGACTTGCAACTATCCCCGTGCAAGTTCTTGTCCCAGGGCAGTGTTCAATTGTACCTCCCCCATTTCTTGCAATACACGCACAAGTATGCAGCCTGCCACCCACCCACCCCCAGGCTGCAATACCATACTGCTTGCTTGCTTACACTTGAAATTGGGCCTTTTAGGCATGTGGAGGCGAAATCTGGCCACCACGTCATGGCTGCGTTGGCGGCCTGGTATCCATACTCAGTCCCTGGCCGCCCGGCGGCCGGGTGTCCACACTCGGTCCCCAGCCGCCCCGCGGCGGGGTGTCCACAAACGGTCCCCAGCCGCCTGGAGGAAGCCGGGTGTCCATAAACGGTCCCCAGCCGCCCCTATTTCTCCTTGAAACATCCCCCCACACACTATTCTTAGCCCGGCCTGCTTTAGGGCAGCATTGGACGAGCCCACTAGAGAACCAGACTCCTCCAGTGGGCCCTGGCTTCTCCATCAGAGGAGTTGAGAGTGCCAAGGTGAGGACCATGATGATGATGATGATGATAGAAGATAGCATCTGCTTTGTTTTCTTGGAATGCAAGCGCATGTATGTAGTAGCGGCTAGGCCTGAGGTGGTCAGCGTTTTGGCGCATATCCTACCTCCTCCGAGGATTGCTGAATGTTTTCCTGCTACTATCCCAGTTCTATGACTCCCATTAAAACAAAGCTTCAGGTGATAAATGATGGATGAGGTAGAGGCAAAGGAGAAAGAGCAGGAGGAACAGGAACCATTCACATCAATATCAGGCCAGTCATCCACATATGTCTTGTAGGATATGTTTCTGTAACAAAATTAGCGGTTCAGCTACACAGTTATAGGGCATACAGTGAGTGCAATGCCTACCACTACCAAAAATTTTGAGGCACTCCAATGCCCCTTGGAAATGACATGGAGGTCAGAGGGCCTTAACTAAACGATTTTTTCCATTTATAGCAACTGGGTCTCCTGTACATTGTTGGCCTAAGCAGTGAATGGAAGACTTTCCAAAAATTATGAGGAACTGCAATGCCCCTTGAAACAGACGTGGATTACTGAGTACTAAAAACCTTCTACCCATTATTGGGGAGTGGGTCTCCCTTAGTTTTCGCCTTTTCATTGAAAAGCAAAAGCTGACTAAAATTAGGAGGAAATGCAATGCCCGTTGGAACAGTTGTGGAGGTAAGAGGTAATTAAAAACAACATTTCAATGCCCCTTGGAAGAGCTGGGGAGTTCAGAGTGGCTTAAGAAAACGCTTTTAATGCCCCTTTGAAGAGACGTGGAGGTCACAGTAGCTTAACAAGACATTTTAATGCCCCTCGGAAATGACGAGGAGGTCCCAGTAGCTTAACAAGATGGTTTGAATGCCCCTTGGAAGAGACGTGGAGGTCACAGTAGCTTGACAAGACGGTTTTAATGCCCCTCGGAAAAGTGGTGGAGGTCCCAGTAGCTTAACAGGACGCTTTTAATGCCCCTCAGAAGAGATGTGGAGGTCCCAGTAGCTTAACAAGACGCTTTTAATGCCCCTCAGAAGAGACGTGGAGGTCCCAGTAGCTTAACAAGATGCTTTTAATGCCCCTCAGAAGAGACGCGGAGGTCCCAGTAGCTTAACAAGACGCTTTTAATGCCCCTCGGAAAAGTGGTGGAGGTCCCAGTAGCTTAACAAGACGCTTTTAATGCCCCTCAGAAGAGACGTTGAGGTCCTAGTAGCTTAACAAGATGCTTTTAATGCCCCTCAGAAGAGACGTGGAGGTCCCAGTAGCTTAACAAGACGCTTTAATGCCCCTCAGAAGAGACGTGGAGGTCCCAGTAGCTTAACAAGGCGCTTTTAATGCCTCTCAGAAGAGACGCGGAGGTCCCAGTAGCTTAAAAAGACGCTTTTAATGCCCCTCGGAAAAGTGGTGGAGGTCCCAGTAGCTTAACAAGACGCTTTTAATGCCCCTCAGAAGAGACGTGGAGGTCCCAGTAGCTTAACAAGACACTTTTAATGCCCCTCAGAAGAGACGTGGAGGTCCCAATAGCTTAACAATACGCTTTTAATGCCCCTCAGAAGAGACGTGGAGGTCCCAGTAGCTTAACAAGACGCTTTTAATGCCCCTCAGAAGAGACGTGGAGGTCCCAGTAGCTTAACAAGATGCTTTTAATGCCCCTCAGAAGAGACGTGGAGGTCCCAGTAGCTTAACAAGACGCTTTTAATGCCCCTCGGAAAAGTGGTGGAGGTCCCAGTAGCTTAACAAGACGCTTTTAATGCCCCTCAGAAGAGACGTGGAGGTCCCAGTAGCTTAACAAGATGCTTTTAATGCCCCTCAGAAGAGACGTGAAGGTCCCAGTAGCTTAACAAGATGCTTTAAATGCCCCTCGGAAGAGACGTGGAGGTCCCAGTAGCTTAACAAGACGCTTTTAATGCCCCTCGGAAAAGTTGTGGAGGTCGCAGTAGCTTAACAAGACGCTTTTAATGCCCCTTACAAGAGCCATACAGTACAGCATCTTAAAAACATTATTTCCATTATTGGGGAGTGTGTCTCCCATAGTATTTGCTTATGCCTTCCAAGCAAAAGCTGCCAAACATTAGGATGGAGGAACTTGCAATGCCCCTTACAAGAGCTATGCAGTACAGCATATTACAAACATTATTCTCATGATTGGGGAGTGGGTCTCCCATAGTATTTGCTTATGCCTTCCAAGCAAAAGCTGCCAAAAATTAGGACGGAGGAACTTGCAATGCCCCTTTCAAGATCCATACAGTACAGCATCTTAAAAATATTATTCCCATTATTGGGGAGTGGGTCTCCGACAGTCTTTGCTTATGCCTTCCAAGCAAAAGCTGCCAAAAATAAGGAAGGAGGAACTTTCAATAATGGCAACACGGACCACGGTCACCCTGGTGGTATAGTGGTGGTGGAGGCTGAGGATAAGGAGAAGAACATAAAACAGCCGAAATGAAGAAGCGTATACCCATGTGTGGGTGTGAAGCGGTGCATGTGAATACACCTTCTGAAAAAAAACAGTGGATTTGACTTTATGTTACTCTGCTGTCATTTGGTGGTGATGAGAAGTCTGGCCCAATCCAGCCCTTGTTCATTTTGATAAGGGTCAGCTTGTCAGCATTGTCAGTTGACAGGCGAATGCGCTTATCAGTTATAATTCCCCCAGCAGCACTAAAAACACGCTCCGATAACACGCTAGCGACAAGGCAGGCCAGGACCTCCAAGGCGTACAGAGCGAGTTCATTCCAAGTGCCCAGCTTGGATACCCAATAATTAAAAGGCACAGAGGAATCACGGAGGACGCTGGTTCGGTCGGCAAGGTACTCCCTCACCATCTTTTGAAACTTTCCACTCGTTGTGAGAGTACCCCGCGCCTCAGGGCCTGTAAGCTGGGCGGGTCTCAGAAAATTGTCCCAGAACGTTGACAGTGTTGCCCTGCCTCTGCTGGATTGGAGTTGCCTCTCTCTCGCTTGTACGCCTTGGTTGCTCAACGAACTGTGACCTCTGCCGCTAGCGTGTTCAGATGGGAACTTTTTTAACAGTTCTGCAGCAAGGGCCTTCTGGTACTGCCCCATTTTTGTAGACCTCTCCACCTCAGGAATAACAGAGTGAAAGTTCTCCTTGTAGCGGGGGTCTAAAAGTGTCACCAACCACTAATGACTGTCACCCAACATTTTAACAACACGAGGATCACGGTTAAGGCAGCGTAACAAAGTCAGCCATGCGTGCCAGACTGGTAACGAGCAAGACTTCCGTGTCCTCACCAAGATGACGACTGACCATGCTCTCCTCCTCCTCCTCCCCCCTGTCCTCAGGCCACCCACGCTAAACCGACAGTATGACAGTTGAACAGGTACTACCGTCTACAGCGCATGATACAAGCTCCTGTTCTTCCTCCTCCTCCTCCTCTCCCTCATTGTCCCCCAATGCACGTTGGGATAAGATGAGGCTGGGCTGTGTGTAATCAACCGCTATGGCTTCTTGATCCATCTCATCATACTCTGGCTGCAATGCCTCCTCTTTAATTCTCTGCAGAGAGCGTTGCAAAAGACAGACAAGTGGAATGCTGATGCTAATGATTGCGTCATCGCCACTCACCATCTGGGTGGACTCCTCAAAGTTTGTCAAGATGGTACAGATGTCAGACAACCAGTCCACTCCTGAGGTCTTATGTGTGGAGTCTGACCTGAATATCAACTGCCTTGTTGCAGCTGGTACTCCACAACTGCTCTCTTCTGGTCACAAATCCTTTGCAACATGTGGAGGGTAGAGTTCCAGCGTGTGGGGACATCACACACCAGTCGGTGTGACGGAAGCTGCAAACGCTGCTGCAACACAGCAAGGGCGGCGGAAGCTGTAGCTGACTTGTGAAAATGAGCTGACAGGCGGCGTACTTTGGCGAGCAGATCTGGCAACTCGGGGTACGATTTAAGAAACCGCTGTACGACGAGGTTAAGCACATGAGCCAGGCATGGTACGTGTGTGATCTCGCCTCGCCTCAGAGCCGCCACCAGGTTTACGGCCATTGTCACACACGACCATGCCTAGATGTAGGTTCAGCGGTCTCAGCCACAGATCTGCCTGCTCTTTCACAGCTGTCCACAACTCACAAGCAGTGTGAGGTTTCTCACCTAAGCTTAGGAGTTTCAGCACAGCCTGTTGCCGCTTGGCGGAGGCAGTACTGCAGTGCTTCCAGCTTGTAACTGATGTGTTGATATCTGAGATGGAGGCTGAACATGAGGAGGAGGAGGATGATGATGCGCAGGAGCTGTACACTGTGGGGGCAACTCTGACTGACATAGGGCCCGCAATCCTCGATGTGGGGAGGATGTGTTCCGTCCCAAGGTCCGACTGGGTCCCGGCGTCCACTATGTTTACCCAGTGTGCCGTCAGGGAGATTTACCGTCCCTGGCCACAAGCACTTGTCCACGTGTCCGTTGTCTGCTGGACTCTCCCAGTAACTGCGTTGTTGAGGGCACGGCAGATGTTTTGGGACACATGCTTGTGTAGTGCAAGGAGGGCACACCGGGCAAAATAGTGTCGGCTGGGGACCGAGTACCGAGGGACGGCCACCGCCATAAGGTTGCGGAAGGATTCCGTCTCCACCAGCCTAAAAGGCAGCATTTCCAACGCAAGCAGTCAT
Organism: Phyllobates terribilis; assembly: GCF_046119375.1. NCBI lineage: Eukaryota > Metazoa > Chordata > Amphibia > Anura > Dendrobatidae > Phyllobates > Phyllobates terribilis. Next base: position 188,604,755 of record NW_027362763.1, read on the forward strand.
GAAATGTGCGAATTTAGGACTGTGGCCTGTGGGGCGTTAGCTGCGAATTTCCGCTTTCGTTCAAAGGTCTGGGATATGGACAATTGAACGCTGCGGTGGGACGTGGACGTGGACGTTGATGCTGTTTCTTGAGAAACTGCCATAACAAGTGAAGACTGAAAGGAGGGGGCATCTTTGAATGCAGTATGGACAGGGGATTGCCTTGCACACACAACAGGGGGTTCTATTGCACGCACAACAGCGGAAGAAGAAGTGGTGACACCCGCTGACACTGGTCGTGGACCCTGGGGTTCGCCCCACAAAGTCGGGTGCTTAGCTGCCATGTGCCTGATCATGCTGGTGGTGGTCAGGCTGGCAGCTTTGTCATCCCTGCTGATGCTGGCATGGCAGGTGGTACAAATGGCCTTTTTGGGGTTATCAGCAAAGTCTTTAAAAAAAATTCCAGACTCTGGAAGACCTACTGGTTGTACTGGCAACGTCCCTCGTGTTGGTGTTACGGGGAACGGTTGCCCGCCTTCTGTCTGCGGCCACCACACTGCTTCTTCCTGCCTGTTGGGGTACTCTGACTCCCCCCCCCCTGTGTGCTGCTGGCCTCACTCTGCATGTCCTCCTGCCACGTTGGGTCAGTTACTAGATCATCCACCACCTCCTCCTCTTCCACTTGCGCACCACAATCCTCCTCATCACTTCCTGGCAATTGTGTCTCGTCATCGTCCACCTCTTGTGACAACTTGCCAGCGTCGACTTCCTGTGGCCGTGGCTGTTCAAATATTTGGGCATCGCTACATGGGATCTCCTCTTCCACCACTTCAAGCGGAGCAGGCGAGGGGCTCAAATCTGGAAATGGACCAGTGAACAGCTCTTCAGAGTGTCCAAGTGTGGGATCAGTTGCTGTCTGACGACATTCGGCATGGTGGGAGGAAGGAGCATCAGGGTGAGGAGGAGTATGCGGTCGAGACTCACGGCCACTAAGAGTCGACCGTGTGGAAGACAGGCCGGAGGTGGTGGTGCCCAGGTAACTGGAAGTATTATCTGCTATCCAATTAATAACCTGTTCACACTGATCACTTCGCAATACTGGTGTTGTTCTGTGCTTCCCTAGTAATTCGGTCAAGAAGTGGGAGCGAGAAGATGTGGCTGTTGGTTCTGGCACATTTTCACCTTGGCCACGGCCCCGTCCTCTGCACGCACCATCACCAGAACGTCCAGTTCCACGTCCCTTGCCACGCGCCTTGCCCATTGTAAAGGAAGTAAAATAGCTTACACTCGCACTATCAATGGAAAAAGGGTAATAAAAAGTAGATTAGAACCGTGGAAGAGGAAGAGGCCTACACCCGACTCTTTTAAACAATCTGAACAATCAGGGAGAAACTATTACTGTTTTTCTTTACGGAAAAAATACCAAAAGCTGAATAATAGAGATTTCTTACCGTGGAACAGCAAAACCACAGTTATAATTTACTGGTGTATACCAGACTTTTTTAAATATATATATTTGCGGCTGAACAGTGAGCGACACACTCAAACTGTTTTTTTTTAGATACAAATGGCCCAAAAGTGGATAATACAGAGATTTGTCCCGTGGAACTGCAAAACCACACTTGTAATTCTCGGGCCTACACCAGACTATTTTCAACAGATATATTTGTGTCTGAACAATCTGGAGACACTATTATTTATTTTTTACAGCAAAAAATGCCAAAAGCAGGATAATAGAGATTTTTTACCATGGAACAGCAAAACCACAGTTATAATTGACTGGTGTATACCAGACTTTTGTAAATATATATATTTGTGGCTGAACAGTGAGCGACACACTCAAACTGTTTTTTTTAGATACAAATGGCCCAAAAGTGGATAATACAGAGGTTTGAACCGTGGAACTGCAAAACCACACTTGTATTTCTCGGGCCTACACCAGACTATTTTCAACAGATATATTTGTGTCTGAACAATCAGGAGACACTATTATTTATTTTTTACGGCAAAAAATGCCAAAAGCAGGATAACAGAGATTTTTTACCATGGAACAGCAAAACCACAGTTATAATTGACTGGTGTATACCAGACTTTTTTAAATATATATATTTGCGGCTGAACAGTGAGCGACACACTCAAACTGTTTTTTTAGATACAAATGGCAAAAAAGTGGATAATACAGAGGTTTGAATCGTGGAACTGCAAAACCACACTTGTATTTATCGGGCCTACACCAGACTATTTTCAACAGATATATTTGTGTCTGAACAATCAGGAGACACTATTATTTATTTTTTACGGCAAAAAATGCCAAAAGCAGGATAATACAGAGATTTGACCTGTGGAACTGCAAAACCACACTTGTATTTCTCGGGCCTACACCAGACTATTTTCAACAGATATATTTGTGTCTGAACAATCAGGTGACACTTTTATTTATTTTTTACGGCAAAAATGCCAAAAGCAGGATAATAGAGATTTTTTACAGTGGAACAGCAAAACCACAGTTATAATTGACTGGTGTATACCAGACTTTTTTAAATATATATATTTGCGGATGAACAGTGAGCGACACACTCAAACTGTTTTTTTTAGATACAAATGACCCAAAAGTGGATAATACAGAGGTTTGAACCGTGGAACTGCAAAACCACACTTGTATTTCTCGGGCCTACACCAGACTATTTTCAACAGAAATATTTGTGTCTGAACAATCAGGAGACACTATTATTTATTTTTTACGGCAAAAAATGCCAAAAGCAGGATAATACTGAGATTTGACCCGTGGAACTGCAAAACCACACTTGTATTTCTCGGGCCTACACCAGACTATTTTCAACAGATATATTTGTGTCTGAAAAATCAGGGAGACACTATTATTTTTTTTTTACGGCAAAAAATGCCAAAAGCAGAATAATAGAGATTTTTTACCGTGGAACAGCAAAACCACAGTTAGAATTTACTGGTGTATACCAGATTTTTTTAAATATATATATTTGCGGCTGAACAGTGAGCGACACACTCAAACAGTTTTTTTTAGATACAAATGGCCCATGGAACTGCAAAACCACACTTCTATTTCTCTGACCTACACCACACTATTTTTAACAGATATATTTGTGTCTGAAAAATCAGAGAGACACTGTTATTTATTTTTTACGGCAAAAAATGCCAAAAGCAGGATAATAGAGATTTTTTACCGTGGAACAGCAAAAGCACACTTCTGTCTCTCTGGCCTACACCAGACTATTTTTAACAGTTATATTTGTGTCTGAAAAATCAGGGAGACACTATAATTTTTTTTTTATGGCAAAAAATGCCAAAAGCAGGATAATAGAGATTGTTTACTTTGGAACAGCAAAAGCACACTTCTGTCTCGCTGGCCTACACCAGACTATTTTCAACAGATATATTTGTGTCTGAAAAATCAGGGAGACACTATTATTTTTTTTTTTACGGCAAAAAATGCCAAAAACAGGATAATAGAGATTTTTTACCGTGGAACAGCAAAACCACAGTTATAATTTACTGGTGTATACCAGACTTTTTTAAATATATATATTTGCGGCTGAACAGTGAGCGACACACTCAAACTGTTTTTTTAGATACAAATGGCCCATGGAACTGCAAAACCACACTTCTATTTCTCTGACCTACACCACACTATTTTTAACAGATATATTTGTGTCTGAAAAATCAGAGACACACTTTTTTTTGGGGGGGGGAGGCACCAAAAGGTTAATAAGACGGGTACTTGTACAGTGTGAAGGAGGAAAAAAAAGAGGATTTAGATGAAAACAAAAGGATTTTTCCTGGCCCCCCGAGACCTGGAGCTAAGTCCAGCAATTTCAGCAACAGGAGCACACAGGACTGTAATGCAGCGTTTGCTGGTATAACCACTGCGTCTCCTATACAGCCTGCCTGCCTGCCTGATATCTGGGATGGATATTGGTCCTGAGAAGAACTGTTTGTTTGATCTGGCAGCCTTTACAGACCCTACACTAACTATTTTGCAGGATATATCTCTCCCTAAATCAGCAGCGCTGTCCCTACACTGTCTGATCCGGAGCGACTGTGTCCAAGATAGCGGCGCCCGGTTTTAAATACTCGAGGTGACGCTGTGCGGCCAGCCAATCACTGTAATGCCCACAAACAACATGGCTGCGGCATTACAGTGACTGGCTGGCAATCCTTGCATGTTCATTGGCTCTGTAAAGAGCGCCAAACATGCAGGGCGGAGAATCGAGCTCCCGCCCGAGTAACCCGGAAATGCTCGGTGCTCGCCGAACATCCCGAGTAGCGTGATGCTCGGGCGAGTACCGAGCAGTGTCGAGCATGCTCGCTCAACACTAATAGTTATATATTTTTTTTTTTTCACATGTCGATATTCGTTTATTGGTAAGGTGTTTTATCATGAGTAATCTTACCACCTATTAATCATGAGAAATTTAATTTTAATTGGCACGTAGTACACCATTTTCTTTTAATTGTAAATTCATATTTATTGGATCAGCATAGTCTCTAATTATGAGCAACTATATCTTCCATAAATTATGCACAATCACTTTCACATTTCTTAATATTAATTTTATATTTCTTATCACATACATTTACAGGATTGGAATATTCATTACTGTGGGTATTGTTGCTACTGTTTATTGTATTTACTCAATAATTTTCACTATGATTATGTGTTAGTTTATTATTTATATTATTTGCTTTAATATGTAGTTTGTCATTTTTTTATTTTATTTATTCATCATTCAGTACTTATCGTTTATTTATTCATTTTTTTCATTTTTCTTCATTTTTATATATATATATATTTTTTTTTTTTAATTTTAATTTCTTATTTTTTATTTCTTATTTTTTCTATTTCACATGCATGATGCACATTTATATGCTCATTTGAGAAATGTTCCATGTGGCTGTAATTGTGTAATTATATTATGAATAATAACAACTGTCGATATTGACTTAAATATATCTCCATTATACATACCCGCAGCAGCATACCTAGACCGGCGCGCATGCGCGGAACTGACCACCTCCAGGATTCTTCCTAACACGGCCACTGTGTTCCTGAGCATACAAGTGTTGCATAGCCACTGGTTGCTTGTGTTTCACCGGCCGTGAACGGAAGTTCCATGATTCAGAGGATGTGGTCATTCTGAGCATGCGCCATTGGAGGCTGGGACGTGAGCGGAAATGTCGGAGCGCACACCTGTGAGCGATGGGTGACTCATATTCACACTATATATATCTCATATGTTATACATTCACTATAGCTCCCTGAAGAAGGGTAGACGAAACGACGTCGGAGCGACTGGCTGGTGGTGGCACAGAGTACCCACTAAGGTATTACCCCTCTGATTTATACTTTACATTTATTCACATATACCTGCGGGTTTGCTGCGTTTCAATGTTCCTCAATGGCTGCGAATTTGCAGCTTAATCGCGGTAGAAATGGTCATGCTGCGTTTTGCAACGCAATGCGAATTCGGTGCGCTAATTAGCGCATCATGTGCACAGCACATCCGAATTCACATTGCTTTGCATGGCAGACGTTTTCGCAGCCGTAAAAACACTACAAGAGCGCTACGTGGGTACATAGCCTTAGTGTGGTAATTTAATAGAATAGTAACTGTAGACTTTCTGTAAGAAATATTCTATATTTATACATGGTTTTGTCTCAGTTAGTTGCTGTTCATATATTACATAGCAAAGGAACCGGAGAAAGTTAAGGTGCGAGTCATAGCTGTATATTAATTATTAATAGTCAAGTCAGACATTAATAATTAATATTCGGAGCTCCCCTTTAACAACACACATGCCTTTATTGGATTTATGTGTTGTCAGTGGTTTATAGTGTGTACATAGTTTCACCCTAGTGTGTATTTGTGGTTGGTGACAGCCTATGTTCTGCTCTTTATTGATATATTATACAGATAGTGCGTGACAGCTCATCAATGAAGAACAATTACCATCTGTTTAATTATAGCCATATAAAGTACAGTGCAGACCAAAAGTTTGGACACAGCTTCTCATTTAAAGATTTTTCTGTATTTTCATGACTTTGAAAATTGTACATTCACACTGAAGGCATCAAAACTATGAATTAACACTTGTGGCATTATATAAGTAACAAAAAAGTGTGAAACAACTGAAAATATGTCTTATAGTCTAGGTTCTTCAAAGTAGCCACCTTTTGCTTCGATGACTGCTTTGCACACTCTTGGCATTGTCTTGATGAGCTTCAAGAGGTAGTCACTAGAAATGGTCTTCCAACAATCTTGGAGGAGTTCCCAGAGATGCTTAGCACTTGTTAGCCCTTTTGCCTTCACTCTGCGGTCCAGCTCACCCCAAACCATCTCGATTGGGTTCAGGTCTGGTGACTGTGGAGGCCAGGTCATCTGGTGTAGCACCCCATCACTCTCCCTCTTGGTCAAATAGCCCTTACACAGCCTGGAGGTGTGTTTGGAGTCATTGTCCTGTTGAAAAATAAATTATGGTCCAACTAAACGCAAACCGGATGGAATAGCATGTCGCTGCAAGATGCTGTGGTAGCCATGCTGATTCAGTATGCCTTCAATTTTAAATAAATCCCCAACAGTGTCACCAGCAAAGCACCCCCACACCATCACACCTCCTCTTTCATGCTTCACGGTGGGAACCAGGCATGTAGAGTCCATCCGTTCACCTTTTCTGCGTCGCACAAAGACACGGTGGTTGGAACAAAAGATCTCAAATTTGGACTCATCAGACCAAAGTACAGATTTCCACTGGTCTAATGTCCATTCCTTGTGTTCTTTAGCCCAAACAAGTCTCTTCTGCTTGTTGCCTGTCCTTAGCAGTGGTTTCCTTGCAGCTATTTTACCATGAAGGCCTGCTGCACAAAGTCTCCTCTTAACAGTTGTTGTAGAGATGTGTCTGCTGCTAGAACTCTGTGTGGCATTGACCTGGTCTCTAATCTGAGCTGCTGTTAACCTACGATTTCTGAGGCTGGTGACTCAGATAAACTTATCCTCAGAAGCAGAGGTGACTCTTGGTCTTCCTTTCCTGGAGCGGTCCTCATGTGAGCCAGTTTCTTTGTAGCGCTTGATGGTTTTTGCAACTGCACTTGGGGCACATTCAAAGTTTGCCCAATTTGACTGACTGCCATTCATTTTTTAAAGTAATGATGGCCACTCGTTTTTCTTTACTTAGCTGCTTTTTTCTTGCCATAATACAAATTCCAACAGTCTATTCAGTAGGACTATCAGCTGTGTATCCACCAGACTTCTGCACAACACAACTGATGGTCCCAACCCCATTTATAAGGCAAGAAATCCCACTTATTAAACCTGACAGGGCACACCTGTGAAGTGAAAACCATTTCTGGTGACTACCTCTTGAAGCTCATTAAGAGAATGCCAAGAGTGTGCAAAGCAGTCATCAAAGCAAAAGGTGGCTACTTTGAAGAACCTAGAATATAAGACATATTTTCAGTTGTTTCACACTTTTTTTTTAAGTATATATTTCCACATGTGTTAATTCATAGTTTTGATGCCTTCAGTGTGAATGTACAATTTTCATAGTCATAAAAATACAGAAAAATCTTTAAATGAGAAGGTGTGTCCAAACTTTTGGTCTGTACTGTATGTTAGGGTCAGTTTGACATTAGTAAGGGTGTAAATGTGTTAAAAAGTGTGAATGGGTTTGGATACAGTCCTCAGAGACCACCAAGTGTTATACACCTCTTTTTATGTCAATTAGAGTACTTGTTCTCAATTAGATTTTTGGGGAAAAATTGGCGAAGCTGGAGAATTCGAATTTCAAGAGGCTGTCTCATCTTGTCTAGGATTCATTTTTCTGGAGACATAGGCTTGCAGATGGCTGTTGGTGGAATGGCTGATAAGTTGTATGGGAGACAGAAAATAATTAACAGGAATTTATGGCATGGATATTTATATTTACAGCCGGTACGCTATGCAAGCTGCTTAAAAAATTCTCTGCTAGACATTACTTTTAGTACAAAAATATTCACATGACATTTAAATAGTATTTTGACTGGGAACATATTGTCAAGGAAAATACATGATCCCCCAATGAAAATAAGAAATGGAAAATGATAGAAAACAAACTCCAAAAATAATAAGCCCTATAAGCACCACAACATGGAGTACATCATTTCATGAAATAACAAAACTGTATTAGTTATTACATGCAAAATAGATTCTAAAAATTGATACAATAATAAAAGGAGGTTTGTACCCAAAGATGATCAAAAAAATTCCAAGGATATGTAAACATTACAAGTAACATAGTATTGGGTATATACCAGTACATCTGTGGATAAAGTGCATATATTAAGCAAAGTCACTAGGGGGCAGAATACTATAATAAATTTGATGAGAAAGGTGACATAATCAAAAAGACTTGCCCATCAAAATATGCAGATGAATGAACAACTAAATACTTGGTGGCCAAACTGAGCTACTAAGTGACAAATTGGTTATAAAACTCAGTGGTAATTCAAATGAACCGCTTACATATTATTAAATGAAATGCTGCAAGGTCCTGGGAAATCTCCTGACGCGCGTTTCTCGTATGCTTTGATGTAGCTCTTTCAAAGACAAATCCAACAGTTCCTGAGGAATCAGTGTTTGAAATGATATGCAAATGAGGCACTGCCTCCTCTTCCTTGGCTGATAACTCCTTTGTCTGAAGTCACACAGCATGGAGGCTGTCAGTCAAGCAGGAAGAGGCAGTACTGGGTGAGGAACAGAGCTGGAGTGACAGAGGCTTCTGACCTACAGTCTTATTTCATTTACATATCAATTCAAAAGGAGTAAAGAGAGAACAGACTGACCATGTAAAGGTATTGTTTGAATTGGCTTTTAAAAAGCTACATGCTTATATAAATAGTTTGGGTGTTGAAATCCTGCCGACAGATTTCCTTTAATTATATTTTTGAATTTCAATGTTTCAAAAACTAATGTGCCTAGCATTTAAAAGAAGCGTACTAGAACAATCTCCTTTATTTGTCCTCGCTTCTGACTTCACTCGTCTCCTCTGCTTCAGTGCAGGAAAAAGCACATACAGTGGTGGCCAAAAGTATTGGCACCCCTGCAATTCTGTCAGATAATACTCAGTTTCTTCCTGAAAATGATTGCAATCACAAATTCTTTGGTATTATTATCTTCATTTAATTTGCTTGCAAGGAAAAAACAAAAAAGAGAATGAAGCAAAAATCAAATCATTGATCATTTCACACAAAACTCCAAAAATGGGCCAGACAAAACTATTGGCACCCTCAGCCTAAAACTTGGTTGCACAACCTTTAGCCAAAATAACTGCGAACAACCGCTTCCGGTAACCATCAATGAGTTTCTTACAATGCTCTGCTGGAATTGTAGACCATTCTTCTTTGGCAAACTGCTTCAGGTCCCTGATATTTGAAGGGTGCCTTCTCCAAACTGCCATTTTGAGATCTCTCTACAGGTGTTCTATGGGATTCAGGTCTGGACTCATTGCTGGCCACCTTAGAAGTCTCCAGTGCTTTCTCTCAAACCATTTTATAGTGCTTTTGGAAGTGTGTTTTGGGTCATTGTCCTGCTGGAAGACCCATGACCTCTGAGGGAGACCCAGCTTTCTCACACTGGGCCCTACATTATGCTGCAAAATTTGTTGGTAGTCTTCAGACTTCATAATGCCATGCACACGGTCAAGCAGTCCAGTGCCAGAGGCAGCAAAGCAACCCCAAAACATCAGGGAACCTCTGCCATATTTGACTGTAGGGACCGTGTTCTTTTCTTTGAATGCCTCTTTTTTTTCCTGTACACTCTATGTTGATGCTTTTTCCCAAAAAGCTCTACTTTTGTCTCATCTGACCAGAGAACATTCTTCCAAAACGTTTTAGGTTTTCTCAGGTAAGTTTTGGCAAACTCCAGCCTGCCTTTTTATGTCTCGGGGTAAGAGGTGGGGTCTTCCTGGGTATCCTACCATACAGTCCCTTTTCATTCAGACGCAGGCGGATAGTATGGGTTGACACTGTTGTACCCTCGGACTGCAGGGCAGCTTGAACTTGTTTGGATGTTAGTCGAGGTTCTTTATCCACCATCCGCACAATCTTGCGTTGAAATCTCTCGTCAATTTTTCTTTTCCGTCCACATCTAGGGAGGTTAGCCACAGTGCCATGGGCTTTAAACTTCTTGATGACACTGCGCACGGAAGACACAGGAACATTCAGGTCTTTGGAGATGGACTTGTAGCCTTGAGATTGCTTATGCTTCCTCACAATTTGGTTTCTCAAGGCCTCAGACAGTTTTTTGGTCTTCTTTCTTTTCTCCATGCTCAATGTGGTACACACAAGGACACAGGACAGAGGTTGAGTCAACTTTTATCCATGGTAACTGGCTGCAAGTGTGATTTAGTTATTGCCAACACCTGTTAGGTGCCACAGGTAAGTTACAGGTGCTGTTAATTACACGAATTAGAGAAGCATCACATGATTTTTCAAACAGTGCCAATACTTTTGTCCACCCCCTTTTTTAGGTTTGGTGTGGAATTATATCCAATTTGGCTTTAGGACAATTCTTTTTGTGTTTTTTTCATTGAAGACAAATTAAATGTAGATAATAATACCAAATAATTTGTGATTGCAATCATTTTCAGGAAGAAACTGAGTATTATCTGACAGAATTGCAGGGGTGCCAATACTTTTGGCCACCACTGTAATGTTATGATCTGCAACATGTACTAAGGAAAGATAGGGGAAAGCTGTCCCTACAGTAAGACTAAGCTGAATCCCTACGATGTAGCGGGCTGCCTGTTCCAAGTGAAAAGACCCGCCTTAGTCCTCGGCTAGTCTGAACGAAGACCTATAGAATTAAGGGGAGGGGTCCCTAAAAGAACTAAGGACTGGGACAAAAAGGGACACCTCCTAAACAGAAGTTGTTGCAGAACACAAAAAGACAAACTGACAAAAAGTACTAGAGGTCCCAGAGGACCAAGCGAACTTGACAGAGAAAGGCACAGAAGCACCAGGCTAGAGAGACAGTAGAACACTGAAGTCCAGCACAGCCAGAAGGGCGGAGCTGGAATATAAAAGCAGATGGTCACATGACCGCAAACCACAAGATAGAAAAAAAAAAACACGAGGGTTCTAACAGTACCCCCTCTTTTATGAGGATCCTCCGGATCCTCCACGCCCAGGCCTATCCGGAAACCTCCTGTGGAAAGCTTTAACAAGCCTAGGAGCAGAGACATCATCCGTCCTTACCCAGGAGTTGTCTTCGGGACCGAAACCCTTCCAGGAGACAAGATACTGTAATCTCCCTCTATGCCATCTAGAATTCAAGATGCGAGAAATTTCATATTCGCCATCTTCCACCACAGGAGGAACTGTGACAGTGGTGTCCCTATCAGATACGTCAGCCTTTTTCAACAAGGAAACATGAAACACAGGATTAATCTTCCAGGAAGTAGGAACATCCAACCTAACAGCAGACTGGTTAACAACCTGAAGCACTTTAAATGGACCCACAAACTTAGGACCCAGTTTTTTAGAGGGAATCCTCAACCGCAGGTTCTTCAAGGACAACCAAACCATGTCACCCACAGTAAACAAAACCTCTTTACGTTTCCTGTCAAAATACTTCTTGGACTTTTTGTTAGCCTCTTGAAGGTTACAACGTAGATTAGTCCAAACTCTCTCCAAATCACCGGAAAAATTCTCCTCCTCCAGCACCGGCGACCCCAATTTGGAGAACGAACCAAAAGACGGATGTCTCCCAGTACAACACAAAAAAGGAGAACACCCAGCAGAGGAGGATGTATGATTGTTAAGAGCAAATTCTGCGAGAGGCAGAACTCAGACCACACCTCTAGATTGTCCGCCACAAAAAACGCAAAAACTGTTCAACATCCTGGTTCTTTCTTTCAGTCTGTCCATTCGACTCAGGATGATAACCAGATGAAAATGACAAATGGACTCCCAACCTGTCACAAAAAGCACGCCAAAAGTGAGCCACAAACTGAGGTCCTCTATCAGAAACAATATCCGTGGGAACGCCATGGAGCTTGACAATCTCCTTAACAAACGCCTTAGCGAGTGTCTTGGCGCAGGGCAACTTAATGAAGGGAACCAAATGACACATCTTACTAAAACGGTCCACAACCACCCAGATGACAGTAAAATCCTTGGACACAGGAAGATCAGTAATAAAATCCATAGTGAGATGCGTCCAAGGCGCACTAGGAACCTCCAGAGTGCAAAGCAACCCCGCAGCAGGAGTATGTGAAGCCTTTGACCTAGCACACACTGTACACTGACACACCCACTTAATAACTTCCTTCTGCCATCCAGGCCACCAAAAACTGCGACTGATAAGTCTCTTAGTCTCCGAAACTCCTGGATGACCTGCCAACTGAGACTCATGACACTCCACAAACAAATCTCTCCTAAAGGCTCTAGGCACGAACAACCTCCCATGGGGAGTGTCAGATGGCGCATCATCTTGAGCAATCAGAATCCCATTCTCGAAAACGGAGTCCAAAGCCGCCACTACAACTCCTTTCTGTAAAATGCTCTCCTCCCCCTCGGCACCAACCGTAGGAGAGAAGCTGTGAGATAAAGCATCGGCTTTAACATTCTTAGTACCAGGGATATAGGTAACAGAAAAATGAAGCCGAGAAAAAAAAAGTGCCCACCTAGCTTGACGGGCATTCAAGCGCTTGGCAGCATCCAGATAGATCAAATTCTTATGATCTGTGAAAACCTGAATAGGAAATCTAGCGCCTTCCAAAAAATGACGCCAATGTTCAAACGCAAGTTTAATAGCCAGCAACTCCCGATTTCCAACATCATAATTCAGTTCGGTTTCCGAAATTTTTTTCGAAAAGAAGGCACAAGGATATACTCCACCCTTGTTCTCCTGAGACAAAACTGCTCCGACCCCCACCGTTGAAGCATCGACCTCGACCAAAAAAGGCTTGGTCTCATCAGGCAAAAAAAGGATAGGGGCAGAACTGAACCTCTCTTTGAGATACTCAAACGCTTCAATGGCCTCAGTAGTCCACTGGGCCGTATTCGCACCTTTCCTGGTGAGATCGGTTAGAGGTTTAACAATTACAGAAAAATTCTTAATGAATTTCCTGTAATAATTGGCAAAACCCAAAAATCTCTGTATAGATTTCAAACCAATAGGCCTAGGCCATTCCTGCACAGCCTGAACCTTCACAGGGTCCATCTCAAAGCCCTCTCTGGAGACAATGTAGCCCAAAAAACTAATTTTCTGCACAGCGAACTCACATTTCTCCAGCTTAGCAAAGAGTGAATTATCATTCATTAACTGCAAAACTTCATGTACACTCTGCCAATGGGACTCTAGATCTGGTGAATAAATCAAAATGTCATCCAAATACACAACCACATTCTTACCAATCAAAGGTCTCAGGATGTCATTAATAAGGTTCTGAAAAAATGCAGTGCATTGGTAAGACCAAAAGGCATCACCAGATTCTCAAAATGACCTACCGGAGTGTTAAAAGCAGTTTTCCATTCATCACCCTCCTTCACACGTAACAAATTGTATGCCCCCCGGAGATCATTTTTGGAGAACCACTTGGCTCCCACTAACTGGTTAAACAAGTCAGGAATTAACGGCAATGGGTAGGAATTGCGTACGGTAATCTTATTAATTTCACGAAAATCCAGACATGGACGTAAACCACCGTCCTTTTTTTTAACAAAGAAGAATCCAACTGCCACAGGTGACTTAGAAGGTCTAATGTGACCATCAGCCTTTCTAGTCTGTATGTACTCCTCCAAAGCCTTTCTTTCAGGGATAGTCAGATTAAACAAGTGACTTTTGGGAAGAGTAGCACCCGGAACAAACTCAATGGCGCAATCATAATCCCTATGAGGAGGTAAAACTTGCGACTCCTCCTCCGAAAAAACCCTCCAAACATCTTGAATAGGTACCGGTAATTCCCCTTTTTCCACAGCCGCAATGCGACCATTACAACATTTATCATAGCACTTCGGACTCCAAGACTTAATCACATTTGTAGACCAGTCTAATAAAGGATTGTGCAGCCTTAACCAAGGCAATCCTAGAACAACTGGAGAGGGCAAATTATCCAAAACGATAAAGTCCAAAATTTCTTGGTGAACTCCATTGATAGTGAGGGGAAATGCCACAGTCTTGTGAGTAATACATTTCAAAGGAGTGTTATCAATTGCAATCACAGAAATAGGTGATGACAAAGGTTTGGATTTCAATTTAAGATTTTCCAAAAACCCTTTATCAATTAAGTGTTGAACCACAATCCACAAATACCTGAAATTCAATCAAATCTCCCTGCAAGGTAGTACTCCCAGAAAGAAATACTCCTGCAGAACATAAACAAGCTATATGGGTGTAACTGACCTTTTTTTTTCTTTACTTAAACGACACTCACAATACTTAATCAAATGGTCAGCTTTAGCACAATAAAGACACAATCTCTTGGAGAATCTCCGGTCTCTTTCCTGAGAGCGGAGTGACATTGCCCCAACCTCCATCGGTTCCCCGCCATCAGAGCAGATTTTCTGGGGACTAGGACCTGACATTACAGGAGTCTTTACCTCATTGAGCCTGCACCTCAGTCTTCTGTCTATACGAACAGCTAACTGCATAGCTTCCTGCAGAGTCTCAGGTACAGGGAATGCAATTAGCAAATCCTTAACCCTTTCACTCAGACCAGCAAGAAATAAACATCTCAGCGCCGAATCATTCCAGTTAACTTCTGAGGCCCATCTCCTGAAGTGTGTGCAATAATTTTCAACATCATCTGACCCCTGATTCAAACATCTAAGTTCTGATTTAGCAGATGAGACTCGATCAGGATCGTCATATAATAGCCCCATAGCAGAAAAAAATTCTTCAACAGACCTTAAACACGGATCATTAGGCTAGAGAGAAAAGGCCCACCCCTGTGGTTCATTGCGCAAAAGTGACATAATAAAACCAATGCGCTGTGATTCATTCCCAGAGGACCTTGGTCTCAAACGAAAATATAACAAACAAGCATTTTTAAAGGAAAAAAAATCTTGCTGTTTACCTTAAAAAACATCAGGCAGTCCTACTTTGAGTTAGACAAAATGCGCTCCAGGACAGCTACTCACGTGTAGCTGAAGCTCGGCCACCTCCAGAGACAATCCCTGCAGGCGTTGAGCCAAATCCTGGACGGAAACCATACTGATCCCCGAATTTCTTTCCTTTTAGTTTTTTGGGCTGGACTTACTGTTACGATCTGCAACATGTACTAAGGAAAGATAGGGGAAAGCTGTGCCTACAGTGAGACTAAGCTGAATCCCTATGATGTAGCGGGCTGCCTGTTCCTAGTTGTAATGCAGCGCCTTGCTTGGCATTACTGTATGGTCCAGGGTATGTTTTGGCTGACCAGTTACCTCCCCCTCAGCTGACTGGTCACATGACTGTGACATCACACAGGTCCTTTTTCACACAGAAGGTCTGAAAACATGACTGTGACATCAGCTAAGGTCCTGTCTGTGTATGTGTGGGTGTGCTACAGGATATATAAACTCTGGTAGTCTTGAGACAGTGTGATAGGCGTGAGGCCTGTTCCCTGTGTGTGGGACACCATTCGTGTGAGGCCTAGTGAGGCCGAGTGAAGCCTGGCAGCCTGAAAGGTCGAGCCTGGATCCTGTGTGTGGATACTAGTGGCCTTGCAGGGAAAGCTGGCTTGGTGAAGAGTCCTGAAAGGCGCAGGCTGGATGTTGGCAGTGTAAGCATACCAGTAGCCTTAGAGGGAGCGAAGACAAGAGACCCCCATCTGGGAAGCCGCAAAGCCACAGTGGGGGCAAACCAAATGGACTGAAGCAGATAAAACCTGGCAATGGTAATACACTGCGTTATATGGACATTGATATGGACATTGCTATATTATTACCTTGCTGAAGGCTGTACCTGGAGCCAAGTGGGCCTGTCTGCCACTTGGGGCTCGTGGACATTATATGTGTGAACTGCGGTTTATGGTAAAATAATAAACTGCTGCATTGTGAAATACTGAAAAGACATTGCTGGTGTGCATTAATTGACCCAGTGCAGCGAGTATCCCCCAGTATGATGACTAGCGCTGCCTTACATGTGGTTCGAGAATAGGGGCAACTGCAGTCCGGTTGCTAGAGGCAACGGCACAGGACGACGAGTGTGGATAAAGCATCTTGCTGTGGCTCGGCGGGGTCACGAAGATTAAAGCATCTGGCTGCAATTCGGTGGGGTTGCAAAGATTGTCAACGCACTCAAATCCGGTTTTGCTTTGACTCGGCGGGGTTACGAAGCTTAAAGCATCTTGCTGTACCTCAGCGTGATTAGGAAAATTGTCCTCGCACTCAAACCTGGTTTGCTGTGGTTCGGTGGCCACGAAAATTTTCCGGGGAGAGCGGTGAAGTTCTAGTGTGAACAGCGTACCGCGATGGCTGTGAACGAAGCAGCAGATGTGTCTGAAGCTATTGAGTGATTAAAGGGCCGGTTAAAACCGGAGCAGGTATTTGAGAAACTTTTACAGGACATGGTGCAGGAAACGCAGGAGCTGTGGGCACCATATAGAATGGCAGCAGTGGACCATTCTATGAACTCTCTGGGGGCGCCAGTATTGCCCCAGAGTGCCCGGGGAGGTGGTAAGAGATGTTGTGAACTGAGTCCTAAGACTAATGCTGATTTTTTTTGTAAAAATTACCCTGCCGTTGTGGTTGTTAAAAAGGGGGCGGAGTCTAAAAAAGGGGCGGATTTTCACAAAGGTGAGGAGTGTAGAAAACTGAAAATTGTTACTAGTTGTGGATTGGTACCTCCTAAAAATGACAATGTGACCGTTGATAACGGGGTAGCTCCAGTAGAAGGGGGTGATGTCAAAGTGGGAGGTGACCTGTTAGTCCACAACACCATTGGGAGTGAGACAGACCCCGTAGCTGACGGTGACACTACGAAAGTAGAAGGAGAGGTCAGTCAGGAGGGGCTAGACGGGGTGAGAAAGTCCCCATCTCGTAGACGGCGCAAGGGCCACAAAAAGGTTGCTCCTGTAGTCTTTGCTGCAAGTGAAAATAAAGAAAATGTAGTTCTGTGTGCCTTTGTTTCAAGTGTGGATCCTCCTTTAGAAGCAGAAGAGGAGGTGACGTTGCCAATAGCAACCTCCGGTACAGTACTGAGTCAGAAGGATCTGACAGCCCTGAAAGAGGAGGCGGCCAGTCGTGACCAAGAGCTGGAGCCTATCAGGCAGCAGTGTCAGAGTGACGTGCAGCAACTATGTGGAAACCTGGAGATCGTGTCCTCAGACCAGCAGAGCCTGGAGTCTGAAATGCAGAAATTATACCAGGTTGTGAGGTATTTACAGCGAGACCTGAAGGGAAGCAACGAGGAAATTAACCAGTGGAAGGAAATGTTCTACGAAATTAAAGAGGACCGCCACAAAATCAAGGGAGAGGTTTTGCAGTTGAAGCTTGAGAAGGAGACTCGGCAGGATGGAGTTTCTGGACGTGATCAGGAACTAGAACGTCTGCGCGAACAGTTCAACCAGGAGCTGTGTGAAACCAAAAAGGAGTATGGTGAACTCATGAGGGAGCTGCAGCAATTCCAGGACCAAGTAAAGCCTCTAATGCAGGAGAAGGAGCGGCTGGAGGACTCTCTGTACCAGCGAGACCGGGAGCTATCCACCCTGAAAGAGGCAATAAAAGTTGAAGTGTCTGGTCACGACCATGAGGCAGAAAAGAGGCATGAAAAGTTCAGTGAGGAACTGCAACAGATTAAGAGAGATTATGAGGTTCTCCTCAAGGTTAAAGAAAAACTAGAGGAGGGTAAGGCGGATGCAGAGCAAGAGCGCCAAGTGGTTGAGACCACTCTGCAAGACACCCGTGGTGAAAATGGTGATCTCCGCAGAAAGACCCTAGGTCTGGCAGCTCAGGTGAAGGAGCTGCAGATGTTCTGTGATAATCTCCAGAGGGCAGAGACGTGCCTTAAGGAAAAGCTCAGCAAGATGGAAGCTGAGCGGAAAAAGATGGAGGAGTCCATCGAAGAAGCCACAGACCAGGGCCAGGAGTTGGCCCCTGGTTATGGGAGGTATGAAACAAATACCTACTCGAGTAATACGAGCTCGGATGATTCGGTGGATGTAGGAGCCGAGATCAAGGAATCGCTACAAACCCATTGGAAGCAAGAGAAGCTTCAGAGACTGGCTGTCGAGAGCCGAGTGGCCGCATTGGAAACAGAGAGGTCTGAGAGAACTCTACTGTTAAAGGAACAGTTGAAGCAGGAAGAGCTTCAGAGACGGGCCGCTGAGAGGCGAGTGGCGGAGGTAGAGGAAGAAGTTTCCGGGCTAAAAAGTCGCCTGACAAAGTATCACTCAGTGAACGAAGCCTCCTTGGAGAAGGAAAAGGGCAAACACGTTGCACTCACTACCTTATACCATGAGAAGGTGGACCTGAGCAGAGCTAAGAGAGTGTTAACGGAAGATAAATATGAAATGGAAGTAGTCAGGACAAAAATTCGTGAATTTGTAGCTGTGAGTCAGCTCAGGGGAAGCATACAGGGTGAAGTGGCTGGAAGTCAGTTGTCCCTGAAACCTGAGCTGGTTGATCGTCTGGAAATCACTGGTGAGACCAAAACGTCTTGGTACAAGTGCCTCGTAGATGTACCCGAGGATTTGAGGGAAGAATGCACCAGTGAGTCCGTGCATGAGGAATTTAAGAAGGCCGTGGGAGCCTGTAAGGTGTACTTGACCTCAGAAGCTAAACAGCTGGTGGTCCTGTCCACGACCGAAGTCTCAGTGAAGAGGGTGGCTATCCTAAGTGACATGAACTGGCGATGTATTCGCACGAAGCGGGTTCTCCAGTTGAAGACGGAACAGGCCGTTAGACAACTGGAGCTTATGAGAAAAGCTCACAGTCTGCGGGAAGAGGTCATCCGGGTGCCTCATGTTCTGGTGAGAAAGCTCGTTGGGAGAAATGGTCGAGCCATGCAGATGATGGTCAAGAAGTCTGGTGTGGTGAAAGTAAGCAGTCCACGTGATCGTCAGGACTGGATACCAGACGAAGACGGCATGGTGTCATTCTCCGCTGTAGGAACGGAAGAAAGTCTTGCATATATGAGTATGCTGATAGAGTACCGAGTGACCTACCTGCGAGAGGTAGAACAGTTGAATCTCGCTAGACTGCGAGTGGATAGACAGCATCATCTGAGCAGCAGAAGAGGGCAGCCGTCTAGAAATTGTGAGACAAGACAGAGAAAGGGCCCCCTAAATAACAGAACAGCTATAGCTGGAGTTAGGGACCTTTCAAGATGTCCTGAGAGTAGTGGGCGTGGGTTTAGAGGTAGTGAGACCTCCAGTAACTCAGGTTTGAGAGGCCCATACAAACGACCCAATAGAGTACAGGACAGTACGGAGTCCAACCGGACCTTAGATACCAGGGCATGTGAGTCACACTGCTGTATGACTGACCGCTGGGAGCGGGGGAGACCTGACAAGGTTACGACTGACCGCTGGGAGCGGGGGAGACCTGACAAGGGTACAACTGACCGCTGGGAGCGGGGGAGACCTGACAAAGTTACGACCCGGAATTGTGACTTGACAAAATCAGTGACAGTGACAAATGGTAGGTCCCTAAGGAATGGGCTAATGTCGTTGACTAATCTTCCAGGGGCTGAGTAGCACAATTGTAAAGTACATGGTCTCTGTGTGAGCAGGGGGTTATAGTGGTTTGTGTATGTTATGTGTTCAACCCCACAAGCTTGAACAGAGGGGGGGATATGTAATGCAGCGCCTTGCTTGGCATTACTGTATGGTCCAGGGTATGTTTTGGCCGACCAGTTACCTCCCCCTCAGCTGACTGGTCACATGACTGTGACATCACACAGGTCATTTTGCACACAGAAGGTCTGAACACATGACTGTGACATCAGCTAAGGTCCTGTCTGTGTATGTGTGGGTGTGCTACAGGATATATAAACTCTGGTAGTCTTGAGACTGTGTGATAGCGTGAGGCCTGTTCCCCGTGTGTGGGACACCATTCGTGTGAGGCCTAGTGAGTAGTGTTGAGCCACCCCAGTAGTGTTCGAGTTCGGTTCGGTTCGTCGAACACCCGTATGTTCGCCGAACTGTTCATCGAACTGTTCGTCGAACACCATCAAACACCGTTAAAACCAATGGCAGGTAAACAAATACACATAGAAACACATAGAAAATACCTTCAAAGGTGTCCAAAAGCTGACAAACTGCTCAGAAGACACAACTAACACATGGAAAAGTGACAAGTACATATAGTCATGCGAAAAGAAGGAGTAAAAAGAGGGGGAGACACAGATATAGGCTTGTCATGCCCTTCTAAAACCAAAAAAGTGCGAAGCCGACACGGCCAGTCCGTTCCTGCCCGTGCGACCTCCGTGTCGCCGGGTTTGTGCCAGAGCTGCGGTGGACCCTGACGGCCAGCCCCCCTCTCCCAATACTGGTGCCTGTCCGCTGGTGGGTCGAGCGAGCCCCCCTGCGGTGGAGGCAGGTCTAAGCTTTTTAAATTAAATTGTCTCCTAATTTGAATGAATACACTTTAAATCCTTTTACAAGGATCTATTGGAGGGCAAGTCTCATGCCAGCAGCCGCGTAATTCCGGCTCCAGTAGCGTCCACTAAAGCTGCTGCAGTTAAAAAACTTTTATAAGGATCGAGCTCGGCGGTCCACCGCAAGGCGTCCTACCGCCAGTCCCAGCCCCTATGCCTTGGGGTGCCTCCCCAATGCTCTTCACTGAGTGTCCCGGGGGCCCGAACCATTTCCTTTGAAAAAATTAAGTGTCCAAACTACAGGTAGTGTAGCTTGCTTAACAGCTGGGATAATCCGCTGACTAGCAGACACTGCTACTAGGCACAAAGTATTTCCTGGGCTAGATGCAGTTAAAAATTTGTAATTAGATACTCTCGTTGGATGCTGAGAAAGCACTCTATAGAGTCTCCTGGCACGCCATATATTATTCCCTTAAAAAGCTTGGGGTGGGGGTCTAGGGGACCCTTTTATAGGCAAAATCACGGCCCTGTATCGCAATACGTCACCTAGGCTGAAGATAAATGGAACATTTTCATCACCTTTCATAATCACCAATGGGACAAGGCAGGGATGTCCTCTGTCCCCTCTCTTATACATCCTAGTGACGGAGCACCTGATCTCATCAATTCGCCATAACCCCAATATTAGGTGGATTGAGGTGGGAGGCACCGAGTACAAGTGCTCTGCATTTGCTGATGATGTCCTAGTATATATCACTCAATCACATATATCCATCCCTGCTGTTATGGCTGAAATAGATCACTTTGCTACATGGTCAAATTTTAAAATCAATGCAGCGAAGTCTGAGGCCCTCGATGTCTCCCTCCCCAAATCCATACAGGATTCCATCCAGTCCAACTTTCCCTTTGCCTGGTCCTCACAGGGTATCAAATACTTAGGAATTCCTATTCATAAAGACCTCTCCCGTCTATGTTATCTTAATTTTGGGCCCTTTATTGAACAACTCCATACAGACCACGGTTGGCAAGTTAGAACTGTAAGATTCACTACGTGAACCACTGGTGTTTTGTGGAAAAGCACATGTACACTGTGTTCCAAATTATTATGCAAAAAGTGTTTAGGAGTGATAAGGTAAGAATTTTTTTGTTTGTCAGTTAAACTCATTGATGGTGATGTGTGTCAGGGCTCTTTATATCACTGTAAGCAATTGCAGACACCTGTGCTAATTAGTTTGGCAGGTGTGTCCAATGAAAGGCAAGACTACTTAAGAAGATTGTGCCCACATTATTAAGCAGCCTACATTTTCTGCCAAAATGGGAAAGAAAAAGGATGTGTCGGCTGCTGAGAAGCAACAAATTGTGGAGTGTTTAGTTCAAGGCATGACTACAATCAACATTGCCAAGACACTTCATCCTGATCATCGCACAATCATGAAGTATGTAGCTGATTCACAGTACCCACGTGTGCATGCTGATAAGGGAAAATTGAGGACTCTTTCCTACAGGCAATTACGTCTTGTTAAAAGAGCAGCGGCAAAAAAGCTTTGTCATAGCAGCAGACAAGTTTTTGAAGCTGCTGGTGCCTCCAACGTCCCCCGAACAACAAGATGCAGAGTCCTTCAGAGGTTTGAAGCTGTGCGTAAGCCATCCTGTCGACCTCCTCTATCCACTGCACACAAGCAGAAATGGCTCCAGTGGGCCAAACAATACATGAAGACTGACTTCAAAACTGTTTTGTTCACCGATGAGTGCCGTGCAACGCTCGATGGTCCAGATGGATGGAGTGGAGGATGGCTGGTTGATGGACACCCCACGCAAACACGGCTACAGCGCCAACAAGGAGGAGGTGGAGTAATGTTTTGGGCTGGAATCATGGGGAGAGAGATTGTCGGCCCCTTTAGGATCCCTGAAGGGGTAAAGATGAACTCCATAATGTATGTGGAGTTTCTCAAACAGCACTTCCTGCCATGGTTCAAGAAGAAGAACCGTGTATTCCGCAGCAAGATCATTTTCATGCATGATAATGCACCGTCTCATGCTGCACATAACACATCTGCATCTCTGGCTGATATGGGCATAAGAGGGGACAAACTTATGGTGTGACCCCCATGCTCCCCTGACATCAACCCCATTTAGAACCTCTGGAGCATCATCAAAAGGAGTGTCTATGATGGCGGGAGGCAGTTCACATCTAAGCAACAGCTCTGGGAGGGTATTCTGTCCTCATGCAAAACAATTGAAGCAGAAACCATCCAAAACCTGACAAATTCAATGGACGAGAGAGTTCAGAAGCTCCTTTCGAACAAGGGGTCCTATGTGCAAATCTAACATCACCTAGAATAAAGTTTTGAGTTGAAAACTGTTTGATTTCAGTTTCTAATAACCTGCTAATGCTCATAATTTAAAAAAGGGCCATTTTTTTGGTCTTTATTAAAATGAAAAGGTTGATCGAAGAGTGTGGAGGATCTAAGAGTGTGGCAACCCAGTAGTCAGGATTACTTCGAATTCTGACAATCTGAGGGTCATGTTGCAGGTAGTGCAGCAAGAAGGCACTCATGTGTCTTGCGCATCTAGGAGCCCCAAAATTATTTTCCGGGCTAGATGCAGCTAAAAATTATTATTAATTTGAAAGCTGGTGGAGCTTAGTATAGATGGCCTAATAGAATCAGTACTGCAAACTGCTACAAAGCCCAAATTATTTTCCAGCCAAGATACAGATAAACATGATTAGTAATTTTAAATCTGGTGGAGTTTAGTATAGATGGCCTAATAGAATCAGTACAGATTGGAAGCCCAAAAAGAGCAAGGGTCCAGTGACACAGTCATGGCTTCAATGTTTACTTGGAGATACTCCTGTACCATAGTCTCTAGGCGTTGACTATGTGTCAGACTTCTTGTCTCCTGTGGCCTAGCAAAGGATGGGCTAAAAAAGTGGTGAAATGATTCCGCAAAATTGATGTTACCAGCAGATACTGTGTTTCTGTTACGTTTTGAGAGCTGAACACTCGACGGTCCCACGATTGGCAAGTTGGAACTGTGTAATTCACTACGTGCACCACTAGTGTTTTGGGGAAAAGCACATGTAAGATTCTGCAACAGTCTCTGCTGATACTCCTGCATGCGTGCATCTCTTTCTATGGCAGGAATAATTTCTGCAAATTTACTTTTGTACCGGGGATCTAACAGTGTGGCAACCCAGTAGTCAGGATTATTTCTAATTCTCACAATTCGAGGGTCATGTTGCAGGTAGTGTAGCAAGAAGGCACTCATGTGTCTTGCGCATCCAGGAGCACCAAGTCCCTGTTGTGTTGGTGGCGAGGTAACAATCATGCTTCCTTCCTCTGCCCTTTCCCCCCAACCTCGCACAACAGAAATGTGATCAAGGTCTCCCTCATCTGATGAGTCTTCCATCAGTTCGTCCTCCACTACTTCCTGGGCTCCTGCACCTTCCTCACTAGTTTGGCTGCTACCATGCGCCCTGGTAAAACCATCTCCCCCACCCTCACATGCCTGCCGCCTTGGTGCTGCCGACCGTCTGGACCTTGCAGATGTTAGCCCTTCTGCATACAACTCCTCCTCCTCTACTTCCTCCACCTCCTCTTGTGCCACCACCTGACTCCGAATTCTGTTGAACATGTGCTCCAGCATGTAAATCACCGGAATAGTCATGCTGATAATGGCATCGTCAGCACTAAACATCTTCGTCGCCATTTCAAAACTGTGCAGAAGGGTGCATAGGACCCTGATCTGAGACCACTCCTCCAGCGTGATTTGCCCCACCTCTGGATCTCGTTGGCCCAGGCTATACATCACAACTTATTGCACCAGGGCTTGTCGGTGCTGCCACAGTCGCTGCAACATGTGCAGAGTTGAATTCCACCGGGTGGGCACACCGCATTTTAGCCGGTGAAGTGGCAGGCCCAACGACTTCTGTAGAGATGTAAGTCGCTGAGCTGCGGGATGCGAACGGCGGAAGTGAGCACACAGCGACCGTGCCCTGTGCAGAAGGCCATCTAGTCCGGGATAGTGGGCTAAAAATTGCTGGACAACCAGATTCAACACGTGAGCCATACAAGGCACGTGTGTGACATTGCCCCGGCGAAGGGCCGCACCCAGGTTTGCAGCATTGTCGCACACGGCCTTCCCTGGTTTCAGGTCCAGTGGAGACAACCATTCATGAAACTGGTTCTCCAGAGCTGACCACAACTCCTCAGCTGTGTGACTCACATTTCCCAGACATTTCAAAGTAAAAACCGCCTGATGACGTTGAGCCCTGCTGCCAGCATAGTAAGGAGGTGTGCAGGATCCCTTCTGTGCAGTTAGAAAGCTTGTGGCATGACCAAACAGGCTTTGGGTGCAGGTGGAGGACCGAGAGGAGGTTGAGGAGGCAGAAGCAGTGGAGGAACTTTGAGATAAAGAGGATTGACGTACAACTCGTGGGGACGGCAAGACTTGGACAGCAGCCCCTTATCCTGCTGTCACCATAGTTACCCAGTGCCCAGTCAGCGACATGTAACGCCCCTGTCCATGCCTACTCGTCCAAGTGTCTGTGGTGAAATGCACCCTGTCACACACAGAGTTTCTCAAAGAAGCGGTGATGTTGTGTGCGACATGCTGGTGGAGCGCAGGCACACCTTTCTTTGAGAAGTAGTGCTGACTGGGCATCTGGTACTGGGGCACTGCGACGGACATAAGGTCTCGAAAATCCTTTGTGTCCACCAGGCGGAAAGGAAGCATTTCTGTAGCCAAGAGCTTGCAGATGGTGAAATTCAACCTCTTAGCTTTCTCATGGCTAGGAGGAAATGGTCTTTTACTTGTCCACATCTGAGGGACCGAGGGCTGGCTGTTGTGCTTAGACGGGGTTGAGAAGGGTGTCCCCGGCAAACTGCGGGTCTGTGAGGAAGATGCAGGCGGACATGTTAGGTTGCCTTGATCCAAAGGTGGTGCTATCGATGTCGGACAGCGCTGAACACCAGCTGGTGTTTCCACCTCCAAAGAAAATGATGACCTGCCAATCACGCTGGCTGTTACGGGTAAAGAGGTGGCAGGTCTGCGTCCCAAAACAGGTGTGGCTGCTGTCCCCCCAGTCACAGAGGATGAAGAGGCCGCGGATGCACAAGATGTGGCAGACAGTGGTTGGCCCGGCCGGCTAGGCCGCATTGTAGCACAGGGAGCTTCCCACTTCAACTTATGCTTCATATCCATGTGCCGGTTCATGCATGAAGTACTCAAACTATGTATTTTTTGGCCTGTACTTAGCTTTTGCTGACAAATGTTACAGATAACACGAGTTGGGTCATCTTTATCGATCTGAAAAATGCCCAGGCTATGCAAGGCTTAGCACCCATGCGACCTGAAGAGCCACCACGACTTGTGGTCAGAGGCAGAGTTGTGTTTGAGGATGCAGTTGTTGACGTGCTTCCAGTACTATGTCTCTGTCCAGGAAGGCGCAACCTGACCTCGTCGTCACTAGCATCCTCCTCCACCTCCTCTGCTGACCTCATCTCTTGGCTGACTGTGGGTTGACAGTAAGTGGGATCTCCAACCTCGTCATCATCACACTGTGTGTTATCACACCCGTCGTCCTCAGAGCTAACCTCTTCCTGCCCTGACAAAAAAACTAAAGTTGTCGCTCCAATCAGGTATTTGAGTCTCATCATCGTCTTCCTCATTGTCTCCACCAACAGGAGTTGCAGTTTGGGAACGACGGTCTACATTATGTCAGAACCTTCTGCGTCTAGTCCTGGATCCGATTCATAAAGATTCTGGGCATCAGTGAAGATCATTTCCTCGTCTGGATTCACAGAAGCTCTGGAGCCGACCTCTGATTCCCAGGCTATAGTATGAGCAAACAGCTCTGCAGACTCAACCATCTGTTCTACCCCATACTCAGACGGGCAGCTGGAGACTTGGGAGCTGTGAGGAAACAAGTGCGATTGGGGTGACACCTCTGAGGACTGGAGTATTTGTGATGTTGAAGTTGAGGTGGAGGAGAGCCCACTTAAAGGAGCACTTGATATCCGTTGAAGCACCTGCTGTTTTTGAGCCTCATCTGGAATTTGTAGCGATTGGCGTTGCCGTAAGAAAGGGATCTTATCACATTGTCCGCTAAAAGAAGTAGACATTTTAGTTTGGCTGGAAGATGGTCTTTCTTCTGCAGATGTTACTGTTGCTTTAACACCTACCCCACGAACACAACCTTTTTTTCCCTTCCCAACACGCCTATTCCCCTTTCCACCAGCAGCAGGCCTTTTTCCACTCATTTTGGTGGTTAACTAATTCACAACTCTGGAGTTGTTTGCACAAAAAACAATGGATGGGAACCGAGCAGAGCTGAGTGGCTAAACTGTGGTATTAGCCCAAAAGTATTGGCTGAGTTAGATGCAGATAAAAATTATTTTGAATTTGCAACCTGCTGGAGGTTAGTATAGATGGACTAATAGAACAAGTCCCACACACTGCTAGAAGCCAAAATATTTTTTCAGAGTTAGATGCAGAAAAAAATTATATTCAATTTGCAACCTGATGGAGGTTAGTATAGATGGACTAATAGAACAAGTCCCACACACTGCTACAAGCCAAAATACTTTTTCAGAGCTAGATGCAGAAAAAAATTATATTGAATTTGCAACCTGATGGAGGTTAGTATAGATGGACTAATAGAACAAGTCCCACACACTGCTACAAGCCGAAATAGTTTTTCAGAGCTAGATGCAGAAAAAAATTATATTGAATTTGCAACCTGATGGAGGTTAGTATAGATGGACTAATAGAACAAGTCCCACACACTGCTACAAGCCGAAATATTTTTTCAGAGCTAGATGCAGAAAAAAATTATATTGAATTTGCAACCTGATGGAGGTTAGTATAGATGGACTAATAGAATGATGCTATGCCCAAAAGGTTTTACTTGGCTAGGTGCAGTAAAAAAAATTGTATTCTATACACAGGTGGTGTAGCTTGCAACACAGATAGGCTTCTCCACTGACTAACACACACTGCAAGAGGACAAAAAGGATTTGCTTTGCTAGATTTAGCCAAATGCTGTGAAAAAAACTTGCACAGCACTGGCACAGACCTGCCTGGCAAAAAGTGATAGGAACTGATGTAACCTAGCCCTGAAAAGGACTGCAATTACAATTAGTCTTTACTCCCAACCTATCTATTTAAGAGCACAGACCTGCCTGATAAAAGTCGTAGGAAATGATGTAACCTAGTCCTTAAAAGGACTGCAATCGCAACTATTCCCTACTCCCAAGCTATCTGTAGATTTGTGCGAAAATTGGCTTGAAATTAATAAAGTATAGCGCACACAGCAACAGCGGTGCCGTCTAACACGCAGCTGCAGCAGTGAGAAAATGGTGACGACGGGGAAAATGGCTGGGTCTTATAGGGCAAGGACATGTGACATACAATGCCAATGACACATGCCCTTGCTTGTGTGAAAAAAAGCAGTTCGCTCCGTGTGTGCACTGCTGATAGGCTGACAGATTGCACTTCCCCACTGTAAATGCGGGAAAGAGAAAAAAAAAATGGAGATCTTCATTATTTCTGCAGAGATCCATCCCCTGCCCCTCCCCCCACCCCGCTGTACACTCAAACTGCGTATTAACATTAATTTTCAGCATTACTGAGAAAAAATCCTGTTATGATTTTGGTGCACGAACAGTTATCAAACATAACCTCGAATAGCCGAATTTTTTCAAATCGTTCGTGTTCGCCGAACGGCTCGAACACCGCCCAAAACAGCTCGAATTTGAGATTGGCGAGCAGTTCGAGTCGAACACCGCTCATCTCTACTAGTGAGGCCGAGTGAAGCCTGGCAGCCTGAAAGGTCGAGCCTGGATCCTGTGTGTGGATGCTAGTGGCCTTGCAGGGAAAGCCGGCTTGGTGAAGAGTCCTGAAAGGCGCAGGCTGGATGTTGGCGGTGTAAGCATACCAGTAGCCTTAGAGGGAGCGAACCAAATGGACTGAAGCAGCTAAATCCTGGCAATGGTAATACACTGCGTTATATGGACATTGATATGGACATTGCTATATTATTACCTTGCTGAAGGCTGTACCTGGAGCCAAGTGGGCCTGTCTGCCACTTCGGGCTCGTGGACATTATATGTGTGAACTGCGGTTTATGGTAAAATAATAAACTGCTGCATTGTGAAATACTGAAAAGACATTGCTGGTGTGCATTAATTGACCTGGTGCAGCGAGTATCCCCCAGTATGATGAATAGCGCTGCCTTACATAGTGAACAGACTCACCTTAGTCCCCAGCTAGTCTGAACGAAAACCTATAGAATTAAGGGGAGGGGTCCCTAAAAGAACTAAGGACTGGGACAAAAAAGGGACACCTCCTAAACAAAAGTTGTTGTAGAACACGAAAAGACAAACTGACAAAAAGTACTAGAGGTCCCAGAGGACCAAGCGAACTTGACAGAGAAAGGCACAGAAGCACCAGGCTAGAGAGACAGTAGAACACTGAAGTCCAGCACAGCCAGAAGGGCGGAGCTGGAATATAAAGGCAGATGGTCACATGACCGCAAACCACAAGATAGAAAAAACAAACAGGAGGGTTCTAACACATAAAGCAAAATTATTGACACGAGGTCAGCGCTGTTAAAAATAGTTACCTACAGGCGAGCTATTTAAAACTGTGGTTTGTCCATCACACGGATCACATATAATTGTGCTGAAAATTCTGCCATTTCTGGCCTCCATTGAAAATTTGGTGCAGTGTGTCAGCGAAATTATTGACATGAGGTCAGCGCTGTTAAAAATAGTTACCTACAGGCCATCTATTTAAAACTGTGGTTTGTCCGTGACATGGATCATATATCACTGCGGTTCAAATCCAGTCATTTGTAGTGAACGTGGAAAATATTGTCCTCCATTTAAAATGGGAAAGGGTCGTGGCAAGGGACGGGGAAGTGGACGTGATGGTGATGATGGTGCATGCAGAGGACAAGGCCGAGGCCGTGGGCTAGCTGAAATTGTGCCACAACAAACAGCCACATCTTCTCGCTCGATCTTCCTGTCCCAATTAATAGGGGACCGCAGAACACCACTATTGAACACAGAGCGGTGTGAAAAGGTTATTGGTTGAATAGCAGATAATGCTTCCAGTCACTTAGCCACCACTATCACCACCACCCTATCTTTCACACGGTCAAGTCTCAGTAGCCGTGAGTCTGGACTGCATATTCCTCACCCTGGTCCTCCTTCCTCCCACCATGCTGAGTGCCCGGAGACAACTGATCTCACACTTGGACACTCCGAAGAGCTGTTCACTTTTCCATTTATAGATTCGGGCCTCTCAAAAGGTCCACTTGAAGCGGGGCAAGAGGAGATCGCATGTAGCGATACCCAAATATTTGAGCAGCCACGGTCACATGAAGGCAACGGTGGGAAACTGTCTCAAGAGGTGGACGATGATGAGACACAATTGCCAGAAAGTCAGGAGGAGGACCAGGGTGCGGAAGTGGAAGATGAGGTGGTGGATGATATAGTAACTGACTCAACCTGGCAGGGAGACATACAGAGCGAGGACAGCAGCACACAAGGGCAGGGAGGCATAGCACCACAACAGGCAGGAAGAAGCAGTGTGGTGGCCGCAGACAGAAGGCGGGCAACCATTCCGCGAAAAATCAACACGACGGAAGTTGCATGTATAACTGTTAGGTCTTCCTGAGTCTGGTTATTTTTTAAGACTCTGCCAATAACCCCAAAAAGGCCATTTTCACCACCTGCCAGGCCAACATCAGCAGGGGTAACAAAACTACCAGCCTAACCACACCACCAGCATGATCAGGCACATGGCAGCAAAGCACTTGACTAAGTGGGCCAAACCCCAGGGTCCAGTCCAAGAACAGTGTCTGCGGGTGGCACCATTGCTTCTTCTGCTGTTGTGCGTGCAAGCCAATCCTCTGTCCATGGCGCATGTGAAGATGCCTCCTGCCCTGCACCTGTGGCTGCACACTCTCAACTAGCACCATTAGTAAGCTCGTCCTTGTCCCAGCGCAGCGTTCAGTTGTCCCTACCCCAGTCTTTAGAACACAAGCGCAAATACGCAGCCAATACCCCAGAGGCCTCATTACTAAATTCACACATTTTGCGACTTCTTGCGCTTGAAATGTTGCCTTTTAGGCTTGTGGAGATGGAAACTGATGGCGGCGGCCGTCCCTCAGTACTTAGTTCCCAGCCGCCACTATTTCACCCGGTGTGTCATCCCCGCATTACATAAGCACGTGTCCCACAATATTAGAAGTGCCCTCAACAATGCAGTTACTGGGAAAGTCCACCTAACCACGGACACGTGGACAAGTGCTTGTGGGAAGGGACGGTACATCTCGCTGATGGCACACTGGGTTAATTTAGTGGAAGTCGGGACCCAGTCGGACCTTGGGATGGAATACGTCCTCCCGACGCCAAGGATTGCGGGCCCTGGGTCAATCAGGGTTGCCCCCACATTCTACAGCTCCTGCACCTCCTCCTCTTCAGCATCCATCTCCGAAATGACCACATCAGTCGCAAGCTGGAAGCTCTGCAGCACTGCCTCGGCCAAGCGGCAACAGGCTATGCTGAAGCTAATATGCCTAGGTGACAAAACACACAACGCTGAAGAGTTATGGACAGCTCTAAAAGAGTAGTCAGATCTGTGGCTGACACCACGGAACCTACAGTGAGGCATGGTCATGTGTAACAATGGCCGGAACCTGGTGGCGGCTCTGAGGAGAGCTCACACACGTACCATGCCTGGCCCATGTGCTTAACCTCGTGGTTCAGTGGTTTCTCAAAACCTACCTGGAGCTGCTGGATCTGCTTGTCAAAGTTCGCCGCCTTTGTGCCCATTTTATAAAGTCACCTACAGCTTCCGCCGCCCTTGCCATGTTTCAGCAGCATTTGTAGCTTCTGGCTCACCGACTGGTGTGTGATGTCCCCACACATTGGAACTCTACATTGAAGATGTTGGGAAGGATTTGTGAGCATAAGAATGCAGTTGTTGACTACCAGCATCAACAAGGCCGTCGGTATTCAGTTCAGACTCCACACATAAGACCTCAGGAGTGGACATGGATGTCAGACATATGTACCATCCTCCAAAACTTTGAGGACTCCACCAAGATGGTGAGTGGCGATGACACCATAATTAGCGTCACCATCCCGCTACTCTGTCTTCTGAAATGCTCACTGCTCACAATCAAAGAGGATGCATTGCAGGCGGAGCACGATGAGATGGAGCAAGGAACCATACAGGGTGATTACACACAGCCCAGCCTCATCTCATCCCAATGTGGATTGGGTGACAATGAGGAGGAGGAGCTAGTTTCATGCGCTATAGACAGTACTACCTGCACAACTGTCATACCGTCTGTTCAGCGTGGATGGCCTGAGGACAGGGAAGAGGAGGAGGAGAGCATGGTCAGTTGTCCTCTTGGTGAGGACATGGAAGTCTTGCCTGTTAGCAGTCTGGCACGCATGGCTGAGTTTATGTTATGCTGTCTTTCCCGTGACCCTCGCGTTCTCCAAATTTTGGGTGACAGTCATTATTGGTTAGACACTTCTAGACCTATGCTACAAGGAGAACTTTCTATCTCTTATTCCCGAGGCGGACAGGTCTATTAAAATGGGGCAGTTAAATCCAAAAATAGTCCAATAACATGAGGTCAGACAATTTGAAATATTTCTACCACAAAAAGATCAATAACGGTATATGACCACCAGATAAGAAGAGATTCTGACAATGTAAGGATGAAATACTGACAATTTTATTTCAAATAATGAATAAAAAATATAATAAAATAGACAAGGGAATAAGCCTCCAAAAAAAGGGGGGATAGGAAACACAGTACGGTCTAGTAAATAATGAAAGATGTAATCATATAAAGCAGCTCACAGGAATATACACCTAGATGAGATCAAGTAATTAACCCAAATAGTAGGGGGGCATGTTAAACAAATTGAAATACTTCACCAAATCTTGCGCAAGTGCGACGAGGGGAGTAAATCCAATCTTAATCAAGGTTATGTGAAACATGAAAAAGGGGCTCTAAGTAAGGTATTGGAGCTAATATGCTTAGTCCCTATAGGGGTGAGGGTAATCTATTTGGAAGAGGGAATGAGAATACCTCGTTATGAAGTGGATCCTGGAACGCTGAGGACCTGCTGATTATCTATGACACGCCCCAGGAAGAAGCGATCAAGCGAAACGGCGTCCGTCGGGTGTGGGGAAGACACAGCAGATCCCAAAGGAGCAATCACAGCGATATCAGATTTATATGGGTTTTTTTATGTTTTGCTGTTATCACACAGTAAAGATGCTTTTTTATATAAAAAGTACTTATTTTCGTCGCCATATTCTGAGAGCTGTAACTTTTTTTATTTTTTTGTGAACAGAGCTGTATGATGGCTTATTTTTTGCAAGACGAGTTGCAGATTTTTTTGGTACCATTTTGGGGCATGTAGTAATTTTTGAACGCTTTTTATTCCGATTTTTCAGACACAGAATGAACAAAAAACAGAAATTCAGTTATTTTTATTTTTTGCGCCGTACACTGTGTGGTAAAAGTGATAATACCATTTTTTACAAGTCAGTACGATTACAACAACACCTGATTTATACAGTACAGACCAAAAGTTTGGACAAACCTTCTCATTTAAAGATTTTTCTGTATTTTCATGACTTTGAAAATTGTACATTCACATTGAAGGCATCAAAACTATGAATTAACACATGTGGAATTACATACAGTACAGACCAAAAGTTTGGACACACCTTCTCATTTAAAGATTTTTCTGTATTTTCATGACTATGAAAATTGTACATTCACACTGAAGGCATCAAATCTATGAATTAACACATGTGGAATTATATACTTAACAAAAAAGTGTGAAACAACTGAAAATATGTCTTATATTCTAGGTTCTTCAAAGTAGCAATCTTTTGCTTTGATGACTGCTTTGCACACTCTTGGCATTCTCTTGATGAGCTTCAAGAGGTAGTCACCGGAAATGGTTTTCACTTCACAGGTGTGCCCTGTGAGGTTTAACAAGTGGGATTTCTGGCCTTATAAATGGGGTTGGGACCATCAGTTGTGTTGTGCAGAAGTCAGGTGGATACACAGCTGATAGTCCTACTGAATAGACTGTTGGAATTTGCATTATGGCAAGAAAAAAGCAACTAAGTAAAGAAAAACAAGTGGCCATCATTACTTTAAGAAATGAAGGTTAATCAGTCCGAAAAATTGGGCAAAACTTTGAATGTGTCCCCAAGTGCAGTTGCAAAAACCATCAAGCACTACAAAGAAACTGGCTCACATGAGGACCGCCCCAGGAAAGGAAGACCAAGAGTCACCTTTGCTTCTGAGGATACGTTTATCTGAGTCACCAGCCTCAGAAATCGCAGGTTAACAGCAGCTCAGATTAGAGACCAGGTCAATGCCACACAGAGTTCTAGCAGCAGACACATCTCTACAACAACTGTTAAGAGGAGACTTTGTGCAGCAGGCCTTCATGGTAAAATAGCTGCTACGAAACCACTGCTAAGGACAGGCAACAAGCAGAAGAGACTTGTTTGGGCTAAAGAACACAAAGAATGGACATTAGACCAGTGGAAATCTGTACTTTGGTCTGATGAGTCCAAATTTGAGATCTTTGGTTCCAACCACAGTGTCTTGGTGCGACTCAGAAAAGGTGAACGGATGGACTCTACATGCCTGGTTCCCATCGTGAAGCATGGAGGAGTAGGTGTGATGGTGTGGGGGTGCTTTGCTGGTGACACTGTTGGTAATTTATTCAAAATTGAAGGCATACTGAACCAGCATGGCTACCACAGCATCTTGCAGCGGCATGCTATTCCATCCGGTTTGCGTTTAGTTGGACCATCATTTATTTTTCAACAGGACAATGACCCCAAACACACCTCCAGGATGTGTAAGGGCTATTTGACCAAGAAGGAGAGTTATGGGGTGCTACGCCAGATGACCTGGCCTCCACAGTCACCAGACCTGAACCCAATCGAGATGGTTTGGGGTGAGCTGAACCGCAGAGTGAAGGCAAAAGGGCCAACAAGTGCTAAGCATCTCTGGGAACTCCTTAAAGATTGTTGGAAGACCATTTCCGCTGACTACCTCTTGAAGCTCATCAAGAGAATGCCAAGAGTGTGCAAAGCAGTCATGAGAAGAGGTCAGATTGGACACCTCCACCTGGAAGAAACCCTCATTTGGATACATATATAGACTCCTTCAGACATGTGATAAAATCCACCATCTTAGACACAAACAGGAGACAAGCATCCAACATCAGTGCCCAGGAGAGAAAGGCCATACAATCTTTGAAAACCAACAAAGAAATCTTCATTAAACCTGCTGACAAGGGTGGTGCAATAGTCATGATGAACACATCAGACTACATGAAGGCAGCAAACAGACAACTGGTGGACACGCGCTACTACAAAAAACTGGAGTCTGATCCTACACATGACTATTACAAGGAACTAAACAAGTTGGTATCTTGTCTGCCTGATGAATCCATAAGAGCCGATGACCTGATACCAGAGAGTCCAAGAATAGGGACATTCTATATGCTCCCCAAAATCCACAAATCTGGAAATCCAGGAAGACCAATTATTTCATGTGTGGGCACCCTTACTGAGCAAGTTTCTGGATGGGTAGAGTGTGTTCTTGAA
Organism: Phyllobates terribilis; assembly: GCF_046119375.1. NCBI lineage: Eukaryota > Metazoa > Chordata > Amphibia > Anura > Dendrobatidae > Phyllobates > Phyllobates terribilis. The sequence goes on from NW_027362763.1 coordinate 188,639,944, forward strand.
CCACTGATAAAGAGTACACCCAGCTACATTCAGGACACGACAGACCTACTGAATAAACTAGCAGCAGTAGGTCCTCTACCAGAAGGAACCATCCTGGCCACCATTGATGTGGAATCCTTGTATTCTAATATCCCACACAAGGATGGATTAAATGCCTGCAAAATCTTCATAGCAAATACAGGAATTGTTGCTGATTCTGTGGTCAAACTTACGAATTCATCCTCACCCACAATTACTTTGAATTTGATAACAACATATGTCTACAGGAAACTGGTACAGCGATGGGAAGTAAAATGGCTCCATTGTACGCAAATCTTTTCATGGCCAAGCTTGAAAGTGAGTTTTTGTCCTCATGTCCCATCAGGCCTCTGGCCTACTATCATTTCATTGACGATATTTTAATCATCTGGACGGGGCCTGAGCAACAGCTGAAGACGTTCCATGAACACTTTAATCGATTTTCATCCCACCATCAACCTAACACTCAACTACTCCTGTACTGAAATTAACTTTTTGGATACCATCATCAAGCTACAGAATAATGAAATAGAGACATCATTGTACCGGAAACCAATCGACCATCCTACATACCTTAAATGGGACAGTTTCCATCCAAAACACATAAAAAACTCTATTGTTTACAGCCAAGCCATCAGATACAATCGGATATGTTCCAACCAGATGGATAGAGACAAACACCTTGATGGCCTCAGAAAGACCTTTTTGAAACAGGGCTACCTTCCAAGAACAATTGAGAACCAGATTACAAGAGCCACCAGAATATCAAGGAATCATCTCCTACATTACAAAACCAAACAAGAAAACAACCGGGTGCCTCTAATAGTCACCTACAATCCAAATCTGGAGGCGCTAAGAAGAGCTGCACGGAAACTACAACCCTTACTACAAAAAGATGCCCGATTACAATCCATATTTCCAGACCCCCCACTTCTGTGTTTCAGGCAGCCCCCAAATCTAAGAAGCATCATTGTCAGAAGCTCCCTGTCATCTCCACCAGCTACAGGTACCTTTCCTTGCAACCAGAAAAAATGTAAAACCTGTCCGTTTATAATGACCACAGACAAGATAAAGATTCCCAATTCACATCAGGACTATAAGATCCCAGGTACGTTCAGCTGTATCACATCTAATGTAGTGTACTTAATTATATGTACCAAATGTCCAGCTGGGGGTCTTTATGTAGGGAAGACAGGGCAAAAACTTAGAACAGGAATGAATCATCATCGCCACATAATAAAAGAAAAAAGAATAGATCTACCTGTAGCCAAGCATATCTGTTCCCATGATCACAGCATAAAAGATATGAAATTACTAGTATTAAAAGGTAACGTCAAATCTCAAAGAGAAAGAAGAGTCTCAGAATATAAACTGATGATGACCTTTAACACTTTCAGAGCAGGAATGAATGTTTCGCATGGATTTATGTCATTCTACATCAACTAAGGAATGTGCTCCTCAGAATTGTGAGGCCATCACAACACTGGACCGGGTCACAGGACAATAAAACCTTCACACTCCTTAATCTGCTAAAATATTTATAGCCAGAACTGTTTATCTCTTCCATAATAACTCTGCTTTTCATCACCTGTCTTACCTATTGCATTTTTTTTGTGTGTCTTATTGTGTATAAATATGTGACTCTTCAGATTTTGTGGTATACTATGCCTGATGAAGATACCTGAGTAGTCTCGAAAGCTTGCAATTTGTTACCATCTTTTCAGTTAGCCATTAAAAGGTATCAACCACTGAGGACTCTCAAATCTAAATATTTTTCAAAGCAGTCATCAAAGCAAAAGGTGGCTACTTTGAAGAACCTAGAATATAAGACATATTTTCAGTTGTTTCACACTTTTTCTTTTTTGTTAGGTATATAATTCCACATGTGTTAATTCATAGTTTTGATTCCTTCAGTGTGAATGTACAATTTTCAAAGTCATGAAAATACAGAAAAATCTTTAAATGAGAAGGTGTGTCCAAACTTTTGGACTGTACTGTATATATATATACACACACATATATATATATATATATATATATATATATATATGTATATATATATATATATATATACGCTTAACATAAAAATCTAATTTAAAAAATTGTTCATTTTCTGATATTTTCTCTTTAAGCCACCAACAAACAAAGCAGATATTTCACGAGAACACAGTGTCAGTCAATGACTGCTGACTGGGGGATTTTCAGGGTGACATGCAATGTCCTCTGTCTGCACAGGTCATCACATCTAGATTTTTAGGTAGAAAAGCCTGGAAGAAAAAAGAACATCATGCATAAACAGAGAAGAGAGCAAATCCTCCAGCGTGAAGACAAACAGATCTGTCAAAAGAACATTTTCTACAGGTCACTAGTTTCATAGTGTTACAAAACCTATAAATAATTCACATACAATAGAACAAATCAGAGTATAGTCCGTCTGCTGACTAACTGTAGTGAAAGGTAATATTTCTTACTTTAAAAAAATAAATATGTAAATAGTTAATTTGAATCACTTAACAAAATGAAAAGTGAATGCAGAAAAGAAAAATTTTAATCAAATTATTATTTGGTGTGAACTTCAACATGGCATGGCATGAAAGTCTCAACTCTCCTAGGTACACTTGCACACAATTTTGGATGGAACTTGATAGGGGAGTTTGTTCCAAATATCTTGGAGAACTAACCACAGATAATACAGTGGTGGCCAAAAGTATTGGCACCCCTGCAATTCTGTCAGATAATACTTAGTTTCTTCCTGAAAATGATTGCAATCACAAATTCTTTGGTATTATTATCTTCATTTAATTTGCTTGCAAGGAAAAAACACAAAAGAGAATGTAGCAAAAATCAAATCATTGATCATTTCACACAAAACTCCAAAAATGGGCCAGACAAAAGTATTGGCACCGTCAGCCTAATACTTGGTTGCACAACATTTAGCCAAAATAACTGCGAACAACCGCTTACGGTAACCATCAATGAGTTTCTTACAATGCTCTGCTGGAATTGTAGACCATTCTTCTTTGGCAAACTGCTCCAGGTCCCTGATATTTGAAGGGTGCCTTCTCCAAACTGCCATTTTGAGATCTCTCCACAGGTGTTCTATGGGATTCAGGTCTGGACTCATTGCTGGCCACCTTAGAAGTCACCAGTGCTTTCTCTCAAACCATTTTATAGTGCTTTTGGAATTTTGTTTTGGGTCATTGTCCTGCTGGAAGACCCATGACCTCTGAGGGAGACACAGCTTTCTCACACTGGGCCCTACATTATGCTGCAAAATTTGTTGGTAGTCTTCAGACTTCATAATGCCATGCACACAGTCAAGCAGTCCAGTACCAGAGGCAGCAAAGCAACCCCAAAACATCAGGGAACCTCTGCCATGTTTGACTGTAGGGACCGTGTTCTCTTCTTTGAATGCCTCTTTTTTTTTCCTGTACACTCTATGTTGATGCTTTTTCCCAAAAAGCTCTACTTTTGTCTCATCTGACCAGAAAACATGCTTCCAAAACGTTTTAGGCTTTCTCAGGTAAGTTTTGGCAAACTCCAGCCTGGCTTTTTTATGTCTCGGGGTAAGAAGTGGGGTCTTCCTGGGTATCCTAACATACAGTCCCTTTTCATTCAGATGCCGACGGATAGTATGAGTTGACACTGTTGTACCCTCGGACTGCAGGGCAGCTTGAACTTGTTTGAATGTTAGTCGAGGTTCTTTATCCACCATCCACACAATCTTGCGTTGAAATCTCTCATCAATTTTTCTTTTCCGTCCACATCTAAGGAGGTTAGCCACAGTGCCATGGGCTTTAAACTTCTTGATGACACTGTGCACGGAAGACACAGGAACATTCAGGTCTTTGGAGATGGACTTGTAGCCTTGAGATTGCTCATGCTTCCTCACAATTTGGTTTCTCAAGGCCTCAGACAGTTCTTTGGTCTTCTTTCTTTTCTCCATGCTCAATGTGGTACACACAAGGACACAGGACAGAGGTTGAGTCAACTTTAATCCATGTTAACTGGCTGCAAGTGTGATTTAGTTATTGCCAACACCTGTTAGGTGCCACAGGTAAGTTACTTACAAGTGCTGTTAATTACACAAAGTAGAGAAGCATCACGTGATTTTTCAAACAGTGCCAATACTTTTGTCCACCCCCTTTTTTAGGTTTGGTGTGGAATTATATCCAATTTGGCTTTAGGACAATTCTTTTTATGTTTTTTCATTGAAGACAAATTAAATGAAGATAATAATACCAAACAATTTGTGATTGCAATCTTTTTCAGGAAGAAACTGAGTATTATCTGACAGAATTGCAGGGGTGCCAATACTTTTGGCCACCACTGTATGTGGATGTAAGCTTGTGCAAATCTTTCGATCTCTTCCTGTAACCCCACACAGACTCAATGATGTTGAGATCATGACTTTGCGGGGCCATATTATCACTTCCAAGGCTCCTTGTTGTACCCCTTCCTCCCCATCCCTGTCTGACACGATCACAGCGTGCCAATGAGTTGCCATGATAGCCAGGGATGTTCACCTGAAGTTTGTCAGAATAGTGCCCCATTGAAGTCCAGCCTGTGGTGAGTTATTTAAATATTTGACCAACTATAGCAGGATCATTTTTAAGTTGCTAACTTTGTATGGCCCCAGAAATATTTTATAAATATCCAAATGGCCTTTAGTAGAAAAAAGATTCCCCACTCCTGGTCTACAGTATAATGGAGAGGATTCAAGCATAAACTGTCCTTAAGGTCTTACCATGGAATCTCAATGGGATTCAAGTCTGGGCTCTTACTTGCCACATCAAAACATTATTTTTGTCTCTTGTTAGCCATTCAGAGGCAAACTCACTTTTTATGCTGCATACTATTGATCTGCTACATTACTCACCAGCTGTTGAGCTTTTAGGTCACAAAGTGACGATTGGACATTCTGATTGGGGATTTTCTGTTAAGCAGTAGAATTCATGGTCCTATCAGTTTTGACAAATTGTGTAGATCTGAAGAAGCAAGGAAGCCCCACATGATCACAATAACACCATCATGTTGTACTGTTGTTATGATGTTCTTAATATAGAATGTGGTGTTAGATTAGCACCAAATGTAAGAGGAAAATAGCTTCCAAAAAGTTCCACTTTTGACTAATATGTCCACAGAATATTATCCCAAAAGTCTTGAAGTCATGCAGATGATGTTTTGGCAAAGCCTTTGTGTTCTTTTTGGTCAGCAGTGGTTTGAGTATTGCAAGTCTCCCATGGATGCCAATGTCTTTCTTATTGTAGAATTTAACTAAGGCAAGTGAGACCTGCCATTCTTTAGATGTTCATCTGGATTCTTTTGTGACCTTCTAGATGAGTATTTAATGTACTCTTGGTGAAATTTTGGTACACTGACCACTTCTGCTAGAGTTCATCATTGCGTTAGCATTGACTTTGTAACTTTTTCCACACTGGAAGGTTGCAAAGACTTTAACAACTGTATTTGAATCTCTTTAGAACATGGCATCATGTGCTGATTTTTAAATTCTTGTAGTTGCTTCACATTGTCTGATAGCTTCTATTAAAGTGATGTTTAGATTTAGCAAGTCTGGAGTAATCATAGCTAGTAAAATGGAACCAAACTGACAATTACATTTGTCAACTCATTGATTTAGTGGTGGTACTGTAGCTAAGGTGTCAATCACATTTTCACATTGTAAAGGGAAGTGTCCCAGGTTGTACATGTATATATGTATCTGCATGTGTAGCGCCCCGAGGGTTCGGCCGCTACAGGGGTATTGTACCTCTGCCAGAGGTGTGATATTCCACTCACGGGTAAGGATGGAGTATGGACCAGGGCTCAGTTAGCTGCATGCATCACACACACCCCATTTCCGGGGGACAGCTCAACGGTGCTCCCATTTATATAGTAATGCAGGCACGACAGACCATGTCCCTGGCTGGAGTGGGGAGGGGGGAGGAAAACCCAGTGATGTAGGAGCAGAAGGGGACGGTTTCTGAGCATAGGAGCTCATTGGGTGCTGGTCACCTGAGCTCACACTCAGAGGGGAGGTATAAAAGGTGGGCACCCTCTTAGGACAGGAGTCAGTTCAGACATTTAGGGAGAGGAGAAGACAGGGAGCGGAGGCTCTGTAGGAGCTCTGCTCAAAGGCAGGCCTAGGGTGAAGGCCGGAGCCTGTCAGGAGAAGTAGGCCTGGAGAAGAGGCCGAGGGAAGGAGGAGAAGAAGGAACAGGAAAGGAGGAGAAGTGACAGAGAAACAGAAGGGCTCAGAAACAAGGAGGCAGAAGGGACCCTAAGGACCAACGTAAAATTGGGTGACGGGTCAGGCAAGAAAAGGGTACCGGATCCCAAATTGGTGGAGGTAAATTATCCCTCAGCCAAGAACCGGAGGTCGTGATCATCACTTGTTGCGACCCCCTGCTAAACCTTGCTAGGAAGGCACCATATAGGATAGCGGGAAACGGGGCCCACATTTACCCGCATAGATCCGCGGCAGCTGGACAAAAGCTTGGTCACTGGTGGGGCACGAGCCAGAGGAAGGATAGAAGGGAGTCCTGTGCCATACTCCTGAATTGCCTGGGGGTTGACCGAGCCCCTCACCTGGTGGACGCAGCAAGGCTCGGGCAGTCATTACCGGCGGAAGTGACTTGGAGTATACGAACTGTGAGTAAAAGACCCTGGACTGCAACACGTTGTCTTTGTGCATCTTACTTCGCCAGCACTAACGGTACTGGGACTCCCTGCACCATCACTCCACCATCTACTACACTGCCCTGAGGCTACACTCTTCCCGTGGGGAGTTATACTATCTCAGCTGCACACACCATCAGCCTCAGGGGACTGCCTTGCAGCGGCATAGTCGGACGGGTGGCGTAGTCGGACATTACCTAAAACATATAAAAGACTGCCACTGGTCTGACCACCCTGAGCCACGGACCGGGTTGCCACTACTACCCCCATCATTACACTGAAGCCCGGTTCCGAGTGCCCCAAGGCCCAGGGGGCGAGTCACATGCTAGCCATGCTTGCAGATAAGTATACATGTATATATTGGCCCCACCTCTCCCCATGTGTTTCAGTGTTGGGGGAGATGAACTGCTGGGGGAGGTTTCAATAGAATGTCCAGCCATGTGCTAAAACAGGTTTTGTGAGTATGGTTGGACATGAACAAAGACCTTAGCCAGTGGGCGGGGAATAATACATAATTTCCTGTGCTGGACTTAAAACCCCAGAGCCCACATGTGCTAGCCCTCTTTGACTCTTGGAGAGATGGACACAACAACACATGGCTGAGTATCTCTCTTCCCCTGTAACTTCTTTACTTACTAGCCCTACATACCCTGTACTCACCCTCCTAGATATTGATATCCTTGTATCTGTATATATATATATATATATATATATATATATATATATATATATATATATATATAGGGAAAGTTAGTATAGTTGGGTGGGCTGATATTGCATGAGTGATTAGGAAACGTGGGTGGAAAATATATTAGATAATTGGGAATTGTATATCCGTTTTGTCTACTGTGTTAGTGGGATAAATAGTAGTATATTAACTGTAGACTTTTGTGTAATAAATACCTTTTATTAGCACACGGTTTTGTCTCAGTTGGTGTATAGTATAAGGCACAGATAACGTTAGTGGATATTAATTATTAATAGTCAAGTTTGATGTTAATAGTTAATATGGGACCTCAGTAGAGGTGTAGGAGAGTTCCCCCATTAATTAATGATATTGTTGGAGGGAAATCTCGTCTTTTTACAATGGCGAGCCAGCCTCAACTGTTGTGATTTTGTTTTTGGTGTTTTACTCTGTGATTATCTGTGGTCATTGTCTGTGAACTGAGTTCAGAGCGCTGAAAGTTCAGACGAATGACACAGCTTTTCAGCACGAGCTGTACACGGGGCAAAAACTATAACAGAGAACAAAATCTTTTGTTTTCAGATTTTTAACGTTTTTCGGTTTGCTTTGTAATCTTTGAGCATTTGGGGTGATCTATACCAAGGCATTCTTCCAAAGAGGCATAGTCGTTCTCAAGGGAAAGTTCAGCTGGTCAGGAAAAGGCGTTCCGGAAGTAAAAGGACCTTTTTCAAGCAGCACAGAAGGGACAAGGAGGATGACTGTGATGGCTCCAGGAACAGTGAGTATGGATTTATCCACCCTGAAATGCTTGGCAAAACACAGTAAATGTAACCCAGTGCACCCCAGTACACCCAAATCTGCAGAATTGCTGTGGTCTGCTCTATTGGAGCAAGCATGTGCTCATGATAGCATGTGTATAGACAGACGGTCTGTTTTGAATAAAACAAGCAAACGGTTCCACATTTTAGCAAAACTGATTTGTGTATATGAGGACTCACTGTGTAAGAAAGATCCCCCAAAGTTTCACTGCCAGTGTTGTGTAACCAATTTGTAGAGAGTTTGTGCCTTACAGACACAACTGGCAGAGAATGGTAAATGTGATATGGATAGAGATAAGCAGATCTGCATGCTTGAATCGCAACTGCTTGAGATGAAAAATCATTGTCTTGATATTGGTGCACAGCTGACTCGGTCTGAGGCTGAGATCAAAGCTTTTAAGGACAAGGCAGCTAGTGATGCCATAATCAATCAGTCGAGTGTTGATCTTGATACTAGATCCCAACTGATAAAAAATTTGCAAAATATCATCAATGATTTTTCAAACATGGTGCCGGCCTTCTCTTTATCTCTGAGACCAAGGCCAGATTCTCTACCAATTGTGCCCTGTGCAGGGCAAAAAGAGGGGAGTGATGGATCAAATATTTCATCAAATTTTGATCCAATCAATAAATGTAACAACAAGTGTAAAATAATGAGAAAATGCAAACGTAAAATTGTTAAAAGTGCATCCCTAGTGATGGAACAGTTTAAAATATCCAGACAAAAGGAAGTATGTTCTGTTAGGGGCCCTACATCAAGCATGGCATCCATTAGATGTTATGCCTGTGATGGCTCAGGCCATATTGCCAGGTACTGTAAATTGTCAGGTACAAGGAGAAAGAGGAAATGTTTTAAATGTGGTCACTTTGGACACATTGCAAGGAATTGTCATTGCACAATTAATTGTGAAAAGTGCAGCATGGAGAACAGACATTTACAGAGACAAAATAGTATTTTCTCTCAGTCTCATGTGCCCCACCATGTGCAGATGTGTCAAAATGGCCGACTACAAGCAAGGGATGAAAGGGTAAATTTTGCTCCCTGTAAGGCCTTGATTTAAACTCAATCAGCAGAGTTTCTAACAGACCTGTACTGTTCTATATCTATACAGCTGTTTTGTCTTATTAGTTTATTTTACTGTTCTGTTGTTACTAGGTTTGTTCTTTTACAGTTTAAATATATCGTTAGACCTGTGAGGCTCAGACAGGTGGCAGAAAGGCTTTATAGGAGTCTCAATGTGTATGCAATGTATAGCAGGATTTGTTAGTGTGCTGGTTGTTTTCTGTTTTCTATCAGACCCCCTGTCAAGTAAATGAGGTTTATTTGCTGGTACTTTTATTTTTAGCTCCAGTTTTTCCATAGGATTCATAAGGTTAAGAGTCTCACAGATCGCAGGAATGTTTATTTTATTTTTTTTGTTTTCATTTGGTAATAGAGTCACATCCGTGGATGAGCAGGTTTTGCTGCATGGACTAAGATAGGTAGAAAGTTGTGGACAGGTATATATTGTGCACCTAGGCCTTGAAGTTCAGGCGGATAATTTGTTAATGTTTTTTTTTTGTTTTGTATTCTGTGCATTTTGGATTGAATAAAGGGTGTATTACGTGAGCTAAGACAGGCAGAGAAGCATGGACAGGTAACTGACGTACACGATGGAGTGTTGTGTTATACTGTGTGCTTAGACCTTGAAGTTTGGACAGATAACCTGGTTTTGTTTAAATCTTGATGGAGGATACAACTAAAAACAGTGAACCTTAGTTTGACGTTTAGTTTTCCTAAGTGTATTAATGACGCACCCCTGGGCCTGTGTCGCGCTGCGTTGCGCACGCGGGAGCTTACCCGGAGCCGGATCTCTTGAGGGTTGTAGTCTCGTGGCGGTGACCCGGTCCGTGCCCAGGGAGTCAGACTAAGTGGCGCTGTATTAGCGGTAGATGTTGGACGACTACGCCACCCGTTGAGTACAGCTAAGGAGCTGCTGCTGCAGGGCAGACCGCTGAGGCTGGTGGTAGGATTGTGCAGCGTGATAGTATAACCCCCAACGAGAGGGGTATGGCCTCAGGGCAGCCAACGTGGATGATGGGGGTAGCAGGAAACACTCGGAGACGGTACGGTGTAGTTCAGGGTCTTTACTGGTGACAACGATAGACCCTCCCGGAGTACTGGCTAGCGATTGGGGCCTGGTCAGTCCTTGAGCAGATGGGATCTCCCCTTGCCAGGCGGAGTTGTAGGCCTCCCAAACTAACAATACTCTTCTGGCTACCTTGCTAGAAGCGGGTATAAGTAGCCCACGTCCCTGAGTGTACCGTGTGGTGCTCACCCGTATGGCCGGTGACTCGGGGCCTTCTAGTAGCTTCCGCTCCACGACGGCGGTGCTGGTCCCACGCGTGTGACCGTGCCTTCGGGTTTCTGGGCCAGAGGACCTGCAATCCCCTGCCGGTCGGTTTCTGCTGCTGGATAGGAGTTAGTCCCCACAGCCTCGGAATCCGGGTCCGGTCATAACTTATCAGTCAGGGCGAGCTCTGCAGCTGCCAGCCCCTGACTCCTTGTAGCACTGCTCCCACAGAGCTCCTGATGTACTTTTCCTATATCTGCTTCTCTACTCTGTCTCTACTTCTTCTCTACTCACTAACCCTGCCTCAGCCCTAGGTTTATATAGGGGAAGTTCTTCCCCTCCCAGGACTGGGCAGGAGGTGTGGCATGCACAGGATCCCTGACCAAGAGACCTCCCACCTGCTCTCAGACATAACATTGCTGTTACTGTGGAAACCAGACCCCTGGGGTGCCACATTCCCCCCTAGTGAAATTTAGTACTCCGGGACTAAACATATTTTTAGAAAAACATAACAAGGTATAAACAATAATAATACAATAAGAAAAACACATAAAGATGGTTACGGCGTGTCCGCAACCGGGTGCAGTCTTTGAAGAAAAGCAAGGTGTCCATTTCACCAAAACAGGGAGACGTAACCAGGTAGGGGTCTGTCCTGCCCCGAGTCCTTAACAGTCTTTAGTCCATTCCTAGGTTACGCTCCAACCATGTACAAGGACTCCCGGTAAATCCACCAAGGACTCCTATAAATAACTAGAAACACATAATTATACACAAGCAACAAGAAAAACAGGTAACCACAAATAAAACAATTTATACACTTCAAATCCTCCAACGTGCGGGTAACTGGCCTCTAGTGGCCCTAGTGGACCTACGGAGCTGACTGTCTAGCCCTGAACTACAGGGTGTAGGAGCTGTCAAGGGTAAACTGGGCAGCTGTCTACCGGCTCTTTGGCTCACTAGGGGTATGGCAGGCTCACTATAAGCAGAGGGTTGATCCTCCTGATCTGCTTGTGTGGAGTCTTCTGCCTCCTGGACCGGCTGTTCTTCCAGCTCTACCGGTTGCTCTGTAAGTACTTGGGATGCTGGTTGGAGGAACGTGAGGACGGGTACCACAACTGCACCATTGACTTGAGTCCAGGACCGAGGGAAGTCTCCGAGCACAGTACTAACCATATCTTTCCCTTCCTCTACGGGTCGAGGGTCTTCTTGTTCCTCTTCAGGGTTCCGTAGCTGTTCGGGACACTTCTTCAGGTGATCCCGGGATACAATGGTTGTGGTTTCCCCTCCGTCTTTGCTGATGGTACAGACCTTCGGGTTGTCGTGGCTTGAGGGCAGTACGGTGTACGGGTCCTTCTCCCACTGGTCGTCGAACTTGTGGAGCCGTCTCTTCCTCTTCAAGACCTGCTCTCCGGGTACCAGGGGAACAGCGGGAGCATACTGGTTGTAATTTTTCTCTTGTCTTTCCCTAGCGAGACAGAGACTTCGCTCCACGCTCTCCTGTACTTTCCGGTACTGCTGCTGCCTCTCTGTGTCCCAGTCTGCTTCCGGTAAAGTGTCCTCGGGTGTCAGGACTCCCATCTCCAGGTCAACAGGTAGCTTACCAGGCCTTGCCCTCATTAGGTAAGCCGGGGTACAGTTAGTGGAACCTACCGGGATGTGGTTGTATAGGTCCACTAGGTCGGGCAGCCTCTCGGGCCACAGACTGCGTTCTTCCAGGGGCAATGTTTTTAGAAGATCTATCACCACCTGGTTCATTTTCTCACAAAGTCCATTAGTTTGCGGATGATAGGGTTTCGTCCTTATCTTCCGGCAACCATACAGAGTGCAGAATTCTTGGAAGACTTCCGCTTCAAAGGCAGGTCCCTGATCCGTCAACACTTGGTCCGGGTACCCGTGTGGACGGCAGAAATGCTGCTGGAAGGCTCTAGCTGCTGTTCGAGCTGTTAAGTCCTTGACGGGGACGACAACCAAGAACCGGGAGTAGTGATCCACGATGGTTAGTGCGTAGACGTAGCCACTTCTGCTTGGGGTCAGTTTTACATGATCCAAGGCTACCAGTTCCAACGGCTGCCGGGTGACGATGGACTGCAGGGGAGTCTTCTGGCTGGCACGGTCCTTCCTTCTTAAGTTGCACGGGCCACAGTCTCTGCACCACCTCTCGATGGTTCCTCTCATGCCCACCCAATGGAACCGCCCGCGCAGCAGGAACTCCAGCTTCTTCCATCCGAAGTGCCCAGCTCCGTCGTGGTATGCCTCCATCACCATAGCTGCGTCTCTTCTTGGCACCACTACTTGCCAGATTAGTTCATGCGTCCGGGAATTAACCATTCTGCGGCACAACTTCCCCTTGTAAAGGAACAGTCGACTCTTCTCAGCCCACAGTTGTTTGGCTTCCTCCGGAGCGTCTGGGTCAAGACGTGCATCTGGCCGAGTCAGCATCTCCTTTACCAGTCGGACGGCAGGGTCACTGTCTTGCGTCTCCGCCCAGTTGTAATGAGGTAAAGGGTTGAACGTAGCGGATTTACTCCTTACACGGTGGGAATACTGGATAGTCCCATGACGGTGGAACGCGGGGAGTTCGACTTCTTCCAGTCCCTCTGGATCTTCTCCTACGTCCGGTAGGTTTGGCATCCTGGACAGGGCGTCCGCGTTGGTATTGGAGCGTCCTGCCCGGTATTTGATTGTGAACTCGTAGTTGGACAGACGGGCCATCCATCTCTGCTCTAGGGCACCGAGTCTTGCCGTGTCCAGGTGTGTCAACGGGTTGTTATCCGTGTACACGGTGAACCGGGAAGAAGCGAGGTAGTGCTTAAAGCGTTCGGTGACTGCCCACACCACTGCCAGGAACTCTAGCTTAAATGAGCTGTAATTCTCAGGGTTTCTTTCGGTGGGTCGCAGTTTTCGGCTGGCGTAAGCGATTACTCGTTCTTTCCCCTGCTGGATCTGGGACAGCACGGCTCCTAGCCCGATGTTACTTGCGTCGGTGTAGAGGATAAAGGGCTGGCTGTAATCAGGGTACGCCAGGATTTCATCCCCCGTGAGGGCCATCTTCAGCTGGCGGAAGGACTCTTCTTCTAACTTCTCCCATCTGAAGGGTGGCTTCTGGTTCTTGGCCTTCCGGGACTGGCCTATCAGGAGGTCCTGCATAGGAGCTGCCTTTTTGGTGAAACCGGGGATGAATCTGCGGTAATAGCCTACCAACCCGAGGAACTGCCGCACTTCCTTTACACTGGAGGGACTTGGCCATTCCTTAATTGCGGTGATCTTATCAGGGTCGGGAGCCACTCCATCAGCGCTCACCACGTGTCCCAGGTACTGCACCTTTGGTTTCAGGAGGTGACACTTGGAGGGTTTCACCTTTAGGCCGTAGCTTGCCAGAGCTTCGAACACTTCCGCCAGGTGTTTCAGGTGGTCCTCATACGTCTTGGAATATACGATGACATCGTCCAGGTACAACAGGACCGTCTCGAAGTTTCTGTGGCCCAGACAGCACTCCATTAATCGTTGGAAGGTTCCTGGTGCATTGCAGAGTCCGAACGGCATGCAGGTAAACTCGCTAAGTCCCATCGGGGTGGTGAATGCGGTCTTCTCCCGGTCCGCCTCTGCTACAGGAACCTGCCAGTACCCACTAGTGAGATCCAAGGTAGAGAAGAAGTTAGCAGATCTTAAAGCAGCCAAAGACTCCTCTATCCTTGGTAAGGGGTACGCATCCTTGTGTGTGATACGGTTGATTTTCCGGTAATCTACACACATCCTCATGGTGTTGTCTTTCTTTTTGACTAAGACTAGTGGAGCTGCCCAGGGGCTACAGCTATCCCTGATCACCCCAGCCTCCTTCATGTCTCTAAGCATCCCCTTGGCGTGTTGGTAGTGTGCAGGGGGTACGGGTCGATACTTCTCTTTTATGGGAGGATGGTCTCCCGTGGGGATGTGGTGTTCTACCCCATTGACTCGCCCGAAGTCTAACGGGTGTTTACTAAACACTCTCTCGTACTCTTGAACCACCCGATAGACTCCCTGTTTCTGGTGTGAGGGAGTGGAGTCAGTACCCAAATGTAGTTGCTGACACCAGTCCTCCATTGTTTTCTGAGAGCCGTTACCTTCCTCCGGGGAAGATGGAGGCAAGGGTTCTACGGACTGTATGGAATCTTGATTGATGGTATACAATTTGGCTAGCGTGGCATACCGGGGCAGGTACACTTCCCTCTTCCCGATATTTATTATGCGAACGGGCACCCTCCCATGGCGTACATTGACCACCCCCCGTGCTGTCAAAATGGTGGGCCTACTGTCTGAGTAAACTGGTTCTACCATTGCCTGGTAATCTCTACCTCTCAGACCAATAGCTGCCCGGCACCAAATCATCATTTCACTTTTCGGGGGCATGGCAATAGGGAAAGGGTCACACATTCGCACGCTACCAATCTCACCACCGGAGAGTTCTAGCTGTTGCCGTCGCATCAGTGCCCGGATCTCTTTCTGGAGCACTCGCTGCTGGCCGGAGCTGGCATTCTTGGCAACCTGCTGTAAAAGGAAAATCACCTCTGCAAGACAATTTTCAATTACATTAGTTCCTAGAGTTATCTTTGGGTGACTCTCGTGTTTGTCAATGTCTACAATGATCAGTCCCTGTTCTGCCAGTTCGACTCTACCGATTTTGATGGTCACCTCTTTAAATCCAATCTGTGGCACGGGCTGACCATTGCTGGCGATAATACTCAAGTCGTCGTCAGGGTAGCGGGTGATATCCGAGTCATTCCAGTACTGCTTGAAGAGCACGTACGGGATGGTGGTGACCTGTGACCCGGTGTCCAGTAGGGCACTCATAGGAATGCCATCCAGTACCACGGGTAAGACTGGACGTCCTCCCACATATTTGTCGCGCCAGTTCGATGGGCCTGGTGATCTTTTTCCTGGGGGTTGGCCCTCTACCCCAGGTTGTGCCAGTTTAAAGGACAGTACCTTGCCATATGTCTGGGTTGATTGCAGCGGCGGCAGATGGGTCGTCCGTCCTCGTTGTATCGGTCGCTGGGTCTTCCTCTGGCCGGTGGGGTCCTCCTTGGTCGACGCCACGGGATGTCCTCCGGTCCGGATGCCAGCTGGATCTTCCCTGGAGTGGAAACCTGTAAAGACTGCACAGTTCGGGTTAGCGCAGCAACGCTTTTAGCTAGCTCTTGGACCTGATGGTGCAGGTCTGGAGCCGGGTCATTGTTCAAAGCCTGCGCATCAGCTCCCACAGGCCCTGCCGACAAGGGCGCCGCCTCCTGGTGGTAAGTGGTAGTGGGGCGTCTGGGGGTCACAACGCCACCTGGTGCCGGTTCTCGAAGCACCCGGATGGCTCTGTCCTTGAACTGTGCAAATCCCAGATGAGGGTCCTGTAAGGCCATTGCCCGCAACTGGGTTCGGTGGGCATTGCAATATAAACCCTCTATAAATTGTTCAGTCAACAGCCTGTCCTCGTCTCCCACGCCGTCAGGGTCGGTCTGCTTAATGGCTCTCAGGGCCTCTTGTAGGTTCAGGGCATAGTCCCTTATACTCTCATGTGCCCACTGTTTGCACCCGTAGAATCTAAGCTTGATCTCGACTGAGGTGCGGGTATCAAAGGTGTCCCTCAGCCGGGTTAGTATCCCTGCGACAGTCCTCCCCCCAGGTGGCCAGGACTTTACCTCCCTTTGGGCTGCCCCGGTTAATTGGGCCACCAGGATGCTCACTTTTTGCTCCTCTGTGAGGGGGTACACCTGGAAGAGGCTATCCAGCTTTTCTCTAAAATCATGCAGGGTATGTGACTCCCCTGAGTACTGGGGTAGCCAGGCTGCCCCCGGGATATAGGGCATGGTGAAAGGCATGACCGCAACAGCGGTGGCGCTGGCGGGGGTTGAAGCGGTGAAGCTCTCCTCCGTATCCGGCATCCTTCTCCCCCCTAGTGGACCGTGGCCTACCTTGCGATGATCCTCTTCCGTAGGCCGCGGCTCCGCAGTGGATCGTCAGGGTTGAGGACCTTCCGTCGCGCTCCTGTGACGTCGGCGTCTGCTGGGCTCCTTCCAGGACCTTACGCAACGTCCGGACGTGAGGCGGGGCTTCAGTTCTCGCGCGCTTTCGGAGTCCACGCCCCTCTTCTTCCCGCGCGGCATCCTCAAGATGGCGTCCAATGGCGGGAAAACTCCACGTATGGCGGGAAGAAGGCTGAAGATGGCGCCGGATGGCGGGAAAACTCCACCGATGGCGGGAAGGAAGTGGAAGATGGCGCCGGATGGCGGGAATCTTCACCACAGGTAAGTTTGAACAGTCTTTTTCAGGCACGCAGTACCCGGTGGTTGCGGGCACGAAATCCTGCCGACTACGCCAAAAGTTGACGCACCCCTGGGCCTGTGTCGCGCTGCGTTGCGCACGCGGGAGCTTACCCGGAGCCGGATCTCTTGAGGGTTGTAGTCTCGTGGCGGTGACCCGGTCCGTGCCCAGGGAGTCAGACTAAGTGGCGCTGTATTAGCGGTAGATGTTGGACGACTACGCCACCCGTTGAGTACAGCTAAGGAGCTGCTGCTGCAGGGCAGACCGCTGAGGCCGGTGGTAGGATTGTGCAGCGTGATAGTATAACCCCCAACGGGAGGGGTATGGCCTCAGGGCAGCCAACGTGGATGGGGGTAGCAGGAACCACTCGGAGACGGTACGGTGTAGTTCAGGGTCTTTACTGGTGACGATAGACCCTCCCGGAGTACTGGCTAGCGATTGGGGCCTGGTCAGTCCTTGAGCAGATGGGATCTCCCCTGGCCAGGCGGAGTTGTAGGCCTCCCAAACTAACGATACTCTTCTGGCTACCTTGCTAGAAGCGGGTATAAGTAGCCCACGTCCCTGAGTGTACCGTGTGGTGCTCACCCGTATGGCCGGTGACTCGGGGCCTTCTAGTAGCTTCCGCTCCACGACGGCGGTGCTGGTCCCACGCGTGTGACCGTGCCTTCGGGTTTCTGGGCCAGAGGACCTGCAATCCCCTGCCGGTCGGTTTCTGCTGCTGGATAGGAGTTAGTCCCCACAGCCTCGGAATCCGGGTCCGGTGATAACTTCTCAGTCAGGGCGAGCTCTGCAGCTGCCAGCCCCTGACTCCTTGTAGCACTGCTCCCACAGAGCTCCTGATGTTCTTTTCCTATATCTGCTTCTCTACTCTGTCTCTACTTCTTCTCTACTCACTAACCCTGCCTCAGCCCTAGGTTTATATAGGGGAAGTTCTTCCCCTCCCAGGACTGGGCAGGAGGTGTGGCATGCACAGGATCCCTGACCAAGAGACCTCCCACCTGCTCTCAGACATAACATTGCTGTTACTGTGGAAACCAGACCCCTGGGGTGCCACATTAACATTTTTCCTTTAATATTAGAGCCATATCCACGAGTGAGCTGGTTTTGCGGCATGGACTAAGATATGTAGAAAGGTGTGGATAGGTATATATTGTGCACCAAGGCCTTGAAGTTCCAGCTGGTTGTGGTTGCCTACACATCTTAATCGGTAGTATGTGGCAACGGGGAGTACCGAACCCAGGGATGGGCAGTTTCATGATGAGACATGAGGCTGGCAGACTGGGATGTTACTCCAGAAATCCTGAATTAGTCCAAGCCAACTATACACAATGAGCCTTTGTCTCTGTGTAGTCTGTTTGAAGCTATGTATAGGAGAATAAGTAGCTGCGAGGGCTGTGTGTTACCCTTTTGTATTGTGAAAAACTGGAAGGGGTGTCTGTATGGGAAACAGAAGCAATTGACTAGGAGCATACTAAAGAAAAATTGCATTCATTTTGTGGGGTTCAAGGCATTACCTATACAATAGGAACTTGCTAGGCAGCCCAGGAAAGGGTAACAGGGGGAGGTCACCCTGAAGGAACAGGAGTTTGATGGGACAGGGAAGATCAAAATAAGGAAGGTTATCCAGTGCCAGGATGTTGAATAACTTCATCGGGAGAACTCCCAGGAGCGTATTGTTCCCTTAATCCCATTTTAGGTGCCGATGTAGAAGAGCATAGTGCTGAAGAACACCTATCACTCCTGAGAGAAGTCTTGACCTTCACCCAGATACCCGTGAGAGACGCCAGAAGACCCCTCTTGTGTTTGTCACAGAGCTGAAACATCTCCACTTTGATTTCAGCCATGAGGAGGAAACTGTAATAAAGCCCCAAAGCTGCCTCTTCCTGTCATTGCCTCCTGGTCGTAATCTTATATATTGGACTGTTTCTGATTTGCAGGAGGATCAAAAGACTGTCTGCCCAACTGCACAGAAGTCAGGCTGAGCACCATGAGCTCAGCCAGAGATGGGGGTTAAGGACTTAAGACAAATACAGTCCTTTACCCCGAATCCAATATATATTGTGTATATATATAATTTCATGTAAATTTGAGTTTTAATGTATACTGAAATTCCATATGTGTGCATATAGACACTTTAGGTGTAAGTGCAGAACTACCTGTGCATGGACATACTCAGTCCACAGTAAGTGTGTTCATGTGACGGTGTTCATGCATTTGCAGCCGGTAGTTAACTCCAATTGCACATGGGTCAATGATCTGCATGTGTTTTATCGATCAGTTAGAATACATGCTACTTTAGCTCAAGTCTCTATATGCATTCAAACCAAAAGCTTATTTTGGAATGGAATTGTAATGTGTGTTCTGTGTGAATGGGGGAATAGAGTTAGGTTTATCTAGGGACAGGTCCCCTCACTTTATAAGGTATTTGCCACTTCAACCCTAGCTATTGTGAAGTTCGTAAAGGATGGATTGAATGTCTGTTAGAATCAGACGATGTTTCTTCCCGCAGTCTACTTAGGTATTGTGACATCACTCCCTACTCGAGAAATTCTGACCTGCCTAATAAAGATCTGCGTATCTATCCATGGAAGAAACTCATCAAAGATCTTCAATCAAGATTTCAGGAAAAGTGCCTGATGAAAGTCGTGTCTGAGGAAAATCGTGCCTCTACTGAAAGACCACAATTGATCGTACCCCAAAAAGAAGAAGGTGCTCAAAGAAACCACGTGGTGAGGCCCAACTACAGACTGACACCCAGCTGTCTCATCACGCCAGGAGTACTCATAACCCTGCAGAAGCAAGCTGCGGGAGAGGAATAGAAAGACTGGCAGGGTGAGGGGTGTACACAGGATAGTGACTTGGGCCAACCTATAGACTGAGGGTAAAGCCATTCCAGAGTCTGACCAGCAAGACGACTTTGGGATAGGCAGATACCTGAAGACTGGCAATGACATGACCACAGCAAAAAGACTTTAACAACAAAAAGACTTTAATTAAAGATCCAAGAAAGAAGCAGAGTGTATTCTGTGGAGGGATACGTTGGATTACGGTGAAAGGCAGGGAAGAGCTGATGGCCGTAATGGGTGATGTCTAGGTACCTAAGGGCAGAATTATACTTCATTCCATCCTGAACTGTCACAACTTATAAATGGGGCTTGAATAGGCAAATAAATCCCAATACAACACTTCCCTCAAATTTCATTGTCGTGTTCTCGACAACAGGGGGATTGTAAAGGGAAGTGTCCCAGGTTGTACATGTATATATCTATCTGCATGCTAGCCATGCTTGCAGATAAGTATACATGTATATATTGGCCCCACCTCTCCCCATGTGTTTCAGTGTTGGGGGAGATGTGCTGCTCGGGGAGGTTTCAATAGAATGTCCAGCCATGTACTAAAACAGGTTTTGCGAGTATGGTTGGACATGAACAAAGACCTTAGCCAGTGGGCGGGGAATAATGCATAATTTCCTGTGCTGGACTTAAAACCCCAGAGCACACATGTGCTAGGTCCTCTTTGACTCTTGGAGAGATGGACATAACAACACATGGCTGAGTATCTCTCTTCCCCTGTAACTTCTTTACTTACTAGCCCTACATACCCTGTACTAACCCTCCTAGATATTGATTTGCTTGTATCTGTATATACAGTACACACCAAAGGTTTGGACACATCTTCTCATTTAAAGATTTTTCTGTATTTTCATGACTATGAAAATTGTACATTCACACTGCAGGCATCAAAACTATGAATTAACACATGTGGAATTATATACTTAACAAAACAGTGTGAAACAACTGAAAATATGTCTTATATTCTAGGTTCTTCAAAGTAGCCACCTTTTGCTTTGATGACTGCATTGCACACTCTTGGCATTCTCTTGATGAGCTTCAAGAGGTAGTCACCGGAAATGGTTTTCACTTCACAGGTGTGCCCTGTCAGGTTTAACAAGTGGGATTTCTTGCCTTATAAATGGGGTTGGGACCATCAGTTGTGTTGTGCAGAAGTCTGTTGGATACACAGCTGATAGTCCTACTGAATAGACTGTTAGATGCTTTTTTCTTGCCACAATACAAATTCTAAGTAAAGAAAAACGAGTGGCCATCAATACTTTAAGAAATGAAGGTCAGTCAGTCCGAAAAATTGGGAAAACTTTGAAAGTGTCCCCAAGTGCAGTTGCAAAAACCATCAAGCGCTATAAAGAAACTGGTTCACATGAGGATCACCCCAGGAAAGGAAGACCAAGAGTCGAGGATAAGTTTATCCGAGTCACCAGCCTCAGAAATCGCAGGTTAACAGCAGCTCAGATTAGAGACCAGGTCAATGCCACACAGAGTTCTAGCAGCAGACACATCTCTTCAACAACTGTTAAGAGGAGACTTTGTGCAGCAGGCCTTCATGGTAAAATAGCTGCTAGGAAAACACTGCTAAGGACAGGCAACAAGCAGAAGAGACTTGTTTGGGCTAAAGAACACAAGGAATGGACATTAGACCAGTGGAAATCTGTGCTTTGGTCTGATGAGTCCAAATTTGAGATCTTTGGTTCCAACCACCGTGTCTTTGTGCGACGCAGAAAAGGTGAACGGACTCTACATGCCTAGTTCCCACCGTGAAGCATGGAGGAGGAGGTGTGATGGTGTGGGGGTGCTTTGCTGGTGACACTGTTGGGGATTTATTCAAAATTAAAGGCATACTGAACCAGCATGGCTACCACAGCATCTTGCAGCGGCATGCTATTCCATCTGGTTTGCGTTTAGTTAGACCATCATTTATTTTTCAACAGGACAATGACCCCAAACACACCTACAGGCTGTGTAAGGGCTATTTGACCAAGAAGGAGAGTGATGGGGTGCTACCCCAGATGACCTGGCCTCCACAGTCACCAGACCTGAACCCAATCAAGATGGTTTGGGGTGAGCTGGACCGCAGAGTGAAGGCAAAAGAGCCAACAAGTGCTAAGCATCTCTGGAAACTCCTTCAAGATTGTTGGAAGACCATTTCCGGTGACTACCTCTTGAAGCTCATCAAGAGAATGCCAAGAGTGTGCAAAGCAGTCATCAAAGCAAAAGGTGGCTACTTTGAAGAACCTAGACTATAAGACATATTTTCAGTTGTTTCACACTTTTTTGTTAAGTATATAATTCCACATGTGTTAATTAATAGTTTTGATGCCTTCAGTGTGAATGTACAATTTTCATAGTCATGAAAATACAGATAAACCTTTAAATGAGAAGGTGTGTCCAAACTTTTGGTCTGTACTGTATATATAGGGAAAGTTAGTATAGTTGGGTGGGCTGATATTGCATGAGTGATTAGGAAACGTGGGTGGAAAATAGGTAATTGGGAATTGTATATTGTTATTATTATTGTGTACTGTGTTAGTGGGATAAATAGTAGTATATTAACTATAGACTTTTGTGTAATAAATACCTTTTATTAGCACACGGTTTTGTCTCAGTTGGTGTATAGTATAAGGCACAGATAATGTTAGTGAATATTAATTATTAATAGTCAAGTTTGATGTTAATAGTTAATATGGGACCTCAATAGAGTTGTAAGAGAGTTCCCCCATTAATTAATGATATTGTTGGAGGGAAATCACGTCCTTTTACACACATACTGTAGGTCCAGCTTTGATTGAATAATATTGTCTAATATTGAAAGTAGTTTGATGAGCTAAAGCCTTCATTTGAGACAAATATGCAAAAATAGATGAAATGGGGAATGGAGCACTGTATATATTGTTATTCAACTATATAGTTTTTGAGACTAACAATACTCTTTTTTTAACCATTTCAGTTTTTTTTATGGGGTCCCGTCATTTTCCAGCTCGCACAGTTCTGTTTGAGAGAGAGAAGAATGGTGTGACTTATCGTGTACCGGCTCTCCTCTACATTGCACGCTGGTCGACTCTGTTGGCATTTGCAGAAGAGAGGCTGAGCGCTGATGATGCCCATGCTAATTTACTTGTATTACGTCGTGGCATTCTATACCACAGCTACGTAGAGGTCAGAAAAGTGTGATTAGTGAGATATGGAATTTCTGAACGTTTTCTCATTTTGGATTATTAGTGAAAGTTGGTATGATGTTAGTTTAGTCCATAAAATACAATCTAATAGACAATTAGAAGCTGCACTAATAATAAACTAATGGAACGTGTATTAACATATTTCAGTATGGACCAGAGGATTTAAAGAGATTGTCTGAACGCCATAAAATAGCAATATGATTTTTCCTCACCCTACCAAACCTCTGAACTCACTTTCTGCTGCTTCCTGGATCCCCCATCTTTCTCTTTATCCTTGTCTCCAGGGATGAAGTTCACAGCTATAACTTTGCGAACAACAATAAGGTCACTGCTGTAGCCAGTAATTGGCTACAATGTACTCACTGAAGTTTTTGTGTGTGGACTATGATCTTTAACACAATATGCCACACGAGGATAGTACAGAGTCCCACACAGATGACAGTGCACAGCTGGCTGTTACATATACAGTAGTAGTGAGTCACAGAGCTTGGTAGTTGCTCAACAGAATTACTGTACAGAGCTTGCTGGTTACGCTTCAGGATCGAAAAAAACTGAACTTGGTGGTTATAGTTTAAAGCTGAGCTGGGCTTAGGATTTACTAATGGACAAATAATCAGGAGATTTTCCTTTCAGTCCCATCTCTAAAATGATGACAACAAAATATATACTTCTACCCATGACAAACCATGCTGCAGTACTACAAAACACCAGCAATTGGTTACCAGATGTTCTCTCTGTATATGAAACTGAACTTTTCGAAACAAGAACGTCTTTTTATTCTCTTCTATACTAACTGACCAAAACCATATTTTTGTTTTACTTCTATGTGTTTTACTATGATAATTCCTGGCCAGCATGATCACGGTTTTGGGATTGAGTTTAAATCATTCTTTCACTTCTTTGTGTCAAGTAACATGTAAGCTCATGCCACCAAAGCCTCCACACATCTGCAGAATCTGCCCTTCTTACTAATGAAATAACAAAAACTCAGATTTGTTTTTCTGGTTTATTAATCTCTTGATGAATGTAACTAATAATTACTTCTGCCCTCATTGCACTTTTATCCTTCTGTAATCTACCCTGCATGCCACAGCCAAGATGATTTTTCAGTCCAACATCTACACTGATGCCCTTTGTCAGTCACTGCAGTGGTTGTCTTTCCACTATAGAATCTATAATATAACGCTAGATGCGTCCATCTGTTCGAAGCCTCTATAGACTGCACGATGCGCCTGCGCAGTCTGGCTCCAAACAGAAGAACGCATCCAGCCGTTACAGGTAAGAGGAATGTATGACACCGGAGATCGCGGTATGCATAGGCACTGAACGCATACCGTGATCTTCGGCACTAAAAGGACATACTTACCTGACCGGGAGGAGCGTCGCCGCGGCGCCTCTGTTCTGGCCGGAGGCCGGGGCAGGAGTGCGGCGTCGGAATCGGCGCATGCGCATAGCGCGCTGTCCGACGCCATTTTTCTGAAGACACATTTGCAGTGTGTCTTCCACAAAATGGGGCTGGACAGCACGGTATGGGCACGCGCATACTCCGGCGCCACACTCCTCCCCCGGCCTCCGGCAGAACGGGACGCAGCGCTGGAGCACAGGGAAGAAAGGTGAGTATAAGTGTTTATTTTTTGTGCGTGTGCAGCGTGATAGCGACAAGGGGTACCATACATACCAGGATAGGGATGAGGGGGGCCATACATACCAGGATAGGGATGAGGGGGTACCATCCATACCAGGGATGAGGGATGGGGTGCCATGCATACCAGGATAGGGATGAGGGGTACCATGCATACCAGGATATGGATGAGGGAGTGCCATGCATACCAAGATAGGGATGAGGGGTACTATGCATACCAGGATAGGGGTGAGGGGTGCCATGTATATGAGGGATGGGGTACCATGCATACCAGGATAGGGATGAGGGGTGCCATGCATACCAGGATAGGGATGAGGGGACCATACATACCAGGATAGGGATGAGGGGTACCATGCATACCAGGATAGGGATGAGGGGTATCATACATACCAGGATGGGGATGAGGGGTGCCATACAATTCAGGATAGGGATGAGGGGGTACCATGCGTACCAGGATGGGGATCAGGGACGCCATGCATACCAGAATGGGGATCAGGGGTGCTATGTGTACCAGGATGGGGATCAGGGGTGCCATGCATACCAGGATGGGGATCAGGGGTGCCATGCATACCAGGATGGGGATCAGGGGTGCCATGTGTACTAGGATAGGGATCAAGGGTGCCATGTATACCAGGATGGGGATCAGGGGTGCCAGGCATACCAGGATGGGGATGAGGGGTGCCATGCATACCAGCATTAGGGAACAGGGATGTCATGCGTACCAGGATGGGGATGAGGGGTGCCATGAATACCAGCATTAGGGAACAGGGGTACCATGCATACCAGGATTGGGGATGAGGGGGCCATGCATACTAGAATTGGAGATGAGGGGGCCATGCATACCAGAATTGGGGATGAAGGGGCCATGCATACCAGGATTGGGGATGAGGGGGCCATGCATACCAGGATTGGGGATGACGGGGTCATGCATACCAGGATGGAGGGATGGCATGCATACCGGGATGGGGATCAGAGGTCCCATGCATACCAGGATGGGATGGGGGCTGCGTATAATAAGTAGGGGGGGGGCATATATACCAGGATGGGGGATATTAACAGAATTGGGGGACATCTATAATATAATCAGGGATGTGTCCTTCTGTCCGAAGCCTCTATAGACTGAGTATGCACGATGCTCCTGCGCAGTCTGGCTCCAGACAGAAGAACACATCCAGCCGTTACAGGTAAGAAGAGTGTATAGTGCCGGAGATCGCGCTATGCATGGACACTGAACACATACCGCGTTCTCTGGCACCATAAGTACATACCTGACCGGGAAGAGTGCTGCCGCAGTGCTTCTATTCGGGACAGAGGCCGGGGTAGGAGTGCGGTGCTGGAGTCGGCGCATGTGCATAGCGTGCTGTCCAGCGCCATTTTAGTGAAGACACATTTGCAATGTGTCTTCATCAAAATGGCGCCGGACAGCGTGCTATGGGCACGCGCATACTCCGGCGCCACACTCCTCCCCTGGCCTCTGGATGGAGGAGCAGGATGGGGGCGCAAGATGGGGCAGCACAAAAGAGAATGGGGGAGCAGGATGGGGGCAGCATGTACCAATAAAAATGCTCGCCACCGGGGCATAGAACGGGTTCAATAGCTAGTATAATATAAAAACGTATTCTTACCCACAAAGCTTTCCACTGCACCAGCCTAACATCTTCCCACATCTCTGTCTACCAACCCACCCACGCTTTATTTTCTGACAATGATCTAAGCCTAATATCCTCCATAACGTGAACTTCCCCCTGGCATCTCCAAGGCATTTCTCTTTCTGGGGGGGTTTCTAAGTATCTGACCTCCACCAATATGATATTGATGACCTATCCTAAAAGTACGTCCTGAAAAAAAACCTTTAATTACCCATTTTGGTAGCTAGATCTGATTTGCTGTCTTATCCAACAGAGTGTAGATGTAAAACTAACATAAAGCACAATTAACATAATAACATGAGGGGTAGTAAACATTCACATTGGTTTTTATGTATAGCGGTAAAAAGATGTGCAAATTAATAAAGGCGTATTATTTCTTCCTGCAGTGGGAGGACATGTTTGCAGTGGAGAAAGCCCACTTGTCTGGACACCGCTCAATGAACCCTTGTCCGATCTATGACAACTTTACAGGAGAGATCTTTCTTTTCTTCATTGCCGTCCAGGGCAGGACCACAGAATCCTACCAGATCATCACTGGGCAAAATCTAGCAAGACTGTGCTATGTAACAAGCACCGACCAAGGCAGAACATGGAGTGATGTTATAGATTTGACTCAGAAAGTGATCGGAGAATCACTGAAAGGTACAAAGTAAATTTATATATGAATATCGACTTTAATCGTATAATTATTTTAACTTTTTAGTAACTTTTAAATATGTGGTCACTTTGAATGTTCCACGTTGACCTAAACATGATTGATGTTCTCCTGACTTCCTGCAACTTTTCTACTAACACAACTAGAGAAAACGCAGCCAGTCAGGAGGATTGCGATTAGGCCCACGGGGGTATGATTACAGCATGACTGCTGTCATTGAAGGGACCACCACTGGTCGAGTCACGTACATATGGATATGGCGAGGGCAGCTTTAAAACTTGTTTTTTGCAATAAGGACAGACAATAGTTGGTATGTCAGGGACCTGACAGGTTCTTATTACGTAGTATGGTAAAGCGACTTGCTCGGCTCTCCAGAGGCAGACACAGGACACACGGTTTGGGTTAACTTCCTGCTGATTTATTCTGTGGCATAAACTCTAGCAGTGTCCCATAAAAGGAAACAAACCCTCTCGGAGTTAACAGGAAAAACAAAAGAAGATAAGGTATGACAGAGTCCAATAGTAGGCAAGGCTCTGCCCACTGCAGGTAGCACAGTGAAGTCTTCAGCCACACCAGTCCTCCGGTGTTGCTCTCTGGTTTCACCCAACACAGCCTGGAGACTTCCCTCTCCAGACCACACACTCCAGAGAAACAAAGCTGACTGAGCATTTAATCCTGCTCAGCCACACCCTGAGGGGAGGTAGGGGAATGGCCTCCCACCCTCTTTGCCATTCCCTATAAAACCACACCCTTTTAAGAGAGTTAACCCCCAGCATATAACATGCTGGCAGAAATTCAGTAGGTTTCAGTTCACACAGGAGAGCATCCTGAGTGACACATACCTCCCCTCATATATCACTCCAGTGACTCTGTCACAGTAGTTAAAAGTGTAGGTTTCTCTGATCAGGTGTGACACTTGCCCTCTTGCTGATGATTACATGGACATGTACTGTAAAATACAGAAATTGGCTCCTATTATACTTAAAATGTGGAAACAGATCAAGAAGGTTTTTCAGTTTATAAGTACAAAAATTCCTAGAATGAAATTGTCTCTAAAATATACAGTGACACAAGACAGATTATGGGAAAAGCCAAAGGATCATAAGATCCAAACATGTTGCCATAATAATATTGCTGTAACTGCTACTCTAGTTTTTCAATGAAAACCTCTGATATTTTTCCAACTCATAGTCTTTTCACTGATATTAATTATAATAAGAAGAAAAATTGTTTTCTGTACAGTCCTGATCTTTACAATACAAATAAAATAAAGACAATTCTTAAAAAAAATGAATTGTAGTTTGGCTTTTAGGTTCTGTAAGGTAGCGCTATTCATCACGCTGGGGGGGGCCCCCGCTTCACCGGGTCAATTAAAGCACACATGCAACGTTTTTCCGGTAATTCACAGTCCAGCAGTTTATTACATCTCATAAACCGCTCATAACATAGTCCATCTCAGTGGCTCGCCGACATGTTACACATAATATCCCAGAGCCTTTCTAGTGACAGACATGCCCACTTGGCTCCAGACACAGCCTTCAGCAAGGTAACAATATCAATGTCCACATCAAGCAGTGTTTTTACCTTAGCCGGGTCGTAGCTGCTTCAGTCAGCTCGGTTCTGCCACAGCTGTGGCTTTAAGGCTTCCCAGATGGGGCCTCCAGGCCACATACCTTCAAAGGCTACTGGTATCTCCAACACAGGGGGATCCAGCCTCTGCCTTCCAGGCTAGTGGAGTCCCACACAGGGACCAGGCCTCTCGCCCTCCAAGGCTACTGGTATCCTAAACACAGGGGCATCCAGCCTCTGCCTTCCAGGCTTCACCAGGCCTCTCTTTCTAGGCCTCACAAGGCCACTCTTTCTCTCCCTGTTTCAAAACTACCATAGTTTATATAGCCTTTTGTGCACACAGGATCTGTGATGATGTCACAGTCACGTGATCAGTCACCTGAGGGGGAGGTAAATGGTCAGCTAGAGCACACCCCCTGGACATTCTAGTAATGCAGCAAGCCGCTGCATTACATATCCCCCCCTCTGTTCAAACTTGTGGGGTTGAACCCATAGCATACACAATCACATTATAACCCACGGTTCACACAGAGACCATGTACTTGACAATTGCGCTGCTCAGCCCCTGGAACATTAGTCATCGACATTATCACATTCCTTAGGGACGTACCATCTGTCATTGTCACTAACTTCATCAAGTCCCATTTCCGAGTAGTAACCTTGTCAGACCTCCACCGCTCCCAGCGGTCAGTCGTAACCTTGTGAGACCTCCCCCGCTCCCAGCAGTCAATACAGCAGTGTGACTTACTTGCCCTTGTATCTACGGTCAGGTCTGACTTTGTGCTGTCCCATACTCTATTGGGTCGTTTGTGTGGGCCTCTCAGACCTGAGTTAGTGGAGGTCTCACTACCTCTAAACCCACGGCCACTATCCTCAGGACATCTTGGAAGGTCTCTAACGTCTACTGTAGCCGTCCTATTATTTGAAGGGCCCTTTCTCTGTCTGGTCTCACAATTTATAGATGGCTGCCATCTTCTGCTGCTCAGACGATGCTGTCTTTCCATTCGCAGTCTGGCGAGATTCAACTGTTCTACCTCTCGCAGGTAAGACACTCGGTACTCCATCAGCATGCGTATATATGCAAGATTTTCTTCCTTTCCTACAGCGGAGAATGACACCATGCCGTCTTTATCTGGTATCCAGCCCTGACGTTCACGTGGACTGCTTACTTTCATCACACCAGACTTCTTTACCATCATTTGCATGGCTTGGCCATTTCTCCCAATAAGCTTTCTTACCAGAGCATGAGGTACCCGGATGACCTCTTCACGCAGACTTTGAGCTTTTCTCATAAGCTCCAGTTGTCTAATGGCTTGTTCCGTCTTCAACCGGACTAACCACTTTGTGCGAATACATCGCCAGTGCATGTCACTTAGAATAGTCACCCTCTTCACTGTGACTTCAGTTGTGGACAGGACCACCAGCTGTTTAGCTTCTGAGGTTGAGTACACCTTACAGGCTCCCATGGCCTTCTTGAACTCTTCATGCACTGACTCTCTGGTGCATTCTTCTCTCAAATCTTCGGGTACATCTATGAGACACTTGTACCGAGACATTTCTGTCTCACCAGTGGTCTCCAAATGATCATCTGGCTCAGGTTTCAGGGACAACTGACTTTCAGCTTCTTCACCCTGTATGCTTCCCCTGAGCTGACTCACAGCTATGAACTTAAGAATTCTTGTCTTGACCACTCCCATTTCATACTTATTTTCTTTCAACACTCTCTCAGCTCTCCTCAGGTCCACCCTCTCATGGCCCAAAGGACTGAGCGCAACTTGTTTGCCCTTCTCCTTCTCCAAGGAGGCCTCGTTCACTGATTGGTACTTTGCCAGGCGACCTTTGAGCTCGACAACTTCTTTCTCTAGCTCAGCTATTCGCCTCTCAGCAGCCCATCTCTGAAGCTCTTCCTGCTTCAACTGCTCCTTTATCAGCAGATTTTTTTCAGAGCTCTCTGTCTCCAATGCGCCCACTCAGCTCTCGACAGCCAGTCTCTCAAACTTCTTTTGCTTCAAATAGGCTTGTAGCGTCTCCTTGAGCTCCTTGATCTCGGCTCTTACATCCACTGAATCATCCAAGCTCGCATTATTCGAAGAGGCATTTGCTTCATACCTCCCTTCTCCGATGGACTCCTCCATCCTGCAGATTCTATCCTTAAGGCACGTCTCCGCCCTCTGGAGATCACCACAGAACGTCTGCAGCTCCTTCACCTGAGCTTCCAGACCTGGGATCTTTCTGCAGAGATCATCATTCTCATAACGGGTGTCCTGTAGAGTTGTCTCAATCACTTGGCGCATGTGCTCTGCATCAGTTTTATCATCCTCTAGTTTTTCCTTAACCTTCAGGAGATCCTCATAGTCTCTCTTGATTTGTTGCAGTTCCCTCATGAGTTCACCATACTCGTTCTTGGAGTCACACAGCTCCCGGTTGAACTGTTCGCGCAGTCGTTCTAGGACTTGATCACGTCCAGAAACTTCATCCTGCACTGCCTCTTTTAAGGCTGACAGCTCCCTATCCCTCTGGTGTAGTCCCTCATCCAGCTTTTGCTTCACCTGCATCAGCTCTAAGTGTACCAGGGAGAACCGAACTTTCAACTCGCACAGCTCATCTTCAAACTCCGCTTTGTCAAGCTCCAACTGAAAAACCTCCTCTTTATTTTTCTGGAACTTTTCCTTCCAATTGTTGACTTCCTTGTTGCTTTCCTCCAGTTCTTGCTGTAAGTTCCTCACAACCTGGTTTATTTTCTGCCGTTCAGACTCCAGGCTCAGCTGGTTTGAGGACATATTCTCCAGGTTTTTCCTTAGTTGCTGCACGTCACTCTTATACTGCTGCCTGATAGGCTCCAGCTCTTGGTCATGACAGGCCGCCTCTTCTTTCAAGGCCGTCGGATCCTGATCCTTCTGTCTCAGTACTGTACCGGAGGATGCTACTGGCAATGTCACCTCCTCTTCTCTTCTGCTTCTAAAGGAGGATCCACACTCGGAATAAAAGCACACAGCATTATATTTTCTTTATTTGTGCTTTCAGCAAAGGCTACAGGAGCAACTTTTTTGTGGCCCTTGGGCCGTCGACGACAAGAGGGGGGCTTTCTCACCTCGTCTAGCTCCTCCTGACTGAACTCTCTTTCTACTTTCGTAGTGTCACCGTCAGCTATGGGGTCTGTGTCACTCCCCATGGTGTTATGGACCAACAAGTCACCTCCCACTTTGACGTCAACCCCTTCTACTGGAGCTACCCCGTTATCAACGGTCAAATTGTCATTTTTAGGCAGTACCAACCCACAACCAGTAGCAATTTTGGTTTCCTATACTCCACGCTCTTTTGACACTCCGCCCCTTTTTGGGATTCTTCCCCCTTTTGGACACCCACACCTGTAGGAGGATTTTTTTAAAAAACCCACGCGATAGTCTTAGGACCCAGTTCACAACATCTCTTACCACCTCCTTGGGCACTCTGGGACAATATCGGCGCCCCCGGAGAACTCATAGATTGGTCCACTGCCGCCATTCTATACGGTGCCAACAGCTCCTGCCGTTCCTGCACCATGTCCTGTTGCTGCAATTTTAACAGGTACCTTAACCACTCAGCAGCTTCAGTCTCATCTGCTGCTCCCCTCACAGCCATTTTCATCTGCTCCTGCATTTCTTCAGAAAACTCAATTTTGCTGAAGAGCGTTTTCAGCCAGTCATCTAACCACTTCTCCATTCCATCTGGGGATACTGCTCCATTCATAGCCATTGTGGTACATTGTTCACACTAGACACTTCACACCGCTCTCCCCGGAAAATTTTCGTGGCCCCACCAAGCCAGAGCAAACCAGGTTTGAGTGCGACGACAATTTTCGTAACCCCGCCGAGTTACAGCAAGATGCTTTAATCTTCGTGACCCCGCCGAGCCACAGTAAACCAGGTTTGAGTGCGACGACAATTTTCGTAACCCCACCGAGTTACAGCCAGATGCATTAATCTTCGTGACCCCGCCGAGCCACAGCAAGATGCTTGCATCCACAATCGTCGTCCTGTGCCGTTACCCCTAGCAACCAGGCTTCAGTTGCCCGCATTCTCCAACCACATGTAAGGTAGTGCTATTCATCACGCTGGGGGCACCCGCTTCACTGAGTCAATTAAAGCACACATGCAACGTTTTTCCGGTAATTCACAGTCCAGCAGTTTATTACATCTCATAAACCGCTCATAACATAGTCCATCTCAGTGGCTCGCCGACAGGTTACACATAATATCCCAGATCCTTTCTAGTGACAGACATGCCCACTTGGCTCCAGACACAGCCTTCAGCAAGGTAACAATATCAATGTCCACATCAAGCAGTGTTTTTACCTTTGCCGGGTCGTAGCTGCTTCAGTCAGCTCGGTTCTGCCACAGCTGTGGCTTTAAGGCTTCCCAGATGGGGCCTCCGGGCCACGTACCTTCAAAGGCTACTGGTATCTCCAACACAGGGGGATCCAGCCTCTACCTTCCAGGCTAGTGGAGTCCCACACAGAGACCAGGCCTCTTGCCTTCCAAGGCTACCGGTATCCTAAACACAGGGGGATCCAGCCTCTGCCTTCCAGGCTTCACCAGGCCTCTCTTTCTAGGCCTCACCTGGCCACTCTTTCTCTCCCTGTTTCAAAACTACCAGGGTTTATATAGCCTTTTGTGCACACAGGATCTGTGATGATGTCACAGTCACGTGATCAGTCACCTGAGGGGGAGGTAAATGGTCAGCTAGAGCACACCCCCTGGACATTCTAGCAATGCAGCAAACCGCTGCTTTACAGTTCCTAAAAATTGGTTTTGGAGCAGAAGGTTCAAGTAGAAAAAGTGATTCCTTTTTTTCTTAGACTATTTTACGTAACTGCACTATGTTCCCATTTTGGGTTGCAATAATTTTTTTTCTACATATGGATATGAATCAGGCTATGTGCCCACGATGCAGAAATACGTTTTTTCTGCCAGCGACAAGCGTTTGTCAAGCATTTTTAGCATGCAATTTCGCATGCTTTTGTCAAGCGCTTTTCAAAATGATTTTAGCATCACTTGGAAAAGTGCTTGAAAGTTGGTCACACAATATAAATCCATGCAACCGGCATGGATTTATATTTGTGACCAACATAATGTTAAAAAAAAAAGAATTAGAAAGTAAAAAATAACCTTATACTCACCTTTCCGGCGGCCTCGGTCTGCTCCCGGCGTCACTGCTGGCTCCGTGGCAGGTACCGGTAATGTAAAGGACCTTCCATGACGTCAGCGGTCATGTGACAGGTCATGCGACCGCTGACGTCATCGGTCGCGTGACCTGTCACATGACCGCTGACATCATAGAAGGTCCTTTTACATTACTGGTACCCGCCACGGAGAAAGCTGCGACGCCGGGAGCAGAGCAGGGGCCATCGGAAGGTGAGTATAAGGTTATTTTTTACTTTAATGGTTGTGCTGTGGATTTTTCCACAATGATAATCCGCAGCGGAAATTTCCGCAGCATGTGCACAGCACATGCGGATTAACATTGGGAAACATGGGAGACCTATTAACAAGCGATTTTAATGCGTTTCCGCGGTGGAAATGTCGTCGCGGAAACGCATTAAATCCGCATTGTGGGCACACAGCCTCATTGTCTTATAATAAAATCATGCAAGTGTTTTGTTTTTCTCTTCTTATAATATGTCTATCTTTTACAAACATTTTCTGTTTTCAGAGTGGGCTACCTTTGCTTTAGGACCGGGACATGGTATTCAGCTAAAATCTTGCCGTCTGCTTTTACCTGCATACACCTATCATATAGATTGCAGAAACTGCTTTGGAAAGCTCTGCAAGACGACTCCAAGAGCATTTGCTTTCCGTAGCGATGATCATGGGAAGACTTGGACATTTGGAGACCTAGTCCCAAATCTGCAGACTGTAGAATGCCAGTTGGTGTCAGTGGATGAGGAAGATGGCAGCAATGTCTTGTACTGCAATGCCAGAAGCTCTTTAGGATTCAGGGTGCAAGCTCTGAGTTCTGATAATGGTATTGTCTTCCAGCAAGGGCAACTGGTGGAGAAACTGGTGGAAACACCTAGTGGATGCCATGGGAGTGTTATTGGTTTTCCTGCTCCATTAAAGTTCTCCTCAAGACTTTCTGCTAAAAACGTGCTGATGCTGCAGCCTACGAATGCAATCAGTGCACCTAAGACATCAAACAAAGGACTACATCAGTTACTTGAAAGAGGTGTAAGGAATCCCCAACGCTATCAATTAAATGGAAACAGCAATATCTGTAAAGTAATGGTGCCCAAACAGACAGATGAGAAGATGCCTGGCATAGGCACTAGGGTGCAATCATTGTCAAAAGATTTACAACTACAAAAGGCTCTTTTTATGACTGAACAACAATTCCAGCTGCCTACTTGGGTCCTGTACTCCCACCCAACAAGCCCTCAAAGACGGGTGAATCTGGGTGTTTACCTGAGTACATACCCCAAAGATGCTGACAGTTGGAAAGGTCCTTGGATTATCTATGAAGGACCCAGTGCCTACTCTGACCTAGCATATATAGAGCTACATCCTAGAGAACTTGGAGCAACAGAGTCTGAATCCTTAGTAGTCTTTGGTTGTCTTTTTGAAAATGGTGTAACTTCTCCCTATGAGCAGATATCATTCAGTATGTTCACACTATATGAAGTCATCCAGAACTTGCCCTTTAACCCAGCCCATCTTCATCCATCTATGAAATGTGATGTTATAAGAAGAATTTGTGCAACTTCTTAAAAGATTATTAAAAGGGAAAGTGGCATGTATGTTCTAAGTCAGTGTTTCTCAAGAAAGTGCTTCTCTTAAAGGGAATCTGTAAGCAGCTTTTTGCTACCTCATCTGAAAGCAGCATGATATAGGCAAAGAGACCTTGAATCCAATGATGTATCACTTATATTACTGTGTGTGGCCATTCTGACACAGAGCTTTTAGATTTAGCAATGCAGCAGAGCTGAGAAAGCTAACCCCGCCCACATCAGACTCTCTGTGTACATTGCTATAGACAGTGAGCTGCTTATCACAGGAGGGGTTGGAGTCAGACCAGGGCTCACACAACCAACTAGTCACAAGGTGATTAAACCTTCAGTCTAAGTAAACAAAAGCACACAGCCGGACATGTGACACATAGTTGAGTTCAGTGTTTTAACCAGTACCTTACCTTATAGTCCTCAGATTACATAGAAAAACCTGCTAACAGTTTCCCTTTAAGACAAGTACCACCAACTAAATACCCCCTACATCAGAGTTCCTCCTAAGTATAATTAGATTCTGTGGCTTGTAACAAACACTAAAATGTGAAGTTCACAGAGTATAAAGAATTCAATATATCTAAAGAGGGAAAATTACATTAATTAAAAAGTCTCTTATAGAGCAGGTACAAAACAAGTAAGAAAGCCTTTAAAATAAAAAATCGCAATTAATATAATGTTGGACCACTCGATATATAAGGTAATACAGATTCAGTATCCACTTACAACCAGAACTGGTCTGTTCAATAGTCTCAAAAGATAGATGTCTCTATGTAAAATCTCATGAATTGGTGTTGGATCCTCCACAAGACACAGCATCCAGGGGAATGAGAGCTCTTGACAAAGCTGGAAGGATGAAACCTTGGGTCTGGCAAGTTTGAAAGAGTGCTGTATTATGGCCCTTTAAATTATTCTAAAGTGCTGTTTTATCTACCTATGTGAGTATAATACACTGGACCCAATAAATCAATGCTTACTGTTTTACACTATTGTTGGATGTCTGTTTGGCCTATAGAAGTAGCACTAGACGATTCCCATGGATGCTGTGCATTATGGAAGAGCTGACACCGATCCATGGTGGTTCAAATGGAGACATTTATCTTATGAGGCCTTTAATCAAACCATCTGACTCTGGTTGTGATTGGATACGGAATTTGTTGTTACATTATGTTTTGAGCCTTCCAACATTATATTTATTGTTACTCTATGCTGTGCAGCTCCTAATAAAAGCACTTCACAAGGCATCTTCAAGAGACATAGTCCCTGATTCATCAACAACACAGTTCTTCACGCTGGTCTTGATGAAGTGGGTGTTGGAGTCAGAGGTGCCTGATTCAGTAAGAGGCACACGGCTCTTAATGAATCAGGAGAATCTGACAAGTGCTGTGCGCCTGCATGCACCTCAATACAAATCTGCCAGATTTCTAGCATAAAGCAGTCCACAGATTGACGTGAATTAGACAAGCTGTGATGTCAGGCTCCTGCACCCTGTCCTACCTATCTTGGCGTGCTGGGAGAAACTGGCGTCAAAACGTTAACAGTTGAAAACTTTTTGCTCATCTCCATGTTTTGTGATTTTTCAAAGTGATTTACGTCATCACTTTGATGAGTCTGGGTCTTGATGTGTACACCCTTAGGTGCATGTACCACGGGTTTTGTGTATTGCTTAGTTCCAAGCTAAAAGTTACAGTTTCTTCTTGTGAAGATTGCCAGATGGGCCATTGGCCTGTTAAAAGTGCATGGGTACAGGGTATGCATATTACTTCTCCAATATGAAAAAAAACTTGTCTCTCTAGTACTCCTATTGGAGTAGCTTTTTTCCTTCTGGAAGAGAGCTACTTCTCACTTCCAGGCTTTAACATGAACTTAGAACTTCACTTGTTAAACAAGTCTGATACTTTGTAATTTTTAAGTATCAAAATTATATTAATAATAGTTTAGTTTTTATTTTCTGAAAATATATTTTTGTCCTTTGCAAGAAAGCTACCTTTTCATCAGGACAGTGGATACATCAGGCCTACTTGATTCTTTAAATTGCAGAGAAATTATTTGGATTAAGAAACAAGGCTGACTTCTGTCATTATTTCACATTTCTTTACACAGATATGGTTGTTTTAACCCCTTTGTGACCAGGCCATTTTCAGGTTTTTTCAATTTCATTTTTTCCTCTCCTTGTAATTTTAAATGACACCATTTGCATTGAAATTGCAAAAAAAAGTGCAACTCCACAATTGTTTTTTTTTTTTGTTTTTTTTTACCGTGTTCACTATATAGTAAAACTGACCTGGCAATATGATTGTACAGGTCAGTACTAGTGATGTGCGAGCACTAAAATGCTCGGGTGCTCGATGCTCGGGTCGAGCAAATTGGAATGCTCGGGTGCTCCACCCGAGCAACGAGCCCAATGTAAGTCTATGGGAAACTCGAGCATTTTTCAGGCGGCTCCCCCCGGCGGATGGCAGAGGCCTAAAAATTGCCCAAATCAATGGGAACAGTGCTCAAATGACATGGGAACAGCATGGGGAAGACCCCTGGAAGCATTTCTGACTTCCAGGTCACTGCTGTGACGCCACTTTTATGGACTCACAATAAAACATACAAAAATGAAACCAAAATAGATTTTCCTGGGAAATATGTTAAGGAACATCCTTTCCATGGTAATGACTTGTATATAAGGCAAAATAAATAACCAAAACCAAAAATGCTCCTCTACACCTTTGGGCTATGTTCACAAGTAGCGTTTTTGAGGCTTTGCTTTCAACCGTGACAAATGCATTCACTGGGAGATGTCATTTTAACGTTGTACAACCTTATCTGGCCATGTGGTGTGTGAGACATGATCAGACACATCCTGTTTCATTTATGAAGGAGGGACTCTGAAAGTCACAAAGCCTATTTTTATAGGGCAATCAGGAGGCCTCTACTATTCTTAAAGGGCCAGCAGTCGGCCCTCACTATTGTTAGAGAGCCATCAGCCGGCTATGCTTTGTTGTTCCCATTACTAAAGAGTGGGTCTCCTATACTGTTATTGCATATGCAGTGAGTGGCAGGGCTGCCCAAAATTTGGACGCACCCCAATATCCCTTTGAAAATTTGGACGCACCCCAATACCCCTTTGAAGAAAATTAGAGGAGGGCCTCCTGAAAACAATGTTACCATTATTATGAAGTGGGTCTCCCATAATGTTTGGCTATGCAGTGACTGCAAGGATTGCCAAAAATTTGGACCTACTCCAATGCCCCTTGGAAGAGACGTAGAGGAGGGCCTCCTGAAAACAATGTTCCCATTATTAGGAAGTGGGTCTCCCATTGTGTTTGCCTATGCAGTGAATGCAAGGGTTGCCAAAAATTTGGAGGCACCCCAATGCCCCTTGGAAGAGACGTAGAGGGCCTCATGAAAAAATGTTTCCAATAGAAAGGAGCAGGTCTCCTATACTTGTAATGCCCATGCACTAAGTATATGGGCTAACAAACATTTACCCCTGGGGGGGGGGTATACATGAACATACTGAATAAAAAAATTTTTTTACAGGCATCATAAACACCCTTTAAAAAAATTATGTGGGTGTTGCATCATGGACCACGGTCACCCTGGTGATATGGCGGTGGAGGATGAGGATGAGGAGAAGGAGGAGAATAAAAGCAAATAGCCAAAATCAGGAAGTGTATACCCATGTATGGGTGTGAAAAGGTGCATGGGAATACACCTCTCAAAAAAGACACTGGATTTGAGTTACGCTGCTATCATTCAATGGTGTTGAGAAGTCTGGCCCAATCCAGCTCTTGTTCATTTTGATAAGAGTCAGCCTGTCAGCATTTTCAGTTGACAGGCGGATGCGCTTATCAGTTATAATTCCACTAGCGGCACTAAAAACCTGCTCTGATAAAACGCTAGCGGCAGGGGAGGCCAGGACCTCCAAGGAATAGAGAGCCAGTTCATTCCACATGTCCAGTTTGGATACCCAATAATTATAAGGCACGTAGGAATCACGGAGGATGTTGGTACGGTCGGCAAGGTACTCCCTCAGCATCTTCCCAAACTTTGCACTCCTTGTGAGAGTACCCCGCGCCTCAGGGCCTGTGCGATGGGAGGGGCTGAGAAAACTCTCCCAGAACTTTGACAGTGTTCCCCTGCCTCTGCTGGATTGGAGTTGTGTCTCTCCAGGCTGCACTCCTTGGTTGTCCAAAGAACTGTGACCTCTGCCGCCAGTGTTTTCAGATGAGAATTTTTTTAATAGTTCCACAACAAGGGCCTTCTGGTACTGCCCCATTTTTGTAGACCTGTCCGCCTCAGGAATAAGAGATATAAAGTTATTCTTGTAGCGTGGGTCTAGAAGTGTCACCAACCAGTAATGACTGTCACCCAAAATTTTGAGAATGAGAGGGTCATGGGAAAGGCAGCATAACATAAACTCAGCCTTGCATGCCAGAATGCTAAGAGGAAAGAATTCCATGCCCTCACCAAGAGGACGATTGACCATGCTCTCCTCCTCCTCCTCCCTGTCCTCAGGCCATCCACTTTGAACAGATGGTATGACAGTTGTGCAGGTAGTACCGTCTATAGCGCATGAAACTAGCTCCTGTTGTTCCTCCTCCTCCTCTTCCTCATTGTCACCCAATCCACGTTGGGATGAGATGAAGCTGGGCTGTGTGTAATCACCCTGTATGGTTCCTTGCTCCATCTCACCGTGCTCCGCCTGCAATGCATCCTCTTTGATTGTGAGCAGAGAGCATTTCAGAAGACAGAGAAGCGGAATGGTGACGCTAATTATGGTGTCATCGCCGCTCACCATCTTGATGGAGTACTCAAAGTTTTGGAGGATGGTACATATGTCTGACATCCTTGTCTACTCCTGAGGTCTTATGTGTGGAGTCTGAACTGAATACCGACGGCCTTGTTGATGCTGGTACTCAACAACTGCCCTCTTCTGCTCACAAATCCTTCCCAACATCTGCAGTGTAGAGTTCCAACGCGTGGGGACATCACACACCAGTCGGTGAGCCGGAAGCTGCAAACACTGAAGCACGGCAAAGGCGGCGGAAGCTGTAGCTTACTTTCTAAAATGAGCACACAGGCGGCGTACTTTGACAGACAGATCCGGCAGCTCCGGGTAGGATTTGAGAAACCGCTGAACCACGAGGTTAAGCACATGGGCCAGGCATGGTACTTGTGTGAGCTCGCCTCGCCTCAGAGCCGCCACCAGGTTCCGGCCATTGTCATACACGACCATACCTGGGTGTAGGTTCAGCGGTGTGAGCCACAGATCTGCCTGCTCTTTCAGAGCTGTCAACAACTCTTCAGCATTGTGCGGTTTGTCACCTAAGCATATTAGCTTCAGCACAGCCTACTGCCTCTTGGCCGAGGCAGTGCTGCAGTGCTTCAAGCTTCTGACTGATGCAGTCATTTTTGAGATGGAGGCTGAAGAGGAGGAGGAGGCTGAGGAGGATGAAGTGCAGGAGCTGTAGACCGTGGGGGCAACCCTGATTGATCTAGGGCCTGCAATCGTTGGCGTCGGGAGGACGTGTTCCGTCCCAAGGTCCGACTGGGTCCCAGCTTCCACTATGTTAACCCAGTGTGCCGTCAGCGAGATGTACCATCCCTGCCCACAAGCACTTGTCCACGTGTCCGTGGTTAGGTGGACTTTCCCGGTAACTGCATTGTTGAGGGCACAGCTAATGTTTTAGGACACGTGATTGTGTAATGCGGGGACGGCACACCGGGAGAAATAGTGGCGGCTGGGGACTGAGTACCGAGGGACGGCCGCCACCATCAGGTTGCGGAATGCTTCCGTCTCCACGAGCCTAAAAGGCAACATTTCGAGTGCAAGCAGTCGTGAAATGTGAGAATTTAGTAGTGTGGCCTGTGGGGCGTTGGCTGCATGTTTGCGCTTGCGTTCCAAGGACTGGGGTATGGACAACTGAACGCTGCGCTGGGACAAGGACGTGGACGTGATTCCTGATGCTGCTACTTGAGAGTGTGCAATGACAGGTGCAGGGCAGGAGGCATCTTCGCATGCACCATGGACAGGGGATTGGCTTGCATGCACAACAGCAGAAGAAGCAATGGTGCCACCCACAGATACTGTTCCTGGACCCTGGGGTTCAGCCCACAAAGTCGGGTGCTTTGCTGCCATGTGCCTGATCATGCTGGTGGTGGTCAGGCTGGTCGTTTTGCCACCCCTGCTGATGCTGGCCTGGCAGGTGGTGCAAATGGCCTTTTTGGGGTTATCGGCAGAGTCTATAAAACACAACCAGACTCGGGAGGACCTAATAGTTGTACTGGCAACTTCCTTCGTGTTGGTGCTACGGGGAATGGTTTCCTTCCTTCTGTTTGCGGCCACCACACTGCTTCTTCCTGCCTGTTGGGGTGCTCTGCCTCCCTCCCCCTGTGTGCTTCTCTCCTCGCTCTGCATATCCTCCTGCCAGGTTGGGTCAGTCACTATATCATCCACCACCTCGTCTTCCACTTCCGCACCCTGGTCCTCCTCCTGACTTTCTGGCAATTGTGTCTCATCGTCCACCTCTTGTGACACTTTCCCACCGTCGCCTTCATGTGACCGTGGCTGCTCAAATATTTGGGCATCGCTACATGTGAATTCTTCTTGCCCCGCTTCAAATAGACCGGGCGAGAGGCCCGAATCTATAAATGGAAAAGTGAACAGTTCTTCTGAGTGTCCAAGTGTGGGATCAGTTGTCTCCGGGGACTCGGTATGGTGGGAGGAAGGAGGATCAGGGTGAGTAATATGCGGTCCAGACTCATGGCTACTGAGACTTGACCGTGTGAAAGACAGGGTGGTGGTGGTGGTGGCTAAGTGACTGGAAGCATTATCCGCTATCCAACCAACAATCTTTTGTCACTGTTCTTGGTTCAATAGTGGTGTGCTACGGTCCCCTAGGAATTGGGACAGGAAGGTCAGGCGAGAAGATGTGGGTGTTTGTTGTGGCACAATTTCGCCTTGCCCACGGCCTTGTCCTCGGCCTCTGCATGCACCATCACCATCACGTCCAGTTCCCCGTCCCTTGCCACGTGCCTTGCCCATTTTAAATGGAGGACAGTATCTTCCACGCTCACTTCAAATGACTGAGTTTGGAGCGAACTTATATGTGATCCGTGTGACGGAGAAAACAGTTTTAAATACCTGGCCTGTAGGTAGCTAGTTTGAACAGCAAACTGGTGTGAATTGCTTCACTAACACACTGAAAGAAATTTTTATTGGAGGCCAGAAATGGCAGTATTTTCTGACAACGTATATGTGATCCGTGTGACGGAGAAAACAGGGTTTTAAATATCTGGCCTGTAGGTAACTAGTTTGAACAGCAAACCGGTGTCAAAAACTTCGCTGACACCGTGAAAAAAAAAGATTGGAATGGAGGCCAAAAGTGGCAGTATTTTCTGAAAACGTATATGTGATCCGTGTGACGGAGAAAACCCAGTTTTAAATAGCTGGATTTCTAGCGCTGTAATATGGAAAGGACCTGGCTGTATTCTGCAGTGCCAACAAGCAAACAGCGCAGAAAAACGGTGTTCTTTGGATTGCTTTTTAAGCAAATAATGAGTATTAAGATCCAAAAAAAAGTATTCCTGGCCCCTGAGACCTGGGCCTTTGTATAGAAATATCTAACAGCAGCAGAAGGCAGAATTGGAATGGAACCTCTTGTGCTATATGCACTGCAGTCTGCTATATACACTGCCTGCCTATATACCCTGCCTGCCTGACATCTCTGCAGATGGATTAGTCCTCAGAAGGACTGTTTGTTAAGATGGATATGTGTAATGTACATATTTTCTCCCTACACTACCTAATACACAAGCAAATCTCTCTGTGACTCAGCAGCACCTCTCCCTACTCTGCCTGATTCCGGAGTGACTGTGACGAGCACAGCAACGCCAGGTCTGATATAGACCTGATGACGCTGTGCGGCCATCCAATCACTGTAATGCCACAACCACCATGGCTGCGGCATTACAATGAGTGGCAGGCAATCCCTGCATGTTGATTAGCGCTCGCAAGTACTCGGCGAGCTCCGAGCATCTCGAGTACTGAGATGCTCGGGCGAGCACCGAGTACTTGCGAATATGCTCGCTCATCACTAAAAATAACATCATGACAATAAAAAAGAAAAAGTTTCAAAGAGACTGTTTGGATTATAAACATGATAAAGTTTATGATTGGAAGAGGAATATAAGATCTATTTCTCCAAATCCAAAAAAACTGAGGGATAAAACTGACTTAGGCTGTGTGCCCACTATGCGTTTTTTAAGCGTTTACCGCAGCGGCAATTCCTTTGCAGAAACGCTTAAAAAACGCTTGGTAGAAGGTCTGCCATGTTCCCCAATGATAATCCGCATGTGCTGTGCACATGCTGCGCAAATTTCCGCTGCGGATTATCATTGGGGAAAAATCCGCAGCACTACCAATTATTTTGCGGAAGGGCGGCATTTTCGCCGCCATTGACTTGCATTGGAACGTATGGAATCCGCATCACTGCATCTGCAGATGCGGATTCCATGCATTTCAATGTGCGGATGGTACCCGGGTTTGGAGAAGAGGAGACTCTCCTCCAGACCCGGGTACCATAATACCTGTGAAAAAAAGAATAAAATAAAAAATAAATATTATACTTACCTTCTGATGGCCCCCTGTGTCTTTGTCTCGGCTTGCCGGCAGCTCCCGGTAGACTAAAGGACCTGCGGTGACGTCATTTAGTCATGTGACGGGTCACGCGACCGCTGATGTAGGCAGGTCCTTTAGTCTACTGCAAGCTGCCGGCAAGACAAGACAAGGACACAGGGGGCCATCAGTAGGTAAGTATATATTTATTTTTTATTTTTTACCATTCTTTCGGTCACACTATATAAATTCCTGCCGGTTGCATCGATTTATATAGTGTGAACAAGTTGTCAAGCACTTTCCAAGTGATGCTAAAATCGCTTGGAAAGCGCTTGACAACCCGCATACGGAAATGCACGGAACGCTTCACTTCCGCTTGTCCCTGGCAGGAAAAACGCATGTACAATCCGCATGTACACTCCGCATGCGTTTTTTCTGCCAGGGAGATGCAGAAACGCTCAGG
The DNA here is from genome assembly GCF_046119375.1 of Phyllobates terribilis. NCBI lineage: Eukaryota > Metazoa > Chordata > Amphibia > Anura > Dendrobatidae > Phyllobates > Phyllobates terribilis. The sequence continues at coordinate 188,684,135 of NW_027362763.1, forward strand.
AAAAAATCCGGAGCATTTCTGCATCGTGGGCACATAGCCTTAAAATCTATCCTGAAGAATAATATAGATGATAAAACTCCATCCAGAAATGTAACTTTTTCATCTGAGGAAGATTTTTCAGATATCAATGCAGAGAGCTCAGAAGATGGAACAGGAGTTGATTGTGGTAATCCTGCTTCAAAAAATGACAGGAGAAGCGACCGAGGAGGAGGAGGAGGAAATCCAGATACCCCAAGTTTCAATACGAGGGGCAAGAAAAAGTAGACAACCCATGGTCCAGTGTTATCGTGCTCACCCCTACAATTCTCTCTGAACATGAGATCAATATCTTAAATAAAGGGACTAATTTTGTTCCTAGTCAGGATTTTGATTTATTTCAAACGATTCTAGATGTAAATAAACTAGCCAGATTATTGACAGTAAAAAAGCATTTTCATAATGATCTCAATGTCCCTGGGGAATTATATAAGGAGGAGGATAATTGTGAAACCTTTGCACAAATGATGTTTGATGAACAATGTGTATGTGTCACCCAGGGGGAATATAGGGGACTCGGTACCCGGGCCTTTTACCTTGTTTAGGATGTCACGGCAGTTGGCTCCCGGGCCCGTACTCTGGGTCTCTCTTTAAAAAGGGGTTTTAGTATACAGTTTGTCTCGTGACGCCACCTATGGTTTCCGGTAATGGTTACCGGCGCTGCTGCAGACCTCCGGGGGGGGGGGGGGGGGGGTGATGGGATGGCAGCTGGGATGTTTCTGCTCCCCACAGGCGGAGCGGGCCCCCGGGGCAGTGTAGGTGCAAATGGTGATGATGCTGGGGCTTGCAGTGCAGGAGAAATGGCGCAGCAGAAATAACTGACGGAGGCAGTGCAGTGCAGTCATCCGAGTTTTACTCACAGTTCTTGATCAAGTTTCTCAGGTACACCGCATGGGTGTCAGCCTTCCGCGTCGCACTGCGTCTACCAGCCAAGGGGTTCAGCATTTTCTCACATATATCAGTAGCGCTTGATGGAACCCCACTTTCTTTATGTTCCTTACTAGACCGACTTCTCGTGCTGGGTCTTCTCCCTCCTACCCTGCGCTTTCCCACACACAGTCCCGATCGGGTGCTCTGAAGTCCCTCTGGGCAACCTCGAGTTCCCGGACCTACTTGATGCCCTTCACGGTGACTAGGGTGAGACTGTGGCAACTGCACCATGAAAGTGCAGAAGCCTCCGGTTTTCCAGCCGAGACCTGGAGTAACACGGCTGGTCCAGGGACCGGTTCCCTTCTTGCGGCCTGATCCCTCTGACACCTGGCAGATTCGGGGCGTACGGGTGCCGTCCTGCACTCACCGTACCCCCTGGGATCCCCTATGACAACGGAGCCTTCCTCCTCTGCTCCCCTCCTGGGCCTCTATTACTAGGCCCCTTATGGAGCAGAGCTCCTAAAGAGACTCTGCTCCCCTCCTCTCCTTGCTACTCACTCACTGTCCTCTCCACTACTCTGAGATGGCTTCCTTTTATATACCTCCTATCATGGTGCTCCCTTATCCTACATTCTCCACCCTCACCCACTACTGGTTCCTGCTCTCTTTGGTTCCCCCCACTCCAGCCAAGGACGGGGCTCAGCAGAAACACAGTGCATCTTGCCCTTCCAGCCGGCCTGGAGCAGTGTAGTGTTGGATGCAGGTGTTGGGGTTCCGGGCAGCACTCCCTCTTTACCTGAGAGAAGGAGATACCACACCTCTGGGTGAGGTGCAGTACCTCTGTGGCGACTGAACCCTCAGGGGCGCCACATGTACGGGAGGATTTAAAAGGTGAATCAGGTGAAGTCGATCTAATTAATGTTGACACAAAGGATTTTTGTATTTTGAATCCATCTTTCTATCCAAAAGATTCTAAGGTTGAATGCATTTCAACTTTTCAATCTTTAATTAAAAGAGATTTGATAGAACTTTCTCAAAAAATTAAACAGAGTGTATCAAATAAAAATAAAAAATCTAACTATAGATGAGAAAAAAAGCAATCACCAGCTTATCCAAAAGAGATGACCTGGTGATTAAGAAATCCGACAAAGCAGGCTGCATTGCTCTTATGGATAAGAAACTCTATGAAAAATGTGTTTATGATATCCTGGATGATAATGAGACGTATAAAAGGATACAATTTAATCCTACAGAATCATGCAGAAAATCTTGAGTAAATTGGTTGAAGACGGAGAAAAAATGGGGGTGTTTACTGAAAAAATGAGTTATAATATTATACCTGATAATCCGATAACACCAATTTTTCATGGGCTCCCTAAAACCCACAAACCAGAATTTCCTACACCTTTACGCCCCATTATATCGAGTATTTCTTCTTTGAATGAAAATTTAAGTCGATGGGTAGATTTTTATCTACAGCCATTAATTCCGAGAACACCGGGTTACTTAAAAGATACGTCATCAGTAATTGATTATATGAAAAATGTAAAATGGTTTGAAAAATCTAAATTTCTGTCATGTGATGTGGTAAGTCTGTTTTCATCTATTCCGCATAATCTAGCATTAACTGCTGTGTTCCACCATTTACAAAAATATAGCGGCTATACGGACGAAACAAAGGAAATGATTATCCGTAGTATTGAATACCTCCTTGAGCATAATTTTTTTATGTTCAATGAAGAATATTATTTCCAAATTAAAGGTTGCCCAATGAGCTCATGTTTCTCCCCATCTTTAGCCGTACTTTTTGTATCATGGTGGGAAGAAAGCACTATTTTCACAGACAAAATTCCTTTTAAAAATGACATTGAACTATATGTTAGATATTTGGACAATGTTTTACTAATATGGGTAGGAGAAGTGGAAAAAATCCCATATTTTTTATCCTATATTAATGCTAATGATGTAAATTTAAAATTTACTTATACTGAACCGCAGGATAAAATCAGTTTTTTGGATTTGTATCTCATGGGGGATGTAAAGCAACAAAAGGTTAGATATCGCAACTATAGAAAACCTATTATAGAATCATAGAATCATATAATGGTAGAGTTGGAAGGGACCTCCTGGATCATCTGGTCCAACCCCCTGCTCAAAGCAGGATTCACTAAACCATCTCAGACAGATGTCTGTCCAGCCTCTGTTTGAAGACGTCCATTGAAGGGGAACTCACCACCTCTCGTGGCAGCCTATTCCACTCATTGATCACCCTCACTGTCAAAAAGTTTTTTCTAATATCTAATCTGTGTCTCCTACCATTCGGTTTCATCCCATTGTTTCTAGTCTTTCTTTGTGCAAATGAGAATAAAGATGATCCTTCTACAATGTGACAGCCCTTGAGATATCTGTAAACAGCTATTAAGTCTCCTCTCAGTCTTCTTTTTTGCAAGCTAACATTCCCAAATCCTGTAACCGTTCCTCATAGGACATGGTTTGCAGACCGGTCACCATTCTGGTCACTCTTCTCTGAACTTGCTCCAGTTTGTCAATGTCTTTTTTAAAATGTGGTGCCCAGAACTGGACGCAGTATCCCAGATGAGATCTGACCAAAGAGGAGTAATGTTCGATAATGACTTCACGTGATCTAGACTGTATGTGTCTGTTAATACATCCCAGAATTATATTTGCCTTTTTTGCTGCTGCATCACACTGTTGACTCATGTTCAGTCTATGATTTATTAGTACACCTAAGTCTTTTTCACATGTACTGTTGCTTAGCTCTATTCCTCCCATTCTGTATATGCTTTTTTCATTTTTATTGCCCAGATGTAGTACTTTGCATTTTTCCCTGTTAAAAACCATTCTGTTAGTTGCTGCCCACTGCTCCAGTTTATTTAGGTCTTTTTAATCCTCTCTCTCTCTTCTCTAGTGTTAGCTATCCCTCCTAGCTTTGTGTCATCAGCAAATTTAATCAGTTTACCCTCAATTCCTTCATCTAAATCATTGATAAAGATGTTGAAGAATACAGGTCCCAGGACAGAGCCCTGTGGTACCCCACTTGAGTCATTCATCCAACTGGATGTGAAGCCATTTACGACCACTCTTTGAGTCCAATCACTAAGCCAGTTATGAATCCACCTAACAGTTGCCTTGTCCATTCCATACTTGGTCATTTTTTCAATAACGATGGTGTGAGATATTTTGTCAAATGCTTTGCTGAAGTCAAGATATACTATATCTACAGCATTTCCCTGATCCACCCAGTCAGTGATTCTGTCATAGAAGGAAATTAAGTTAGTCTGACATGACTTGTTAGTTACAAACCCATGCTGACTCTGGTTAATCACTTCATTCTTATCCAGGTACTTACATACATGTTCTTTAATAATTTGTTCAAAGATCTTTCCTGGTATAGAAGTCAGACTCACCGGCCTATAGTTCCCTGGGTCCACCTTCTTCCCCTTTTTGAAGATAGGAACAAAATTTGCTCTTCTCCATATTAGTGGGAACACTACACTTAGAGCAGACAGAAATAGCTCTGATATCACCATATTCAATGAACAAGCAAAGGTAGCAACATCTACATTAATGGAAAGGGGGTATAAGAAAAAACATATTGATTCAGCATTAAAAAAGTTCTTGTTAGAAATACTCATTTAAACAACAGAGATGATGGTATTAATAACAACAAGAAACCAATAACAATAAAATCGAATAATATGGACAAAAAAAAACATCTTCAGTACCCCATATAGTTGCCAATTTCAGGAAATAAAAAATATTGTAAACAGATATGTCCCTGTATTATTCCAAGATCGGGAATCCTAAAAAATGGATTAGTATGTGTGCCGAGTAAAGGGAGATCAATAGGTGCTACTCTTTCCCCAAGTCTATATATGCCACAAAAAAGTGCTAAAAAAACCTGACTAAGTTGTTTTAAATGTGCATGTTCCAAATGTACGATGTGCCAGTATACATTGCAAACTCAAAAAATTGATGCAGCCAATGATATTAAAAGATTTATTAATTGCAGTACAAATTATGTTGTGTGTTGCATATTTTGCAAAGAATGTAAAATAAAATACATTAGCTGCATAATACGTAAATTAAAGAAAAAGATGGCAGAACATGTTATCAACATCAAAAATAAAAACGCATCCTATTCAGGAGCATGCAAGCATTTTGTAGAGAGATATAAAGGGGAATTAAACAATTTTTCATTCTATGGGCTAGAAAAAGTGGATATTCCTATTAGAGGAGGGGATTGGAGGAAAAAACTCCTCCTAAGAGAATTATTTTGGATCATTAAACTTGATACAAAATACCCCAACAGCATGAACCATAGGAATGATACTCTTTACCTATATTAAATTTTAGGGATTTGAATGCAGAGGTTTTTTTTTCTCTGTGGGGTTTTTTCTCCTTCTGGTTTTCCTTGTGATTTAGCCTTGTGATTATGCTAATTATTCTCTAATGTGATTGATTGTTAACATATGTGTCTATTGATCAACGGTTGGTTACCATTTGTTTTTATACCATGTATCATAAGGAATCTGTATCTCAGTGAATAAGGGCTTTTTGCCAGAAACGCGTTGAGAACTTTAGATGTATTCCCAACCTGTATGATCTTTTAAATTATTTTGTAATAAATTGAGGTTTTTAATTATTTTTGGGACTCACCAAAATTATTTTCTTATGTGAAGCTGTAAGTCACGGCTACTAGTTGGAGACCCACAACATTGTAAGACGGACTGAGTCATATAAATAGGACACGGTGAGGCTGCTTTTTTATCAGCCTTCAGTTTGTCTGCATTGTTGGGTCTGGTGTCTCTTATCTTCCTCTTGACAATACCCCATAGATTCTCTATGGGGTTAAGGTCAAGCGAGTTTGTTGGACAATCAAGCACAGTGATACTGTTGTTTGTAAACCAGATATTGGTACTTTTGGCAGTGTGGACAGGTGCCAAGTCCTGCTGGAGAATGAAATTTCAATCTCCAAAAAGCTTGTCGGCAGAGGAAAGCATGAAGTGCTCTAAAATTTCCTGGTAGATGGCTGCGCTGACTTTGGTCTTGATAAAACACAGTGGACCTATGCCAGCAGCTGACATGGCTCCCCAACCATCACTGATTGTGGAAACTTCACACTAGATCTCAAGCAGCTTGGATTGTGGCCTCTCCACTTCCTCCAGACTCTGGGACCTTGATTTCCAAATGAAAATTGGAACTCTGGGACCTTGTGGAGTGTGTCAATGACTGCCTTCTGGACATCTGTCAAGTCAGCAGTCTTCTCCATGATTGTGGAGCCTACTGAAACAGACTAAGGGACCTTTTTAAATGCTCAGGAAACCTTTACAGGTGTTTTTTGTTAATTATTTTAATTTACTGACATAATGACTTTTGTGTTTTCATTGGCTGTAAGCCATAATCATCAACATTAACAGAAATAATGTTTGTAATGACTCTATATAATATATGAGTTTCACTTTTTGTATTGAAGAACTGAAATAAATTAACTTTTTGATGATATTCTAATTTAGAGAGATGCACCTGTATTTGAAAAATTTGTGCACAAGATCAGGAGTCACTGCGGGTTTGACGTTGCGTGCTTATGCAATGTCAAACCCGCAGCGACAGATGTTTCCGCAAGAACAATCTGATCAGTACAATGTACTAAATGCTGTGAATCCGCATTGTTCAATGAGCACATGCGGATTCACCTGTGTTCAATAGAACGTAAGTATGCTGCGTCCAAAGTGCTTCCTGTCCGGATCGTGTGCACATACTCTAACCCTTGGATTACCGTCGGACCGGGTATGAGTATTTTCGGTCAGTTTGTCAGTACAGGTGGATCCACTGCATGTAATGACATCTAAATCGGTCAAAATCTGCAGCGGAGACTTGGATCTCCGCTACAGCAAATTGACATGCTGCGGGTGAGTTTACGCAGTGTGAAAACAAGCACAGTGGGGATTGGATTTCTTATAAATTAAATAAAATGAACTAAATAAAAAAAAATGGTGTGGGCTCCCGCATCATTTTCATAACCAGCAGAGAGGAAACCGACTGCTGGGGGCTGATATTAGTAGCCGGGGAAGGGGCCATTAGCCAAAGATGTTCCGTGGCTATTAATAACCTTCCACAGCTGTTTGCTTAGCCTTTACTGTCTAAATCACAGGGGGACCCCATAAAAAATTGACATAGGGTCTCCCTATAAAATCTAACCAGCAAAAGCTAAACAGACAGCTGTGAGCTGATATTAATAGCCAGGGAAGTGACCATGGATCCTGGCCCACTCTGAGGCTAATAGCATCAGCCCTCAGCGGACCCAGAAATGGCGCATCCATAATATGCGCCAAATCTGGCGCTTAGCCTCACTCTTCCCACTGCTGTGTAGCGGTGGCGAGTGGGGTAATAGGGCTGGGGTTCACGTCAGTATTGTATTGGTGGCTGACGTGAAGCTCAGGTTAGTAATGGAGAGGGGTCTATAAGACAACCCCCTTACTAATCGCATAGTAAAGGTTTACAACTAGAGATGAGCGTTGTTCTACTCGAACTGTTCGCCAATCTCAAATTCGAGCTGTTTTGGGCGGTGTTCGAGCCGTTCGGCGAACACGAACAATTTGAGAAAAATTCGGCTGTTCGAGGTTATGTTCGATAACTGTTCGTGCACCAAAATCATAACTGGATTTTTTCTCAGTAATGATGAAAATTAATGTTAATACGCAGTTTGAGTGTACAGCGGGGTGGGGGGAGGGGCAGGGGATGGATCTCTGCAGGAACAATGAAGATCTCCATTTTTTTTTCTCTTTCCCGCATTTGCAGTGGGGAGGTGCAATCTGTCAGCCTATCAGCAGCGCACACACGGAGCGAAGTGCTTTTTTTCACACAAGCAAGGGCATGTGTCATTGGCAGTGTATGTCACATGTCCTTGCCCTATAAGACCAAGCCATTTTCCCCGTCGCCACCATTTTCTCACTGCTGCAGCTGCGTGTTAGACGGCACCGCTGTTGCTGTGTGCGCTATACCTTGTTAATTTCAAGCCAATTTTCGCACAAATCTACAGATAGCTTGGGAGTAGGGAATAGTTGTGATTGCAGTCCTTTTAAGGACTAGGTTACAGCATTTCCTACGACTTTTATCAGGCAGGTCTGTGCTCTTAAATAGATAGATTGTGGGAGTAAAGACTAATTGTAATTGGAGTCCTTTTCAGGACTAGGTTACATCAGTTCCTATCAGTTTTTGCCAGACAGGTCTGTGCCAGTGCTGTGCAAGTTTTTTTCACAGCATTTGGCTGAATCTAGCAAAGCTAATCCTTTTTGGCCTATTGCAGAGTGTGTTAGTCAGTGGAGTAGCCTATCTGTGTTGCAAGATATACCACCTGTGTATAGAATACCAATTTTTTTACTGCACCTAGTGAAGTAAAATCTTTTGGGCATAGCATCATTCTATTAGTCCATCTATACTGACCTCCATCAGGTTGCAAATTGAATATAATTTTTTTCTGCATCTAGCTCTGAAAAAATATTGGGCTTCTAGCTGTGTGTGGGACTTGTTCTATTAATCCATCTATACAGACCTCCATCAGGTTGCAAACTGAATATATTTTTTTCTGCATCTACCTCTGAAAAAATATTGGGCTTCTAGCTGTGTGTGGGACTTGTTCTATTAATCCATCTATACAGACCTCCATCAGGTTGCAAACTGAATATATTTTTTTCTGCATCTACCTCTGAAAAAATATTGGGCTTCTAGCTGTGTGTGGGACTTGTTCTATTAATCCATCTATACAGACCTCCATCAGGTTGCAAACTGAATATATTTTTTTCTGCATCTACCTCTGAAAAAATATTGGGCTTCTAGCTGTGTGTGGGACTTGTTGTATTAGTCCATCTATACTGACCTCCATCAGGTTGCAAACTGAATATATTTTTTTCTGCATCTACCTCTGAAAAAATATTGGGCTTCTAGCTGTGTGTGGGACTTGTTCTATTAATCCATCTATACAGACCTCCATCAGGTTGCAAACTGAATATATTTTTTTCTGCATCTACCTCTGAAAAAATATTGGGCTTCTAGCTGTGTGTGGGACTTGTTGTATTAGTCCATCTATACTGACCTCCATCAGGTTGCAAACTGAATATATTTTTTTCTGCATCTACCTCTGAAAAAATATTGGGCTTCTAGCTGTGTGTGGGACTTGTTCTATTAATCCATCTATACAGACCTCCATCAGGTTGCAAACTGAATATATTTTTTTCTGCATCTACCTCTGAAAAAATATTGGGCTTCTAGCTGTGTGTGGGACTTGTTCTATTAATCCATCTATACAGACCTCCATCAGGTTGCAAACTGAATATATTTTTTTCTGCATCTACCTCTGAAAAAATATTGGGCTTCTAGCTGTGTGTGGGACTTGTTCTATTAATCCATCTATACAGACCTCCATCAGGTTGCAAACTGAATATAATTTTTTTCTGCATCTACCTCTGAAAAAATATTTGGGCTTCTAGCTGTGTGTGGGACTTGTTCTATTAGTCCATCTATACTGACCTCCATAAGGTTGCAAACTGAATTTAATTTTTTTCTGCATCTACCTCTGAAAAAATATTTGGCCTTCTAGCTGTGTGTGGGACTTGTTCTATTAGTCCATCTATACTGACCTCCATCAGGTTGCAAATTGAATATAATATTTTTCTGCATCTAGTTCTGAAAAAATGTTTGGCCTTCTAGCAGTGTGTGGGACTTGTTCTATTAGTCCATCTATACTGACCTCCATCAGGTTGCAAACTGAATATATTTTTTTCTGCATCTACCTCTGAAAAAATATTGGGCTTCTAGCTGTGTGTGGGACTTGTTCTATTAATCCATCTATACAGACCTCCATCAGGTTGCAAACTGAATATATTTTTTTCTGCATCTACCTCTGAAAAAATATTGGGCTTCTAGCTGTGTGTGGGACTTGTTCTATTAATCCATCTATACAGACCTCCATCAGGTTGCAAACTGAATATATTTTTTTCTGCATCTACCTCTGAAAAAATATTGGGCTTCTAGCTGTGTGTGGGACTTGTTCTATTAATCCATCTATACAGACCTCCATCAGGTTGCAAACTGAATATAATTTTTTTCTGCATCTACCTCTGAAAAAATATTTGGGCTTCTAGCTGTGTGTGGGACTTGTTCTATTGGTCCATCTATACTGACCTCCATAAGGTTGCAAACTGAATATAATTTTTTTCTGCATCTACCTCTGAAAAAATATTTGGCCTTCTAGCTGTGTGTGGGACTTGTTCTATTAGTCCATCTATACTGACCTCCATCAGGTTGCAAATTGAATATATTTTTCTGCATCTAGCTCTGAAAAAATGTTTGGCCTTCTAGCAGTGTGTGGGACTTGTTCTATTAGTCCATCTATACTGACCTCCATCAGGTTGCAAACTGAATATAATTTTTTTCTGCATCTACCTCTGAAAAAATATTTGGGCTTCTAGCTGTGTGTGGGACTTGTTCTATTAGTCCATCTATACTGACCTCCATAAGGTTGCAAACTGAATATAATTTTTTTCTGCATCTACCTCTGAAAAAATATTTGGCCTTCTAGCTGTGTGTGGGACTTGTTCTATTAGTCCATCTATACTGACCTCCATCAGGTTGCAAATTGAATATAATATTTTTCTGCATCTAGCTCTGAAAAAATATTTGGCCTTCTAGCAGTGTGTGGGACTTGTTCTATTAATCCATCTATACAGACCTCCATCAGGTTGCAAACTGAATATATTTTTTTCTGCATCTACCTCTGAAAAAATATTGGGCTTCTAGCTGTGTGTGGGACTTGTTCTATTAATCCATCTATACAGACCTCCATCAGGTTGCAAACTGAATATATTTTTTTCTGCATCTACCTCTGAAAAAATATTGGGCTTCTAGCTGTGTGTGGGACTTGTTCTATTAATCCATCTATACAGACCTCCATCAGGTTGCAAACTGAATATAATTTTTTTCTGCATCTACCTCTGAAAAAATATTTGGGCTTCTAGCTGTGTGTGGGACTTGTTCTATTGGTCCATCTATACTGACCTCCATAAGGTTGCAAACTGAATATAATTTTTTTCTGCATCTACCTCTGAAAAAATATTTGGCCTTCTAGCTGTGTGTGGGACTTGTTCTATTAGTCCATCTATACTGACCTCCATCAGGTTGCAAATTGAATATATTTTTCTGCATCTAGCTCTGAAAAAATGTTTGGCCTTCTAGCAGTGTGTGGGACTTGTTCTATTAGTCCATCTATACTGACCTCCATCAGGTTGCAAACTGAATATAATTTTTTTCTGCATCTACCTCTGAAAAAATATTTGGGCTTCTAGCTGTGTGTGGGACTTGTTCTATTAGTCCATCTATACTGACCTCCATAAGGTTGCAAACTGAATATAATTTTTTTCTGCATCTACCTCTGAAAAAATATTTGGCCTTCTAGCTGTGTGTGGGACTTGTTCTATTAGTCCATCTATACTGACCTCCATCAGGTTGCAAATTGAATATAATATTTTTCTGCATCTAGCTCTGAAAAAATGTTTGGCCTTCTAGCAGTGTGTGGGACTTGTTCTATTAGTCCATCTATACTGACCTCCATCAGGTTGCAAACTGAATATATTTTTTTCTGCATCTACCTCTGAAAAAATATTGGGCTTCTAGCTGTGTGTGGGACTTGTTCTATTAATCCATCTATACAGACCTCCATCAGGTTGCAAACTGAATATATTTTTTTCTGCATCTACCTCTGAAAAAATATTGGGCTTCTAGCTGTGTGTGGGACTTGTTCTATTAATCCATCTATACAGACCTCCATCAGGTTGCAAACTGAATATATTTTTTTCTGCATCTACCTCTGAAAAAATATTGGGCTTCTAGCTGTGTGTGGGACTTGTTCTATTAATCCATCTATACAGACCTCCATCAGGTTGCAAACTGAATATATTTTTTTCTGCATCTACCTCTGAAAAAATATTGGGCTTCTAGCTGTGTGTGGGACTTGTTCTATTAATCCATCTATACAGACTTCCATCAGGTTGCAAACTGAATATAATTTTTTTCTGCATCTACCTCTGAAAAAATATTTGGGCTTCTAGCTGTGTGTGGGACTTGTTCTATTAGTCCATCTATACTGACCTCCATAAGGTTGCAAACTGAATATAATTTTTCACTGCATCTAGCCCTGAAAATAATTTTTCTTCCCAATAGTGGTAGCAATAGAAATATGGGGCGCGCTCCTGGCTTACAAAAATATACCCTTCATAACAAAAAACACCAGCTTAGCGCACTGCATTAATAAGATGGCATCATCGTCTCTCCCAGTGCTAGGCCTACTACCCAGGCTAGCATTCCTGTGCCTAAAACACAATGTATGGGTCCGCGCTAGCCACTATGCTGAGGGGTCTAAAGCTGCTGCTAACGCTTTATAACAATTCAATTGGCAGATTTTCACAGAGCTCTTCCACAATGCCCACCCATCGGGACAACAGTTGCCCACCTTCCCTATGGGATCTAGTGGCGAATAGTTGATGCCATTAATCAGAGCGTCAGTTGCCCCGTCGACGTGGCAAGCATACGGTAAGGCATGGGAAGAGTGGACACGACTAGTAGCAGGCAGATGGGTTGACCAATGTGAACAAGCCAGATCACAAGTCACCATAGAATTTCTCCACCAGCTAATGATGAGGGGCATATCAGGGGCGTCAGCGCAGCGGTGTCTGACCGGAGTAGCATTTCACTTCCAACTACTGAATTGGGGAGATGTGACAAAGATTCATCATCAGACAATCCATAAAAGGGTGGAAAAGGGGTCAGCCAAGTCAGGAGTGTAGACGTCCCGTCCCGTGTCACTAAAACTGATTTCTCACATCATATCCCTAACACCATTAACATGACACTCACAATTTGAAGCAACACTACTGTCTACTGCATTTGTGATCGCCTTCTTCGGGGCGCTATGCATAAGCGAATTAGTCCCTCAATCCAAAATTAGCACCAGTGGAGGCTTATTACACCAGGACGTAGTCATAGGCAATAATGCAATACGTCTACGCATACACAAATCGAAAATGGTTCCAGCGGGCAGGGGCACTTGGGTACTTCTACAACCCACAAACGGTACACTGAGTCGGGTAACAATAGTAAAACCATATCTAACCATCAGATCACAAAGTAATTTGTTCCTATCACACATTGATGGGACGCCATTATCAAGATACCAGTTCCAAGCTATATTTAATAAATGCATAACATCGGCAGGGAACCACCCCAAAGATTACGGGACACACTCATTCCGCATAGGCGCGGTCACAGAAGCAGCAAGAGCAGGACTGTCAGAAACGGAAGTTCAGAGGATAGAGAGATGGTGATCCACGTGTTTGGCAAGATACATAAGACCGGACTTGTTATCCTAACGTGGTTTGTTTCTTTTACAGGTGACGCTAAGCCAACAGTGTGGGTGATAGGCCACTCGTATATATATTGGGCAGATTAAAGGGCGAAAGTCCGCCCAGGCGGGAGGAAATTAGAGTTTCATAACACATATTTCAACTGGAGAGGTATTAGAGGCCTGCTATGGCCACAGGTACTAATGGAGGTAATCAAGGTAGGGAGAGAGGCAAGATGTCTGGTCATCTTAGTTATACAGGCCGGGGGAAACAACCTAGGTCATCACAAGAGCGCATAACTAATGGCAATAATGAAACTAGACACTGAGCGCTTCAGAGAATTTTTCACAAAACTAGCTATAGTATGGTCAGAGATTGTGCCGATAGCGGTATGGCAATGTGCGCGAGACATCACGGCCATTGAACGGACAAGGCGGGTAATAAATATTCGGATGGCAAAATTTAGAAGAGACAGAGGCGGTGTAGTGGTACGACACCGACAACTGGAAGGAGATAAAGCAGGCCTCATACGGCCCGACGGTGTTCACTTAATGGATATTGGACTGGACATATTCCTGTCAGGACTCCAGGACGGAGTGGAACAAGCGTTAAGAGTGATGGGTAGGAGTCAGAGTCCTGCATACGAGTACGCAGGATCCTCCGTGGCCTGGAAATAGAAAGGACATGTTGGAGAGTTACACTTGTTGGCCAAGTTGCCGGAGTGGAGACCCAGGGCATGCTGCAACAAGCTGAATTATTTTAGAAATAAAATGTCTTTCTAATGGAATGAGTATAAAGAGTTAATAAAGCTGTGACCGATCCTCACCCATCCAGTTGTAAGAGTTACATTATTGTATTGTCAAGGAAAGGGGGGCGGTAGGGGGGCTGAGCGTCTGGGTTTGGTTGGGGGTCCCCACAGTCTGCCTAGGCTAGATGCATTTAAAAATTCTTATTAGATACACAGGCGGTGCAGCTTGCTTCGCAGCTGGGCTACTACGCCCAAAGTATTGCCTAGGCTAGATGCAGTTAAAAATTCTACGCTGACTAGCAGACACTGAAGATTTGGAGCAGACCTCTGAGTAAACAGCTCTTCAGACTCAATCATCTGTGTTACCCCAAGCCATAGTGTATGTAGTTTCTTACAGTTAAAAGGGGGGGGGGAGCGACCCAACCCACCTGGAGTTGACGATGCCAACGTCACGTAAGACACAGCAAGGGGACTCCAAAAAGAGTTTCCATTTTTTCCCAAAATTGTGGCACAGACACCACTTAACCCTAGAACGCATACCTGGGGCCTCGCAGTCCCGCCCTGTTAATTGTTTTCTATTTTCTGCAAGATTACTTTAGTTAGAATTTTGAAACTCTAGGTATTCTTCATGTATATAGTTATTTGTCATTTGAGTTTGAGTTATTCAATGTTATTTGCACACGGGCCTAAAAGGCCCCAGGTATATGAAAGTGTAGATTTTTATGGTCATGCGTTCTAGGGTTAAGTGGCATCAATTGCCCCACAGTTGCTTAAAACGGTTGGTGAGGTGATATTACCAAATCCTCAAGCTTTTAGCCTCCCAAGGAAAACACAGGATTAGAAAAGTCCTTGCGAATCCATGATTTGTTCATCTTTATGAACGTGAGTCTGTCTACATTCTCAGTGGACAGCCGCGTGCGCTTATCTGTCAGCACACTATCAGCAGCGCTGAACACACGTTCAGAGAGAACACTGGCTGCAGGGCATGACAAGATCTCCAAGGCGTGAGTGGCGAGCTCCGGCCATTTTTCCAGATTGGAATACCAAAATGAGCAAGGGTCCAGTGACACAGTCATGGCTTCGATGTTCACTTGGAGATACTCCTGCACCATCCTCTCTAGGCATTGACTATGTGTCAGACTTCTTGTCTCCTGTGGCCTTGCAAAGGATGGTCTAAAAAAGTGGTGAAACGATTTCACAAAATTGCTGTTACCAGCAGATACTGTGTTACTGTTACGGTTTGAGTGATGAAGACTCGACAGTCCCGCGGTTGGCAAATTAGAACTGTGAGATTCACTTCGTGCACCACTGGTGTTTTGTGGAAAAGCACATGTAAGATTCTGCAACAGCGTCTGCAGATACTCCTGCATGCGTCAATCCCTTTTTATGGCAGGAATTATTTCGGCAAATTTACTTTTGTACCGGGGATCTAAGAGTGTGGCAACCCAGTAGTCGAGATTACTTCGAATTCTGCAATCTGAGGGTCATGTTGCAGGTAGTGCAGCAAGAAGGCACTCATGTGTCTTGCGCATCCAGGAGGACCAAGTCCTTGTTGTGTTGGTAGCGAGGTAAGAATCATGCTTCTTTCCTCTGCCCTCTCCCCCCAACCTCGCACAACAGAAATGTGATCAAGGTCTCCCTCATCTGATTAGTCTTCCATGCCCATCGCCAGTTCATCCTCCACTTCTTCCTCGGCTCCTGCACCTTCCTCAACAGTTTGGCTGCTACCATGCGCCCTGTTTAATCCCTCTCCCCCACCCTCCCATGCCTGCCTCCTTGGTGCTGCCAACCGTCTGGACCTTGGAGATGTTATCCCTTCCGCATACGACTCCTCCTCTACTTCCTCCACCTCCTCTTGTCCGACCACCGGACTCTGAATTCTGTTTAATGTGTGCTCCAGCATGTAAATCACCGGAATAGTTATGCTGATAATGGCATCGTCGTCAGCACTAAACATCTTCGTCGCCATTTCAAAACTGTGCAGAAAGGTGTGTGGCGCCCCTGAGGGTGCAGTCACCACAGAGTTACTGCATCTCACCCAGAGGTGTGGTATCTCACCCTCAGGTAAGGAAGGCGTATGGCTCGGGACCCTAACACCTGCATCAAACACATACCCGCAGTGGGGTTAGGGCGAGATTGCTCCTAAGGGAGAGCACAGGCCCAGGTCCCTAGCTGGTGGGAGGATCCTATGTAGTGGGTGCTTAGGGGAGCAGCTTAGGGGAGCACATGACAGGGAGAGTATAAATAGGAAGCCATCTTAGAAAGAGCAAGCCAGTCAGAGGAGGAAAAGTGACAGGAGCAGAGGCTCGGCATGAGCTCTGCTCCGGAGGCGGGCCTAGCCTGGGAGGCCCAGGACTGAAGGAGAGAAGAGAGGAGTGGGAGCAGGAAGGCTCCAGGAACCGAAGGGACCCTAGGGCTACGGGCCGTGCAGAAGGCCACCTGTACTCCCGCTGCTACCAGGAGGTAGAGGGGTCAGGCCAGATAAGGGGAACCGGTCCCTCAACTAGAGGAGAAACAGCAAGGCTCAACTAGAAACCGGAGGCTGCAGTATTTCATGTACTGCAGGCAAAAGTCCACACCAGTCTCACTAAGAAGGTAGCCACATAGGACCCAGGGGACGGAACACAAGTCGCCCGCCAAGGCCCGAGGATACCGGATAGAAGTGTCACTGGGTGTGAGGTGCAGGGAGAAGGCCAGAGAAAGGACACACAGAAGGGGGTCCTGCTAAGTACTCCGGAGCTATCTGGGGGTGGACTGAGCCCCTCACTGAGTACGCACAGCACGACGGGTGAGATAGCTCTGGTACCTGTAATCTGGACTGCAACAACTGTGAGTAAAGATCTTGGGACTGCATCACACGGACTCTGTGTTCATTACTGACTCCCTGCACTACAACCACCATCATCCACCCACACTGCCCTGAAGCTACACTCTTCCTGTGGTGAGTAATAATACCATTGCAGCAAAACCACCAGCTTCAGAGGACTGTTCCGCAGCGGCGGCCCCTTTGGCCGCACTCCACAGGTGGCGTAGTCGGACATTATAAAATCCATATATACAAATTACCGTTGGATTGACCGCCCTGGGTCACGGACCGGGTCACCGCCACAGTGACTACAACCCCCAGCGTCTACCGGCCCGGCTCCGGGTACCCCACGGCCCAGGGGGCGCGTCAACTTCATAGGTCCCTGATCTGAGACCACTCCTGCTGTGTGATTTGCCCCACCTCTGGATCTCGTTGGCCCAGGCTATACGTCAGAAACTATTGCACCAGGGCTTGTCGGTGCTGCCACAGTCACTGCAACATGTGCAGAGTTGAATTCCACCGTGTCGGCACATCGCATTTCAGCCGGTGAACTGGCAGGCCCAACGACTTCTGTAGAGATGTAAGTCGTTGAGCTGCGGGATGCGAACGGCGGAAGTGAGCACACAGCGACCGTGCCCTCTGCAGAAGGCCATCTAGTCCGGGATAGTGGGCTAAAAATTTATGGACAACCAGGTTCAACACGTGAGCCATACAAGGCACGTGTGTAACATTGCCCCGGCGAAGGGCCGCACCCAGGTTTGCAGCATTGTCGCACACGGCCTTCCCTGGTTGCAGGTCCAGTGGAGACAACCATTCATGAAACTGGGTCTCCAGAGCTGACCACAAGTCCTCAGCTGTGTGACTCACATTTCCCAGACATTTCAAAGTAAACACTGATGCCGTTGAGCCCTGCTGCCAGCATAGTAAGGAGGTGCGCAGTTAGAAAGCAGGTGGCATTACCAGACAGGCTTTGGGTGCAGGTGGAGGACCGAGAGGAGGTTGAGGAGTCAGAAGCAGTGGAGGAACTTCTAGATAAAGAGGATTGACGTACAACTCGCGGGGACGGCAAGACTTGGACAGCAGCCCCTTGTCCTGCTGTCACCATAGTTACCCAGTGCCCTGTCAGCGACATGTAACGCCCCTGTCCATGCCTACTCGTCCAAGTGTCTGTGGTGAAATGCACCCTGTCACACACAGAGTTTCTCAAAGAAGCGGTGATGTGTGCGACATGCTGGTGGAGCGCAGGCACACCTTTCTTTGAGAAGTAGTGCCGACTGGGCATCTGGTACTGGGGCACTGCGACGGACATAAGGTCTCAAAAATCCACTGTGTCCTCCAGGCGGAAAGGCAGCATTTCTGTAGCCAACAGCTTGCAGATGGTGAAATTCAACCTCTTAGCTTTCTCATGGCTAGGAGGAAATGGTCTTTTACTTGTCCACATCTGAGGGACCGAGGGCTGGCTGTTGTGCTTTGACGGGGTTGAGTAGGGTGTCCCTGGCAAACTGCCGGTCTGTGAGGAAGATGCAGGCGGACATGTTAGGTTGCCTTGATCCAAAGGTGGTGCTCTCGATGTCAGAGAGCTCTCAACACCAGCAGGTGTTTCCACTTCCCAATGAACTGACGACCTGCCAATCACACTGGCTGTTGCAGGTAAAGAGGTGGCAGGTCTGCGTCCAAAAACATGTGTGACTGCTGTCCCCCCAGTCACAGAGGATGAAGAGGCCGCGAATGCACAAGATGGGGCAGACGGTGGTTGGCCAGCCTGCTAGGCCGCATTGTAGCACAGTGAGCTTCCCACTGCAACTTATGCTTCATATCCATGTGACGGTACATGCATGAAGTACTCAAACTATGGATTTTTTGGCCTCTACTTAGCTTTTGGTGACAAATATTACAGATAACACGAGTTGGGTCATCCTTATCGATCTGAATAAATGCCCAGGCTATGCAAGGCTTAGAGCCCATGCGACCTGAAGAGCCACTACGACTTGTGGTCAGAGGCGGAGTTGTGGTTGAGGATGCAGTTGTTGACGTGCTTCCAGTACTCCGTCTCTGTCCAGGAAGGCGCAACCTAACCTCGTCGTCAATAGCATCTGTGACGCCCCGCTGCGCTTGGTATCACAGATCCTAGAAGAGTGTATTGATGGAATCCTCCACAAGAGGCCCCCATAAACATTCACACATCTCCACCTTCCACCTCAGACCAGCAGAGGGAGCCCGTTAGGGATATAAATAGGGAAGGTGGAGCTAGGCAGTTCAGTTCCTCTGAAGAGTTCCTGCAGTAGAGAAGCCTAAGAGAGGTCAGTCTGCAGTGGAGCTCAGTCTAGTCTAGAGAACTCAGTTAATAGTTCAGCAGTGGAGCACGAGGCTCCTGCTAGCTAGATTCAGGGAGCCCAGATAGAGCTTAAGGTGTGCCGGCGTCATAAGATCGGTGAAGCGCGGCAAGCTGCCGTTAGTGTGTATAGCCTATTGAGGGCCCGAGTAGGCCGAAGGCGAGTGGCGAGTTAGTACATAAGGGGCAGAGGAGCTTAACCAGCTCACCCCGAAGCATTTACCGGACACCGGATCCGAGCTTACCGGGATCTCTATGACCCAGTAAGGCATAACCGGAATCCCTGGAGAACTACAAGTCCCAGGATCGCTAAGGTGCTGATACGCAACAGAGCCAGGAGACGCTTAGGCCCCGCATACTGGGAGCGTGAACTTCAAGAGAAGGCCCTACCACAAGGTCAGCCAGCGCAGGACAGAGACAAAGTTAGGCCTAGCTCCAGGCAGGTCAGAAACTTACTGCGCTGAGGCAAGAAACAGGAGGCCCTACACCCGCTCATTGGGGAGGATCCTGATATGCACCCTTCACCCTACAGTGCTCCAGGATGTGCCAGAATTTCCTCCAGTAAAAGGTACTGAAGTGACTACCGTGTCCGTTTCCGTTCTTGCTCTGACCCAGCTGGGTCTCGCCTGTCCTGCATTCCCCCTGCATACGCTGCCCTGAGACCTAGCTCCACCTGTGGGGAGCTATACCATCGAGCTGCCTTATCACGGGCCTCAGTGGACTGCTGCAGCGCTGGTGCTTCTCACCAGATACCACAGGTGGTGTCACAAACTCTTATAAAATTAACAATTATCCACCCTTTTAAAGAGTGACCCCAGGGTACGGGCCAGGGAGCCGACCACCGCGACATCCCAAAGGCCAGGCAAAGGCCCGGGTGACCTCATCGACTGGCTGACTGTGGGTTGACAGTAAGTGGGATCTCCAACCTTGTCATCATCACCCTGTGTGTTATCACACCCGTCGTCCTCAAAGCCAACCTCTTCCTGCCCTGACCGAAAAGTCAAGTTGTCGCTCCAATCAGGTATTTGAGTCTCATCATCGTCTTCATCATTGTCTCCACCAACAGGAGTTACAGTTTGGGAAGGAGGGTCTACATTATGCTCAGAACCTTCTTCATCTGGTCCTGGATCCGACTTATAAAGATTCTGGGCATCAGTGCAAATCATTTCCTCGTCTGGATTAACAGAAGCTCTGGAGCAGACCTCCGTTTCCCAGGCTATAGTATGAGTAAACAGCTGTGCAGACTCAACCATCTGTGTTACCCCATACTCAGACGGGCAGCTGGAGACTTGGGAGCTGTGAGGAAGCAAGTGCGATTGGGGTGACACCTCTGAGGACTGGAGTATTTGTGATGTTGAAGTTGAGGTGGAGGAGAGCCCACTTGAAGGAGCACTTGATATCTGCTGAAGCACCTGCTGTTTTTGTGCCTCATCTGGAATTTGTAGCGATGGGCGTGTCCGTAACAAAGGGATCGTATCACGAAAAGAAGTCGACATGTTAGTTTGGCTGGAAGATGGTCTTTCTTCTGCAGATGTTACTCCCCCCCCACCGTGGGGGGCTCGACCCACCAGCGAACAGGCACCAGTATTAGGAGAGGGGGGCTGGCCGTCAGGGTCCACCGCGGCTCTGGCACAAACCCGGCGACACGGAGGTGGCACGGGCAGGAACGGACTGGCCGTGTCGGCGTCTCACTTTTTGGATTTTAGAAGGGCATGACATGCCTATATCTGTGTCTCCCCCTCCTTTTACTCCTCCACCTCTTTTATTTTCGCATGACTATATGTACTTGTCACTTTTCCATGTGTTAGTTATGTCTTCTGAGCAGTTTGTCAGCTTTTGGACACCTTTGAAGGTGTTTTCTATGTGTTTCTATGTGTTTTTGTTTGCCTGCCATTGGTTTTAACGGTGTTCGAAGGTGTTCGACGAACAGTTCGACGAACAGTTCGGCGAACACACGGGTGTTCGACGAACCGAACCGAACTCGAACACTACGGGGGTGGCTCAACACTATTTACAACGCTTTTTCAATAAAGAGACAGCCAGAATAAAGTATTTTATTGAAATAAAATTACACATGGTTTTAAAAAAAAATTTTATTATTCGACCAGTCCCCGAAGCCCTCGTCTCCTGAAAAAAAAAAAACAAAAAAAAAACAACCATATGCCTCACCTGTCCGCCGTCATGACGTAATCCAGAATGTCCCACAGTGATCCGGGTCACTTCTACAGCAGGGAAATCAGAAATCACTGGTGTGACTGCTGTAGAAGACAGGACTGTACACTGACAGAAGTAGAATCAATCCTGTCAGTGTACATTGCTCTGCTGCAGGAGTGAGGTCAGGTGAGTTCATCAGCTGATAATCAGCTGATCAGCTCTGGTGACCTCATACTGCATCAGTACTGTGTGGGAATATTCGTGAGAATAAACTGAGGTTCCGGAACTCTCAGCTGATCATCAGCTGTTTGCACTCCAGTGACCCCAGTGCCGGCAGCTTCTCGCGATACACTGCGGGAGCCATAGAGCTCCCGCCAGTGTATCACCGACTGCCGGATACCACGGTCACATCTCCGGATGTGGCCGTGCTATCACTGACATAGTCGTGGGACCCTCGCTATATGGACTGCGGCAGACAGGTGAGGATGAGGTTGATTTATGGACTTCGGTGATTAACGGTAAGGTGAGTATATGGTGTTTTTTCATTTAATTTTTTTTTACAGGGGACTAGAATATTGGGGTTAAGGTGCAGGTAAGTGATAGGTGAGTACATATGTTTATTATTTTTATTTATTTAATTATTTATTTATTTTAACTTTTTTTTATTTTACTTTCACTGCACAAGCGCGCTGATGAGAAAATACTTCTCCCATCAGTGGTGCTTGACTACAGTGACAGTAGGCGCCGGATGATGGGGGTAGTAGCCCCATCAGCCAGCGCCTGTCACCCGCGGTAAGCTTTTTACCACGGGTGACTGTCACAGCTGCGGGATCACACTGACAGATGTCAGTATGATCCCGCAGTGCTGTGACCGGCGGTAGTTATATTACCACGGGTGACTTTCACAGCTGCCGGGATCACGCTGACAGCTGTCAGTATGGTCCCCGCAGCGCTGTGACCGGCGGCAGCTAAATTACCGTGAGTCACTGTCACACTGTCACAGCTGCGGGGATCACACTGACAGCTGTCAGTATGGTCGGTCCCCGCAGTGCTATGACCGGCGGTAGCTATATTACTGTGGGTCACTGTCACACTATCACAGCTGCGGGGATCACGCTGACAGCTGTCAATATGGTCCCCGCAGCTCTGTGACCAGCAGTTGCGATATTACTGCTGGTCACAGGCCATGATTTCTGTGCTGTCACACTGATGACAGTGTGGGAAACCAGAGATATTCGGGGCCATGTTCGGGTTTGTAATCGGGAACCCCTACAGTAATAATGTCCCACATACTGGCCCCTTCCTGTAATAACGTTCACCATTCTGGCCCCATAAATCTCATTTCTGGCTCGTGTCTCATTCCTGGCCCCATGTGTCTCATTCCTGGCCCCATGTGTCTCATTCCTGGTGCCATGTTCTCCCATCCTGGCACCATGTGTCTCCATCCTGCCTCCATATGTCCTCCCATCCTGCCCCCTATGTCTCCATCCTGCCCCATATGTCTCCATTCTGTCTCATATGTTCTCCCATCCTGGCCCCATGCGTCTCCATCCTGCCCTCATATGTCCCTCCATCCTGGCCCCCTATGTCTCCATCCTGCCCCATAGGTCTCCATTCTGCCTCATATGTTCTCTCATCCTGACTCCATATGTCTCCATCCTGCCCCCATATGTCTTCATCCTGCCCCCATATGTTCTCACATCCTGGTCCCATGTGTCTCCATCCTGCCCCCAGGCCCCATATGTCCTCTCATCCTGTCCCCATGTGTCTCCATCCTGCCCCCCAGGTCCCATATGATCTCCCATTCTTGTCCCATGTGTCACCATCCTGTCCCCAGGCATCATATGTCTTCTCATAATGCCCCGGACCCATATGTCCTCCCATCCTGGCCCCATAAAATTAAAGTTCATCCTTACCTGGCCGCGGTCCAGTGGTGCCCTCTTCCTCATCCATTTGAGGAGTATGGCAGTGATGTTAAACGCCGGCAACGTGTGCGCCGACGTCAACTGCCGGATTCTGATTGGTTGGCAGTTGTTAACTATTGCCGTGCAGGAAGCCGGTGTCATGCACTTTCAGTTACTAAATCAGCCAAATCATGCCCCTGGGGTCCTTTTTCTACTCACTGGGCCCATACGCTAGTAAGAACAGTAATGCCCTGATGGCAGCCCTCATGGAATGATTAAATCAGCCATCATCTGACCGGAAAAGATGCAAGCTTGGCATTCGAACCCACATCAAAGTCAGGCACACAACATATGATGTAACTATACATCAAATGTAGTGTTGAGCGAACATGCTCGACACTGCTCGGTACTCGCCCGAGCATCACGCTACTCGGGATGTTCGGCGAGCACCGAGCATTTCCGGGTTACTCAGGCGGGAGCTCGGGTCTCCGCCCTGCATGTTTGGCGCTCTTTACAGAGCCAATGAACATGCAGGGATTGCCAGCCCGTCACTGTAATGCCACAGCCATGTTGTTTGTGGGCATTACAGTGATTGGCTGGCCGCACAGCGTCACCTCGAGTATTTAAAACCGGGCGCCGCCATCTTGGACACAGTCGCTCCGGATCAGACAGTGTAGGGACAGCGCTGCTGATTTAGGGAGAGATATATCCTGCAAAATAGTTAGTGTAGGGTCTGTAAAGGCTGCCAGATCAAACAAACAGTCCTTCTCAGGACTAATATCCATCCCAGGTATATCAGGCAGGCAGGCAGGCTGTATAGGAGACGCAGTGGTTATACCAGCAAACGCTGCATTACAGTTCTGTGTGCTGCTCCTGTTGCTGAAATTGCTGGACTTAGCTCCAGGTCCCGGGGGCCAGGAAAAATCCTTTTTTTTTATCTAAATCCTCTTTTTTTTTTCCTCCTTCACAATGTACAAATACCCATCTTATTAACGTTTTGGTGTCCCCCCCCCCAAAAAAAAAAAGTGTGCCTCTGATTTTTCAGACACAAATATATCTGTTGAAAATAGTCTGGTGTAGGCCAGAGAAACAGAAGTGTGGTTTTGCAGTTCTATGGGCCATTTGTATCTAAAAAAACAGTTTGAGTGTGTCGCTCACTGTTCAGCCGCAAATATATATATATTTTAAAAAGCCTGGTATACACCAGTAAATTATTACTGTGGTTTTGATATTCCACGGTAAAACATCTCTATTATCCTGTTTTTGTCATTTTTTGCTGTATAAAAATAACAATAGTGTCTCCCTGATTTTTCAGACACAAATATATCTGTTGAAAATAGTCTGGTGTAGGCCAGAGAGACAGAAGTGTGCTTTTGCTGTTCCACGGTAAAAAATCTCTATTATCCTGCTTTTTGCATTTTTTGCTGTAAAAAAAATAGTGTCTCCCTGATTTTTCAGACACAAATATATCTGTTGAAAATAGTCTGGTGTAGGCCCAAGAAATACAAGTGTGGTTTTGCAGTTCCACAGTACAAACCTCTGTATTATCCACTTTTGGGCCATTTGTATCTAAAAAAAACAGTTTGAGTGTGTCGCTCACTGTTCAGTCGCAAATATATATATATTTTAAAAAGCCTGGTATACACCAATAAATTATTACTGTGGTTTTGATGTTCCACGGTAAAACATCTCTATTATCCAGTTTTTGGCATTTTTTGCTGTATAAAAATAATAATAGTGTCTCCCTGATTTTTCAGACACAAATATATCTGTTGAAAATAGTCTGGTGTAGGCCAGAGAGACAGAAGTGTGCTTTTGCTGTTCCACGGTAAAAAATCTCTATTATCCTGCTTTTTGCATTTTTTGCTGTAAAAAAAAAAAATAATAGTGTCTCCCTGATTTTTCAGACACAAATATATCTGTTGAAAATAGTCTGGTGTAGGCCCGAGAAATACAAGTGTGGTTTTGCAGTTCCACGGTACAAACCTCTGTATTATCCACTTTTGGGCCATTTGTATGTAAAAAAACAGTTTGAGTGTGTCGCTCACTGCTCAGCAGCAAATATATATATATTTTAAAAAGCCTGGTATACACCAGTATATTATTACTGTGGTTTTGATGTTCCACGGTAAAACATCTCTATTATCCTGTTTTTGGCATTTTTTGCTGTATAAAAATAATAATAGTGTCTCCCTGATTTTTCAGACACAAATATATCTGTTGAAAATAGTCTGGTGTAGGCCAGAGAGACAGAAGTGTGCTTTTGCTGTTCCACAGTAAAAAATCTCTATTATCCTGCTTTTTGCATTTTTTGCTGTAAAAAAAAAAATAATAGTGTCTCCCTGATTTTTCAGACACAAATATATCTGCTGAAAATAGTCTGGTGTAGGCCCAAGAAATACAAGTGTGGTTTTGCAGTTCCACGGTACAAACCTCTGTATTATCCACTTTTGGGCCATTTGTATCTAAAAAAAACAGTTTGAGTGTGTCGCTCACTGTTCAGCCGCAAATATATATATATTTTAAAAAGCCTGGTATACACCAGTAAATTATTACTGTGGTTTTGATGTTCCACGGTAAAACATCTCTATTATCCTGTTTTTGGCATTTTTTGCTGTATAAAAATAATAATAGTGTCTCCCTGATTTTTCAGACACAAATATATCTGTTGAAAATAGTCTGGTGTAGGCCAAAGAGACAGAAGTGTGCTTTTGCTGTTTCACGGTAAAAAATCTCTATTATCCTGCTTTTTGCATTTTTTGCTGTAAAAAAAAAAAATAATAGTGTCTCCCTGATTTTTCAGACACAAATATATCTGTTGAAAATAGTCTGGTGTAGGCCCAAGAAATACAAGTGTGGTTTTGCAGTTCCACGGTACAAACCTCTGTATTATCCACTTTTGGGCCATTTGTATCTAAAAAAAACAGTTTGAGTGTGTCGCTCACTGTTCAGCCGCAAATATATATATATTTTAAAAAGCCTGGTATACACCAGTAAATTATAACTGTGGTTTTGCTGTTCCACGGTAAAAAATCTCTATTATTCAGGTTTTGGTAGTTTTTTCCGTAAAGAAAAACAGTACTGTCTCCTGACTGTTGTGACACAAAAATATATCTGATGAAAATAGTCTTGTGTAGGCCCGACATCCCAGTGTGGTTTCGCAGTTCCACGGGTCAAATCGCTGTACTATCCAGTTTTGGGCCTTTGGTATCTAAAAAAAAAGCAGTTTGAGTGTGTCGCTCACTGTTCAGCCGCAAATATCTCTATTTAAAAAAGTGTGGTATACCCCAGTAAACAATAACTGTGGTT
Source organism: Phyllobates terribilis (assembly GCF_046119375.1). Taxonomy (NCBI): domain Eukaryota; kingdom Metazoa; phylum Chordata; class Amphibia; order Anura; family Dendrobatidae; genus Phyllobates; species Phyllobates terribilis. Next base: position 188,710,710 of record NW_027362763.1, read on the forward strand.
TTCCTCTTCCACGGTTCTAATCTACTCTTTATTACCCTTTTTCCATTGATAGTGCAAGTGTAAGCTATTTTACTTCATTTACAATGGGCAAGGCGCGTGGCAAGGGACGTGGAAGTGGACGTTCTGGTGATGGTTCGTGCAGAGGACGGGGCCGTGGCCAAGGTGAAAATGTGCCACAACCAACAGCCACATCTTCTCGCTCCCACTTCTTGACCGAATTACTAGGGAAGCACAGAACAACACCAGTATTGAGAACTGATCAGTGTGAACAGGTTATTAATTGGATAGCAGACAATACTTCCAGTTACCTGGGCACCACCACCTCCGGTCTGTCTTCCACACGGTCAACTCTTAGTAGCCGTGAGTCTCGACCGCATACTCCTCCTCACCCTGATGCTCCTTCCTCCCACCATGCCGAGTGTCGTCAGACAGCAAGTGATCCCACACTTGGACACTCTGAAGAGCTGTTCACTGGTCCATTTCCATATTTGGGCCCATCGCCTGATACGCTTGAAGTGGTGGCAGAGGAGATCCCATGTTGCGATGCCCAAATATTTGAACAGCCACGGCCACAGGAAGTCGACATTGGCAATCTGTCACAAGAGGTGGACGATGACGAGACACAATTGCCAGGAAGTGAGGAAGAGGATCGTGGTGCGCAAGTGGAAGAGGAGGAGGTGGTGGATGATCTAGTAACTGACCCAACGTGGAAGGAGGACATGCAGAGTGAGGCCAGCAGCACACAGGGGGAGGGAGGCAGAGTACCCCAACAGGCAGGAAGAAGCAGTGTGGTGGCCGCAGACAGAAGGCAGGCAACCGTTCCCCGTAACACCAACACGAGGGACGTTGCCAGTACAAGCGGTAGGTCTTCCAGAGTCTGGAATTTTTTTAAAGACTCTGCTGATAACCCCAAAAAGGCCATATGTTCCACCTGCCATGCCAGCATCAGCAGGGGTGACAAAACTACCAGCCTGACCACCACCAGCATGATCAGGCACATGGCAGCAAAGCACCCGACTTTGTGGGGCGAAACCCAGGGTCCACGACCAGTGTCAGCGGGTGTCACCACTGCTTCTTCCACTGTTGTGCGTGCAATAGAACCCCCTGTTGTGTGTGCAAGGCAATCCCCTGTCCATACTGCATGTAAAAATGCCCCCTCCTCTCAGTCTTCACTTGTTATGGCAGTTTCTCAAGAAACAGCATCAACGTCCACGCCCACGTCCCACCGCAGTGTTCAATTGTCCATATCCCAGACCTTTGAACGGAAATTCGCACCTAACGCCCCACAGGCCACAGTCCTAAATTCGCACATTTCACGACTGCTTGCATTGGAAATGCTGCCTTTTAGGCTGGTGGAGATGGAATCCTTCCGCAATCTTATGGCGGTGGCCGTCCCTCGGTCCTTGGTCCCCAGCCGACACTATTTTGCCCGGTGTGCCATCCCCACACTACACAAGCACGTGTCCCAAAGCATCTGCCGTGCCCTCAACAACGCAGTTACTGGGAGAGTCCACCTGACAACGGACACGTGGACAAGTGCTTGTGGCCAGGGACGGTACATCTCTCTGACGGCACACTGGGTAAACATAGTGGAAGCCGGGACCCAGTCGGACCTTGGGACGGAACACATCCTCCCCACACCGAGGATTGCGGGCCCTATGTCAGTCAGAGTTGCCCCCACAGTGTACAGCTCCTGCGCATCCTCCTCCTCCTCCTCATGTTCAGCCTCCATCTCAGATATCACCACATCAGTTACAAGCTGGAAGCATTGCAGTACTGCCTCCGCCAAGCGGCAACAGGCTGTGCTGAAACTCATAAGCTTAGGTGATAAACCTCACACTGCTTGAGAGTTGTGGACAGCTGTGAAAGAGCAGGCAGATCTGTGGCTGAGACCGCTGAACCTACATCCCGGCATGGTCATGTGTGACAATGGCCGTAACCTGGTGGCGGCTCTGAGGCGAGGTGAGATCACACACGTACCATGCCTGGCTCATGTGCTTAACCTCGTGGTTCAGCGGTTTCTTAAATCGTACCCCGAGTTGCCAGATCTGCTCGTGAAAGTACGCCGCCTGTCAGCTCATTTTCGCAAGTCGGCTACAGCTTCCGCCGCCCTTGCTGTGTTGCAGCAGCGTTTGCAGCTTCCGGCACACCGACTGGTGTGTGATGTCCCCACACGTTGGAACTCTACCCTCCACATGTTGCAAAGGATTTGTGAGCAGAAGAGAGCAGTTGTGGAGTACCAGCTGCAACAAGGCCGTCGATATTCAGGTCAGACTCCACACATAAGACCTCAGGAGTGGACCTAGATGTCTGACATATGTACCATCCTGACAAACTTTGAGGAGGCCACCAAGATGGTGAGTGGCGATGACGCCATCATTAGTGTCAGCATCCCACTTGTCTGTCTTTTGCAACGCTCTCTGCAGAGAATTAAAGAGGAGGCATTGCAGCCAGAGTATGATGAAATGGATCAAGAAGCTGTAGCGGGCGATTACACACAGCCCAGCCTCATCTCATCCCAACGTGCATTGGGGGACAATGAGGGAGAGGAGGAGGAGGAGGAAGAACAGGAGCTGCTATCATGCGTTGTAGACGGTAGTACCTGTACAAGTGTCATACCGTCGGTTCAGCGTGGGTGGCCTGAGGACAGGGGGGAGGAGGAAGAGGAGGAGGAGGAGGAGAGCATGGTCAGTTGTCATCTTGGTGAGGACACGGAAATCTTGCCCGTTACCAGTCTGGCACGCATGGCTGACTTTATGTTACGCTGCCTTAACCGTGACCCTCGCGTTGTCAAAATGTTGGGTGACAGTCATTACTGGTTGGTGACACTTGTAGACCCCCGCTACAAGGAGAACTTTCACTCTCTTATTCCTGAGGTGGAGAGGTCTACAAAAATGGGGCAATACCAGAAGGCCCTTGCTGCAGAACTCTTAAAAAAATTCCCATCTGAACACGCTAGCGGCAGCGGTCACAGTTCGTTGCCCAACCAAGGCGTACAGGCGAGAGAGATGCAACTCCAATCCAGCAGAAGCAGGGGAACACTGTCAACATTCTGGGACAGTTTTCTGACACCCGCCCAGCTTACAGGCCCTGAGGCGCGGGGTACTCTCACAAGGAGTGGAAAGTTTCAAAAGATGGTGAGGGAGTACCTTGCCGATCGTACCAGTGTCCTCCGTGATTCCTCTGTGCCTTTTAATTATTGGATATCCAAGCTGGATACTTGGAATGAACTCGCTCTGTATGCCTTGGAGGTCCTGGCCTGCCCTGTCGCTAGCGTGTTATCGGAGCGTGTTTTTAATGCCGCTGGGGGAATTATAACTGATAAGCACACTCGCCTGTCAACTGACAATGCTGACAAGCTGACCCTTATCAAAATGAACAAGGGCTGGATTGGGCCAGACTTCTCATCACCACCAAATGACAGCAGAGTAACATAAAGTCAAATCCACTGTGTTATTTCGGGAGGTGTATTCACATGCACCGCTTCACACCCACACATGGGTATATGCTTCCTCGTTTCGGCTGTTTAATCTTCTTCTCCTTATCCTCAGCCTCCACCACCACTATACCACCAGGGTGCCAGCATTGTAAGTTCCTCCGTCCTAATTTTTGGCAGCTTTTGCTGGGAAAGCATAAGCAAATACCATGGGACACCCACTCCCCAATAATGGGACTTATGTTTGTAATATGCTGTACTGCATGGCTCTTGTAAGGGGCATTGCAAGTTGCTCCGTCCTAATTTTTGGCAGCTTTTGCTGGGAAAGCATAAGCAAATACTATGGGAGACCCACTCCCCAATAATGGGACTTATGTTTGTAATATGCTGTACTGCATGGCTCTTTTAAGGGGCTTTGCAGTGCAGTTCAGGGTCTTTACTGATGATTATAAGGTAGACCCTCCCGGGAGTACTGGCTAGCATAAGAGGCCTGGTCAGTCTGTGAGCAAGCAGGAGTTCCCCTGGCCAGGTGGAATTGTAGGCCTCCCCGTCTGTCTGCACTCTTCCTGGCTACCTTGCTGTAAGCGGGTAGAAGTAGCCCACGTCCCTGAGTGTACCGTGTAGTGCTCACCCGTATGGCTGGTGACTTGGGGCCTTCTGATAGCCTCCGCTCCACGACGGCGGTGCTGGTCCCTTGCTTGTGACTGAGCCTCCGGGCTTCTATGGCCAGAGGACCTGAAATCCCCTGCCGGCTGGTTTCTGCTGCTGGATATATAAGTCCTCACAGCTTCGGACTCCTGTGTCCGGTTCCTATTGTCTTCTGCCAGGGCGAGCTCTGCTCAGCTTCCAGCCCCTCGTCTTTAGCTCCTAGCTCCTACAGAGCTCCTTGCTGTTACTTTCCCTTGCTCTCACTCTGACTCTGACTGTTCTCTGTTCTCTGACTCACTCAACCCCACCCCAGATCCAGTTTATAAGGGCAGAATTCTCCCCTCCCAGGACTGGGGCAGGAGGATGTTGCATGTTTAAGGGATCCTGACCAGGAAACCTCCCACTTGCTCTCCGACGTAATCTCTATTACTGTGGTGACCAGACCCCTGGGGTGCCACACATGGCTTTTGTAAGGGGCATTGCAGTACCTCATACTTTTTGGAAAGCCTTCCATTCACTGCTTAGGCCAACAGTGCACAGGAGACCCAGTTGCTATAAATGGAAAAAAAGGTTTAGTTAATGCCCTCTGACCTCCATGTCATTTCCAAGGGGCATTGGAGTGCCTCGAAATTTTTGGTAGGCATTGCACTCACTGTATGCCCTATAACTGTGTAGCCGAACTGCTCCTTTTGTTACAGAAACATATCCTACAAGACATATCTGGTTGACTGGCCTGATATTGATGTGAATGGTCCCTGTTCCTCCTGCTCTTTCTCCTTTGCCACTACCTCATCCATCATTTATCACCTGAAGCTTTGTTTTAACGGGAGTCATAGAACTTGGATAGTAGCAGGAAAACATCCAGCAATCCTCGGAGGAGGTAGGATATGCGCCAAAACGCTGACCTCCTCAGGCCTAGCCGCTACTACATACATGCGCTTGCATTACAACAAAACAAAGCAGATGCTAACTTCTATCATCCTCATCATGCTCCTCACCTTGGCACTCTCAACTCCCCTGATGGAGAAGCCAGGGCCCACCGGAGGAGTCTGATAGTCCGGTGGGCTCGGCCAATGCTGCCCTAAAGCAGGCCAGGCTAAGAAAAGGTACAAATAGGGGTGGCTGGGGACCGAGTATGGACACCCGGCCACCCCCTGGAGGCTGGGGAGCAAGCGGGGACACCCGGCCACCAGTCGGCTGGGGACTGAGTATGGATACCAGGCCGCCGACACAGCCATGGCGTGGTGGCCAGATTCCGCCTCCACATGCCTAAAAGGCCCAATTTAAAGTGCAAGCAAGCAAGCAGTATGGTATTGCAGCCTGGGGGTGGGTGGGTGGCAGGCTGCATACTTGCGCTTGCATTGCAAGGAATAGGAGAAGTACAATTGAACACTGCCCTGGGACAAGGACTTGAATGGGGATAGTTGCAAGTCTGCAACGACAGGTGCAAGGTGGGAGGCATCTTCGCATGTACCATGAACAGGGGTTTGGCATGCACACACTACAGCGGAATAGGCTCTCCTTCCCACTAAATGCACTGGGGAGGGCACAGGTAATGTTTTGGTATACGAGCTTAATCTTATGTATAAGGCACACCAGGACAAATAGGGGCAGCTGGAGACTGAGTATGGATACCTCGCTGCCGAAGCAGCCATGAGGTAGTGGCCAGCTTCGGCCTCCTCTAAACTAAAAGGCCCCATTTCAAGTGCAAGCTAGCAGTATGGAATTGCAGTCTGGGGTTGGGTGGGTGGCAGGCTGCACACTTACACTTGCATTAAAAGAAAACATAGCAGATGCTAACTTCTGTCATCATCATCATGCTCCTCACCTTGGCACTCTCAACTCCACCGATGGAGAAGTCAGGGCCCACCGGAGGAGTCTGGTTCTCTGGTGGGCTCGTCCAATGCTGCCTAAAGCAGGCCGGGCTAAGAAAAGTGTGTGGGGGGATGTTCCAAGGAGAAATGGGGGCGGCTGGGGACCGTTTATGGACACCCGACTGCCCCCAGGCGGTTGGGGACCGTGTGGACACTCGGCCGCGGGGCGGCTGGGGACTGAGTATGGACACCCGGCCGCCGGGCGGCTGGGGACTGAGTATGGATTCCAGGCCGCCAACACAGCCATGACGTGGTGGCCAGATTCCGCCTCCACATGCCTAAAAGGCCCAATTTCAAGTTCAAGCAAGCAAGCCGTATGGTATTGCAGCCTGGGGGTGGGTGGGTGGCAGGCTGCATACTTGCGCTTGTATTGCAAGGAATGGGGGAGGTACAATTGAACACTGCCCTGGGACTAGAACTTGCATGGGGATAGTTGCAAGTCTGCATCTTCTGATGCGGCAAGGATCACTTATGATGGGCACACTTTTAGACAGTGACCTGGGAGTCAGAGATGCTTCCAGGGGTCTTCCCCATGCTGTTCCCATGTCTTTTCAGCACTTTATGCATGTGTCACACAGCACATGGCCAGATAAGGTTGTAAAATGTTAAAATGACATTTCCCGGTGAATGCATTTGTCATAGTTGAAAGCAATACAAAAGTGCAAAAACGCATAAAGAATGCTACTTGTGAACATAGCCGAAGGTGTGGAGGAATATTTTTGTTTTTGGTCATTTATTTTAACTTATACACAAGTCTTTTCCCTGGAAAGGATGTTCCTTAACATATTTCACAGGAAAAAAGTTTCACTTTCGTTTTATTGTGAGCCTGTAAAAGTGGCTTAATACCTCTGACCACGTTGTTGACAGCAGTGACCTGGGGGTCAGAAATGCTTCCTGGGGCGATCCCCATGCTGTCCCCATGTCATTTGAGCACTGTCACTATCGTTTTGGGCACTTGTTAGGCTTTTAAAAGACTGCCGGGGGTGCCACCGCAAAAATGCTCGAGTCTCCCATAGACTAACATTGGGCTCGTTGCTCGGGTCGAGCACCCGAGTATCACGGCGAGCTCAGCCTGAGCTTCGAGCACCCGAGCATTTTAGTGCTCGCTCAACACTAATCATATGTCATGAAGGGGACTACCACAATCCACAATTTGTCTGGTTGCTACCATAGGTCAAAAAAACTTCAAGATATATTTTTTTCCTGGTCACAACGTCTCCACAGCACTCGTAAAATGGCATTAAACAATCTTGGAGAGACACAATAAAATCTAAAATATTGTTCATATACAGAAGAATGAAGAAACTGGAATGCCATGTCTCAGTGTGAGGAGGCTCAATACAAGCAACACTCCTCAAAGATGTGTCTTAAATTATGACAACTGAGCTACAATGTAGGAAAGAAAAGGGTTTTATTAAATGTACATGTAAATTTATGCTGTATTAGAGTTTGACTTATGTAGCGATGAATATTCTGCACCCCAGATGCCCTTATGTGCACGTTTCACTGTCAACTATCTGTTCTGGCTCCACTATAGACATGTGCTCTGTATCGGGAGAACAAAATAGGTTGCGGCCAGACTCATTTATTGGTGGCCAGAGGCGTAGCTAGGGTTTTGATTCAGGGGAGATTAAACTTCTGAGTGGGCCCCTAACCAGGTAACCCTGCTTACAGAAATGGTGGCGCACCCAGATAGTGGATGTAGGAAAACCTCAGCAGATGACCGCGCTGTTACTAAAAATAATCTCTATACAAAGACCAGCACTGATACTACCGCCATATGGTGACATATATTGATAGATGCCAGTCCTGCAGAATATATAAGAGATTACAGTTATATATAGTAATTTACAGCTGACGGTCTTTCTGATTAAATTGTTCACTTTTCCAGTCTTTTCCATCTGGCCCAGACCGACACGACAAGGTCTCCATCCAGGACTCAGAGTCTCAGGTCTGCAGAGATCACAACAAAGACACACTTGACTGAGTCCTTACATTTCAGGCCCCGTCCCCATCTATTCCCAACCTGCACAAACACCTCTTCCTGCTGATAATCCAATACCGAGCCTCTGTTGCTGTACATGTCCCTATTACTGCACCTACTGTGTGCCCTATAAATGGTAAAACAAACCTCTAGAATATAGTAATGCCGTGTGCAAGTGCCCTAGAAAACAGTGACCACATTTTGCCCCCTAGAAAGTAATAATGCTCTCTGTGTGCCCCTTTGACAGTCACAATAACCTGAGTTTCCCTATAATGATCAGTGCCCACTTAACATTTAATAATGTCCTGAGTCTCCCCCCCATATACAGCCCCTCTCTACACAGTATGATGCTCTCCTATACACAGTATTATGCCCCATCACTGTATAGTACCCCCACACACAGTATACTGACCCTTTAGTAGCCCCCAAACTGATGTCTCCAACACTGTATGATGGACCCCACACTATACAAAGACCCCACATAATCTCCCACACTATATGACCCTAACTGTAATCCCCACACTGTATATATAGCCTCCATATACAGTTATATGAAAAAGTTTGGGCACCCCTATTAATCTTAAGCTTAATGTTTTATAAAAATTGGTGTTTTTGCAACAGCTATTTCAGTTTGATATATGTAATAACTGTTGGACACAGTAATGTTTCTGCCTTGAAATGAGGTTTATTATACTAACAGAAAATGTGCAATCTGCATTCAAACAAAATTTGACAGGTGCATAAGTATGGGCACCTCACCAGAAAAGTGACATTAATAGTTAGTAGATCCTCCTTTTGCAAAAATAACAGCCTCTAGTCGCTTCCTGTAGCTTTTAATGAGTTCCTGGATCCTGGATGAAGGTATTTTTGATCATTCCTCTTTACAAACCAATTCCAGTTCAGTTAAGTTTGATGGTCGCCGAGCATGGACAGCCCTCTTCAAATGATCCCACAGATGTTCAATGATATTCAGCTCTGGGGACTGGGATGGCCATTCCAGAACATTGTAATTGTTCCTCTGCATGAATGCCTGAGTAGATTTGGAGCGGTGTTTTGGATCATTGTCTTGCTGAAAGATCCATCCCCTGCGTAACTTCAACTTTATCACTGATTCTTGAACATTTTTGTCAAGAATCTGCTGATACTGAGTGGAATCCATGCGTCCCTCAACTTTAACAAGATTCCCGGTGCCGGCATTGGCCACACAGCCCCAAAGCATGATGGAACCTCCACCAAATTTTACTGTGGGTAGCAAGTGTTTTTCTTGGAATGCTGTGTTTTTTTGCCGCCATGCATAACGCCTTTTTGTATGACCAAACAACTCTATCTTGGTTTCATCAGTCCACAGGACCTTCTTCCAAAAAGAAATTGGCTTCTCCAAATGTGCTTTTGCATACCTCAGCCGACTCTGTTTGTGGCGTGCTTGCAGAAACGGCTTCTTTTGCATCACTCTCCCATCCACTTCTCCTTGTACAAAGTGCGTTGTATAGTTGACTGATGCACAGTGACACCATCTGCAGCAAGTTGATGCTGCAGCTCTCTGGAGGTGATCTGAGGATTGTCCTTGACTGATCTCACCATTCTTCTTCTCTGCCTTTCTGATGTTTTTCTTGGCGTTCCACTTCTGGCCTTAACAAGAACTGTCCCTGTGTTCTTCCATTTCCTTACTATGTTCCTCACAGTGGAAACTGACAGGTTAAATCTCTGAGACAGCTTTTTGTATCCTTCCCCTGAACAACTATGTTGAATAATCTTTGTTTTCAGATCATTTGACAGTTGTTTTGAGGAGCCCATGATGACACTCTTCAGAGGAGATTCAAACAGGAGAACAACTTGGAAGTGGCTACTTTAAGTAGCTTTTCTCATGATTGCATACACCTGGCTATGAAGTTCAAAGCTCAGTGAGGTTACAAAACCCAAAAAAGTGCTTTAGTAAGTCAGTAAAAAGTAGGTAGGAGTATTTAAAACAAGAAAATGATAAGGGTGCCCATACTTATGCACCTGTCAAATTTTGTTTGAATGCAGATTGCACATTTTCTGTTAGTACAATAAACCTCATTTCAAGGCAGAAACATTACTGTGTCCAACAGTTATTACATATATCAAACTGAAATAGCTGTTGCAAAAACACCAATTTTTATAAAACATTAAGCTTAAGATTAATAGGGGTGCCCAAACTTTTTCATATAACTGTAGTATAATGCACCAGATAGTCCTCAATATAGTATAATGCACTCCCCATAGGCAGAGTCTGGAGCATAATCCCCCCCATAGGCAGTCTGTAGCATAATCCCCTCAACCCCCATAGGCAATCTGTAGCATAATCCCCTCACCCCCCATAAGCAGTCAGTAGCATAATCCCCTCACCCCCATAGGCAGTCTGTAGCATAATCCCCTCACCCCCCATAGGCAGTCTGTAGCATAATCCCCTCACCCCCCATAGGCAGTCTGTAGCATAATCCCCTCACCCCCCATAGGCAGTCTGCGGCATAATTCCCCTCACCCCCCATAGGCAGTCTGTAGCATAATTCCCCTAACCCCCCACAGGCAATCTGTACCATAATCCCCCCCACCCCCAATAAGAAAAAATAATAAATAAGCACAATACTCACCTCTCTCTCCTCCTCGTTCCTCTGCTGCTCCGAGCGCCCGGCCCGCACAAATCTTCAGCACAGCGGGCCAAGTGCCAAGTGATGACGTCAGTGATGTCATCACTTGGCACCTGGCCCACTGTGCTGAAGATTCATCAAGTCGCTCCCTCTCCCATCACTGAGCTTGCGGTTATGGTGACGTACGGAGGGGGCGATGCTGGCACCGGGGGCCCCCCTCCTGCTCAAGGGCCCCATAGCAGCCGCCGGACAGTGCAGGGACATTGGGTCTCCCTGCTCTGCCCGGAGTGTAACTGTAGCGGCGTGCCACTACAGTTACAATAGCGTAGCTCCAGGTGGGCCCCCTCAGAGCGCGGGGCCCGGGGCGACTGCCCCCTCTGCCCCCCTGGTAGCTACACTACTGTTGGTGGCTTATCTGCCTGCAGAACAAATGGACTGGGCAATTGATACAAATCACCAGATCCTTATCTCCCTTGACATCATGTATTGACGAAGAGTTGCGAGGCCCCCATACATACTAGATGATTGGTCAGCATTTATTTAATGTAGTAGTACTGTAGCAGTAATGTAGTAGTTGTCATGATGGAAAAATCTACGTATAGTTCAATATATTGTGGCCAGCATAGTCCTTTAACCAGGAAATCTATTCACTTACATTCCAGATTTTTTTTCAGATTTTCAGATGCACCATAGACATTGACAGACAATGTTTATACTGTATGTGTATAATGCAAAACGTAATAAAAACTGTAGTAAACACAAGAATTGTTATTCAACCCCTTTCTGACATGAGATGTATCTATACGTCCCTGTGCCCTTGGCGTTATTGGCCAGATACGTATAGGTACGTCTCACGGATCACGCGCACACAGAGCTGATCCTGACAGCTGACACCCGGCGCTCAGTGGCAGGAGCGGTGCGCACCTCTCTTAGCACTTTAAACGCCTAAATATTGCAAACGCTGTGATCGCAGCATTTAGCGAGCAGAGGGACAAAAGCTCCTCTGCTCGTGGATCGGAGACCTCACAACGTCATCACAGGGTTCCAATCGTTGCCATGGTGACCCGATGTCATCATGATGACAACCGGGTCACCAGGCACTACCAAGGTAGTTAGATCAGCTATAAGGTACATCAGTGATCCTGTACTGCTATCCCTTATAGCAGAGATCAGACTGCAGAAAGTGAAAATCCCATAGTGGGACTAAGTAAAAAATTACAAAAAAGTAAATAAAAAGTAGTAAAAATATATATATATTTTTTTTTAAATCACTAATTAATATAAAAATATATCTATATACAGTTGAAACAAGAATTTTACATACACTATATGAAAAGACCCACATGCATGTTTTTTCAATAACTGACATGAAATCAAAATAAACCTTTCCCGTTTTAGGTCAATTAGGATTACCATAATTTTTAATATTTGCCAAATGCCAGAATAATGAGAGAGAGAATGTTTTAAGGCATTTTTATTACTTACTGCAAAGTCAAAAGTTTACATACACTAAGATTTCTATGCCTTTAAAGAATTCTGGACTGCCCATATAATGATGTCATGTGTTTGGAAGCTTCTGAGTTAATTAGAGACACACCTGTGGATGTATATTATGCACACCTGAAACACGCTGCTTCTTTGTGTAGCATCATGGAAAAGTCTAAAGAAATCAGCCGAGATATCAGGAAGTGAATTGTGAACTTGCACAAGTCTGGCTCATCCTTGGGTACAATGTCAAGATACCTGAAGGTGCCTTGTTCATCTGTACAAACATTTATACGCAAGTAGAAACAAGATAGGAATGTCCAGCCATCATACCGCTCAGGAAGGAGACGGATTCTGTGTCCCAGAGATGAACGTGCTTTGGTCCGACATGTGCATATCAACCCAAGGATAAAAGCAAAAGACCTTGTGAAGATGATGGCGGAAGCTGGTAAGATTGTGTCAATATCCACAGTGAAACGAGTACTGTATTGACATGGGCTGAAAGGCCACTCTGCCAGGAAGAAGTCATTTCTCCAAAAGAAACATTAAAAAGCCAGATTAATGTTTGCAAATGCACACAGGAACACAGACCTTAATTTTTGAAGACATGTCCTGTGGTCTAATGAAACTAAAATTGAACTTTTTGGGCATAATGACGATCATTACGTTTGGAGGAAAAAGGGAGAAGCTTGGAAGCCTAAGAACACCATCCCAACTGTGAAACACGGGGGTGGCAGCATCATGTTGTGGGGTTGTATTGCTGCAGGAGGGACTGGTGCACTTCTCAAAATAGATGGCATCATGAGAAAAGAGGATTATGTGGCAATACTGAAGCAACATCTCAAGACATCAGCCAGGAAGTTAAAGCTTGGGCCGAAATGGGTCTTCCAAATGGACAAGGGCCCAAAGCATACTGCCAAAATGGTGACAAACTGGCTTAAGGATAACAAAGTCAATGTTTTGGAGTGGCCATCACAAAGCCCTGATCTTAATCCTATTGAAAATTTATGGGCAAAGCTGATAAGGCAGGGCCCATTCCTCCTGACTAAACTGGTGTAACAGAGCCAGGTTTGTAGGTAGTCTTGCTCGCACCTGCCTTTTCAGCTTTGTCAACTTGTCCCGCAAAAAACAAGCCATTACTCTGTCGGCCGAAATATAGAAAAATTATAGCTCTCAAAAGCGTTTTTTAGTGTGTGACAGCAGCCAAACATAAAACCTGATATAAATCTGATATCGCTGTAATCACACTGACCTGAATAATAAAGTCATCTAATCACTTATACTGCATGAGGAATGGCTTAAAAAATAAATAAAACCAATATTTCACATGCTGTTGATTTGTTCATTCTGCCTCCCAAAGATCGCAGTAAGGCTCGGCACACATTTATCCTGCGCTCTACGCTGAGCACTTGCACCGTGGTTTCCGTGTAAATCTCTGAAATACATTATTCAGACAGAACCCCCGGCGGAAGATTCCTTGTAATGAGGCAGGTGGAGGCACCGTGGACGCTGTGTGGCCTATGATCCCACGGTGTCTGTCTTTTTATTAGGTGTGCATAAAAGTGCCAGCGGCCAAAGTTTTGTGAACCTCTGAAAAAAAAGACACTGCTAAGCAGAAGCCAGACGGAGTCCAGAGTAACTCTGCTGCCTCATTACAGTGAACAGATCCCTCGGGTTTCATCTGAATTACTTGACTCGGAGATTTAAATGGAAACCCAGACATCAGTGCCCAGCATAGAGCCCAGGATAAATGGGAACATTTTACAAAACATTTTGGATCACAATAAAAGCTTCGAATCAATCCACAAAAAAAGCAAGTCATCACTCAGGTCCGTCATCTGTTAACAGAAATATAGAGGGCTTCCACGTTACTAGTAGCACAAAGGCTCTGGAAAAGCAAAATGGCCCTTGCCCCCCAAAGAAATTCAGTAGATTCTGTGCTCCCAAATACAAATTCCCACCTCCCTTTTGAGCCCTACAGTGTGCCTAAATCGCAGTTAGCGTCCACATGTTTGGCATTTCTGTAGTGATGACAGCCTGCCTAATTTACGGGTGCATGTCTCCAGAAGCACCAGCTGGGCATAATGTACTAGTCAGTACAACTTACTGGTCACTATAATGTCCTGGTCACTACAACGTCCTGGTCACTACAACGGCAGTTTGCAATTTTACTCAGCAACATCCACTGCTGCTTGTTTCTGGACAACACCCATGTAGTTAAAATCCTCACCACACCTGTAGATAAATTTCCAAAATTGGGTCACTTGAGGGGGGAATTCTGCTCTTCTAGCACTTAGGGTCTCTGTATATGGAGTCTGCATACTATTCTAGGAAAATCTGCACTCCAGGAGGCAAATAGTGCTCCATCCCTCCTGAGTCTCTCCATGTGGCTAAACAGTACTGTGCAGCCACATATGGGGCATTTCTACATTCAGCAAAAATTGTGTGACAAATTTTGGTGTCATTTTTACCCATTTCCCAGTATGAAAATGTAAAATCTGGGGCTAAAACAAAACTTTGGTGGTAAAAATGTGTTCTTTGTTATTCTTTCTTCACCGCCCAATGGTGAAAAATTCTGTGAGGCACATGTGGTGTCAACATGATCACTGCACCTATGATTAATTCATTGAGAGGTGTAAATTGGGTCTCTTATGGGGGGTTCTGCTGTTCTGGCACCTTAGGGACTCTGCCAATGTAACATGGCATCGTCAAACCAGCCTCGCAAAATATGAACTCCAATATGGTGCTTCTTCCCTTCTGAGCTTTGCACTGTGCCTCAAAAGTAGTTTTTTGACCACATATGGGGTATCGGCTTACTCAGGAGAAATTGCATAACAAATTTTGGGGTCCTTTTTCTCCTGCTTTCCTTGTGAAAATGAAAATATTGGGGGCTAAAACAACATTTTTGTGGGAAAAATATTTTTTTTTCATTTTTATAGATCCACATTGTAAAATTCTGTGAAGCACCTGTGGGTTCAAGGTGCTCACCACACATCTAAATAAATTCCATGAGGGGTCTAGTTTCCAAAATGGGGTCACTTGTGGGTGGTTTCCACTGTTTAGGCACATCAGGGACTCTCTAAACGCGATATGACACTCGCAGACCATTTCATCAAAGTCTGTGTTCCAAAATTTCACTCCTTCCCTTCTGAGCCCTGCCGTGTGCCCAAACAATAGTTTTCCCCCAGATATGAGGTATCTGTGTGCTCAGGATGAATTGTACAAAAAATTTTAGGGTCCATTTTCTCCTGTTACCCCTTTGAAAATAAAAAATTTGGGGATAAAAAACATTTTTGTGGGAAAAATTGGATTTTTTTATTTTCATGGCTCCACGTTTTTAACTTCTGTGAAGCACTTGGGTGTTCAAGGTGCTCACCACACATCTAGAGAAGTTCCTTGAGGGGTCTAATTTCCAAAACGGTGTCACTTGTGGGGGTTTTCCACTGTTTAGGCACATCAAGGGCTCTCCAAATGCGACATGGCGTCTGCTAATTATTCAAGAAAATGTTACATTCAAAAAGTCAAATGGCGCCTTCCCTTCCGAGTCCTGCCGTGAGCCCAAACAGTGGTTTTCCCACACATATGGGGTATCAGCTTACTCAAGAGATATTGCACAACAAATGGTTTGGTGCAATTTCTGCTGTTGCCCCTATGAAAATGCAAAATTTGAGGCTGAAAAACATTTGGTAAAAAATGTGAAAATTTTATTTTTACGACTCAATTTATAAGCTTCTGTGAAGTACCTGGGTGTTCAACGTTCTCACCACACATCTAGATAAGTTCTCTGGGGGGTTTAGTTTCCAAACTGGTGTCACTTGTGGGGGGTTTCCACTGTTTAGGCAGGGACTCCCCAAACGCGACATGGAGTCCGCTAATTATTCAAGCAAATTTCACATTCAAAAAGTCAAATGGCGCTCCTTCCCTTCCGAGCCATGCCGTGAGCCCAAATAGTGTTTTTCCCCCACATATGGGGTATCGTTGTGCTCAGAGAAATTGCACAACAAATTCTGTGGTCCATTTTTTCCCGTTACCCTTGCGAAAATAAAAAAAATTGGGTCTAAAGTAAAATTTTTGTGAAAAAAAGTTAAAATGTTCATTGTTTTCTTCCACAGTCCAAAAATTCCTGTGAAGCACCTGTAGGGTTAATAAACTTCTTGAATGTGGTTTTGAGGACCTTGAGGGGTGAAGTTTTTAGAATGGTGTAACTTTTGGGTATTTTCTGTCATAAAGGCCCCTCAAAGTCACTTCAAGTGTGATGTGGTCCCTAAAAAATGGTTTTGTAAATTTTGTTGGAAAAATTAGAAATCCCTGGTCAAATTTTATCCCTTATAACTTCCTAACAAAAAAAAAAAATTTGTTCCAAAATTATGCTGATGTAAAGTAGACTTGTGGGACATGTTATTAATTAACTATTTTGTGTGACATACCTCTCTGATTTAAGAGCATGAAAATTCAAAGTTTGAAAATTGCTAAATTTTTGCCAAGTTTACGATTTTTTCACAAATAAACGCCAGTCATATCAAATAAATTTTACCTCTATCATGAAGTACAATATGTCATGAAAAAATAATCTCAAAATCAGTGAGATACATTGAAGCATTTAGTGTTGAGCGACCCCCGCAGTGTTTGGGTTCGGTTCGGTTCTTTGAACACCGGCATGTTCGCCGAACGGTTCGTCGAACACCGTCGAACACCGTTAAAACCAATGACAGGCAAACAAAAACACATAGAAAAACATAGAAAACACCTTCAAAGGTGTCCAAAAGCTGACAAACTGCTCAGAAGACACAACTAACACATGGAAAAGTGACAAGTACATATAGTCATGCGAAAAGAAAAGAGGTGGAGGAGTAAAAGGAGGAGGAGACACAGATATAGGCATGTCATGCCCTTCTAAAATCAAGAAAGGCTGGAATAAAAATCTAAAATCAGCCTACCAACACCCAGACGTCGTGACAAGAAAATTAAAAAAAGAAATATCTTTAGGTAGAATGGCGGTTCCATTCAGAACACTTTCCTTACAAGACGTAGTGGTATCCCCGTTGGGAGTCGTGCCAAAAACGGAACCCAATACATTCGAACTAATCCACCATTTGTCATATCCAAGGGGCAGGTCAGTAAACGACAACATCGACGTGGAACCAAGTACAGTAGTATATACTGTACCTCATTTGACAAGGCAATCAGGCGGGTCAAGAAGTTGGGAAGGGGCACCCTAATGGCCAAAACAGACATTGAGGGGGCGTTCCGGTTACTTACTACCTGTGCCTCCGAATAGTGTCCGCCTATTGGGCTGCTTCTGGGAGGGAGCATACTATATGGGGTGCTCCATATCCTGCTCACTATTTGAGGTATTTAGTTGCTTGCTCGAATGGGTCGTCATGGACGTTTCTAAGGGGGCACATATTATCCATTACCTCGACGACTTCTTATGCCTGGACCCAAAAGATTCACCACAGTGTGAATACACGCGGTAGTCCACCTGTGAGAATGAGAGAGCTGGAGGGAGAGCGGACACCACAGAGCCGAGGGGTTAGATGGAGAACGAAAGAAGGAAAGAGGGCGAGGGAGGTAAGGGAGTACGGTGGAAGGCCGACCTGAGCTCCCCCATGTTACTGCTGGGTGGGGAACAGCCCTGGGAAGAAAAGTCGCTTGCGCATCCCTTTGAGGTTACGGGCGCGAGCGGGCAGAGGGACTACGCTGGAGTGCGAAGCCAACACGGCCAGGCCGTTCCTGCCTGTGCGACCTCCGTGTCGCCGGGTTTGTGCCAGAGCCACGGTGGACCCTGACGGCCAGCCCCCTCTCCCAATACTGGTGCCTGTCCGCTGGTGGGTCGAGACCCCCCGCGGTGGAGGCAGGTCTAAGCTCTGTCATTTAAATTGGCTCTGTAATTTGAATGAGTACACTTTAAATCCTTTTACAAGGATCTATTGGAGGGCAAGTCTGGTGCCAGCAGCCGTGGTAATTCCAGCTCCAGTAGCGTCCACTAAAGCTGCTGCAGTTAAAAAGCTTTTATAAGGATCGAGCTTGGCGGTCCGCCGCAAGGCGTACTACCGCCAGTCCCAGCCCCTTTGCCTTGGGGTGCCTCCCCGATGCTCCTGACTGAGTGTCCAAAGCACAGGTGGTGTAGCTTGCTTAACAGTTGGGCTACTCCGCTGACTAGCAGACACTGCTACTAGGCCCAAAGTATTGCCTGGGCTACATGCAGTTAAAAATTTGTAATTAGATCTACAGGCGGTGTAGCTTGCTTAACAGCTGGGCTACTCTGCTGACTAGCAGACACTGCTACTAGGCCTAAAGTATTGCCTGGGCTAGATGCAGTTAAAAATTTGTAATTAGATCTACAGGCGGTGTAGCTTGCTTAACAGCTGGGCTTCTCCGCTGACTAGCAGACACTGCTACTAGGCCCAAAGTATTACCTGGGCTAGATGCAGTTAAAAATTGATATTAGATACAAAGGCGGTGTAGCTTGCTTCAGATGGGCTACTCCGCTGACTACCAGACACTGCTACTAGGCCCAAAAGGATTTCCTGGGGTAGATGCAGTAAAAAATTAGAATTAGATACAAAGGCGGTGTAGCTTCCTTCACAGGTGGGCTACTCTGCTGACTACCAGACACTGCTACTAGGCCCAAAAAGATTTCCTGGGTTAGATGCAGTAAAAAATTAGAATTAGATACACAGGCGGTGTAGCTTCCTTCACAGGTGGGCTACTGCGCTGACTACGAGACACTGCTACTAGGCCCAAAAAGATTTCCTGGGTTAGATGCAGTAAAAAATTAGAATTAGATACAGAGGCGGTGTAGCTTCCTTCACAGGTGGGCTACTCCGCTGACTACGAGACACTGCTACTAGGCCCAAAAAGATTTCCTGGGTTAGATGCAATAAAAAGTTAGAATTAGATACACAGGCGGTGTAGCTTCCTTCACAGGTGGGCTACTCCGCTGACTACCAGACACTGCTTCTAGGCCCAAAAAGATTTCCTGGGTTAGATGCAATAAAAAATTAGAATTAGATACACAGGTGGTGTAGCTTCCCTCACAGGTGGGCTACTCCGCTGACTACCAGACACTGCTACTAGGCCCAAAAAGATTTCCTGGGTTAGATGCAGTAAAAAATTAGAATTAGATACACAGGCTGTGTAGCTTCCTTCACAGGTAGGCTACTCCGCTGACTGCGAGACATTGCTACTATGCCCAAAAGGATTTACTGGGTTACATGCAGTAAAAAATTGTTATTAGATACACAGGTGGTGTAGCTTGCTTCAGATGGGCTACTCCACTGACTACCAGACACTGCTACAGGCCCAAAAGGATTGGCTGGCTTAGATGCAGTAAAAAATTGGTATTAGATACACAGGTGGTGTAGCTTGCAACACAGATAGGCTACTCCAATGACTAACAGACACTGCTACAGGCTGAGCTACATTTCACCAAATGCTGTGAAAAACACTTGCACAGCACTGGCACAGACCTGCCTGGCAAAAAGTGCTATGAACTGCGGTAACCTAGCCCTCAAAAGGGCTGCAATTAGAACTAGTCCCTACTCCCTAAACCTATCTCTCTATGTAACTGGAAATTCGCTCGCAATTCACACAGTTATACTGTATAGCGCCCACAGCAGCAGCGGTGCCGTCTAACACTCAGCTGCAGCAGTGAGAAAATGGTGGCGACGGGGAAAATGGCTGGGTTTTATAGGGCAAGGACATGTGACATACACAGCCAATGAAACATGCCCTTGCTTGTGTGGAAAAAAAGCACTTCGCTGCGTGTGTGCGCTGCTGATAGGCTGACAGACTGCACCGCCCTACTGTAAATGCGGGAAAGAAAAAAAAATGGAGATCGGCATTATTTCTGCAGAGATCCATCCCCTGCCCTTCCCCCCACCCACTCTACACTGAAACTGTCTATTAACATTGATTAACAGTATTACTGTGAAAAAATCCAGTTACGCTTTTGGTGCACGAACAGTTATCGAACATAACCTCGAACACCGCCCAAAACAGCTCGAATTTGAGATTGGCGAACAGTTCGAGTCGAACACCGCTCATCTCTAGAAGCATTCTAAAGTTCTTACCTCCTAAAGTGACACTGATCAGAATTGTAAAAATTGGCCTGGTCATTAACGTGCAAACAGCCTTTGGGGGTAAAGGTGTTAAAGGGGTTTTCCCATGAACAAAAGTTCATTTTAATGAATAGATCTTGGAATAGTAATAACTTCCATAATTGGATGTTTAGATAAAATGTGCTGAGATAATCTTATAAATGTTCCCCTGTGTAATTTCTGTGTCTGACCATGTACGGAACACGGTCTGATCATACCACAGCTCCTGGACAGGGGAGGAAGCAAAAGAGTATACAGACATTACAGCATGGGATCGTAGCTTTTTTTTTTTTTTGTGAGATAAAACATTTCCCTGCCAGTTTTTAAACAATGTTTTACTTCAAAGAAAGAATCAGCTGTGATCCCATGCTGAAATGTCTGTATACTCTTTTGCTTCCTACCCATCCCAGGAGATGTGGTATGATCAGACCATGTTCCTGTATGGTCAGACACAGCCATTACACAGTACACAGCAGGGGCACATTTATAAGATTATCTCAGCACAGGAACATTTTATTTAAATACATTCAATTGTGGAAATTATTATCATTTCAAGATCTATTGATTAAAATGAACTTTCGTTCGTGGGAAAACCCCTTAAATCTATGGTACTGATGTAATAAGTAAACGGCAAATATTTCTGTAATGCATGAAGTTATTTAGGACATCACCCCAGCACAGTATCTTTCCAGTATTTTGGGCATCTGCCATATTAAAGGAAGTGAGAATGCCTTTTCCCACTTAGCGCTTTTTGTCTCATGCACTGATCATTCACTCTCAAAACCTTCTCAAATCTGTCTATAAATCTGTCTGCAGTGAAGGATTAAATTATAGCTGCTACTTATGCATTTCTTTACAGAGGGGCATGGAGTAGCTGGATACACAAAGACAGGACAGCTTATTCTCAAATGTCACGTCAGAGTGCAGTTATATTTTAAATCTCCATAGAAGGTGAAGTAATGTATGGCATTTTGAGACTTTGTAGATAGCTACTTCACATTGCATATGTCATTTTTGTTTTGTCTTAGCTGGAGAAATCGTTATGGAGTATAAATAGGCTTCTGTTCTGGAAGACTCACTATAATGCATATTACATGATCAGTATAAATGACATTATGGGTTCGCCTATAAAAATCGGTCCCATTCTCATCCAGGAGAGTGGGATAATTTTATTTCTCACTTTTCATCCATGTGCTGTCCATATATAAATACAGTATTTGGTATCTTCTTGATCATATCAACTTGTAAAGTGAAATGAAATATGTTATATAGAATGCACAGTGAACGACATACTAAATTTTAATGCTGCTTTAAATGTTAAAGGGAATCCGTCAGTAGGATCAACCCTCCTATGTCGTCCATATGGGAGGCTCAATAAAATGATACCTTGATATCTGCGATCTGATGTCTTATTCCAGAGAAATATATGTTTTTCTTGTATGTAAATGACCTCTTCCAGGCTCCAGGGAGGACGCTGCCTGGTAGATAACTCCGCCTCCAGAGCTTGTTTTACACCAAGGGGGAGTTACCAGTGAGAGACAAATAACTAACATAGAACATGAGAAATGAAAATTGTCTTCTTGCAAACGCGTTCTTTGCAGCTCTCACAGCTCTACTGTATTACAACCCTGTCTGCCTGTGATATGGAAGCTGAGAGGAACCAGCAGATGTGTTAGGTATAATCACACACAGCTCTGCAATGAGATCAGGAGAGCGGCCATCACACATCACGCTGGTATCTCCCCTTTCATGTACAATAATCTCTGGAGGCAGAGTTATCTTCCAGGCAGCGTCCTCCCCATAGCCTGGAAGAGGTCATTCATATAAAGTGATAAAAGATGATTTATCAACAACATGAGGCATATTGTGAGCCCTCGTGGGCAGGGTCCTCGGTCCTCCCGTATCAGTCGCCGACTTGTATTGTTCAAAATTTATTGTAATTGTTTGAGATATGTATATCCCTTTCACATGTAAAGCACCATGGAATAAATGGCGCTATAATGATAAATAATAATACACAAGTGTGGCGCCCCTGAGGGTTCAGTCACCACAGAGGTACTGCACCTCACCCAGAGGTGTGGTGTCTCCTTCTCTCAGGTAAGGAGGGAGTGCTGCCTGGGACCCCAACACCCACATTCAACACTACACTGCTCCAGGCCGGCTGGAAGGGCAAGATGCACTGTGTCTCCTGCTGAGCCCTGTCCCTGGCTGGAGTGGGGGGAACCAAAGAGAGGGGGAACCAGTAGTGGGTGTGGGTGGAGGATGTAGAGTAGGGGAGCACCATTGGAGGAGATATATAAAGGGAAGCCATCTTAGGGTGGCAGATTAGTGAGTGAGGACAGTCAGTCAGGGAGCAGAGTCTCGTTAGGAGCTCTGCTCCACAAGAGGGGCCTAGTAACAGAGGCCCAGGAGGGGAGCAGAGGAGAAAGGCTCCGTTCTACAGAAAGGATCCCTTTGTGAGTGCAGGACGGCACCCGTACGCCCCGAATCTGCCAGGTGTCAGGGGGATCAGGCCGCAAGAAGGGACCGGTCCCTGGCCCAGCCGTGTTATTCCAGGTCTCGGCTGGAAAAACCGGAGGCTTCTGCACTTTCATGGTGCAGTTGCCACAGTCTCACCCTAGTCACTGTGAAGGTCAAGTAGGTCCGGGAACTCCAGGTTGCCCAGAGGGACTTCAGAGCACCCGATCGGGACTGTGTGTGGGGAAGCGCAGGGCAGGAGGGAGAAGACCCAGCGTGAGAAGTCGGTCTAGTAAGGAACATAAGAAAGGGGGTCCCGTTAAGTGCTTCTGTGACGCCTACTTCGCTACTCGCTAGCCCACCCTGAGAGATGGGGGGGTACTCGGAACCGGGCCTCCAGGTGGAAGGTGGATGTAGTCGTGGCCTAGGCCCAGCTCGTGCCCAGGGTTGTCACATCAAAATAAGGGCTAGGAGGGACGGTGGTAATCGAGTGGTTATATTGACTATGCCACCTGTGGTCTCTGGTGATCCTCCACCAGCGCTGCGTTCAGTCCTCTGAGGCGGGATGTAGTGGCAGCAGCAGATGGTACTACTCCCCACAGGCGGAGCAGGGCCTCAGGGCAGAGGAGACGGGAGGATGGGGATTGTAGTGGGAGCTGTGGTGCGGTGTGGTGCCGTGTTGCAATAAGAAACTGGAGGCCATAGGGGTAGTCTTCCAAGCTTTACTCACGGTGGAATGCACAGCTGCAAGGCTTCTCCCTGCTCCTCATGGCGCGCTGCGGCCACCAGGACCGGGGGTCTGACAACCTCCGAGTAGTTCAGGTGCTTTGGTCAGGACCCCGCACCAGAGTGTTCCGAGAAGTTCCCACTAGGTCCTCTCCTGTCCGTATGTGATGCGTGTACTAAGGCCGGGTCTCCCTCTGGACTATGCACAGAACAAGGGTACGGGTGGCAACTCCGCTCCGTCCGTTACCCGGTGGGATCCACTGAGCCTCCGGGCTTCTCCGACTAAGACGTGAAGTGACAGAGTCAGATATCTGGGGCCGGTACCCCTTTTGCAGCAGGACTCCCTCTGACTAGGCCAGAATAGTGAGCACAAGTGGCGTATACCACTCCGTCTGCATCCCCCTGGGATCCTTTTGCCTGTGGAGCTTTACTCCTCCGCTCCCCTCAGGCCTTCTTGGGTAGGGACCTCGACCGGGTAGAGACAGCCGTTAACTCTAACCCGCTCCTTGACTCAAGGCCAGAGTACGAGGACCGTGTCCCCATCAACTGCAGGTTCACACAGAAAGCCACGTTCAGTGATGAAGATCACAATCAAAGACCATAAGCCCAAGATGGCTGTTTATTAAATATGAATTATTAAGTGTAACCTAAATGTGCGTCCTCCACCCTCACCCACTACTAGGTTCCCCCTATCTTTTGGTTACCCCATCTCCACTTATCCCGGCTCGGGCAGCACCCTTGTGCATATAAGCCCCCCCCAGGTGGGAGAGGTGTAGTGTTGGATGCAGAGGTGGGTACTGACAGCTGCACCATCCTTACCTTGAAGGAGAGATAGCAAACCTCATTAAAGAGATGCAGTACCCCTGTGGCGACCGAACCCTCAGGGGCGCCACATTCCCCCCTGGTGAAACACAGCACGTCCGCGGGCTGCAAAGAGAGCAAAACATGGTACAGACTTTTACTTTTTTTTGCATAACAATATAACAATCTTCCCATTATGGGAGGCACTTTTTCTTAAACGTTACAAACTTTAAATAGTATAAAAGTATAAAAACATCACAGAGACATTATGCATATAGACAGACCGATTAAAGTGCAGTAAGG
The DNA here is from genome assembly GCF_046119375.1 of Phyllobates terribilis. NCBI lineage: Eukaryota > Metazoa > Chordata > Amphibia > Anura > Dendrobatidae > Phyllobates > Phyllobates terribilis. The sequence continues at coordinate 188,735,135 of NW_027362763.1, forward strand.
AAAAGTCAGTTCAGAAGCAAGAGGGACCTGTCCCAAACCCTCAACGTAGGCTCTGGGGTGGCTGCAGGGCATGAAGATCCCGAGTTGGACCTCCAGGAGAGCCACTCCAGACAGGTTTTTCTTCTGAGGTCTGAGGTAGAAGTAGTAAGGCGGTTTTGTATAAAACCAATAGGGAGCACCTAAATAGATGCATAAACTATATACAAAAGAAGAGTCTGTCTACTGCTAGTCCACAGGGACAAATGTCTCTATAATCCGGGAGGAAAACATGGGGTTAACATAAAACAATAACAAGTAAACTGCAAAAAGGTTACAGCCGCCAGAGCCGCTTACTCCATATATCCCCACCGGGGAAAAGGTTCATTCCTCCCGATGGAGGCTGGCTGAACCTCCACTGTCAAGCGCGAGGGGGTGTCACTCCTGGACACTTTGTGCACATCCAGGGCGTACCACCCCCGCACCCCGTGGTGGCAGGTGTACGAAACCAGGTCACCCGGGAAGAGGTTCCGGCCAGGGTGTCCCTTCCTTAGTTGCGGCTCGACGTCCCGCCGGCTGACGAAGACGTCCTGCTCGAACTGGGGACTCCTATTGAAGCCCCATCCCGCCTCCTGGTGGAAGCGGACAATTTACCCTTCCTCCCGGGGGCTTGGACAGGTTGCCTCCTCCTGGCGGGCCTTGAATTTTGCGGCCTTGGCGCGCACCTCCAGGTGCTCGCAGCGAATCTCCCTCTGCCGTCGCTCCCTGTCAAGCTGGAGGATTTGCTGTCTGCACAGCTCGCTCCTCCTCCGCGCTTCAGCCCGGGTCTCCTGGGGGAAGCCCATCAGGTCCCCCCCTGGTTGTCCCAGGCCATCTCCTCCACCGCCGGCCAGGTAACTGGAGGTGCAGGTTGCGGTGACTGCAGGGGTTTCTGCAGGTCCTAGGTTAGTGCGGACCAGTCCGGGTTGGGGTTGGTGGACTCCCCAGCAGGCACAAGTTCCTCCGGGACGGGAGGCGGGAGGCAATGCAGGCCTCCGGCGATGGCGGAGGCTTCCAGCTCCGGGGCAAAGACTTGCTCCCAAGTGACCGCGCCGGGTAGTAGGTACTCCGTCATCAGATCTAGAAGGGGCACGGTGGGCTCAGCAGCCGGGACGGGGGTATCACTCTTACCCGATCCTGGGCTGCACGCGACCTCCGTTGCTTCTTCCTCCTGGGCTGCTGCTCCTTGGCGGCGGGCCCGGATCCTCTGCAGCATCTCTTTCCGCCACGCGGCGGACGCTGCATGCTGGGCCTCAGCAACCCTTCGGGCAAGGTCCGGGGTTTCCTTTCGAAGGAACTCAGCTTCCGCCGGGGTCAAGGACATGCCTCCCTCCTCTCCGACAGGAGTAAGACTTGGGCCGACTTCGAAAGGCTCGGGTGGACTTCCCTCAGCAGCGTCCATGACCGCTCCTGAGTATGGTGAGTCTCGGACTGTTATGGCCGCACCTTGTGGTTTCCTACGTTCCCTCCTCTTTTCGGGGTGGCTCCAGGGTGGTAGGCTGACAAGCACTCCTCCAGACATCCCATCCGTTTTGACGGACACTACCCCGCGGACAGTCTGTAATGGAAGGGGCGGTCTGCTCTTTTGGCGCCATGGGGGAGCCAGGCCCACGATAGGAGGTGCTAGGACGTTGTCTTTTCTGCACATTATGGCGTCCGTTCTTCTTGGCCCGGCACCATTTTAAGTGGAAAACGACAGTCTAAGGTAAAAGGCGCGCAGTACCCGGTAGCAATGGGCAATCCTCTTCCGTTGCTGCGGGCACGTAATCCTTCCGACTACGCCAGGTTGTGACGCCTACTTCGCTACTCGCTAGCCCACCCTGAGAGATGGGGGGTACTCAGAACCGGGCCTCCAGGAGGAAGGTGGATGTAGTCGTGGCCTAGGCCCGGCCCGTGCCCAGGGTTGTCACATCAAAATAAGGGCTAGGAAGGACGGTGGTAATCGAGTGGTTATATTGACTACGCCACCTGTGGTTTCTGGTGATCCTCCACCAGCGCTGCGTTCAGTCCTCTGAGGCGGGATGTAGTGGCAGCAGCAGATGGTACTACTCCCCACAGGCGGAGCAGGGCCTCAGGGCAGAGGAGACGGGAGGATGGGGATTGTAGTGGGAGCTGTGGTGCGGTGTGGTGCCATGTTGCAATAAGAAACTGGAGGCCATAGGGGTAGTCTTCCAAGCTTTACTCACGGTGGAATGCACAGCTGCAAGGCTTCTCCCTGCTCCTCATGGCGCGCTGCGGCCACCAGGACCGGGGGTCCGACAACCTCCGAGTAGTTCAGGTGCTTTGGTCAGGACCCCGCACCAGAGTGTTCCTAGAAGTTCCCACTAGGTCCTCTCCTGTCCGTATGTGATGCGTGTACTAAGGCCGGGTCTCCCTCTGGACTATGCACAGAACAAGGGTACGGGTGGCAACTCCGCTCCGTTCGTTACCCGGTGGGATCCACTGAGCCTCCGGGCTTCTCCGACTAAGACGTGAAGTGACAGAGTCAGATATCGGGGGCCGGTACCCCTTTTGCAGCAGGACTCCCTCTGACTAGGCCAGAATAGTGAGGACAGGTGGCGTATACCGCTCCGTCCGCATCCCCCTGGGATCCTTTTGCCTGTGGAGCTTTACTCCTCCGCTCCCCTCAGGCCTTCTTGGGTAGGGACCTTGACCGGGTAGAGACAGCCATTAACTCTAGCCTGCTCCTCGACTCAAGGCCAGAGTACGAGGACCGTGCCCCATCAACTGCAGGTTCACACAGAAAGCCAAGTTCAGTGATGAAGATCACAATCAAAGACCATAAGCCCAAGATGGCTGTTTATTAAATATGAGTTATTAAGTGTAACCTAAATGTGCGTCCTCCACCCTCACCCACTACTTGGTTCCCCCTATCTTTTTGTCCCGCCATCTCCACTTATCCCGGCTGGGGCAGCACCCTGGTGCATATTTATCCCCCCCCCCAGGTGGGAGAGGTGTAGTGTTGGATGCAGAGGTGAGTCCTGACAGCTGCACCATCCTTACCTCGAAGGAGAGATACCACACCTCATTAAAGAGATGCAGTACCCCTGTGGCGACCGAACCCTCAGGGGCGCCACACTTCTAATCTACCTGAAGGAGCACTGAACCCCTGTCTGGCGAATGCAGTGCGACGCGGGAGGCTGACAACCGTACAGTGTACCTGAGGAACTTGTACAATAACTGTGAGTAAAGACCCTGGGACTGCACTTCCTTGTCTCTGTGTTTCTTGCTGCGCCATCAATCCCTGCACTACGACGCCCAGCACAACCTGCAACATTTACACTGCCCTGGAGCTAGCTCTTCCTGTGCAGAGCCACACCATCCCTGCTGCAGTAACATCAGCTTCAGAGGACTGCTCCGCAGCAGTGGCTCCCCTTAGCTGCATTCCACAGGTGGCGTCACAAACTCTATAAATCCCCTATAAATAAACCCCCCTTTTATTGACCGCCCTGGGTCACGGACCGGGTCAGCGCCACTGTGACATCACCCCCAGCATCTATCGGCCCGGCACCGGGTACCCCACAGCCCAGGGGGTGCGTCAAACTTGGCATCACGAACATTATTTCGTGCCCGTTATCACCGGGTACTGTGCGCCTAGAGACTGTGTTTTATACTGAATGTGGCGCCCGCTCCAGAAGAACGGGCGCCATTATATGCGAGTCAAACGACAGCAAGAGATCGCCTCCCATCGTGGGCCGGGTCCCAGAACAGCGCCAAAAGCGTGGCCCGCCCACTGCAACTGTGGCCATAACCCTGGACCTGTCCATTGGTCTGGAGGAGACGCCCCCAGGTGTGACCGACAGCAAGCAGACATGGGACCGCCCCATAAAGGGGAGAGGGAAGAATAAAACTGGGAGACAGGGTGTGGTCTGGTCCCATCTAGACAGATCGCACCCGGCAGGGAACATGGAAGGAAGAGAGACCGGAACCCCTGCCAGCGGCCTGCTACAACCGTAGGCGCCCCTCACACTGGAGGGGTTAGTTGCCAAGCTGTCCCGGGAGGATTCAGAATTCCTCTACGCCGGGATGGAAGACCTGAACTGGAGGAAGGAGAGGGCCCAGCAAGATGCTATCATAAGCTCGAAAAAGGAGATGGTGAAAAGGATGGCAAGCCGGCAGCAAACACCGCTACCAAGTACAGGCGGCGCCCCAGCCTTGGTGGATTCGGACCAGCGCCAGGAGACAGAGTGCAGTGCAAGAGCGGCTGCGGGAGCAGGTAAGAGGAGTCTCCCTGTCCCAGGCGCTAGAGTCGCTGACCTACTCCTGGGCCCCCTGGTGGAACCGCCGACCCCGGGCGCTACTGACACCGGCCCGCTCCTAACACCCCAGCAAGGCCCTCTACTCCCGGGCGCGGAGGACGCAGACCCATTCCGGACCCTCCTCCCAGGACATCTGTCCCCGGGCGCGCCCGCCCTAGACGTCCTTCAGGTCCCGGAACCGTCACCTCCGGGCACCAGCGACACCAGCCCGCTCCTGGGCCCCTTACGGGATACGCCTCCCTCGACACTCAAATGGGTGTGTAGACGCCGTCCCTGGGATTGGTCCGCGGAGGTGGAGGACCAGCGGCTCCCACTCCTACCAGCTCCCCTGCCCCCTGCCGTCTCCCAAGGTGAGGAGGATCAATTTGAGTGGGACAACCCTGGGGGAGACCTCATGGGGTTTCCCCAAGAAACGAAAGCAGAGGCGGCCCGCAGGAAACAGCACTGCAGGAGGGAACTGGAGCAGCTCAAGAGGGAGCAACACATCCGACGGGTACGTTGGGAGAAGCTAGAGGCCCGCAACATGGAGGAGAAGGCCCGGGCCCGCAAGGATAAGAGGACAGCCTACGGTCCCCGTGCCGAGGGGACCATAGTGAAGTTCAACCTGGAGGGAGGTTGGGGCTTCATCCGGGACTGCGTGCCCGAAAGAAAGACTGTGATATTTACCGTGAAGTTTCCCGCCATCCGCAGCCGTTTTCCCGCCATCCGCCGCCATTTACCCGCCATTGGGCGCCATTTCTGGGACGCCGCGCGGGAAGAAGAGGGGGGTGGACACCAAAAGCGCGCGAGAGCAAGGTCCTGGAAGGAGCCGAGCGGACGCCGACGTCACCAGCGCGCGACGCAAGGTCCTCGACCCCGACGATCGCCTGCGGAGCCGCGGCCTACGGAGAAGAAGCAACGGAAGGTAGGCCACGGTTAACTAGGGGGGAGGAAGACACCAGGAATGGAGGGAGCTCCCACCGCCAGCGCGGCTGCTGCCGCAGCGATGCCGTTCACGATGCCGTATATCCCCGGAGCGGCACGGTTACCCCAGTACTCAGGGGAGTCGCATACCCTGAGCAACTTTAAAGAAAGACTGTATAGCCTATTCAAAGTATACCCCCTGTCCGAGGAACAAAAAGTGATCATCCTGACAGGCCAGTTAATCGGGGCAGCCCAAAGAGAAGTGAAGTCCTGGTCAGCCAGGGAAAAGGGGACTGTAAAGGAAATACTGGCCCGTCTAAAGGACACTTTTGATACCCGCACCTCAGCAGAGATTAAGCTAAAATTTTATGGGTGCAAACAGCGGGCACAAGACAGTATACGGGACTATGCTTTGAATTTGCAGGAGGCCCTGAGAGCCATTAAGCAGGCAGACCCTGACAGCATGCGGAATGAGGATAAGCTGTTGACTGAACAGTTCATTGAGGGTCTACAGTCCAGCGCCCACCGAACCCAGTTGCGTGTAATGGCCCTGCAGAACCCAGATTTGGACTTTGCGCAGTTCAAAGACAGGGCCATCCGGGTGCTCCGAGAACAGGCACCAGGTGGCGCTGTAACCCATAGGCGCCCTGCTATCACCTATCACCAGGAGGCGGCGCCCTTGTCTGCAGAGCCTATGGGAGCTGATGCACAGGCTTTGGACAAAGACTCGCCTGCAGACCTGCACCATCAGGTCCAAGAGCTGACCAAAAGCGTTGCCGCGCTAACCAGAACTGTGCAGTCTTTACAGGTGTCTTCCCCAGGAAAGATCCAGCTGGCTTCCAGTCCGGAGGACGTCCCTTGGAGTCGACAGAGGAGGATCCCATCGTCCAGAGGAAGGCCCAGCGACCGCTACAATCAGGACGGACAACCCATCTGCCGCCGCTGCAATCAACCAGGACATATGGCAAGGTACTGTCATTTAAACGGGCCCAACCTGGGGCAGAGGGCCGACCCCCAGGCATAAGATCATCAGGCCCATCGAGCTGGCGTGATAAGTACGTAGGGGGACGACTGGTCTTGCCTGTGGTGCTGGATGGCATTCCTATGAGTGCACTACTGGACACTGGGTCACAGGTAACCACCATCCCCTATGTGCTTTTTAAGCGGTACTGGAATGACTCGGATATTACCCGCTACCCAGATGACGATTTGAGCATCATAGCCAGCAATGGTCAGCCCGTACCGCAGGTGGGATTCAAGGAGGTGATCACCAAAATTGGTAAAGTTGAACTGCCAGCGCAAGGACTGATTATTGTGGACATTGACCGTCGTGAAAGACACCCTAAGATAACCTTGGGTACTAATGTTATTGAAAATTGTTTTGCAGAGATAATTGTCATATTACAACAGGTTGCGGTGAATGCCAGCTCCAGCCAGCAGAGTGTCCTACAAAAAGAGATCAGAGCGCTGATGAAAAGGCAACAGGCAGAACTGTTTGGTGGTGAGATTGGTAGCGTTAGGATGAGTGTCCCGTTCCCTATCGCCATGCCCCCAAAAAGTGAGATGATGATCTGGTGCCGGACTGCAATCGGGTTAAGAGGAAGGGACTACCAAGCCATGGTAGAACCCGTCTACTCAGATAGTAGGCCCACCATTTTGACAGCACGGGGGGTGGTCGATGTACGCCATGGGAGGGTACCCGTCCGCATCCTAAACATTGGGGAAAGAGAAGTATACTTGCCCCGGTATGCTACTCTAGCCAAATTGTTCACCGTTAACTAGAACTCTGTAAAGGCCGTGAAACCCTTGCCTCCATCTCAACCAGAGGAGGGTAACGGCTCCAAGAAACAAATGGAGGACTGGTGTCAGAAACTGCATGTGGGCACCGACTCCACTCCCTCACACCAAAAACAGGGAGTCTACCGGGTGGTGCAGGAGTACGAAAGAGTCTTTAGCAAACACAAGCTAGACTTTGGGCAAGTAAAGGAGGTAGAACACCACATCCCCACAGGAGAACATCCACCCATAAAGGAAAGATACCGACCTGTACCCCCTGCACACTATCAGAATGCCAAGGGAATGTTGCGAGAAATGGAGGAGGCTGGGGTAATCAGGGACAGCTGTAGCCCCTGGGCAGCTCCACTAGTTCTTGTGAAAAAGAAAGATGGCACCATGAGAATGTGTGTAGATTACAGAAAGGTCAACCGTATAACACACAAAGATGCGTACCCGTTACCTAGAATATAAGAGTCCTTAGCTGCATTAAAAACTGCTAACTTCTTTTCCACTTTGGACCTTACTAGCGGGTACTGGCAGGTTCCTGTAGCAGAGGCAGACAAGGAGAAAACTGCATTCACCACCCCGATAGGTCTCAGCGAATTCAGCTGTATGCCGTTCGGGCTCTGCAACGCACCAGGAACCTTCCAGCAGTTGATGGAGTGCTGCCTGGGGCACAGGAATTTCGAGACGGTCTTGCTAGACCTGGACGATGTCATCGTGTATTCCAAAACATATGAGGACTATCTGAAACACCTGGCAGAGGTGTTTGACGCCCTGACAGGCTACGGCCTAAAAGTGAAACCCTCCAAGTGTCATCTACTGAAACCAAAGGTACAGTACCTGGGACACGTGGTGAGTGCTGACGGAGTAGCTCCAGACCCTGATAAGATCACAGTGATTAAGGACTGGCCAAGACCCTCCAGCATAAAGGAAGTGCGGCAGTTCCTCGGGTTGGTAGGCTACTACCGAAGATTCATCCCCAGTTTCACCAAAATGGCAGCTCCTATGCAGAACCTCCTGATAGGCCAGTCCAGGAAGGCCAAAAACCAGAAGCCGCCCTTCAAATGGGACAAGCTGGAGGATGAGTCCTTCCACCAGCTGAAGATGGCCCTCACGGGGGATGAAATCCTGGCGTACCCTGATTACGGCCAGCCTTTTATTCTCCACACAGACGCGAGCAACATCGGGCTAGGGGCGGTGCTGTCCCAGATCCAACAGGGCAGAGAATGGATAATCGCTTATGCCAGCAGGAAGCTCCGGCCCACGGAAAGGAATCCTGAAAATTACTGCTCCTTCAAGCTAGAGTTCCTCGCAGTGGTATGGGCAGTGACAGAGCACTTTAAACATTACCTTGCCTCTTCCAAGTTCACCGTGTACACGGACAACAACCCGTTGACATACCTGGACACTGCAAAACTAGGTGCATTGGAGCAGAGATGGATGGCCCACCTATCCAACTATGAGTTCACCATCAAATACCAGGCGGGACGCACAAATGCCAATGCAGATGCCCTGTCCAGGATGCCGAACTTGCCGGACGGAGGGGAAGATCCAGAAGAACTGGAAGAGATTGAACTCCCTGCGTTCCACCGTCGTGGGATTACCCAGTGTTCCCACCGAGTAAGGGACAGGCACTCTGCCACGTTCAATCTCTTACCCCACTACAGCTGGGCGGAGACGCAAGACAGTGACCCAGCCGTCCACCTGGTAAAAGAGATGCTGACACAGACTGATGCCCGCCTTGACCCAGACGCTCCGGAAGAAACTAAACAGCTGTGGAAGGAGAAGAGTAGACTGTTTCTCTACAAGGGGAAGCTGTGCCGGAGAATTGTCAACTCCCAGAAACATGAGCTGACCTGGCAGGTAGTGGTCCCGAGACGAGACGCGGCTATGGTCCTGGAGGCATACCACGATGGAGCAGGGCACTTTGGATGGAAGAAGTTGGAGTTCCTGTTGCGTGAACGGTTCTTCTGGGTAGGCATGAGAGGGGCCATTGAGAGATGGTGCAGAGACTGCGGCCCGTGCAATCTGAGAAGAAAGGACCGTGCCAGTCAGAAGACTCCCCTGCAGTCCATCATCACCAAGCAGCCACTAGAACTGTTAGCCCTGGACCATGTAAAGCTGGCTCCAAGTAGGTTCGGGCACGTCTACGCCCTCACCATCGTAGACCACTACTCCCGGTTCCTGGTGGTGGTCCCTGTCAAGGACTTAACAGCTCAGACAGCAGCTAGAGCCTTCCAGCAGCACTTCTGCCGTCCACACGGGTATCCGGAGCAAGTGTTGACTGACCAAGGTCCAGCCTTCGAAGCGGAGGTCTTCCTGGAGTTCTGCAACCTCTATGGCTGCAAGAAGATAAGGACAACGCCCTATCACCCCCAAACCAATGGATTGTGCGAGAAGATGAACCAGGTGGTGATAGACTTGCTGAAAACGTTACCCCTGGAAGAACTCAGTCTGTGGCCTGAAAAACTGCCTGATTTGGTGGACTTGTATAACCACATCCCAGTAAATTCCACCAACTGCACCCCGGCTTACCTAATGAGAGCAAGACCTGGTAAGCTGCCTATTGACCTGGAAATGGGAGTCCTCACACCCGAGGACACCTCGCCAGAGGCAGACTGGGATACAGAACGGCAGCAGCAGTACCGGAAAGTACAGGAGAGTGTTGAGAAAAGTCTGTCTCAAACAAGAGAAAGGCAAGAGAGGACTTACAACCAGCATGCTCCCGCTGTTCCCCTGGCACCTGGAGAGCAGATCTTGAAGAGGAAGAGGCGGCTCCATAAGTTGGATGACCAGTGGGAGAAAGACCCGTACACAGTACTGCCCTCAAGTCATGACAATCCGAAAGTAAGTATTATCAGTAAGGATGGAGGAGAGACCACAGCCACTGTCTCCAGAGACCACATGAAGAAGTGTCCCGAGCAGCTGCAAAGCACTGATGAAGACCAAGATAGCCCTCAACCCGCAGAGGAAAGGGAAGAAATGGTCAGTACAGTACTCGGAGAATTTCCCCGGTCCTGGACACAAATTAACAAAGCTATTTTGGTACCCGTCCTTACCTTCCTCCAGCCAGCCCCTCAAGGGCCTACAGAAGAGCAAGTAGAGTTGGGAGAGCAACCGGCCCCGGAGGCAAAAGATTCCATACCAGCAGCCCAGGAGTAGAGATGAGCGGTGTTCGACTAGAACTGTTCGCCAATCTCAAATTCGAGCTGGTTTGGGCGGTGTTCGAGTTGTTCGACAAACCCGAACGATTTGCAAAAAATTCGGCTGTTCGAGGTTATGTTCGATAACTGTTCGTGCACCAAAAGCGTGTCCTGCATGTCTGGCGCTATTTAGAGCACCAATCATGCAGGGATTGTCTGCCACTCACTGTAATGTCACAGCCATGGTGGTTGTGGCATTACAGTGATTGCCCAAATCGATGGGAACAGTGCTCACAGTGAAACATGAAAAGCCGGCAATTCAGCAGCGGCATACACCGGTACCCGACAAATTAGAACAGAAAGAATAGAGAATCACACATAGATTAGATAGATAGAAACATGTCAGTCACATATATATGAAGTACAGTGACAGTGTTGCTTACTGTACTTGTCATTTAGTGTAAAGGATTTATTTAAAAAAATAACAGTGTTTTCATGCACCGTCTCTTTAAAAAAGCCGGCTGGCAATTCAGCAGCGGTACGCGACAATTTAGAATAGAAGGAATAGAGAATCACACATAGATTAGATAGATAGAAACATGTCAGTCACATATATATGAAGTACAGTGACAGTGTTGCTTACTGTACTTGTCATTTAGTGTAAAGGATTTATTAAAAAAAATAACAGTTTCATGCACCGTCTCTGTAAAAAAAGCTGGCCGGCATTTCAGCAGCGGTACCCGACAATTTAGAATAGAAGGAATAGAGAATCACACATAGATTAGATAGATAGAAACATGTCAGTCACATATATATGAAGTACAGTGACAGTGTTGGTTACTGTACTTGTCATTTAGTGTTAAAATAAAGGATTTATTAAGAAAAAAATTGGCGTGGGGTTCCCCATAATTTTAGGCTCTAGCAGAGGTTAAGCAGACGGCTGGGGCAGATGTTTGAAGCCTGGGAAGGGGGTAATACCCACGGAGCTTCCCAGGCTACTAATATCAGCCCCCAGCTGAATACCTAGCCTTTACTAGCTATTAAAATGGGGGACCCCCCCCAAAAAAATAACGTGGGGTCCCCCCTATTTTAATAGCTAGCAAAGGCTAGGCAGACAGCTGGGGGCTGATATTAATAGCCCAGGAAGGGTGCCATGAATATTGGCCCCCTCCCAGGCTAGAAACACCAGCCATCAGCCGCCCCAGAAATGGCGCATCCATAGGATGCGGCAATTCTGGCACTTAGCCTCGCTCTTCCCACTGCCCTGTAGCGGTGGCAGTGGGGTAATAGGGCTGGGGTTGATGTCAGCTTATAATGCCAGCTGACATCAAGCCCAGGTTAGTAATGGAGAGGCGTCTATAAGACACCCCCATTACTAACCCCATAGTCAAAGTTAAAAAAACACAAACACCCAGAATAAAGTCCTTTAATTGAAATAAATACACAATTCTTTATTGTTCTAAATTAAACCATACTTACCATCACGCCCATTCCACCTGAAGCCAACGATCTCCTGCAATAAAAGTAAAATAATAAAGCAACATCATCCTTACCTTTCCATGGTTCCCAGGACAGCTTCAGCTCTGCTACATCGAGATGACAGGCTGGACCGCAGCAGAACGCTGCCATCCAGCTTGCCATGCCGCAGACACTGAGAAGCGCAGGCATGCTTGCGCTCCTCAGTGTCTCGCTGTGACGGCATCCAGATGAGCCGAGGTCATGTCCAATGAACTCAGCTCACCTCATGCACGTCACTGACAGCGTGGGAGAATTCTCACGCTGAAGCACTGAGTGCAGGAGAATTTTCCCACGCTGTCAGTGACGTGCATGAGGTGAGCCGAGTTCATTGGACATGAGCTCACCTCATGCACGTCACTGACAGCGTGGGAGAATTCTCACACTGAAGCGCTGAGTGCAGGAGAATTTTCCCACGCTGTCAGTGACGTGCATGAGGTGAGCTGAGTTCATTGGACATGACCTCGGCTCATCTGGATGCCGTCACAGAGAGACACTGAGGAGCACAAGCATGCCTGCGCTTCTCAGTGTCTGCGGGATGACAGGCTGGATGGCAGCTTTCTGCTGCGGTCCAGCCTGTCATCTCGATGTAGCAGAGCTGAAGCTGCGTGGGAACCATGGAAAGGTAAGGATGATGTTGCTTTATTATTTTACTTTTATTGCAGGAGATCGTTGGCTTCAGCTGGAATGGGCGTGATGGTAAGTGTGGTTTAATTTAGAACAATAAAGAATTGTGTGTTTATTTCAATTAAAGGACTTTTTCTGGGTGTTTGTGTTTTTTTTAAATACTTTACTAGAAATTCATGGTGGTCATGTCTAATATTGACGTGACCCCATGAATTTCGGGCTTAGGGCCAGCTGATAATGCTAAGCTGGCCCAAACCCCTTTATTACCCAGTGAGCCACCGCACCAGGGCCCTGGATGAGTTGGGTACAGCGCCAGAAGATGGCGCTTCTATGAACGCGCCATTTTCTGGGGTGGCTGCGGACTGCAATTTGCAGCGGTGGGGCCCAGAAAGCTTGGGCCTCCCTGCGCTGCGGATTCCAGCCCCCAGCTGCCTAGTTGTACCTGGCTGGACACAAAAATAGGGCGAAGCCCCACGTATTTTTTTTTTTTAATTATTTCATGAAATTCATGAAATAATTAAGAAAAAAAGGGCTTCCCTATATTGTTGTGTCCGGCCAGGTACAAATAGACAGCTGGTGGTTTGGGGCTGCCCGTTCCTGCCTGCTGTACCTGGCTGGACACAAATATAGTGCGAAGCCCCATGTCAATTTTTTTTAACTATTTCATGAAATAATTAAAAAAAAAAGGGCTTCCCTATATTGTTGTGTCCGGCCAGGTACAAATAGGCAGCTGGTGGTTGGGGGCAGCCCGTTCCTGCCTGCTGTACCTGGCTGGACACAAATATAGTGCGAAGCCCCACGTCAATTTTTTTTTAATTATTTCATGAAATAATTTAAAAAAAAAGGGCTTCCCTATATTGTTGTGTCCGGCCAGGTACAAATAGGCAGCTGGTGGTTGGGGGAAGCCCGTTCCTGCCTGCTGTACCTGGCTGGACACAAATATAGTGCGAAGCCTCACGTCAATTTTTTTTTAATTATTTCATGAAATAATTTTAAAAAAAAAGGGCTTCCCTATATTGTTGTGTCCGGCCAGGTACAAATAGGCAACTGGTGGTTGGGGGCAGCCCGTTCCTGCCTGCTGTACCTGGCTGGACACAAATATAGTGCGAAGCCCCACGTCAATTTTTTTTTAATTATTTCATGAAAATTGCAAATTGCAGTCCGCAGCCACCCCGGAAAATGGCGCGTTCATAGAAGCGCCATCTTCTGGCGCTGTACCCAACTCATCCAGGGCCCTGGTGCGGTGGCTCACTGGGTAATAAAGGGGTTAGGGCCAGCTTGGTATTATCAGCTGGCCCTAAGCCCGAAATTCATGGGGTCACGCCAATATTAGACATGACCACCATGAATTTCTAGTAAAGTATTTAAAAAAAAACACAACACCCAGAATAAAGTCCTTTAATTGAAATAAACACAATTCTTTATTGTTCTAAATTAAACCATACTCACCATCACGCCCATTCCAGTTGAAGCCAACGATCTCCTGCAATAAAAGTAAAATAATAAAGCAACATCATCCTTACCTTTCCATGGTTCCCACGCAGCTTCAGCTCTGCTACATCAAGATGACAGGCTGGACCGCAGCAGAAAGCTGCCATCCAGCCTGTCATCCCGCAGAGACTGAGAAGCGCAGGCATGCTTGCGCTCCTCAGTGTCTCGCTGTGACGGCATCCAGATGAGCCGAGTTCATGTCCAATGAACTCGGCTCACCTCATGCACGTCACTGACAGCGTGGGAAAATTCTCCTGCACTCAGCGCTTCAGCGTGAGAATTCTCCCACGCTGTCCCAGCTGGGGGCTGATATTAGTAGCCTGGGAAGCTCCATGGGTATTAGCCCCTTCCCAGGCTTCAAACATCTGCCCCAGCCGTCTGCTTAACCTCCGCTAGAGACTAAAATTACGGGGAACCCCACGCCAATTTTTTTTAATAAATCCTTTATTTTAACACTAAATGACAAGTACAGTCATCAACACTGTCACTGTACTTCATATATATGTGACTGACATGTTTCTCTCTATCTAATCTATGTGTGAAGCTCTATTCTTTCTGTTGTAAATTGTCGGGTACCGCTGCTGAATTGCCGGCCGGCTTTTTTAAAGAGACGGTGCATGAAAACACTAATATTTTTTTTAATAAATCCTTTACACTAAATGACAAGTACAGTAACCAACACTGTCACTGTACTTCATATATATGTGACTGACATGTTTCTATCCTTCTTGTCTAAATTGTCGGGTACCGGTGTATGCCGCTGCTGAATTGCCGGCCGGCTTTTTTAAAAAGAGCGTCTTCTGAGCAGTTTGTCAGCTTTTGGACACCTTTGAAGGTGTTTTCTATGTGTTTCTATGTGTTTTTGTTTGCCTGCCATTGGTTTTAACGGTGTTCGATGGTGTTCTAAGGTGTTCGACGAACAGTTCGAGGAACAGTTCCTCGAACATCCCGGTGTTCGACGAACCGAACCGAACCCGAACACTACAGGGGTGGCTGAACACTACCCAGGAGAATCAACCCTCTGTTAGTAGTGAGCCTGTCGTGCCCGTAGTAAGCCAAAGAGTACGCAGAAAGCAGCCCAGCCTACCCAAAACATCTCCAAATACCTGTAGTGCAGACACTAGTGAGCCCATTACACAAGGGGTAGAAACAGGGGACCCAGAAAGGACACCACCAAATAGCGTGTTACCTAGGTCCACCAGGAGCACTAGGGGTCAAATGCCCGCTCACTGGAGAATTTAAAATGTGATATAAATGCCTGTATATTGCAAATGTTAAAATGGTTGTTGCCTGCATACTAATTATGTTTTCCTAGTTACCCGACAGGGTTCATGGACTAACAGGTTATGGACAATGAATAACCGGAACTGTACCTTGTATATAGTTGCACCTGAAAAGTGCCCCTTTTTGTCCCAGACCACAGAACAAAAACCCGTGGAGGTGGCTGAAGACGTGGTCCAACGCCGGATCATCGATGCCCTGTAGCCACCCCAGGGCCTACGTGGAGGGTTTGGGACGGGTCCTTCAAAATGCATCTCGGGTGACATGGATACCTGGTTACGGGAGCGCCGTGACCTAAAAAGACTAAACTTCTTGTATATATGTTGTGTTATTGCTTATACCCTGTTATGTTACGTTTTCATAAAATGTGTTTAGTCCCGGAGTACTAAAATTTACGAGGGGGGAATGTGGCACCCAAGGGGTCTGGTTGCCACAGTGGTAGAAATACCATGTCTGAGAGCGAGCATGGGTTTTCCTGGTCAGGAGCAATATTGCATGCCACACCTCCTGCCCCAGTCCAGGGAGGGGAGGAACCTGCCCTTTATAAACTGGATCTGGGGCGGGGTTAGTAGAGTCTAGTCTAGTTCCAGAGAAGGGACAGAGCAGCAGCAAGGAACTCTGTAGGAGCCAGGAGCTGAAGACCAGGGACTGGAGCAGAGCTCGTCCTGGCAGAAGACACAGAGAACCAGACACCGGAGTCCGAGGCTGTGGGGATATCTACATCCAGCAGCAGAAACCACCTGGCGGGGGATTTCAGGTCCTCTGGCCATAGAAAGCCCGGAGGCTCAGTCACACGCAAGGGAACGGCACCGCCATCGAGGAGCGGAAGGCACCAAAGGCCCCAAGTCACCAGCCATACGGGTGAGCACCACACGGTACACTCAGTGACGTGGGCTACTACACGACTACAGCAGAGTAGCCAGGAAGAGTGCAGTCAGACGGGAAGGCCTACACCTCCACCTGGCCAGGGGGACTCTTGTTCGCTCACAGACTGACCAGGCCTCTAATGTTAGCCAGTACTCCCGGCAGGGCCTTCTTCATTACCAACAGTAAAGACCATGAACTGCACTGCACGGACTCTGAGTCATTTCTGCTGCGCCCACGCACCACAACCCTCACCATCTACCGACGCTGCCCGGAGGCTATACTCCTCCCGTGGGGAGTTATACTACCCTCTGCCGCGCACACAATATCAGCCTCAGCGGTCTGCCCCACAGCGGCGGTTCTCAGTGACCGCAATCCACGGGTGGCGTAGTCGGACATTTAAATATTACAAAACCAAAGAAACAGATCCGCCACTGGTTTGACCACCCTGAGCCACGGGAGCGGGTCGCCGCCACGGAGACTACAACCCCCAGTATTACACAGAGACCTGGCTCCGGGTATTCCCCTACACACACGGCCCAGGGGGCGCTTCATTTACACAGTACTCTATAGACAGATTTAAGTCTGTGATGTGTTGTGGACAAGGAGTGGTAGTAAGAAGAAAGATAAGATATATTGCAGAATCGTGCAGCCATGCTTCCAGACTGTGTGGATGACGGCCTTTTCTGCAATATAAAGCTTATCTTCATGTAAACACTGGTAAAGATGTGTCACTTTCACAAGCTGCCTGGAACACTTTGGCAGCTGGGGAGAGGGAGAAGGGGGGGGATGAGGAGAGGAGAATGAGAGGCTGATATCATAAAGATAAGGTGGTGGGGGTCACCAGCCCCACAGAATCATCACATACAGTGTGTGAGCAGAAACTTCAAATGGATGTGTGTCCTCGGACGCAGATTCAGATAAAGTGTATTGCACTCCACAAACCCAATGACGCGCCCCCTGGGCCATGGGGATACCCGGAACCGGGCCTGTTGTAGATGTTGGGGTTGTAGTCACCGTGGCGGCGACCCGGTCCGTGACCCAGGGCGGTCAAACCAAGGGCGTATTGTCTGTATTTAGGTTAATGTCTGACTACGCCACCTGTGGATTGCGTCAGTGATAACCGCCGCTGCGGAGCAGTCCACTGAAGCTGGTGTTACGTGCAGCGAGGTGATGTGACTCCCCACAGGAAGAGTGTAGCTTCAGGGCAGCGGGAAAGGATGATGATGGTTGTAGTGCGAGGTATCAGTAATGACAACACAGAGTCTTTGCAGTGCAGTCCCAGGGTCTTTACTCACAGTTATCTACTTCCAAGTTACAGACGTCCAGGCAACTTCCCACGTCGTGCTGTGCCTACTCAGTGAGGGGCTCAGTCCACCCTCAGATAACTCCAGAGCACTTCTCAGGACCCCGTTCAATGTACCTTCCTCTGGCCTCTTCCTCACACCCAGCGCCAGTTCTATCCGGTACCCTCGGGCCTTAGCGGGCGACGTATGTTCCGTCCCCTGGTCCTATGTGGACACCTTTTTAGGGCCACTGGTGTGTATTATGGTTACAGCACGTTAGACACTGTAACCGCCGGTTCCTAGCTTAGCCTTCAATGTTTCTCCACTAGTTGAGGCATCCGGTTCCCTATTCTGGCCTCGACCCCTCTACCTCCTGGTAGCAGCGGGCGTACGGGTGGCCTTCTGCACAGCCCATACCCCTAGGGTCCCTTCTGGATTTCTGGAGGCTTCCTGCACCTTCTCTCTCTCCCAGGCTCAGGCCTCCTGGATAGGCCCGCCCATGGAGCAGAGCTCCTACAGAGCCCCTCAGTCTGACTGACTGGACTGAACTGAACTGCGCACTGTCCTAAGATGGCTACTCTCTTTTATATCTCTCACTATGTGCTCCCCTTAACTACTTCCTCCACCCATCCACTACATAGTTCCCCCTAACTAGGTGGTTCCCCCCACTCCAGCCAGGGATCAGGGACAGTTGTGCTCTCCCTTAGGAGCATTGTCGCCCTGTCCCCCGGAAATGTGGTGTAGTGAATGCAGTGTTAGGGTCCTGAGCCATATTCCTTCCTTACCTGAGAGTGAGATAGCACACCTCTGGGTGAGATGCAATACCTCTGTGGCGACCGAACCCTCAGGGGTGACACACCAATGCCAGCCAGCAGCTGACATCGGTGTGCACGTGACAGGGCCAGTGGCAGTGATGTCATGCACTCCCGTCGCATGCCGAATTCAGCGTCAGCTTCACAAGAGAAAGCCATGCGGCGCGAAAGTGAAGGGAAGGTAAGTATTTATTTATTTCTAAAAATCAGTGACCATACTACTACATGGATGACTATGGGGGTGCATTATAATTTATGGATCAATATGGGGGTCCATTATACTTTATGGATGACTATGGGGGTGTATTACACTTTATGGATGATTACTATGGGGTGCATCACTAACGTAGCTACTGGGGGGGCAGAGGGGGCCGTCGCTCAGGGCCCAGTCAAATGGAGGGGCCCACCCGGAGCTGCGGCCGCGGCTCTCTGATGTGTTAGAGGCAGGGTGGCACGCTGCACGCACGCTGCCTATTCTCCGTCTGAGGCTGAGCTGAGACTCTGCAGCACAGCAGCCAATCGCAGAGTCTCAGTGCAGTGTATGGTGCGGGCTGGAGAGCTGCTAACCTGATCTTCTTACAGGAGGGCAGCGCTGCAGTTAGCTCCACCCCATGCACGCTCTGATTGGTCCATGCTGGACCCTGGGTCCTATTGAGCATCTGCAGCTTAGGTTGTGCTAAGACAGTGCCTGGACCAGACTAATCAGATTCATCACATTCATAAATGTAAGGACTGCTCTACTGGAACTAATTTTTGTTTTTTTTTTTAAAAAAAAAAAATTAAGGCATATGATGTTACTGTGGGAGTGGGATGAAAGTGAGGGAAAGAGGGGGAGCCGATTTCTGGTAGTGTGGGTGGTGCAAGCTCATGTCATAGTTGCTGTCTGGGGAGGGTGGAGATGGTGAGGTAGGGGGCTTCTTATAATCCCCAATCTCCAGCCTGTTAACAAGCCCCCATACAGTAACTATGGCATGGGCTGCACTGTATTTAAAGGTGTTGTCCTGTCTAAAACTACAAGCTGCTCCAGAAGAAGGCAGTACGCCAAAATGCTCATTGGGGCAGGCACCACCATCCACAGGATGTAAGAAACTGTACCATCCACATACCTACATTAATTTTAAATATTTATCAGCTTCCCTTGAGGTGTTAGACACTTATACCATGGATTAGTTCAATGATATATTTCTGTGTTTGGAGCATTTTGTTGCCATCACCTAACTAGTCTGTTTAGTGGTTGTGTGGCGCCACCTTGTGGTACCCACTTTTTATTAATCTTTTATGCATTTTTTGTTTTTTTTTCTTGTGTGATTAATAAAGATTTAGAATATTTTAGTCTATGGTTCCTGTGTACATTTTTTATATGAACCATTTACCCTTTTCCATGTCAGTTGGTGGACACTCGCATACTGGTTTAGGCCAATGTGTATAGTTCTTTTGAGGTGCCCAAACCATTGACACAACTTTCCCCCCACTATGGCTACTATCATGTAGCCAGACCACGATTCATGCTGCCCTCAGTTTGGGCAGCATTAATCGTCTGAGATGTTCCCTTTAACAGCTCTACGTTATCGTATAAAACTGTCCAGAACTTTACCTCTATAATTAGGATTTTTCTTTTCTTCATGTGCTCTTAGAAAGATCTTGTATAATTTTCAGGTCGTTGTTTTCCTGTGTTTGCACGCACCTATTTGAAAGAATCAACTTTTCCATCACTCCACTTCTTTTCAGCATTTTTGTACAAAGTTATTCTAAGAGATAAAGTTGTCTATAGTGAAAAGCTATTACAATATTTTGGATTCCTGCGAGGTTTATGTAATATGCTGACAAGATCGGGCTTGTCTTATACATATCACTGTTTTTAATGTCTTATGCTCAGTTTTTATTTTAATATTTTTTGTACATTGAAAAAATCTTGTTTTAAGATGGCAAGGAACCCAGATGGTCTTGGCATAATAAAGGAAGCCAAAAGCGGTATGCTAACATCTGGTGGCCAATTTGAGAATTGCGATATTTAGTATTTTTCATTTGTGTAAATTAAAGGAAATCATACAAAAAACAGTTGAATAAAAATTCACTCTTCATTGTTGATTGTGTCCACTTGTACTGTAGGTATACAGTAGAATACACTACCGTTCAAAAATTTAGGGTCATTAAGAAATTTCATTATTTTTGAAAGAAAAGCACATTTTTTTTCAATGAAGCTAACATTAAATGAATCAGAAATACACTCTATACATTGATAATGTGGTAAATGACTATTCTAGCTGCAAACGTCTTGTTTTTATTGCAATATCTACATAGGTGTATAGAGGCCCATTTCAAACAACCACCACTCCAGTGTTTTAATGGTACATTGTGTTTGCTAACTGTGTATGAAGGCTAATGGATGTTTAGAAAACCCTTGCACTAGTATCTTAACCCAGCTGAAAACGGTTTGGCTGATTTGAGAAGCTATAAAATTGACCTTCCTTTGAGCTAGTTGAGAATATGGAGCATTACATTTGTTTGTTCTATGAAACTCTCAAAATGGCCAGAAAAAGAGAACTTTCATGTGAAACTCGACAGTCTATTCTTGTTCTTAGAAATGAAGGCTATTCCATGCGAGAGATTGCCAAGAAACTGAAGATTTCCTACAACGGTGTGTACTACTCCCTTCAGAGGAGAGCACAAACAGGCTCTAACCAGAGTAGAAAGAGAAGTGGGAGGCCCTGCTGCACAACTGAGCAACAAGACAAGTACATTAGAGTCTCTAGTTTGAGAAATCAACGCCTCACAGCTCCTCAACTGGCAGCTTCATTAAATAGTACACGCAAAACGCCAGTGTCAACCTCTACAGTGAAGAGGCGACTCCGGGATGCTGGCCTTCAGGGCAAAGTGGCAAAGAAAAAGCCATATCTGAGACTGGCTAATAAAAGGAAAATATTAATATGGGCAAAAGAACACAGACATTGGACAGAGGAAGATTGGAAAAAAGTTTTATGGACAGACGAATCAAAGTTTGAGGTGTTAGGATCACACAGAAGAACATTTGTGTGACGCAGAACAACTGAAAAGATGCTGGAAGAGTGCCTGACGCCATCTGTCAAGCATGGTGGAGGTAATGTGATGGTCTGGGTTTGCTTTGGTGCTGGTAAAGTGGGAGATTTGTACAAGGTAAATGGGATTTTGAATAAGGAAAGCTGTCACTCCATTTTGCAACGCCGTGCCATACCCTGTGGACAGCGCTTGATTGGAGCCAAATTTCATCCTACAACAGGACAATGACCCAAAGCACACCTCCAAATTATGTATGAACTATTTAGGGAAGAAGCAGGCAGCTGGTATTCTGTCTGTAATGGAGTGGCCAGCGCAGTCACCAGATCTCAACCCCATTGAGCTGTTGTGGGAGCAGCTTGACCGTATGGTACGCAAAAAGTGCCCATCAAGCCAATCCAACTTGTGGGAGGGGCTTTAGGAAGCATGGGGTGAAAATTTTCAAGATTACCTCAGCAAATTAACAGCTAGAATGCCAAAGGTCGGCAATGCTGTAATAGCTGCAAAGGGAGCATTCTCTGACGAAAGCAAAGTTTGAAGGAGAAAATTATTCTTTCTAATAAAAATCATTATTTCTAACCTTGTCAATGTCTGGACTATATTTTCTAATCATTTTGCAACTTATTTGATAAATAAAAGTATGAGTTTTCATGGAAAACACAAAATTGTCTGGGTGACCCCAAACTTTTGAACGGTAGTGTACAGTATGTTACAGAAAGTTGAGGCATTCATCTGAAAGGGGTTTTCAGGAACGTATGCACATACTTCAGAAACAGTCCTATCAAGGCTAGGTTCACAAGAGCATATAAAAAATCGTTCAGTTTCATCCAGAAAAATGGGACAATTTTTTTCTCACTTGTCATCCATGTGCAGTCCATTTTTTTTCCCAACAGCAGTTATTAACTATTTACAAGACCATTTACGGTTTCCTACGTTACACAATTGCATTGTATTCATATTATACTATACCATAAGGCATCTGATTACTTTGTACACTCATAGACTTGAATGGCCGAGTCTCATCCGATTTATTATGCTGCAATTTTTTTTTACACACATTCGGTCAGTAAAAAAATCACTCATTTGCACTGCGCCATTGAATAACATTGGTCCGAGTGCTGTTCATTTTTTTTTATGGACAGCACTCAGACTGAAAATGTGGTCGTGTGAATGAGCCTTTATGTGTATAGATTTAGCAAATGTTAAACCAACATACGTGGCACCCTAAAAAGTTAACTTAGACCGCCTTCACTAATTGTGTAAACGGCCACTAATTTATTTATACGATAAGAGGTAACAGCCAACTTATAGCATATATAACGCACAGTGATAATCATGCAGAGTCTTAACACATGCCACTTGCTATGCCTCTATGGTGCAGATTTTTCAATTGTAAACATTTTTACAACCCTCTCACATATGAATATTCCATCAAATATCCTGTCTTAGCTATAACAAAGCAATAAGAGAGTCAAATGTTCAGATACACTGATGAGAAAATGCGTAACAATGTTTTGAACTTTTGACTTTCAGGCTCCATATCTCACCATCCACTACTGCTTCGAACGTGAAACTACCATCATTTTATAGACAATCATCTTGGCTATCTCATACATAAATTTGACATAACTATTCAGCATATGATTAGTTATGCAGATTCTTGTCATGTCACTGCATTGTTACTGTTTTGCTCCTGGTGGTGGAAAAATCTTTTTTTTTCCTGCAGACTACAAAATACAACCTGTTCTCACATTCTGTAATAGCTCAGTGTGTTATTAGGTAGATTCCCAAGCGAAAGGTCACTGATTCCAATCGAGGAGCAGCCATGAACATTTCCCAAGAAAAGAGAAACAGCATCATCCAGCCCATCGATATCAGTCTCTCAGCCAAGAAAATTGCCAAATTGCATCATGTGAGTGCCATGACTGTTGGAAGATATGAAATGAAGTTCATCCATCCATTCAAAAGCCAAGAGTTGGCCGTTTAGGCAAAATATTGGAGTCAACAAGTAGGCTTATCACAAGGTCTATCAGTACTGGCTCGACAAACACGGCAGTGGAGGTGGCTCAGATGCTTCATAATAGTGAGATCACAGACGTAATTGCAAGCACCGAGCAACGCATTTTACATAAGTCTGGAATGGTGCCCCAAAAAGAGGTGAAGAATCCTCGATTTCAATATAATCATAAGAAGCATCGGTATGAGTTTGCAAAAAGAGTACGAAAACTGGACATTAGGAGAAGGGTCTGGAAGAAACAAGAGAAAAAGGGGCTAACGGATCAAGAAATTGAAGGAACTGTCAAGTTTGATGGAGGAAGCCTGATGATATGGGGTTGTTTCACAGCCAGAGGCATTGGATACTTGACCAAGATCAGTGGTGGTCTCAATGCTGAGCTACAGTATATTTGAGTATCCTACAAGACAAATTACTTCGTATACTCGAGTACTATGTGTATGAAAAGGACAACATAGTGTTCCAGCAGGACAATCACCCAAAGCATGCGTCAAGATTGGCAAAAAATAGTTCAATAACAATGAAGTAGAGGTGCTGGATTGGCTCCCACAGTCCCCAGACCTCAACCCAATCAACCACTTGTAGGTACAGTTGAAGAAAAGACTGTATACA
The DNA here is from genome assembly GCF_046119375.1 of Phyllobates terribilis. Classification (NCBI taxonomy): domain Eukaryota; kingdom Metazoa; phylum Chordata; class Amphibia; order Anura; family Dendrobatidae; genus Phyllobates; species Phyllobates terribilis. The sequence goes on from NW_027362763.1 coordinate 188,758,769, forward strand.
TACCCAAGTGAGTCGACCTGTATGCACCAATTTTGGCAATGTGCAGAAGAGACCTGGGATCAGATTTCGGTCGAGACATGCTTGAATCTGATCGAAAGCATGCCCAGAAGGATTCAGTGTTGAAAACCAAAGGTGGATTTACAAAATAATAAAAATTAAAATTTACTGTAGATTTTTAGGAGCAAAACAGTAAAAATGCAGTGACATAAGAATCTGCATGAACAACCATATGTCATTGAGCCAAGATCTCAATCTGCTCATGCGCTGACATCAGTGGCCATTTTCCTGAAGACCACTGCTGGGGATCATTGGCTTCTGGCTCGCACTGCCAGTACACCCTCTCTTCTCAGGACCCGCAGCATTGCCCCATTCCTGCAGCGGCAACTCTGCCTCTGTGTGACCCTGCTCGTTAGTGCAGGCAATATTTTGCTAGAGGAAAAATAAATTTGCCTGCAGGAATATGGCCTCCACCGCCCGCGCTTGCGCAGTAGCATTTCTCGGTTGCCGAGAGATGCTACTGCGTATGCGCGGCGCCATATTGCTACACCCAAATTTATTTTCCAAAAGCAAAATGGTAACCCGCGCGTGCGCAGTAGCATTTCTTGGTAAAAGAGAGATGCCACTGCGCATGCGCTGGCCTCCGGGGCCATTTTGGGGAATGTAAATTTTAATATGACACACAACTTACACAGTTAGTATTTAAAATAGCAGGCAGGTCACTGAAAGCACAGTGACCTGTCACAAGGCAGAGATAGGCATACATGAATACATAATGAGAGCACCAGAGCACATGCATATCATTATGACAGAAATGAAAGTAAAGATTATAAAAGAACCACTGGACGGACTTCATCCACAAAGGTATCATTTTACTCAGTATAATGGCGCCCACCTAATAGTGTATGTTGTTTACTAAGCACACTCCTGCTGACAGGTGTGCTTTAACCCATTAAGGACCGAGCCACTTTGTAGGTTAATGACCAGGCCAATTTTTTCAATTCAGACCATTGTCACTTTATGACGTAATAACTCTGGAACACTTCAACAGATCCCACTGATTCTGAGATTGTTTTTTCGTGATATACTGTACTTCATGATAATGGTAAAATGTATTCAATATGACTTATTTGCAAAAAAATGGAAATTTGGCGAAAAGTTTGAAAATTTTGCAATTTTCAAACTTTGAATTGTTATGCCCTGAAATCAGAGTGATATGTCACACAAAATAGTTAATAAATAATATTTCCCACATGTCTACTTTATATCAGCGCAACTTTGGAAAAAAATTTTTTTAGGAAGTTATAAGGGTTAAAAGTTGACCAGAGATTTCTCATTTTTCCAACAAAATTTACTAAACAATTTTTTAGAGACCACATCACATTTGAAGTGACTTTGAGGTGTCTATATGACAGAAAATACTCAAAAGTGACACCATTCTAAAAACTGCACCCCTCAAGGTGCTCAAAACCACATTCAAGAAGTTTATTAAGCCTTCAGGTGCTTCACAGGAACTGACGCAAGAAAAAAAAATTAACATTTAAATTTTTTTCACAAAAAATGTAATTTAGACCCAATTTTTTTTTATTTTCACAAGGGTAACAGGAGAAAATGGACCCCAAAAGTTGTTGTGAAATTTCTCCTGAGCATGCCAATACCCTATATGTGGCGGAAAACCGCTGTTTGGGCACATGGCAGGGCTCGGAAGGGACAGAGCGCCATTTGACTTTTTGAATTAAAAATTTGCTGGAATAATCAGCAAACGCCATGTTGCATTTGGAGAGCCCCTGATGTGCCTAAACAGCAGAAATTCCCCACAAGTGACCCCATTTTGGAAACTAGACCCTTCAATGAACTTATCTAGATGTGTGGTGAGCACTTTGAACCCCCAGGTGCTTCATAACGTAGAGCCATGAAAATAAAAAAATCACAAACATTTTCTTTTAGCCCTAATTTTTTTATTTTCTCAAGGGTAACAGGAGAAAATGGACCCCAAAAGTTGTTGCGCAATTTATTCTGAGCACGCCAATACCCTATATGTGTATGAAAACCACTGTTTGAGCGCATGGCAGGGTTCGGAAGGGAAGGAGCGCCATGTGACTTTTTGAACACAAAATTGGCTGGAATAAGACGGACGCATTTAGAGAGCCCCTGATGTACCTAAACAGGGGAAACCCCCCACAAGTGGCCCCATTTTGGAAACTAGACCCCTCAATGAACTTATCTAGATGTGTGGTGAGCACTTTGAACCCCCATGTGCTTCACAGAAGTTTATAATGTAGAGCCATTAAAATAAAAAAATCACAAAAATTTTCTTTTAGCCCCAATTTTTTTATTTTCACAAGGGTAACAGGAGAAAATGGACCTCTCATTTTGTTGTGCAATTTCTCCTGAGTACGCCAATACCCTACATGTAATTGGGAACTACTTTTGAGGCACAGTGCAAAGGTCAGAAAGGAAGGAGCACGATATTATAGTGCAGATTTTACTGTTGTTGTTTGCAGGTGACATGACCCACTGGAAAAGCCCCTGAGGTGCCAGAAAAGCAGATTCCCCAATAAATGACCCCATTTTACAAACTACACCTTTCAATGAATTCATCTAGGGATGCAGTTGACTCGCCCAGGGGGATATGGGGGAAACTCGGTACCCGGGCCTTGACCTTCTGTGGGATGTCATGGCGGTCGGCTCCCGGGCCCGTACCCTGGGGTCACTCTTTAAAAGGGGTTTGTTACTTGAAGGGATGAATAACAGTTTTGTCTCGTGGCGCCACCTGTGGTTCCCGGTAATGGGTACCTACTCTGCTGCAGACCTCTGGGGCAGATGTTAGGGCAGCTGGGTTGGTGCGGCTCTCCACAGGCAGAGCACAGCCCTGGGGCAGTGTAGGTGTAATGGAGACAAAAGGGCCTCTAAGACGATTCTTACAGGGTGCTTCAAAGATAGAGAGAGATTGCCATCTGCTGGTCAGGCACAGTCATGTGGAACCGAGATGTACAAGAGAAGTTGAAGGGGGAGCAGATTTAGATGCTGGACCCAGTCAGGTGACTTCCAGGAAGGAGTTCCAAGGTACAAGAGGCCAGCGCGCCAAGCCTGAGGGTTTTTTGGCGCCAAGCAGCAGAGAGGAGCAGACAAGCTCCCTGCGTGTTGAGAAGTCCTGCGTGGCAGGTCTAAGCCGGAGGCCTGCGAGGTGCCACAGCCGGGCGCTGGCGAATGAGCTCCGGATCCCTCACAGATGTGACTCGAGTGCTGTGCCTACTGAAGAGAGTCGGAACCTGCTTGCGGTGCTGAGTGAGTTCGCGGAACCCGACGTCGCCCGCCAACAGACGAGGTCTGGACTCCCCTATCCACGTCTTGAGAGACTGCCTCCAACGGCCAGGAAGAGAGGAGTTGGGAGACTGCTGAGCCAGGAAAGTCACGCTAGTGAAAGCAGAGGAGCTGCATACGTGAACAGGGCCGTCACTTCTACTGTTCACTCACGGTACCGGGGCCAGTTGGGTTTAGGTACTCAGGTTGGGAGGGGAACAGTTGGGGCAGAAGAAGCTAAACTAGCTCTAATTGATTTTGTCCGGAAAAGACTTGCGGCCTAGCGGGAATAACCAGTGACCCTCGCTAGGGCCATATACAGAGATAAAGAACTGACGTGGTGACTCCCCTGACTGGGTGCACCACATTACTTTGAGAGACTTCGTATTTTGCTAATATTTCAAATCACCGTTTAATACCCTTGTTGTTATCCCCTTGTTCAGAATACCTGTTATATATATACATAAACTGTTATAATCATCTCCGACTGTCTTTGCCTTGTGTCTCTGTGCATTGCATTCCGGCACCTGCATTACATAGGTGCAGATGGTGATGCTGGGCGTTGTAGTGCAGGAGCGACAGTGTGGTAGAAATAACTGACAGAAACAGTGGGGTGCAGTCATCCGAGTTTACTCACAGTTCTTTAGGTTCTTCAGGTGGCACTGTACAGGTGACCATCTCCCAGGTCGCACTGCGTTTACCAGGCAGGGGTTCAGCACTCCCTCAAGTATATCAGAAGCACTTAACGGGACCCCCTTTCTGTATGTTCCTTCCTTAGCCGACTTCCCGCTCTGGGTCTCTCCCTCCTGCCCTGCGCCTTGCCACACAAAGTCCCGATCGAGTACCTTGAGATCCCTCTGGGCAACTTGAGGTTCCCGGACCTGACTTGGTGCCCTTTTTGGCGGCTTGGGTGCGAAAGTGGCGACTGCACCCTGAAAGTGCAGAAGCCTCCGGTTTTCCAGCCGAGACTTGAAGTAACACGGCTGGTCCAGGGACCAGTTCCCTTCTTGCGGCCTGATCCCTCTGACACTTGGCAGATTCTGGCATACGGGTGCCGTCCTGCACTCACCGTACCCCCTGGAATCCCCTCTGTTACTGGAGCCTTCCTCCCTGACTCCCCTCTCACTCTTGGGCCTCTCTTACTAGGCCCCACTCTGGAGCAGAGCTCCTGAGGAGACTCTGCTCCTCTCCTCTTCTCTCTCACTGAATAACTAACTGACCGACCTACTCTAAGATGGCTCCCCTTTATATACACCTCCTATTCATGTGCTCCCCTGATCTACGTCCTCCACCCACACCCACTACTGGTCCCCCTTCACTTTTGGTCCCCCCCCCTCCAGCCAGGGACGGGGCAGCAAAAGAAGTGCATAATGCCCTTCAAGCCGGCCTGGAGTAGTGTAGTGTTGAGTGCAGGTGTTGGGGTCCCGGGCAGTACTCCATCCTTACCTGAGAGAAGGAGATGCCACACCTCTGGGTGAGGTGCAGTACCTCTGTGGCGGCTGAACCCTCAGGGGCGCCACATTCCCCCCCGGCAAAACACAGCACGTCCGCGGGCTGGAACAGAGTAAAAACATGGTATATTACAGACTTGCAATTTTTAGAATGCATTCACATATAAGATTATAAACAAACGCTTTCTTCCCTTTATGGGAGGCACTTTTTCTTAAACGTTACTGGTTACTTGTACCAAAACATTATAAAACTTTCTTCAGATATATAAAACATTTTTCATATAAGATATTCTTCTTAAAGTTACAGTGAGTCCCATAACCAGGTGTCCATCTCACTGGTGAAGGTGCAACATGAGCAGCATGAGGGACCTGTCTGAAAACCCCAACGTAGGCCCTGGGCGTGGCTACAGGGCATAAGTGATCCAGGTGTTGGACCACGCCTTCGGCCACGCCAAACGGGTTTTTGTTCAGTGGTCTTTTAATATAAAACCAATAGGGGGCACTTTAGTAAGTGCAACTATTTACAACGGACAGTTTCTCGGTTATTCACCGTCCATAACCTACAGTCTCTATACCCTCACGGGAAACTAAATGCACATATTATTTTCAGTTCACACAAAAACAAATTTTTCCTTCTGTACCCTTACGGGTAACTATTTACACTGTTCAGTTCCACTTACTTTTGCTCAGTAGTGGTGTCCCCGCCGGGGGTATGCCTGGTTTTTGCCGACTGACCCAGCCGGGTCAGCAGCCTCGGGCTGCAGGGGCATGTCCTCCTCCTCGACCACACGATGCACTTGGAGGGCATACCACCCGCTTTCCCTGTGGTGCCTGGTGTAGGTGACCGGGTCACCGGGGTAGAGATTTCGGTCGGGATGGCCCTGTTCCAGGTGGGGCTCGACATCCCGCCGGTTAACAAAAATGTCTCTATCGAATTGCGGATCATGAATAAAGCCCCATCCGGCTTCCAGATCGAACTTCACTATTAGTCCTTCCGCACGGGGACTAGGCCGGACGGACTCTGTTTGGCGGACGTGGGCTTTGGCGGCCTTGTTCCTGGCCTCCATTTGTTCCCAGCGCACCCGCCGGGTGCGCCGTTCCTTTGCCAACTGCAGGAGCTCCTGTCTGCATAACTCCTCCCTCTGCAGAGCTTGGGCCTGGGTCTCCTGCGGGAACCCCATCAGGTCCTGCCCCTGGTTGTCCCACCTAAATTCTTCTCCTTCTTGGCGGGCAGCCGGGGGTGCTGGTGCGGGGACTAGAGGGAGTTGTTGTTGGTCCTCATACTTTGCGGACCAGTCAAAAGAGGGCGCTCCATACACCTACTCGGGTGCCGGGGCTGGCGGTTCTGGGAGGGAGCCGAGCAGCAGGTCCGCGGAGTCAACGTCTGGAGTTGGAGGTTCCGGGCTCAGGAGTTGCTCCAGGGCGAACGCGGCCGGGGACGGAGGGTTCTGCAGGAGGCCCAGGAGCAGGTCGGCGCTTTCAGCGCCCGGGATAGGGGAGATTCTCCTACCTGCTCCTGTGCTGCACGTGGCCTCCTGACGCTCATCAGGCTCCGCCGGGGCTGGAGTGCCGCTGGTGGCACGCCGCGCTGGCTGCCGCCGGGCTGCGATCTTCGCCAGGAGCTCCTCCTTCCATCTTGCGACCGCCGCTTGCTGGGCCGTCTCTACTTGCTGGCTCAGCTCCTGCACTTCAGCCTGATTAATTCGGCATCCTCCGGGGACAGCTTAGATATCGCTCCCTCCAGGGTAAGGGGGGTCGCTAGTTGCTGCAGGCCAGAGGCGGAGGCTTAGTCCTGGCTTCTGTCCATGCTGGCTGCCGGGTGCGGTCTGTCTAGACTGGTTAAGACCACACCCTGTCTCCACTGCTTTTTTCCTCCTCCTCTCCCCTTTCGGGGACGGTTCCATGGCAGCCTGTTGTCGGTCACTCCTAGGAGCGCCTCCCCCACTTTGATAGACACATCTACGTACATGGTCACTGTTGCTTGGGGCGGGCCTCGCTTTTGGCGCCATTCTGGGACTCGGCCCACGATGGGAGGTGATTCCTTGTTGTCTTTGAGTACGCACATAATGGCGCCCGTTCTTCTGGGGCGGGCGCCAAATTCAGTGTAGAAAAACAGTCTCTAGGTGCACAATACCTGGTGATAACGGGCACGAAATCTTGTTCGTGACGCCAGGAAGAGTATGACTCGCCCAGGGGGATATGGGGGAAACTCGGTAGCCGGGCATTGACCTTCTGTGGGATGTCACGGCGGTCGGCTCCCGGGCCCGTACCCTGGGGTCACTCTTTAAAAGGGGTTTGCTACTTGAAGGGATGAATAACAGTTTTGTCTCATGACGCCACCTGTGGTTCCCGGTAATGGGTACTGGCGCTGCTGCAGACCTCTGGGGCAGATGTTATGGCAGCTGGGTTGGTGCGGCTCTCCACAGGCAGAGCACAGCCCCGGGGCAGTGTAGGTGCAGATGGTGATGCTGGGCGTTGTAGTGCAGGAGCGACAGCGTGGTAGAAATAACTGACAGAAACAGTGGGGTGCAGTCATCCGAGTTTACTCACAGTTCTTTAGGTTCTTCAGGTGGCACTGTACAGGTGACCATCTCCCACGTCGCACTGAGTTTACCAGGCAGGGGTTCAGCACTCCCTCAAGTATATCAGAAGCACTTAACGGGACCCCCTTTCTGTATGTTCCTTCCTTAGCCGACTTCCCGCGCTGGGTCTCTCCCTCCTACCATGTGCCTCGCCACACAAAGTCCCGATCGGGTACCTTGAGATCCCTCTGGGCAACTTGAAGTTCCCGGATCTGACTTGGTGCCCTTTTTGGCGGCTTGGGTGCGAAAGTGGCGACTGCACCCTGAAAGTGCAGAAGCCTCCGGTTTTTCAGCCGAGACTTGAAGTAACATGGCTGGTCCAGGGACCAGTTCCCTTCTTGCGACCTGATCCCTCTGACACTTGGCAGATTCTGGCATACGGGTGCCGTCCTGCACTCACCGTACCCCCTGGGATCCCCTCTATTACTGGAGCCTTCCTCCCTGACTCCCCTCTCACTCTTGGGCCTCTCTTACTAGGCCCCACTCTGGAGCAGAGCTCCTGAGGAGACTCTGCTCCTCTCCTCTTCTCTCTCACTGAATAACTAACTGACCGACCTACTCTAAGATGGCTCCCCTTTATATACACCTCCTATTCAAGTGCTCCCCTGATCTACTGTATGTCCTCCACCCACACCCACTACTGGTTCCCCCTCACTTTTGGTTCCCCCCACTCCAGCCAGGGACGGGGCAGCAAAAGAAGTGCATAATGCCCTTCCAGCCAGCCTGGAGTAGTGTAGTGTTGAGTGCAGGTGTTGGGGTCCCGGGCAGTACTCCATCCTTACCTGAGAGAGGGAGATGCCACACCTCTGGGTGAGGTGCAGTACCTCTGTGGCGACTGAACCCTCAGGGGCGCCACACAGTGATCATACTGACACCAAGGGTGTGTCACAGAATTTTATACCATTGGGCAGTGAGGAAAAAATAATTACATTTTTACCACAAAAAATTAGTTTTAGCCCCAGATTTTACATTTTCACACTGGATACTGGATAAAAATGGCACCAAAAATTGTCCCATCATTTCTGCTGAATGTGGCAATACCTCACATGTGGCTGTACAGTCCTGCTTGGCCATACCGCTACACTCAGGAGGGATGGAGCGTTATTTGCCTCTTGGAGCGCAGATTTTCCTAGAATAGTTTGCGGACTCCATATACAAAGCCCCTAAGTGCTAGAAGAGCAGAATCCCCCCTCACGTGACCCCATTTTGGAAATTATACCCCTGCCAAACATGTGGACACTAAATGTGCTTTAGACACACTGCGGTGCTCAGAAGGGAGGGGAATTTGGATTTGGGAGCTCAGAATTTGCTGAATTTATTTTGGGGGGCGAGGAGCCATTTTGCTTTTCCAGACCCTCTGTACTACTAGTAACGTGGAAGCCCCCTATATTTCCATTAACACATGACAGACATGAGTGGGGGCTTTTATGTGAAGCTTTTATTGGGAAAATTTTACATAACATTTTAGATCACATTTATCCTGCGCTCTACGCTGAGCACTTACTTTGGGGTTTCCATCTAAATCTCCGAATGAAGTGATTCAGATGAAACCCCTGAGGAATACATTCACTTCAATGAGATGAGGCAGCAGACTTACTCTGGACTCCGTATGGCCTCTGTTCAGCGTTGTCCTTTTCAGAGCTGCACAAAACTGTGGCTGACCACGCTTTTATCTACGCCTAAAATGATGAACACTGCCAAATCATAGGTCAGACAGCATCCACAGTGCCTCCATCTGCCTCATTACAGGGAATCTTCTGCCCGAGGTTCCATCTAAATCACATATTTCAGAGATTTACACGGAAACTCTGGTGTAAGCGCTCAGCGTAGGTCGCAGGATAAATGTGCACCGAGCCTTACTGCGATCTTTGGGAGGCAGAATAAACAAATCGGCAGAAGGTGAAGAATTGGTTTTATTTATATTTTACGCTGTTCCTCGTGCAGTATAAAAGTGATTAGGCGACTTTATTCTTCAGATCGGTGCGATAACACCCAGATTCATATCAGGTTTTTATGACTGACCGCTGTCACACACTAAAAGACGCTTTTTTTTTGCAAAAACTAATGTTTGCATCGTCATATTTAGAGAGCTATAATTTTTCCATATTTCGGCCGACAGAGTCATGTAAGGGCTTTTTTTTTTTTGCAGGACAAGTTGACGTTTTTATTGGTACCATTTTCGGGCAAATTACATTTTTTGATCGCTTTCTATTCAGATTTTTGGGGAGGCATAATGAACAAAAAACAGCAATTCAGGAATTTTTTTTTTTTTTGTTACTTGTGTGGTAAAATTGATAAAGCAGCTTTATTCTTCACGTCAGTACGTTTATAGCGGTACTACATTTATGTAATTTTTTTATGTTTTTGGCTTTTACATACGTATGCTGAGAGCTGTAACTTTTTAATTTTTCAGCTGATGGAGCTGTATGGCGGCTTGATTTTTGCGGGACAAGATGGCGTTTTCAGCGGTACCATTTTTATTTACATCTATCTTTTTTATCTCGTTGTATTCCACTATTTTCCAGCAGTATGATGAAAAGGCATAGTTTCCCATGTGTTTTTTTTTTTTTACGCTGTTCACTGAAGGGGTTAACTAGTGTGACACCTTTATAGATCAGGTCGTTCCAGTCATGGCGATACCAATTATGTGTCCTTTTTTTTGTTTGTATTTATTTTTTTACATAAAGATAGGTATTTATTAGTGTAATATATTTTATTATTTTTTTTACATTTTTTCAATTTTTTTTCACTTTTTTTTTAAACTTTTTCACTGTGCATTGGTCTCAGGGGTTTTCTGTAGTTTGGTGACCCGGGGGTTGTCACCATTCTGGTCTCCATATTGTAGTAATGTCCCCATCCAGATCCCCATATTGTAGCAATAGTAATAGTCCCCTATTGTGCCGTTCTTCACATGCACATAAAAGAAAAAAAAAACTGATTCTTTTCACCTGTCCTACGTTCCCTAACGATCTTGTTCTCTGCACATTTGCAGACCCTGTAGACCCCTTGATGATCGCAGCAGGGTCCAGAGGCTCGCCGACGTCAGTGCTTTATTTCAGTTGAATGTGCATCCTTGTACACACATTCAATGTATTGCCGCATAGAAAGAACTTGTCTCTGCGCAGCAATACATTTCAATTGAATGTGCGTCCAAGGATAATAGATAATGTGAATCTGTTACAAGATTTCACAATACAAACTGCATACATTAATATAGGGATCCATTAGGCCCCATGATGTTGGTGTACTAAATTTGAAAATCCATGTCAGAATGATGCAAATTCATTTTTGAAAATGCACCCAATATTAAAATAAGCTTTTTATGGGGCCATAAAATGTTGTTGTTTTTTCAAAAGAGGCAAGAAAACTTTTAAAATGGATTATACAGCCATTTTTGAGGTGCATTTTCAAAGGAAGTATACCTGCCTCATCAGGTCTAAGACATCTAATTAACGGATGTTTGTAATGTGAAATCTGGTGACAGATCAAATTTAAGTAACATTCCTTAGCTAAACCACCCAAAATTAGTAAGATTTTTGTTAAACACAATAAAACAAATGAAACTGGGCACTAACTTAACATGTCTGAAAGTGCAACATGAGCATATACCCTACAGCAAATAAATAAGTACTTAGTAATATAACATATAAATAACATAGGGTACTTAGTTAACACTATTTTCATCAAAAAAGTATAAAAGCCATCCTACATCGACAAGGTGTACCCATTGGGATGGTCTTAACCTGTCTCTAATATTTTACCCTTACCATGTGTCAACAAAGTCAATGTGAATAAGGGCAGAGCAGGACAAGGTTCTGACTGAGACACCCATCCATGGGAAGCTATACAGATGAAATACTTGGCTCAGAAAGGGGGGCTACACACTTGATGTACAAAGTACAAGAGATTACTGAAAAACCAAAGAAATGAGCCAGAGCATAAATTGGTATTCGCGCAAAGTGTAAGAGCACGTTCACACTGTGACCATTTCACAGGCAAAACTCAAGAAAGGATATGTGCACACAATGCATTTTTAATGCATTTTCATGGCAGTTTTTCCGTTGCGGAAACGCTTTAAAAATGATGGTTAATAGGTCTGCCATGTATAGCAATGATAATCCGCATGTGCTGTGCACATAAGAAATTTCCGCTCTGGATTACCATTGCGGTAAAAACCGCAGCAGGACCATTTCTAGCACAATTCCGCAGCGATTTTGAGCCCATTGACTTGCATTGAATCATAGCAAACCCGCAGATAGAATATCTATACCTGCGGAATTGCTGGGTTTCAATGAAAATCAATAGATGCAAAATCGCGCCGGAATCGTGGTGCGGGTGGTGCCCGGGTCGGGAAAGGAGACTGCTACTCCTCTCATCCGACCGCCGTTCCCGCTGATAACAGCAGGAGCGACGTGGATGGGAGGAGCAGCAGTCTGCTCTTCCCAGCCTGCGTGCCCATAGTTGTAAAAAAAAAAGAATAAAAAAAAAGTAAAAATAAAAAAATAAACCTTTATTATACTCACCTGTCCTACTGGTCCCCGCCGGCGATGCTGTCTCCCCGGCTGCCAGCGGTACATTGTGGGGTGCGGGCTCGTGCGGGCTCGTGCCCCGCAGTGTACCGAGCTACCAGGACCTGCAGTGACGTCACCGATCACCTGATGCTCACCCTGGGAACAATCCCAAGAATGTTCCCAGGATGTTAAGTTCACTGGGGCTGATCAGCTGATCTTCATCTGATCAACCCCAGTGACCTTCTGCAGCAATGTACACTGACAGGAGTGATTTTACATCCCTGTCAGTATACATTGCTGTCTTCTACAGCAGTGACATCAGTGATGGCTGAGGTCACTGCTGTAGAAGTGACCCAGATCGCTGCAGGACACTCAGCGTAATCGTGGACGTCGTTGACGGCGGACAGGTGAGGAATATAGTTGTTTGTTTCTTTATGTTTTTCAGGAGATCGAGGGCTTTGTCGACGGAAGGCAGTAAAAAAAATTATAGAACCGTGCATGTTTTATTTCATTAAAATACTTTATTCTGGCCGTGTCTTTTATTGAAAAAGTGCTGACCACTTTACTACGCGGTTAGTAATGGGGGCATCTTATAGACGCCCTCCATTACTAACCTGGGCTTCACGGCAGCCGCCAATACAAGGCTGATATTAATAGCTTCAGAGGGGGCTAGTATTCATGGCCCCTTCCCTGGCCATTAATATCAGCCCTCAGCTGTATAGTTTAGCCTTTTCTGGTTAGATTTTAAAGGGGGACCCCACGTCAATTTTTTTCTGGGGTCCCCTTTAATCTAGCCAGTAAAGGCTAAACAAACAGCTGTGGGCTGATATTAATAGCCAGGGAACATTTTTGGCTAATTGCCCATCCCCGGCTACTAATATCAGCCCCCAGTGGTTGGCTTTCCCTCTGCTGAAAGACGCGCAGCATGTCAGTGTCCACGGGTGATTTGCAGCCTCTGATGCACGCATAGTGGACATGGGATTTTTAAAGATCCCATCCACTATGCTGTAACATCTGGACGCTGCTGGTTTGACGCTGTATAAACACGCAGCGGCTCCTGATCGTGACCACGTACCCAAACTCACAGCATTTCAATTTCTGTAGCAGACACGCTAGTCTCCGCTGCAGATTTTGACCAATTGAAGTGTCATTATATGCGGTAAATTCACATGTACCGACTACAAAAGTGCGGTATTAGAACACAGTGTTTTGGACGCAACAAAAATATACTAAGTTCAAAGCACTGCCGAGTTCTGATCTGGGGGATGTAGCGGCTAACGAACCAGCTGTGAGATGTTATTTAATGGCCTATCGGCACCTTCCCAGGCTAATAATAACAGCTCACAGCAGCCGCATAAATTACATGAATATAAATGCTAATGAAGAATGGGTGAATGGGACTACCCAGCTCTTTTGTTTGGTGTCAATCAGACCATTTCACGATCAAACTTAATTAAAGTAAAGTAAAGAGTTAAATAAACACACAGACACAGAGCAAACACTTTATTTGAATTACAGCCGACACATTATTTAATCATTTAAATAAATCAATATACTTACCCCAGTTCTACTGTAATCCAAGGGTTTAAGCAATGTTAAATAAACACACAGACACAGAGCAAACACTTTATTTGAATTACAGCCGACACATTATTTAATCATTTAAATAAATCAATATACTTACCCCAGTTCTACTGTAATCCAAGGGTTTAAGCAATGTCCCACCAAATAACTTTATTTAGCTCCAAAAAGCATTTATTGATGTACAAAAATGCTTTAAAAAAAGCTTAAAAAATGCATGTAAAAAACGCGGCAAAAACGCATGTAAATTCCGCACGCATTTTCTCACCCAGGGAGAGGCAAAAACGCTCAGGAAATTTCTGCTTCAAATCTGCATCGTGCACATATACTCAAAAATAACAAAAATGCAAAATGAGCACATACCCTACAGAGTTTTATGAAATGGCCACAGTGTGAATGTGCTCTTACACTTAGAGCATATACCAGTTTATAGTCCGACTCATTTTTTTGGTTTTGCTGTAATCTCTTGTACTTTGTACAAACAGGGGTGTGGAACCCCTTTCTGAGCTAAGTCTGAAAATACGCCAAATTTGTCAAATCAAAGTGGTTCATGCTGTTTGAGAAATGCGGCCTATAATATTTAGACATTGTCTAGTCTAAATATTATAGGACTAATAAATATCTTAGTTCTATAATTAGGTGAAATAGGGTAAGTAGGGAAGTACAGAAATAGCATAATACAGCGAGCTACGTTGTTTTTGTATCTTTCAGGTTATAGGAAAAAAAACTCCCATTATCTTTCTACAAGTGAATGAAACATTGAAACATTGAAAAATTGTGTGTGAAGGAGCCCATAAAATGGTAATCGTTGCTGAATTTTAGATACAGGTGCATCTTATTAAATTAGAATATCATCAAAAAGTAAAATTATTTCAGTTCTTCAATACAAAAAGTGAAACTCATATATTATATAGAGTCATTACAAAAAGAGTGATCTATTTCAAGTGTTTATTTCTGTTAATGTTGATGATTATGGCTTACAGCCAATGAAAACACAAAAGTCATTATCTCAGTAAATTAGAATACTTTATAACAACAGCTTGAAAAATGTTTTTAAAATCTGAAATGTTGGCCTACTGAAATGTATGTTCAGTAAATGCACTCAATACTTGGTCGGGGCTCCTTTTGCATCAATTACTGCATCAATGCGGCGTGGCATGGAGGCGATCAGCCTGTGGCACTGCTGAGGTCCTATGGAAGCCCAGGTTGCTTTGATAGCAGCCTTCAGCTCGTCTGCATTGTTGGTTCTGGTGTCTCATCTTCCTCTTGACAATACCCTATAGATTCTCTATGGGGTTTAAGGTCAGGTGAGTTTGCTGCCAATCAAGCACAGTGATACTGTTGTGTGTAAACCAGGTATTGGTACTTTTGGCAGTGTGTACAGGTGCCAAGTCCTGCTGGAGAATGAAATTTCCATCTCCAAAAAGCTTGTCGGCAGAGGGAAGCATGAAGTGCTCTAACATTTCCTGACGGCTTTTTCATGAGTTTAATTTTTTTTTTAAATTCTGTGGAAGCAGGGTTGAAAAGCAATGACTGACTTTCATTTGTTCATTTTCATAGATTTTTAATTTATTATTACTTTTGTCAGATTCAAGTTATTTCTGTGACCATTGTGGGTTTTTCTTTCACTAAACGAGGGGTACCAACAATTTTGACCACGTGTGTATATGATGTATGGTGTATTCTAGCACCTTGTTCGTATATGTATATATATATACTGTATAGTAGCCTTTCTATGTACTTATCTTCTATTCTACCTATATACATATAGAGCATATGGAGATATATGGTATATTCTATTAACTTAATATAAGGTGTATAGTATTGAATTATATATTTATTTCCATTCTTTCATTTGTGCATTCACCTAAGCACAGCTCTCTTACACCTTCTACGGATCATTTCTTGGTATATACCACATAGAAATATTTTTATGTATTTTTCTATGTACATTGATATGGCAGACGATATATTATCCATTGTGCTTTGATTAATATCAGAACTCCCTTGATATATTAATGTTCATAAAGTATACTCTATTCTCACTTATCTAGTTTAGCGTCCCCTGTATGGCATTCTACTATTTTATTGTGCTTGTTTTAATTATTTGCTTCAATAAGCTATAGTTTTACTTGATGGATCGCTTATTTACTCAGGTTAATATACCTTTCTCTGTGTGATTTGTTGAGGACATTAGAATAACCATTTTACAAATTCCTAGTTAAATGTAAAATTATTATTCCGGCTCCACTTATTTCAGTATTGGGAGTTGAGTTGTGCAAAATGCACACACAAACCTGCTAGGATGCTCGTAAGGGGAGGGGTGGAACGGCCCCTTTAAATTGTTCATATATGCCTTGAATGTGAGAGGGGTTTTCCTGACAATACAGTAGTGTTTGATGTTTTTCATTAATATATGTCTGCCTTGTGTCTGATTATTATTTATTGTGTTTGCTGATATTGTGCTGACATATTCCACAGACATCATCATCACTGTCCCCATTGGGGCTCACAATCTTAATTCCCTATCAGTATGTATTTGGAGTATGGGGGAAAACTAGAAAACTAAGAAATCCACACAAATACAGGGAGAACACACAATCTCCTTGTAGATGTTGTCTTTGGTGGGATTTAAAGGGAACCTGTCACCATGATATTGCGGTCCAATCTGCAGGGACCCTCGTATAGAGCGGATGGAGTTGGGTAGGTTGATATACTGTATATTTTTTTGAGTAAAGATTCTGTATATCCTGTGTTTTGATCATTTAATCATCTGCTCTGTCTGGGATTTTCAGTCCAGTGGGCGGTCCTATCAGTGACTGACAGCCTTCTTTGTATAAGTAGGCATACAGACATAGCTGTCAGTCACTGATAGGACCGCCCACTGGACTGAAAATCCCAGACAAAGCAGAGGATTAAATGATGGAAAAACAGATTGTGCTAAATCCGTTCTCACAAAACTATTTATCTTCTTGCTCTGCTTCCCCTGCTCTATAACATGGTGCCTGCAGATTGGTCTGCATTTTCATGGTGACAGGTTCCCTTTAAATGTTAGACCCCTGCGCTGCAAAGCAGCAGTGCCAAAAAGTGGAGCATGTGCACCAATCAGAGTTGTGATTGCAGACTCAGCTGATGACCAATCAGGCATCACCACTTAGGAGACAACAGGATGACAGTTGGGAGTGTAATGACCGGAGGTCCGAGAGAGATCCAGTGAGTCACAAACTGAGACAGAGACAGAAATAAACAACACTTTCTTTACTAAAACAGGGATTAGACTAAAATTCAGTATTGAATGAATCAGTCTCAGGTTCTGCCTGGGACACTGTCTCTACTAAATACACACAATCAGCAAAAGCTGAGATCAATGTGCCAATCTCAAGGTTTCCAGCTTATGTGAATTATACTAAAGATCTGGAACAATTTTACCTAAACACAGTGTCAGTCTAGTGAGGGCGGTATATGAGGACCCCCTGAGATGGCACACTGAGTACAATCCTACCACTATGAACAATAATAATGCATGAAACTATATCAATTGCTCTTATACCCTTATTATCAGGATATCTGGATATATTAAAGTTATGGTACCGTTAACCTCAGATGCAGTCTATCACAGGCCTGTGAATCACGGTGGCTGCAGCGAGTCCCGGAAAACTTTGGCGCCAAAACAAAAACAAAGTTCACAAAACAGCAAAAATTCCCTGTCTTGTCGGCCGATGCCGAGCCCACACGCCGGGGACTTTAGTCCTGTAGCCTCAGATTAAGGTCTGGGAAGATCTCTTCACAAAGTCTTGTCAATATCCTCTCAGTGGAAATGGCACCAGAAACCTTCTTTCCTCCCGAAGTCTCTCACTGTTATCTAGTACACAAACCGCGTGCTCAGTAACAGAAATGGATTACTCAGTCCCTTCACACGTGACTCCTTCAGCACAAAGTCTATAATCCACTCAGCATGGACTTCCACAAAACTCCACAGAGCCACGCAGCTTCCCCAGCTCAGCACTTGTCCTTAAACAGAGAAAGGGGTAAACAAACTCCACACGGAAGAGTGTAAAGACAGCGTCTTATTGCAGCTCCTTTTCACAGACTTCTTGTCTAGACTCACACATCAGACGCTCTTAGAATACACACAGTTTCTAGCACTGCCCCTCCTCTGAGCCCAGCCAGGCAAAAGTCACAGGGTCCTAGTGCTCTCCTGCTGTTATCACATTTCACACTCTCAGGCTATGTGCCCACGATGCAGAAATGAAGCAGAAAATTTCTGTCTGCAGCATTTCTGCATCTCCCTGGCAGAAAAAACGCATGCAGATTGTGCATGCGTTTTTCCTGCAGAATACATGCGGATCCACATGCGGATTCACATGCGTTTCCGCATGCAGATTGACAAGCGCTTTCCAGGCGATAGCATCACTTGGAAAGTGCTTGACAACTAGGTCACACTGTATAAATCCATGCAAACGGCATGGATTTATACAGTGTGAACCGTAAAAATTAAAACAAATAAAGCTATACTCACCCCCGAGGCCCCGGCGTGGCTGCAGCGCTCGTTCCTGTCTGGTTCCCGGCTGCCGGCATATCGCGAGACAGAGCGGTGAAGGGCCTGCGGTCACATGACTGACGTCACCGCAGGTCCTCAAGCGATGCCGGCATTCAGAGAGAAGCCGCCGGACAGGTGAATATAACTTTATTTGTTATTTTATTCTTTTTTTACAGGTACAATGGTACCCAGGTCTGGATGAGAGTCTCCTCTCCTCCAGAACTGGGTACCATCCGCACATAGAAGCCGCTTGTACAAATGTACAGTCGCGGTTTCTATGCGTTTCAATGCAAGTCAATGGCGGGAGTTCCGCTGCGCTTCCGCAAAATTAAATGACATGCTGCGGATTTTTGTACGCAGCATAAACGCTGCGGAAAAATCCGCAGCATGTGCATAGAACATGCGGAATCCCCTTGGGGACCATGGGGTGCGGATTACCTAGCGTTTAACAAGCGTTTACGCTGAGGAAATTCCGCAGCATAAACGCTTGAAAAACGCTACGTGGGCACCCAGCCTCACAGGAGCAATGAGGATTGAGCAGTGGACTCCCGCATAGTGTGGCCCTGACCAGAGGGCTTGTTGTAGATAAGACACAGGTTCAGGGGACTGATGTACCCAATTATCAAAAATAGGAGGACATGGACTAAAATTGTGTAAATCATTGGTCACACTGCCTAGTCTTTATGGTTGCTGTGGGTACTGAACATCAGTAAAATCTGTCAAGTGAAGCAATATATTGTCTCCTGTCATTTTGGCACCTTTCTTACATTTGGTGTCTCCATTGGGCATCCAAAGAACCAACTAACTGGCGCCTCCTGATCGCAGGTTCAGATAGTTGCTATCACAACCTGAGGGGATCTGATTACTTCAGGGTACGGTTGCCTGTTAGACCCTGTCATCAGCAGTGCAGTGCATGAGACCAACGATCAAAGTGAAAACTATTCCTGTCCCACAGTGGGACGAAACAAAAAAGTTGCATAAAATGTGTACAAAAAAGTTTAAAAAAAAACAAACAAAGAAATGCAAAAAAATCACGAAAAGCTGTTTCATCAATAAAAACGCAGCTGTTATGCAAAAAAAATACAAAAAAAGGAAACATAATTGACTCGTCCGAAACGACCAGAACTACAAAACTGCCATGTTATTTATTCTGTAAAGCGAATACAGTAAAAAAAAAAAAAAAATCAATTAAAAAATTTAGCTTTTTCAGAATACGGACACAAAAAAATTAATAAAAAGAGATCAATAAGTAGAATGTAAAAAAAGGAAACAATAAAACACCAAATCAACCAGCAAAAAAAAGCCCCCACACAGCTCTTTCAGTGAAAAAAAAAAGTTATAGCTCTGAGTGAGAATATGACGGTGCAAGCAAAAATAATTTTTGTAAAATATTGATCTTAGTATGTAAAAGTAGCAAAGCATAAAAAAAAATTAAATCTGGTATCACTATAATCGTACTGACCGGAAGAATAAATTGGTCTCTTCCCTTTTATCGCGCAGTGAACAGAATTA
The DNA here is from genome assembly GCF_046119375.1 of Phyllobates terribilis. Classification (NCBI taxonomy): domain Eukaryota; kingdom Metazoa; phylum Chordata; class Amphibia; order Anura; family Dendrobatidae; genus Phyllobates; species Phyllobates terribilis. The sequence goes on from NW_027362763.1 coordinate 188,778,246, forward strand.
AAAATAAAATTTGAAAACAATAACTGACTTACCAGCTTTTGTGCATTCTGTGTCTGAAAAATCTGAATAAAAAAGGGATCAAAAAATGATATGTACCCCAAAATGATCCAATAAAAACGTCAACTCATCCCACAAAAAATAAACCCTCATACAGCTCTGTTGGCCAAAAAATAAAAAAGTTATAGCTCTCGAATATGGCTACAAAAAAAAAAAATTTTAATTAAAAAAAATACATTTTTAGTGTGTGATTGTAGCAAAACATAAAAAAACTATATAAATCTGGTATCACTGTAATCATCTTACTACTTATACCGCATGATGAGCGTCGTAAAAATAAAAATACTTCTTGAACTGTTGTTCAGTTGTTCATTCTGCCTCCCAAAAATTTAAATGAGGCTTAGGTCACAATTATCTTGTGCTCTCTGTTGAGCGCTTATGTCTTATGCTTATTTCTGTGTAAATTCCCAAGAAATCACTCAGTCTGGTCTCTGTTCCAGCAGTGTCCCATCCTTTTAGGCATCTTTTTAGTATTCAAGAGTATGGTTGACCACAGATGTGTGCACACCTGTGATGAACCTGTAGCCGCCATCTTGGTAATGATAAATCATATCCAGGGATGGCCACACTTCAGCAGCCCCCACCCTTGGGACCTTCTGTTAAAACGTCAACTAGATAGTTTCCCCCCATCCAGGCTCCTGTAAGATAAGAAGCCTACTTAACACTTGAATGCTAGGAGCTTCAAAGACTTCGAGAGGAAACACAGCCAGCAGGGGGGGGTGCTTCGTCCATCTGTAACTGACCATTTGTCCCATAGGACTAGTTTCTTTGTCTGTCACAAGCATGGAGGCATAAGATATAGAAACATGAATAGTACACGCATGTTGCGTGGGATGGGCCAATAAAAAAATATCACGGCGTCCCGGAGCCATTGCGCACACAAGCCTCCGCGGTAGACGTTTGTACGTGCTCTGGAAGCCAAGATATAGCGCGGAGCCATTCCTGAGGACCGTATGGTATCATAATTGATATCAAAAGGTCGGTTACGGCGGCCCGAATCCATGGGAACCCCTGGGGGTATCATGAGACCATCCCAGAAGAAGTTATTGGGTTCCATAGAATTTGGGCTTCTGATCGAAGTTAGACCTGAGGGTGGAGACTGAGTCAGCTGACCTCACCAGCAGTGGGCGGGACAGGGCAGGTAAGATAGCAGGACAGACAAGAGACAAGTCAGTCTTGACCCAAGAGTGGTGTGCTGAACATCTGAGCACCAGCTGAGGCCACCAAGGGGAGGAGCAGTTTGACCATGCGGTGGTAGGCCTCAGCCTGTAACAAAGAACCGTGCCTGCGATCGCAGAATCCTCTCCCTGCGTCACAAGAAAATCAAGAAACCGGTAACTGATATGCTGTGGTGATTCTGTGTGTTGTATTCCATTGTTGTATAGTTTAGCCTGACCTTATACCTGTGTATATTTAGTTGTATATCGTGTATCTAGTGTATTATTATAATCAATTACCTCAAGTAATTGTGGGCCTGCCTTTTATTCTGCATAACGAACGCACGTCCGTGTGAGCTCGGCTCAAGCCAAAACGCTACCCAGGGTTGGTTCCTGACCCGATATAGGCCCATTCACGGACTGGGCGTATATCTAAAATAGGGACTGGTGGCAGCATACCAACTGGGGATTGGGGAAGGCTGGTAGTGACGGTCGGAGGTTCAGATATATATATTCCTGGCGCGGCCAAGGAAGATATATATACCGCCCTCACTACAGAGGGCCCCGATACCCAGTAGGTTACAGGACAGTCTCCCTGGCGACCGCTTATCCTAGGTGCAGTTCCTTGACTGACCTGAGGCTAAGAGGGCGCTAGCGAGTTGTGCTGTGTAGTGACGTTACGGTTTAGTGACGTTGAAGGGATAACACACTACCGTGTTCCCTGCGCTGGTTGCAGCTACCTGGCACTACTTTCTCTAGGTGCAGTACCTTGACTGACCTGAGAGGTAAGGGGGCGCCAGAGAGCTGCACCCACCGGCCGGCTTTCATCACATTGGTGGCAGAGCGGTGGGATTGCAGAATAATAGTGTTGTGGGACCCCTACTCCCAGGCACTAAAGACTGCCAGTGGTAACTTCCACTGCTGGAGTCTTAAGGTCAGCCCAACGTTAGACGGTCAGGCTAAAAGTATAACAAGGTGTGTGCAAACTCAGGGTTGCAGCGGTGTCGGTTACCAAGATGGCAGACGGCACCAGGAGCAAGACCCTGCAAGAGGCTAATGCTACGGTCCGTGTGGCAGGAGGGGAGGACATTGTTACTCATGGCGAGGAGGAGTCCAGCCCGGGCACCTCAGGGAGCCAGTCCCCAGTATACGGTCCCGCAGTGGGCTGCCCACCACCTACCCAGCCCAGCCTGTCCAGATCACAAGCCCTTTTACAAGCGGCTATGGCAAGTCTCCAGTCTCATGGCGATGCCGTCTACAAAACCCTCCTGGCAGCATCAGAGAAGGCAGCGGAGGAGGAGCGTGCAGAGCGGGCTGCGGAGCGGGCTGCGGAGCGGGCTGCGGAGCGTGAAGCTGCAGAGCGCCGGGAGGTTGCGGAGCGTGCAGAGCGAGCTGCGGAGCGCCAGCACCAACTGGACCTGGCCCAGCGGGGGCTTCCGCTAGAGCAACCAACCCATCAGGAGACCAAGTCGTCCAAAGTCCGAGCTGAGGACTTCCCTCTACTGGAGAAGGATGGGGACCTGGACTCCTTTCTGGTGGCATTTGAACGGACCTGTCTTCAGCACCATCTGGCCCGGGATCAGTGGGCCAGATACCTGACCCCCCGTTTGAGGGGTAAGTCCCTGGATGCCTTGGGGGACTTACCTGCCGGGGAGGTACAGAACTACGACTGCATCAAGCGGGCCCTGATCCGGCAGTACAACCTCACTCCCGAGTCGTACCGCCAGAAGTTCCGGAGCCTGCTGCGTGGCCCCAAGGACACCTGGACCGATCATATGCGGGCGCTGTTGAGAGCCGCAGAGCACTGGACCTCGGGTCTAGCGCTTACTACCCGCCAGGAGGTCCAGGAACTGTTCGTCACGGAGCAGTTCTTGTGGAACTGCCCAGAGGACCTCCGACAGTTCCTCCGTGACCGAAAACCAACAGGGGCTTCTGCTACAGCCGCCCTGGCAGACGAGTATGCCAATAACAGGGCGCCTGAGCTGAAGAAGTCTGCCAGCAGCACCTGGAGAGGGGGTAAGCCCAGTCATGCCCCTGTTTCCCCGGCCCCTAGAACACAAGGGGTGTATCCCCCTGTTGCCCTCTCCAGGCAAGGACCAGACGTAAGACGTTGTCATCTATGCAACAAACCAGGACACTTTAGGGCTGAGTGTCCCCAGCGCCAAAAGACCCCATCCCAGTCCCAGAGAGCGCCCAATGTTTTGTGTGTGGGAGGGGGTGGTGGTAGGTCCCTGGACAACATCCAACCCGTCACCATAGGCCGTTCTGCGGTCATGGGACTGCGGGACACGGGCGCTGAACGAACACTGGTACGGCCTGAGGTGGTGTCCCCCCAGGACTTGGTACCAGGAAAGACTCTTTCCGTCTCCGGGGTTGGAGGCGTGGAGCCGGCACTTCCCGTTGCCATGGTGTATTTGGACTGGGGTGCCGGAAGGGGGATGCGGGAGGTGGGAGTAACGCCAAATATTCCCGCAAATGTTTTATTAGGGACCGACTTGGGGCGTCTAGTATCGCAGTATGTACCCTCTGAACCCCCAAGTTCGGCCCCCCAAGAGTGTATTGATTTGTCTGCTGCTAATGCCAACCATGTTGTATGTAGTGTGTGTCCTGCTGAGGAGGAGGGAGTGAAACCTGAGGGTAACACCTGCACAGACACAACACAAACAGGGTTAGTGAAAGCAGGTGGGGAGTGTGGGGATGCCCGCAGAGGTGCTCAGCCGGCGTGCCGTGACCTCTTGTCCTCCGGTGAGGGAGGGGGCGGGCAGGATTCTGTAGAGGGAAGCTCAGGGATGGAGAGGGGGGCAGCTACCGGCAGTGTAGGGCTCCCAGGGGTATCCAGGCTGCTGAGTATAGGCCCACTGCAGGGGGAGGAACAGGCCATGGGAGGTGGGGGTGTCCCAAGAGAGGAGCCGCCAGGTAAGACCCCAGGGCAGGAGTTCCCCACATCCGAGATGTCCAAAGGCCTAGGAAGCCTGCCTGATCGGGCGGCTTGGTCAGAAACAGAGGGGAAGCAGGCACTACCCACGGTCACAGCGGTCATAGCCGCTGTCACCAGGAGTGGGAGCGCCGGAGCCCAAGGAGCCTTGCAGAGGTCCGACGGCTTCCCCACTTCTGACCAAGTGTCTGCCGGGTCAGACAGCGGCCAGGTGACATGCCCGGAGGGGCTGACGGAGGATGTGGCAGTTTCGTCGATTCTGGCCACATCAAGTCAGGAATTTCAGGCTGCGTTGGAAGCAGACGACAGCCTGAAAGCTCTCAAGGAACAGGCGGCACAGCCTCCCATGGAGTCAGACTGCGAGCGTGTGGTCTGGGACCAGGGACGGCTGTACCGGGTAACGGTCCAGCAGGGTTCACCGGAGGCGTGGCCCAGGGACCGACAGTTAGTGGTACCCTATCCGTTCAGGGCGGAATTGTTGCGGATCGCACACGAGATTCCGATGGCCGGACACCTAGGGATCGCTAAAACCAAGGCCAGGATAGCTCAGCATTTCTACTGGCCTGGGATGGGAGCCGCGGTGGGTGCCTACTGCCGTTCGTGTGACACCTGTCAGAGGGTGGGGAAGGCGGGGCCGCGCCCCAAAGCCCCACTGGTAACTCTGCCAATCATCGAAGAGCCTTTCTCGAGGGTCGCTGTGGATCTTATTGGACCTCTGTCCACTCCCAGCCACTCCGGGAAATGCTTCATACTCACGGTAGTGGACTATGCCACCCGGTACCCGGAAGCGGTAGCTTTGTCGTCCATTCGGGCCGACAAGGTGGCTACCGCCTTACTGGAGATCTTCTCCAGAGTGGGTTTCCCCCAAGAAATGCTCACCGACCGAGGGACCCAGTTCATGTCGCGGCTGATGGAGTCCCTCTGTAAGCAAATGCAGGTGCAACATCTGGTGGCCAGCCCGTATCACCCACAGACTAATGGCCTGTGTGAGCGGTTCCATGGCACCTTAAAGCAGATGCTTAAGATGTTGGTCGACTCCCACGGGAGAGACTGGGAGCGTTACCTCCCACACCTCCTATTTGCTTACCGGGAGGTTCCGCAGGCCTCAACGGGGTTCTCCCCCTTTGAGCTCCTGTACGGGCGACGGGTACGGGGCCCCCTGGCTCTGGTGAAGGAAGCATGGGAAGGGGATTTGGCCACCCCCGAGGTGTCGGTCATCGAGTATGTCGTGCGCCACCGGGACAGGATGATGGCCTTGGCAAAGCTGGTGCAGGACAATATGGCCCAGGCCCAGGCCGACCAGAAGCGGTGGTACGACCAGAATGCTTGTGAGAGGACCTACCAGGTGGGTCAAAAGGTGTGGGTACTGGTCCCCGTACCACAGAACAAGCTTCAGGCAGCCTGGGAAGGTCCCTACTTCGTGCACCAGAAACTCAATGCCGTCACCTATCTGGTCACCCTGGATCACGCCCGTGGAAGGAGGAAGGCCTTCCACGTGAACATGATGAAGGCTCATCATGAGCGGGAAGCGACTGCCCACCCAGTGTGCAACCTTCCCGAGGAAGGAGAGGTAGAAACCCTCCTGGATCTGCTCACCCAAGCCAAGGCGGGTGGGTCCATCGAGGATGTGGGGGTTGGCCACCAGCTCACGGAGGACCAACGGTCCCAGCTGGGGACCACCCTGCACCCCTTCCGGGGGCTGTTCAGCAGCCTGCCCGGAAGGACTGAGATGGCTGTCCACGACGTGGACACTGGCGATCACCCGCCGATCCGGCGTTCAGCATATCGGGTCTCTTTCGAGGTGCAGGGAAACATGCGCCAAGAGATAGACGAGATGCTGAAGCTGGGGGTGATCCAGGCATCCAGCAGCGCGTGGGCCTCGCCTGTAGTCCTCGTACCAAAGAAGGACCGAACTACACGGTTCTGCGTGGACTACCGGGGGCTCAACGCTGTAACGGCCACCGATGCGTTCCCCATACCACGCATCGATGACCTGCTCGATCGGATGGCCGGGGCTAAGTACCTGACCATCATGGATCTGAGCCGGGGGTACTGGCAGATTCCTCTGACCCCCGCGGCAAGGGAACGCTCTGCCTTTATCACCCCTTTTGGACTGTACGAGTCCACAGTGATGCCATTCGGCATGAAGAATGCCCCTGCCACTTTTCAGCGGATGGTCAATACGCTGCTTGAGGGACTTGAAGGGTACGCGGCTGCGTACTTGGACGATATTGCAGTCTTCAGTCCCACTTGGGAGGATCACCTAGAGCACCTGCGGCAGGTGCTCGGTCGGATCCACCGGGCAGGCTTGACCATCAAGCCGGAAAAGTGCCAGCTGGGCATGAGTGAGGTCCTCTACCTGGGTCACCGGGTAGGCGGGGGGGTTCTGAAGCCAGAACCGGGGAAAGTGGATGCCATCGCATCCTGGCCCACTCCCAGGACCAAAAAGCAGGTGATGTCCTTCTTGGGGACCGCCGGGTACTATAGGAGGTTCGTCCCACACTATAGCACCCTGGCCAAGCCCCTGACGGACCTCACCAAGAAGAAGCTGCCCGTCGCAGTCGACTGGACAGTCGCCTGCGAGACAGCTTTCGGGGCACTCAAGGCCGCCCTAAGTAGCTCCCCTGTACTGCAAGCTGCCGACTTCGACCGGCCGTTTGTGGTACAGACCGACGCCAGTGACTTTGGCCTCGGTGCTGTGCTAAGTCAGGTCAACACGACAGGCCAGGAACATCCTGTCTTGTACCTGAGCAGGAAGCTACTGCCCCGGGAGGTGGCTTACTCCACGGTGGAAAAAGAATGCCTGGCAATTGTATGGGCCCTGCAGCGTCTGCAGCCCTACTTGTACGGGAGCCATTTCACCGTGGAGACGGACCACAACCCCCTCAGCTGGTTACACACGGTCTCTGGGTCGAATGGCAGGTTGCTACGCTGGAGCCTCGCTCTCCAGCAGTACCACTTCTCCATTCGCCACAGAAGAGGCCGTGACCACGGTAACGCTGACGGGTTATCCCGGCAAGGGGAGGGTGCAGAAGGACGCACGGGGGAACACAGGAATGTGCTACCCCCTCGCGCCCTCGTATAGGGGGAGGTGTGATGAACCTGTAGCCGCCATCTTGGTAATGATAAATCATATCCAGGGATGGCCACACTTCAGCAGCCCCCACCCTTGGGACCTTCTGTTAAAACGTCAACTAGATAGTTTCCCCCCATCCAGGCTCCTGTAAGATAAGAAGCCTACTTAACACTTGAATGCTAGGAGCTTCAAAGACTTCGAGAGGAAACACAGCCAGCAGGGGGGGGTGCTTCGTCCATCTGTAACTGACCATTTGTCCCATAGGACTAGTTTCTTTGTCTGTCACAAGCATGGAGGCATAAGATATAGAAACATGAATAGTACACGCATGTTGCGTGGGATGGGCCAATAAAAAAATATCACGGCGTCCCGGAGCCATTGCGCACACAAGCCTCCGCGGTAGACGTTTGTACGTGCTCTGGAAGCCAAGATATAGCGCGGAGCCATTCCTGAGGACCGTATGGTATCATAATTGATATCAAAAGGTCGGTTACGGCGGCCCGAATCCATGGGAACCCCTGGGGGTATCATGAGACCATCCCAGAAGAAGTTATTGGGTTCCATAGAATTTGGGCTTCTGATCGAAGTTAGACCTGAGGGTGGAGACTGAGTCAGCTGACCTCACCAGCAGTGGGCGGGACAGGGCAGGTAAGATAGCAGGACAGACAAGAGACAAGTCAGTCTTGACCCAAGAGTGGTGTGCTGAACATCTGAGCACCAGCTGAGGCCACCAAGGGGAGGAGCAGTTTGACCATGCGGTGGTAGGCCTCAGCCTGTAACAAAGAACCGTGCCTGCGATCGCAGAATCCTCTCCCTGCGTCACAAGAAAATCAAGAAACCGGTAACTGATATGCTGTGGTGATTCTGTGTGTTGTATTCCATTGTTGTATAGTTTAGCCTGACCTTATACCTGTGTATATTTAGTTGTATATCGTGTATCTAGTGTATTATTATAATCAATTACCTCAAGTAATTGTGGGCCTGCCTTTTATTCTGCATAACGAACGCACGTCCGTGTGAGCTCGGCTCAAGCCAAAACGCTACCCAGGGTTGGTTCCTGACCCGATATAGGCCCATTCACGGACTGGGCGTATATCTAAAATAGGGACTGGTGGCAGCATACCAACTGGGGATTGGGGAAGGCTGGTAGTGACGGTCGGAGGTTCAGATATATATATTCCTGGCGCGGCCAAGGAAGATATATATACCGCCCTCACTACAGAGGGCCCCGATACCCAGTAGGTTACAGGACAGTCTCCCTGGCGACCGCTTATCCTAGGTGCAGTTCCTTGACTGACCTGAGGCTAAGAGGGCGCTAGCGAGTTGTGCTGTGTAGTGACGTTACGGTTTAGTGACGTTGAAGGGATAACACACTACCGTGTTCCCTGCGCTGGTTGCAGCTACCTGGCACTACTTTCTCTAGGTGCAGTACCTTGACTGACCTGAGAGGTAAGGGGGCGCCAGAGAGCTGCACCCACCGGCCGGCTTTCATCACAACACCGAAATAGACGGATACCACTGGAACAGACGCCAAATAAGTCCAAAGTTACTGCCTCATTATAGCGAGTGGTTCTGTTGGGGGTTTCATCTAAATTGCATTTTTTAGGGATTTAGGCAGAATCCCAGATATACGGTCTCAACGTATAACACAAGAATGTGATCCCAGTCTTATACTGAAAGTGATCAAATAATTATACTCCCCAAAATGTTACCATAAAAATCTTCAACTTATCCTGCGAAAAAACAAGCATAACGCAGGTCCGTCATCTGTCATTGGAAATATAGGGGGTTTCAATATTACTGGTAGAACAAAGGGTCTGGAAAAATTACATGGCTCCCACCCCCTCAAATTAAATCCAGTGAAATATGCGCTCCAAAATCCAAAAGCCCTCCTGCTCCTGGGCCCAAGTGTGCCTAAACCACAGTAAGCGGCCAAATGTTTGCCTTTACTGTAGCGGTAAAAGCCCACTTAACAAATTAAGGGTGTCTGTTTTCAGAAGCACAAGCTGGACACAATAAGTGGGGAGTAAATTGGCATATTTTAAATTTTCCAGGAAAAAAGTGGATGTTGCATAGTGAAAACACCTGTGAGGCCAAAATTGTCGTTGCAGCCATAAATTAATAAATTGAGAGGTGTAATTTCTAAAATTATGTCACTTCGGGATTTTTTTTGATGTTCTGCAAATAAGGGGCTCCGCAAATGTCACCCGCAAACTATTCTATCAAAGTCTGAGCTTCAAAAGCCAAATAGCGCACCTACCGTCTCAGCCCCGCCATGTAGCCCAAGAGTAGTTTACAACCACAACCACATATGGTATCACCTCATTTGGGAGAAAATACACAAGAAATCGTGGGGTCCAGTTTCACCTACTAACCCTTGTGTAAATGAAAAATTTGCAGTTAATAGAAAAAAAATATTTTTTAGCACTAAAATGTTATATTTCCACATCCCAATGTTATAAAAGTCTGTGAGGCACCAGTGGGGTCAAAATGTTCACTTCACCCCTAGATGAATTTTTTAAGAAGTAAAGTTTCCCAAATGGGGTGACATAAGGTAGTACCCCATGGGCTCTGCTAATAGAGCCCATAATCTATTAAAAAATCTGCTTTCTAAAAGCCAAGTAGTTTTCCCTTCTGATCCCCGCTGTGTGCTCAAACAGAATACAATCACAAAGGGGGTATTGTCACGTTTGGAATAAATTGTCCTGTCCTTTTTCTGCTACTACCCCCCATGTGAAATAAAACTTTGAGGCTAAAGTAACATTTTAGTAGAAAATCCTTACATATTTCTTATTCATGGAAATGTATGTTACTGGAAAATAAGTAATTTTTCGTTTTCACATCTAAATGTTATAATATTCTGTGAATCACCTGTGGATTAGAAAATGCTCAACACACCTCTAGATTAATTCCTTGAGGGGGAGTCTACTTTACAAAATAGGGTCACTTGTGTGGGGTGTGTGATGTTTTGGAAAGTAAGAGACTCTTTAAATGCAATTGTGGGGATTTCTACTATTTCGTACCTCAGGGCCTCTGCAAATGTGACATGGTGTCTACAATCTATTCCTGCCAAATTTACGCTCCAAATGCTAAATATCGCTCCCTCCCTTTCGAGCCCTATCATGTACCCAAACAGCAGTTTTTGAGCACAAGAGAGCATTAGCTCAGTACTAGCTGCGCGGGATGGAACATGATTCTGAACACAAAGCGAGTGCTCAGTTCCACCAATCTCTGAATCCATCTTTTCACTTTTGTGCTTGGTGCAGAAAGCATAAAGTACTGACGTCAGGTGCTGATTAGTGTTGAGCGAACATGCTCGACACTGCTCGGTACTCGCCCAAGCATCACGCTACTCAGGATGTTCGGCGAGCACCGAGCATTTCCGGGTTACTCAGGCGGGAGCTCGGGTCTCCGCCCTGCATGTTTGGCGCTCTTTACAGAGCCAATGAACATGCAGGGATTGCCAGCCAGTCACTGTAATGCCGCAGCCATGTTGTTTGTGGGCATTACAGTGATTGGCTGGCCGCACAGCGTCACCTCGAGTATTTAAATCCGGGCGCCGCCATCTTGGACACAGTCGCTCCGGATCAGACAGTGTAGGGACAGCGCTGCTGATTTAGGGAGAGATATATCCTGCAAAATAGTTAGTGTAGGGTCTGTAAAGGCTGCCAGATCAAACAAACAGTCATTCTCAGGACTAATATCCATCCCAGATATCAGGCAGGCAGGCAGGCTGTATAGGAGACGCAGTGGTTATACCAGCAAACGCTGCATTACAGTCCTGTGTGCTGCTCCTGTTGCTGAAATTGCTGGACTTAGCTCCAGGTCCCGGGGGCCAGGAAAAATCCTTTTTTTTTATCTAAATCCTCTTTTTTTTTTCCTCCGTCACAATGTACAAATACCCATCTTATTAACCTTTTGGTGCCCCCCCTCCCCAAAAAAAAAAAGTGTACCTCTGATTTTTCAGACACAAATATATCTGTTGAAAATAGTCTGGTGTAGGCCAGAGAAATAGAAGCGTGGTTTTGCAGTTCTATGGGCCATTTGTATCTAAAAAAAAACAGTTTGAGTGTGTCGCTCACTGTTCAGCCGCAAATATATATATATTTTAAAAAGCCTGGTATACACCAGTAAATTATTACTGTGGTTTTGATGTTCCACGGTAAAACATCTCTATTATCCTGTTTTTGGCATTTTTTGCTGTATAAAAATAATAGTGTCTCCCTGATTTTTCAGACACAAATATATCTGTTGAAAATAGTCTGGTGTAGGCCCGAGAAATACAAGTGTGGTTTTGCAGTTCCACGGTACAAACCTCTGTATTATCCACTTTTGGGCCATTTGTATCTAAAAAAAACAGTTTGAGTGTGTCGCTCACTGTTCAGCCGCAAATATATATATATATTTTAAAAAGCCTGGTATACACCAGTAAATTATAACTGTGGTTTTGCTGTTCCACGGTAAAAAATCTCTATTATTCAGGTTTTGGTAGTTTTTTCCGTAAAGAAAAACAGTAGTGTCTCCTGACTGTTGTGACACAAAAATATATCTGTTGAAAATAGTCTTGTGTAGGCCCGACATCCCAGTGTGGTTTCGCAGTTCCACGGGTCAAATCGCTGTACTATCCAGTTTTGGGCCTTTGGTATCTAAAAAAAAAAAGCAGTTTGAGTGTGTCGCTCACTGTTCAGCCGCAAATATCTCTATTTAAAAAAGTGTGGTATACCCCAGTAAACAATAACTGGTTTTCCTCTTCCACGGTTCTAATCTACTCTTTATTACCCTTTTTCCATTGATAGTGCAAATGTAAGCCATTTTACTTCATTTACAATGGACAAGGCGCGTGGCAAGGGACGTGGAAGTGGACGTTCTGGTGATGGTTCGTGCAGAGGACGGGGCCGTGGCCAAGGTGAAAATGTGCCACAACCAACAGCCACATCTTCTCGCTCCCACTTCTTGACCGAATTACTAGGGAAGCACAGAACAACACCAGTATTGAGAACTGATCAGTGTGAACAGGTTATTAATTGGATAGCAGACAATACTTCCAGTTACCTGGGCACCACCACCTCCGGTCTGTCTTCCACACGGTCAACTCTTAGTAGCCGTGAGCCTCGACCGCATACTCCTCCTCACCCTGATGCTCCTTCCTCCCACAATGCCGAGTGTCGTCAGACAGCAAGTGATCCCACACTTGGACACTCTGAAGAGCTGTTCACTGGTCCATTTCCATATTTGGGCCCCTCGCCTGATACGCTTGAAGTGGTGGAAGAGGAGATCCCATGTTGCGATGCCCAAATATTTGAACAGCCACGGCCACAGGAAGTCGACGTTGGCAATCTGTCACAAGAGGTGGACGATGACGAGACACAATTGCCAGGAAGTGAGGAGGAGGATCGTGGTGCGCGAGTGGAAGAGGAGGAGGTGGTGGATGATCTAGTAACTGACCCAACGTGGAAGGAGGACATGCAGAGTGAGGCCAGCAGCACACAGGGGGAGGGAGGCAGAGTACCCCAACAGGCAGGAAGAAGCAGTGTGGTGGCCGCAGACAGAAGGCAGGCAACCGTTCCCCGTAACACCAACAAGAGGGACGTTGCCAGTACAAGCGGTAGGTCTTCCAGGAGTCTGGAATTTTTTTAAAGACTCTGCTGATAACCCCAAAAAGGCCATATGTTCCACCTGCCATGCCAGCATCAGCAGGGGTGACAAAACTACCAGCCTGACCACCACCAGCATGATCAGGCACATGTCAGCAAAGCACCCGACTTTGTGGGGCGAAACCCAGGGTCCACGACCAGTGTCAGCGGGTGTCACCACTGCTTCTTCCACTGTTGTGCGTGCAATAGAACCCCCTGTTGTGTGTGCAAGGCAATCCTCTGTCCATACTGCATGTAAAGATGCCCCCTCCTCTCAGTCTTCACTTGTTATGGCAGTTTCTCAAGAAACAGCATCAACGTCCACGTCCCACCGCAGCGTTCAATTGTCCATATCCCAGACCTTTGAACGAAAGCGGAAATTCGCAGCTAACGCCCCACAGGCCACAGTCCTAAATTCGCACATTTCACGACTGCTTGTATTGGAAATGCTGCCTTTTAGGCTGGTGGAGATGTAATCCTTCCGCAATCTTATGGCGGTGGCCGTCCCTCGGTACTCGGTCCCCAGAAGACACTATTTTGCCCGGTGTGCCATCCCCGCACTACACAAGCACGTGTCCCAAAGCATCTGCCGTGCCCTCAACAACGCAGTTACTGGGAGAGTCCACCTGACAACGGACACGTGGACAAGTGCTTGTGGCCAGGGACGGTACATCTCTCTGACGGCACACTGGGTAAACATAGTGGAAGCCGGGACCCAGTCGGACCTTGGGACGGAACACATCCACCCCACACAGAGGATTGCGGGCCCTATGTCAGTCAGAGTTGCCCCCACAGTGTACAGCTCCTGCGGATCCTCCTCCTCCTCCTCCTCCTCATGTTCAGCCTCCATCTCAGATATCACCACATCAGTTACAAGCTGGAAGCATTGCAGTACTGCCTCCGCCAAGCGGCAACAGGCTGTGCTGAAACTCATAAGCTTAGGTGATAAACCTCACACTGCTTGTGAGTTGTGGACAGCTGTGAAAGAGCAGGCAGATCTGTGGCTGAGACCGCTGAACCTATATCCCGGCATGGTCGTGTGTGACAATGGCCGTAACCTGGTGGCGGCTCTGAGGCGAGGTGAGATCACACACGTACCATGCCTGGCTCTTGTGCTTAACCTCGTGGTTCAGCGGTTTCTTAAATCGTACCCCGAGTTGCCAGATCTGCTCGTGAAAGTACGCCGCTTGTCAGCTCATTTTCGCAAGTCGGCTACAGCTTCCGCCGCCCTTGCTGTGTTGCTGCAGCGTTTGCAGCTTCCGGCACACCGACTGGTGTGTGATGTCCCCACACGTTGGAACTCTACCCTCCACATGTTGCAAAGGATTTGTGAGCAGAAGAGAGCAGTTGTGGAGTACCAGCTGCAACAAGGCCGTCGATATTCAGGTCAGACTCCACACATAAGACCTCAGGAGTGGACCTGGATGTCTGACATATGTACCATCCTGACAAACTTTGAGGAGGCCACCAAGATGGTGAGTGGCGATGACGCCATCATTAGTGTCAGCATCCCACTTGTCTGTCTTTTGCAACGCTCTCTGCAGAGAATTAAAGAGGAGGCATTGCAGCCAGAGTATGATGAGATGGATCAAGAAGCCGTAGCGGGCGATTACACACAGCCCAGCCTCATCTCATCCTAACGTGCATTGGGGGACAATGAGGGAGAGGAGGAGGAGGAGGAGAAAGAACAGGAGCTGCTATCATGCGTTGTAGATGGTAGTACCTGTACAAGTGTCATACCGTTGGTTCAGCGTGGGTGGCCTGAGGACAGGGGGGAGGAGGAAGAGGAGGAGGAGAGCATGGTCAGTCGTCATCTTGGTGAGGACACGGAAATCTTGCCCGTTACCAGTCTGGCACGCATGGCTGACTTTATGTTAAGCTGCCTTAACCGTGACCCTCGCGCTGTCAAAATGTTGGGTGACAGTCATTACTGGTTGGTGACACTTGTAGACCCCCGCTACAAGGAGAACTTTCACTCTCTTATTCCTGAGGTGGAGAGGTCTACAAAAATGGGGCAATACCAGAAGGCCCTTGCTGCAGAACTCTTAAAAAAATTCCCATCTGAACACGCTAGCGGCAGAGGTCACAGTTCGTTGCCCAACCAAGGCGTACAGGCAAGAGAGATGCAACTCCAATCCAGCAGAGGCAGGGGAACACGGTCAATGTTCTGGGACAGTTTTCTGACACCCGCCCAGCTTACAGGCCCTGAGGCACGGGGTGCTCTCACAAGGAGTGGAAAGTTTCAAAAGATGGTGAGGGAGTACCTTGCCAATCGTACCAGCGTCCTCCGTGATTCCTCTGTGCCTTTTAATTATTGGGTATCCCAGCTGGACACTTGGAATGAACTCTCTCTGTACGCCTTGGAGGTCCTGGCCTGCCCTGCCACTAGCGTGCTATCGGAGCGTGTTTTTAGTGCCGCTGGTGGAATTATAACTGATAAGCGCACTCGCCTGTCAACTGACAATGCTGACAAGCTGACCCTTATCAAAATGAACAAGGGCTGGATTGGGCCAGACTTCTCATCACCACCAAATGACAGCAGAGTAACATAAAGTCAAATCCACTGTGTTATTTCGGGAGGTGTATTCACATGCACCGCTTCACACCCACACATGGGTATACGCTTCCTTGTTTCGGCTGTTTAATCTTCTTCTCCTTATCCTCAGCCTCCACCACCACTATACCATCAGGGTGCCAGCATTGCAAGTTCCTCCATCCTAATTTTTGGCAGCTTTTGCTGGGAAAGCATAAGCAAATACCATGGGACACCCACTCCCCAATAATGGGACTTATGTTTGTAATATGCTGTACTGCATGGCTCTTGTAAGGGGCATTGCAAGTTGCTCCGTCCTAATTTTTGGCAGCTTTTGCTAGGAAAGCATAAGCAAATACCATGGGACACCCACTCCACAATAATGGGACTTATGTTTGTAATATGCTGTACTGCATGGCTCTTGTAAGGGGCATTGCAAGTTGCTCTGTTCTAATTTTTGGCAGCTTTTGCTGGGAAAGCATAAGCAAATACTTTGGGAGACCCACTCCCCAATAATGGGACTTATGTTTGTAATATGCTGTACTGCATGTGACACGCCCCCTGGGCCGTATGTACACGTGTGTGGGATACCCGGTGCCGGGTCTCTGGGGTCTGTAGTCTCCGTGGCGGTGACCCGGCCCCGTGGCTCAGGCTGGTCAAGCCAGTGGCAGTCTTTCTTAGGTTTTGAGGTTAATTGTCCGACTGCGCCACCCGTGGATTGCGGTCAGGGAGTACCACTGCTGCGAGGCAGACCGCTGAGGCTGGTGTTGTGTGCGCAGCATAGAATGGGATAACTCCCCTCGGGAGGAGTATAGCCTCAGGGCAGTGAGTGTGGATGATGGGGGTGATGGTGCACGAGCGCAGCAGGAATGACTCAGAGTCTTTGCAGTGCAGTTCAGGGTCTTTACTGATGATTATAAGGTAGACCCTCCCGGGAGTACTGGCTAGCATAAGAGGCCTGGTCAGTCTGTGAGCAAGCAGGAGTTCCCCTGGCCAGGTGGAGTTGTAGGCCTCCCCGTCTGTCTGCACTCTTCCTGGCTACCTTGCTGTAAACGGGTAGAAGTAGCCCACGTCCCTGAGTGTACCGTGTAGTGCTCACCCGTATGGCTGGTGACTTGGGGCCTTCTGTTAGCCTCCGCTCCACGACGGCGATGCTGGTCCCTTGCTTGTGACTGAGCCTCCGGGCTTCTATGGCCAGAGGACCTGAAATCCCCTGCCGGCTGGTTTCTGCTGCTGGAGATATAAGTCCTCACAGCTTCAGACTTCTGTGTCCGGTTCCTATTGTCTTCTGCCAGGGCGAGCTCTGCTCAGCTTCCAGCCCCTGGTCTTTAGCTCCTAGCTCCTACAGAGCTCCTTGCTGTTACTTTCCTTGCTCTCACTCTGACTCTGACTGTTCTCTGACTCCCACTTGCTCTCTGACGTAATATCTCTATTACTGTGGTGACCAGACCCCTGGGGTGCCACACATGGCTCTTGTAAGGGGCATTGCAGTTCCTCATAATTTTTGGAAAGCCTTCCTTTCACTGCTTAGGCCAACAGTGCACGGGAGACCCAGTTGCTATAAATCGAAAAAAAGGTTTAGTTAACGCCCTCTGACCTCCATGTCATTTCCAAGGGGCATTGGAGTGGCTCGAAATTTTTGGTAGGCATTGCACTCACTGTATGCCCTATAACTGTGTAGCCGAACCGCTCCTTTTGGTACGGAAACATATCCTACAAGACATGTGTGGTTGGCTGGCCTGATATTGATGTGAATGGTCCCTGTTCCTCCTGCTCTTTCTCCTTTGCCACCACCTCATCCATTATTTATCACCTGAAGCTTTGTTTTAACGGGAGTCATAGAACTGGGATAGTAGCAGGAAAACATCCAGCAATCCTCGAAGGAAGTAGAATATGCGCCAAAACGCTGACCACCTCAGGCCTAGCTGCTACTACATACATGCGCTTGCATTCCAAGGAACAGAAAGCTAAGGAGGTGGATGGCCTCATGATCATGAATAATTTACTCGTTGTGTAGGAGGCCGACCACTGCTGCTGTCTACCTTCTGAACTTTGTGTTGAAGCCTGATTGACCCAGGACCCGCAATCCTCTATGTCTGGAGGACGTGTTGCATCCCAGTGTCCAACTGTGTCCCGGCTTCCACAATATTAACCCAGTGTGAAGGAGTCAGTGAGATGGACCATTCCTGGCCACATTCACTTGTCCACGTGTTTGTGGTTAGGCTGTCCTTCCCACTAAATGCACTGGGGAGGGCACAGGTAATGTTTTGGTATGCGCGCTTGTGTATAAGGCGCACCGGGACAAATAGGGGTGGATGGGGACCGTTTATGGACACCCGGCCACCCCCACGCGGCTGGGGACTGTGTGTGGGCACCCGGTCGCGGGGCGGCTGGGGACTGAGTATGGACACCCGGCCGCCCCCTGGCGGCTGGGGACCAAGCGTGGACACCCAGCCGCTGGGCGGCTGGGGACTGAGTATGAATACCAGGCTACCGACGCAGCCATGACGTGGTGGCCAGATTCCACCTCCACATGCCTAAAAGGCCCAATTTCAAGTGCAAGCAAGCTAGCAGTATGGTATTGCAGCCTGGGGGGTGGGTGGGTGGCAGGCTGCATACTTGCGCTTGTATTGCAAGTTATGGGGGAGGTACAATTGAACACTGCCCTGGGACAAGGACTTGCACGGGGATAGTTGCAAGTCTGCATCTTCTGATGCGGCCAGGATCACTTCTGATGGGCACACTTTTAGGCAGTGACCTGGGTGTCAGAGATGCTTCCAGGGGTCTTCCCCATGCTGTTCCCAAGTCTTTTTAGCACTGTATGCATGTGTCACACAGCACATGGCCAGATAAGGTTGTAAAATGTTAAAATGACATTTCCCGGTGAATGCATTTGTCACGGTTGAAAGCAATACAAACGTGCAAAAACGCGTAAAAAATGCTACTTGTGAACATAGCCCAAGGTGTGGAGGAGTATTTTTGTTTTTGGTTATTTATTTTACCTTATACACAAGTCTTTACCCTGGAAAGGAAGTTCCTTAACCCCTTTCCGACCTGGTCAGTAATAGTACGCACCAGGTCGGGAAGGCCGGTTCAGCGGGGGCTCCGGCGGTGAGCCCGCACTGAAGCGAGCACATGTCAGCTGATTATTGGAATCACAATCCACCCGCGGCTGTTAATATGTTAAATCTCTGACAGTGGCATTTAACTCGCGCTTCCGGGAGTCCTAAGCCCCGCCCATCAGTGACCCCGTCACGTGATCGCGGGTCACCAATGGGTGGGCATGACAACTCAGGGTCTGCAGCAGACGCCTGTGGTTGTCATGTCTCAATTGCTATGAGCGCCACCTAGTGGTCAGCGCTCATAGCAAGTGAGCATTTCTCCTGCATACAAGCGATCTGCTCATCGCTTGTATGCAGTAGAAGCAATCAGACAACTGCTGCTTCTAGTCTCCTCCGGAGACTACAGAAGCAAGCAGAAAGTGTAAAAAAAAGTTTTTAAAAAAATAAAAAATATATAAAACTTTAAGTCACCCCCCTTTCGCCCCATTCAAAATAAAATTATATATATATATATATATATATATATATATATATATATATATATATAAAAAAAAAAACACATACACATATTTGGTATCGCCGCGTTCAAAATCACCCGATCTATCAATATAAAAGAAGAATTAATACAATCAGTAAACGGCGTAACGAGAAAAAAATTTTAAACGCCAGAATTACGTTTTTTTGGTCGCTACAACTTTGCAATAAAATGCAATAACGGACGATCAAAACATCGGATCTACCCCAAAATGGTATCAATAAAAACGTCAGCCCGGCACGCAAAAAATAAGCCCTCACCTGGCCCCAGATCCCGAAAAATGGAGAAGCTAAGGGTCTCGGAAAATGGCGTCATTTTTTTTGTTTTTTTTAGCAAGCTTTGGATTTTTTTTTCACCACTTAAATAAAAAAGAACCTATACATGTTTGGTGTCTATGAACTCGTAACGACCTGGAAAATAATGATGGCAGGTCAGTTTTAGCAATCTGTGAACGTGGTAAAGAAAGGACCCAAAAAACAACTGTGGAATTGCATTTTTTTTGCAGTTTCACTGCACTTGGAATTTTTTTCCCATTTTCCAGCACACGATATGGTAAAACCAGTGATGGTGTTTAAAAGTACAACTCGTCCCGCAAAAAATAAGCCCTCACATGGCCATATTGAACGAAAATTAAAAAAGTTCTGGCTCTGGGAAGAAGGGGAGCAAAAAAGGAAAACACAAAAACAGAAAGACCCATGGTCGTTAAGGGGTTAACATATTTCACAGGAAAGCACTTTCACTTTCGTTTTTGAACGTTTTATTGTGAGCCTGTAAAAGTGGCTTAATACCTCTGACCACGTTGTTGACAGCAGTGACCTGGGGGTCAGAAATGCTTCCAGGGGCGATCCCCATGCTGTCCCCATGTCATTTGAGCACTGTCACTATCGTTTTGGGCACTTTTTAGGCTGTCTACAGACTGCCGGGGGAGCCGCCGCAAAAATGTTCGGGTCTCCCATAGACTAACATTGGGCTCGTTGCTCGGGTCGAGCACCCGAGTATCACAGTGAGCTCGGCCCGAGCTTCGAGCACCCGAGCATTTTAGTGCTCGCTCAACACTAGTGCTGATCCATAGGCAATGGAGACCCAGAAGAAGAGAAGCCACCAAGTCAGCAGACTCTCCTCACATCTGTCTATTTAGCTACCCAAAATCAGGATCTATTGCTAGCAGACCTAAAGCCTGTAGTGACGGTAAAATATGTTCATGAGGAATACTTAGAACCACAAGAATGGGGGATTGTTACCAGAGCTCAAATAACAGCCTGACTCATGACTTATGGTACTGAAAATATCTACGATATCAATAAAATAACCAAGAGTGATACTGAGTGACGATGGATAAATTGGCCACAGCAGTCTTTATTAAATATAATACACAAACATAACAAAATTAACTCTTCTTGGAGGAGATCCTGGATGTCTCACCATAAACCTTGGGAGTACAAGTCTAAATACTCTCTAGTCTCCTCACTCCAACTCGGGGTTGACAAATTGTCAAAGTACTGCCCACACCAACTTTCACTGTTCTCTGGAAAACCGTTCCAGCAGGTACTAGCCACCAATTTATTAAGGGTCACCATCCCTCTGATGTGCCCAAATCCCAATTAACCAAGGCCATCCCTGACCTCCTCCCCTCCACCACAATCTCTTGCTCCTGAGAGTCCACGCCACACCTTAATTGCCTTATTTATTCCTTCTCTTAAGTTCAGAGACCAAAAATCCAAACCCACATCATTCAGATGCACCCCATCCCCACAAAGGAAATCTGCATCTGCCACTTCCAGTTTTTTATGCCTTATCACCAGTCTCCCTTTCCTTTTTACGAAACTCGACACGGTTTTATTGATCCTTCCCCTCGCCTTGTTTATCCTGTCCACCGAGACAGCATTACGCCACACAAGCCATTTCTGACCAAACAATTATCACTTTGGGACATAAAGACCAATCCTTATTAAATCAAATTTGATGTCCCTTATAAGATCCCTAGATGACCTACTTCCTAGGTCATTACCTCCGACGTAGTACTAGAACATCCGGTGTCCAATCCAGCCTACAGTAATAATGGAACTGTGGGAGAACTCCACTCCATAACAAACCACGAATCCCAATCCAATGCACCCGAGCTTTGCTTCTGTTAAGGCCTAAGAGCTTCTTACCCTCAGGTCGAACCTCCGCTCGTCGGGGCCCCCCAATAAACAAAAGAATGTCCCAGTATCCAAATTAAACACGTCCCCGAACCTGCAGAAGGCAAGGGGGAGGGAACAAGTAACAAAATTAAGAAACAAACTTCACACTGCTTAATACAACAGTGACTCACATATCTATACGTATATGACTTATATCTCTTTGATTGCCATCGGCCTATTTGTTTTATCACACTCTCTTGAAGACCCCACTTTGCCGCTTCAGTGGCAGCCCCAATTCTAAATGAGTGAGGCGCAAACTCCTTGTGATTAAGACCCAATTTTCCCAATGCCTTACGTAGTACTGCCACAAATTGGAATCTCTACAGGGCCTTCTCATTTGCATGTACCAACAAGGAACTACCAACCGCCTTAGACCTCACCGCAATGTAACCCGGTATTTTAAACAAAACGGCACGCCTTCCTTTTCCCATTTGATCCGTCTTCGACCGGCGTAACCTACAAACAAGTCGATCCTCTAAACATACCAAGTCCGCAAAAGCCAAACCATCCTGTGAAGTAATCGTACGGCTAATCAGCTCACCAATCCTAAAAGCTCAAAAAAAAAGTCAGGGAAAAGGCAGATTGAAATAAAATTGCTTCAAAAACATCTAAACACAAGTTGTCCAATGTATCAAATATTTCCCCCATCAAACTTAATGAAGTCGGTTTCCTCTTATCCTGCGATCCCGAAAACCTCCTTTAACTCTTCAATGCCCTCTGCACCATAAAATCTATAGCTACATCTGGGATGCTCCTTAACCTAAACCAAAATGACAAACCTGCTATTTTCTTAGAAATCCCAGACCCAGAAACGCCTGGGGAAAAACAGTCCCGTATGAAATATAGCAACATTGCCAACTGATCCCCGCTCTTACCATCACTCCCGATATTGTCACAAAAAAACAACCATTCTTTCCATGACGTTTAATACGCTGTCTTGGTTGCAACCCCCACAGATTGTAACATCAAATCCGTGGCTACGTATAGACCAGACTCCATAGAGAGTCTGAGAAAGGGGTGGCATACTCCTCGGCCTCCGGTGCCAATGTGTAAGGTGCCTCAGCGAGGTAGTCGTGGGAGAGCTGTAGCCCCTGCTCGCTCTGGCACCCTACAGACAATACGTGTCCTCCCTCTGATGTGTGGCTGTTTATGTGGTGCTCTCCACTTACTTCAGACCATCCGATCGTGGCTATCTCCAGGCATTTCTCTTCTGGGACCAGGGCAGCAATAAATTCAGAGGAAACGAGGTTCTTAACCATAACTGGCACTTTACTTGGGGAAGAGGAATATCTACAGTATTTACAGGCAGATATAATGGATAAGGCCCGACAGGTTGTCATCTCCCTCACAGGCGCTGGAAACATCTTCAGCCCTGGTTCCGTCTTTAAGTGAAGCATCTCTATGACTCTATTCTCTAGCCCAAGAGAATCTTCCTTACAAGCGACAGTATATCCGGATCCTATATCTCCCCCACGTCTTAGCCTGGAGTCCTATCTTCCTCTCTTCCTCTGCTGCCTGCAGACTGAAAGTGCCCCGGGTCCTCAATAACTCCATTGAGTTTCTCCGGCCAGCTAACAGGACTCTTGCGTAGGGAGATCTTCACACTGGTGATCCTACTGTCTGAGGGTACTGAGCTCCCGTCTACACTAGCAGCCACTATATTAGGCTGTCCGTAAGGTTCACTGTCCAAATTCTCACTGAGTTCTTTCGGGAAACTCACTACTCGTTGCCTAGAGTGCCCACTCTCTATGGGCTGTCCTTTTACCCAATTAATCACTCACTATCACTCTGCTAGCAGACTCTTACTAACAGCTATACCCGACAGTGGCATCTTGTGGCTGGTTGCAAGTAGTGCAACCCACAAGGAATGTTAAACTATTACATTCCCCCACACTTTAATGTTGGTTGTCCCCGACCATACTAGGCAACCAACACACATTAACATTTACAACATCTTATCACATTACTAAAATACTTTAGTACTCAACGACTCCTGAACTCTTCTTCTTGTGTGGGAGACTGGCCCTTCTCGGTTAAGGGCCCTGGAACAGCAATTCAGACAGTCCATTGTCATAACATTCAACATTGCTCAGAAGTACTGGTCCTTCTTGGTAAGGACACCGGAAACACAATGTTCATGTCCATATTATTAAGACAGGACAACACACCAATAACCCTCAATCTCCTTCAAGGGCTACATTCTGAGGCACATGGTCACAGGAAACACCCCATGAGTCTCTTTCTTCTTGGCCCTAGCAGGGGTCACCAGTTCTTCCCACTAGGCTGCAAGTCTTAGTATTAGAGGATATCCATCCTCAAGGTGTGCCTCAGTGCTGCAAATTCCAGTAGAAAAAGGTGCAAACCAACCTTCAGCTGCCTACTGCTACTACAGGCCTGCCTGGCCTCAAGAGTAGACTTGAACAGTCCCTCCGATTCCTTTTAGGAGAAACAAACAGGCCTTCTGGCCATGAAGGCAAAGCAACAATCCATCGGATTATTTATGTAAAACAGTTCTGAACTTGAAAAACAGGGCAGTTTGCCCCTAGCAGACATTTTCACAGTCGCCTCACCTAAACAGTGTGAGACGGGTCCCTGCAAAGCTTTTGCAATGGGGCTGGTTAGCCCTAGGCCTTCTACCCTTCACTTTTTCTTCTGGACCTCCCTCTGCTCCTTCATGAAGGCAGCCCAGGCATTGGGGAATGGTGGTTCTCTCCATCCCCACGGTTGGTAGAGGAGCCTACTGGGCCTGGGGTATCCCTTCGCCAAAGTGGCACTCCTGCAGCCCACTTGAGTGGGACCATAGCTGGTCACTCTAAAGTACTGGACCACCTGGCCCACCCTTACGCCTCGCCACTGTACTCCCGGAGTCTTAAAACGCTTAAATGGAGCCATCTCTTCTGGCTCCTGAGGCCTGCCATGGCCCCGCTTTTCACTGGGTAGGGTCCACCCCGACTCACAATAACTCGGTTTGACGGTCTTAGCAATTCCCATTCGTGCCTTCTTTGGCACACTCTGATCACCCCAGCAGTCCATACGGTACTCATGGACCACCGGAACTGTCTGCATGGCCTCTCCACGGCCTCGGTCAAACACTTATCGGGCCTTTGTCGCCTCCGCGACGCCAGGGGTTTTCTCTCCCTGAGCAGAGGGCATCTTCTCCTCTGCGTCCATTTATTCCTTGTTAATTTCCATAGGGCGGCAGACATGGGGCACACTCGAGTCTCGTCCGCCATGTTCTATCATCGCTCAGGACTTTCCACTCAGCTTCTCACCTCTCATGCGTTGAGTAGAAAATGGCGTTTCTCGCTCCCCGATGATGCGCTTCCTGCGCGTCTGGCTCTGCCTCTTCCTAGGCCAAATTTCTGATGCGACCGCCGCGTTGCACATCACTCTCAGTGACTCTGCCTTCAGCTGCGCCTCCTTCCTGGGCGCACTGATACTCACTGAACTGGACTTCAATCTGCCCCGTGTCCTATTCTTTACCGTACCTCCCATCCTGTGACGAATCCTCACCGCTGGGCCCATGTTCCTCTAGGCCAGAACTCGTAGGGGCTGGACATCTTTTCGCGCTCTCCGGCGCCGTCCACTCCCACGATAGGCGGTTCTTCTCCTATCCTTTACCACCATTGTCGCCATCTTGGAATTCACGCTTCGGACCGCCATCTTGGGCCGCATGCCTTCCAACACTTTCTCTTCAGTGTTTTGCGTCGGCTCTTCCCCGTTTTCTTCATGCAAGGAGCTAGCATCCTGCCGACTACGCCAAATGTAAGGTACTTCAGCGAAGTAGTTGTGGACGAGCTGTAGCCCCTGCCTGTTCTGGCACTCTACAGACAATACATGTCCTCCCTCTGATGTGTGGCTGTGTATGTGGTGCTCTCCACTTACTTCAGACCATCCGATCACGGCTGTCTCCAGGCATTTTCTTCTGGGACCAGGGCAGCAATAAATTCAGAGGAAACGAGGTTCTTAACCATAACTAGCACTTTACTTGGGGAAGAGGAATATCTACAGTATTTACAGGCAGATATAATGGATAAGGCCCGACAGGTTGTCATCTCCCTCATAGGCGGTGGAAACATCTTCAGCCCTGGTTCCGTCTTTAAGTGAAGCATCTCTATGACTATTCTCTAGCCCAAGAGAATCTTCCTTACGAGCGACAGTATATCCGGATCCTATATCTCCCCCACGTCTTAGCCTGGTGTCCTATCTTCCTCTGCTGCCTGCAGGCTGAAAGTGCCCCGGGTCCTCAATAACTCCGTTGAGTTTCTCCGGCCGGCTAACAGGACTCTTGCGTAGGGAGATATTCATACTGGTGATCCTACTGTCTGAGGTTACGGAGCTCCCGTCTACCCTAGCAGCCACTATATTAGGCTGTCCATAGGTTCACTGTCCAAATTCTCACTGAGTTCTTTCTGGAAACTCACTACTTGCTGCCTAGAGTGCCCACCCTCTATGGGCTGTCCTTTTACCCAATTAACTCCTCACTATCACCCTGCTAGCAGACTCTTACTAACAGCTGTACCCGACAGTGGCATCTTGTGGCTGTTTACAAGTACTGCAGCCCACAAGGAATTACGTTAAACAAAGCTCTAGACATACTCAATGTCTGACCATGGCACCAAGTTCCCCCTCTACTCTACGGACTGGACCACTGCAGCTAACCCCTTAGCTTGGCCTAACAACAGTTCAGAGAGGTCTAACTATGGGAACATTTTCTTTAACTACTTCAGTGCCAGAGGTACATCCTTTCTCACTATTACAAATGAACAAAAACAATCTCACTGAAAATGAGAAATGGAATCAGCTATACAGTTTCTAACACTCATAACGTGCCTTGCAGACAACCACGCATTCAGCTCTAACTCAGGCAACACCAAATGTCTGGTCAAATTTATCACTGGGGGAGAAGCTGACACACTGTTGATAGTTTGAACAACTGCCAAATTATCACACCCAAAACGGATCTTTTTGTTTCTGAAGAAATCCCCCCAAATTTCGATTGCTGCCACAATAGGAAATAGCTCTGGTAACGCCATGTTACGCATCCAACCGTTTTCTTTCCATTCCTCCAGCCATGAGCCACCTGCCCTGGAAGTAGCCGCCAATTCCGTGAGCCCCTGAAGCATTAGTAAACAATTCCAAATCAGAACTGACGCTCCATTCCTTCATAACAACTGACCGTCCATTAAAATTTTCCAAAAAAGAATCCCAGACCTTCAAATCAGCTCTGTGACTAGCAGACAAATGAATAAAATGATCCGGATTCCTGACCCCTGCTGTAGCACTAGCCAACCTCCTACAGAAAATCTTCCCCATTGGAATGATACAACATGCAAAGTTAAATTTGCCAAGGAGTGACTGAAGCTGCCCTTCTTCCTCTCCAGAGCCAACCAAAATCTGCACCTACAAAATCTGCACCTTCTCCATAAGTAACCTACCGTCCATAGCCACTGAGTCTAATTCACTACCCAAAAAAACGAATTACCGTAGAAGGCCCCTCAGTTTTTTCGGGGGCCAGCGGGATACCAAAAATTTTAGACAACTCTTCGACTGTATGTAAAAGAACGGAACAGATTGTGGAATTAGCTGGCCCTATACACAAAAAAATCATCCAGATAGTGTATTACTGACAGCTGATCAGCCTCCCTCCTGACCACCCATTCCACAAACGTACTAAACGCTTCAAAGTAAGCACAAGAAATGGAGCAACCCATCGGCAAGCCGCAATCCACGTAAAACTTTTCGTTACACGTACAATCCAATAGGTGAAAACAATCCAGGTGTACCGGCAACAAACGAAAGGCGGCCTCAATGTCCGTTTTAGCCATTAGCGCACCACTTCCAAACTTCTACAACCAGTCCACTGCCCTGTCAAACAACATGTACAAGACGAAACAAACTTTGACACTAATTCCATCATTAACCGTTTGACCTGCTGGAAATGATAAATGATCATAGAATCATAGAATCATAGAATGGTAGAGTTGGAAGGGACCTCCTGGGTCATCTGGTCCAACCCCCTGCTCAAAGCAGGATTCACTAGATCATCTCAGACAGATGTCTGTCCAGCCTCTGTTTGAAGACGTCCATTGAAGGGGAACTCACCACCTCTCGTGGCAGCCTGTTCCACTCATTAATCACCCTAACTGAAACTTGTTCGGTTCCTTCTTATGGACCACCCCAAGAGGAGATACCCGCAGGTGAGGCTAAGGCGGTTCCTCAAATGGGCCCGCCATGCGCCCTAGGGTTACCTCCTTCTCAAGTTTGTTCATCACAACAGCCGGGTGGAGACGTGCAGACCTGAGATTTTTGCGGCAAAAAACCAGCACGTCTGCCAAAATGGGATCTTAAAACCGAAAAGAAAACCATCTTTTATTAACTCCGCTGCTGCCCTATATGGATACTCCCTCAGATGTGGCAGCATCGCTCCAATTCTCACTGGAGTCGCTCCCTTTCTGGTTAGCCTCACTTCCCGCTCATTTGACTTCTTAAAACACTTTGATTGGGTGTGATTTCCTCCGCAGAATGAAAACTCGTGCTTAAAGCGACAGCTGGTGCCATACTTGCACTGGCCGTCGTTAAACTGCCAGCAACATCCTGGCCTCTGATTGACCCAAGGTGTTGACCCAGAGGCCACACCAAGCCCCTTGTCGAAAGGGCTGCAGTGCAGCACGAGCCGAGACCATGAGGCGCATCCACAATGGTATATCCTTATGAGCGTCCCTCTGCTGTGCCCAGAGAGCTGTGCCACATAATTACTCTGGAGCCCCGGCAAAACGGCCACCACATCTTCCCGGGACTCCTGGAAAATGGCCGCCGCACACTCTGATGACCCCGGCAAAAAGGCCACTGGGATCTGGCGAGAGGAAGCATGGGCGGATTGCTCTGCTCCCTTCCTGTGCTCACACCGCGGCCATGTCTTTCCCTGGGAGCTCCTACCCGCTGGATGACTCACCTGCTCCGTTGCTGCTGCTGGAGGAGGCAGCGATGGGCTCCTTACACGTTGGCTCCTGCGGGGGACATCTGGGCTCAGCTACTCCGGTGCATGCCATCTTCTTGCTGGAGGCCGCAGCGGGCTGACATCAGGTCTCCCAGCCGGGGGGCACGCTGCGCTGCTGCCCGTTCCATCTCCGGGATCGGTTCCATAAAGTACCTTTATGTGCTCCTGCAGCCACCAACGACTGTGCTTCTCCGCCGCCTCCTTCACAGACGTCATCAGGGAAGGCTCCATGACTTCTGCTGCTGTAAGCTGGTCCTCTGCGACGTTCTCTGGTCCTGGATCCAAGATGAAGTGCTGCCCGGACTCCTCCTCCTCCCTATATAGGTACCCTAACCTACTCCTCCCCTTGTAGCTTTTCCTCCAATAAAACACCAGTGCCCCTTAGCTGACCTGGCCTTTGACCCACCTGCCTTCATCCCCACTTCTACATGCCTAGTGCAAACCTGCTGTTAACCCCTTCCCTACCTCCTAATTTCAAATCCCAGTCATGTCCGGTCTTCCATTAGTTTTGACTATTCCAGCCCTCTCTTCTCCATGAGCCATGATAGAAAACATTCAGTCAATGTTGGTGTTGTGGCTACAAATAAAACAACCTGGTCCCATTAGAGGAAAAGACTTGACATACAGGGAAGGGGAGAGAGTATGAATGTCCAGGGGTGAACATACCATTGATTCCATCTGTGCAGCCGCACAGGAGCCCAGGAGGTAAGGAGGAGCATTTCCACCTCCAAAATATGTGGAATTGTGCATTATGATGAGGTACTGGACTGTAAACGGCCCATATATTGCTCCTGCACAGGGGCCCTCTTCTGTCTGTGTCTGCCAGTCAGAAGGTCTATAAAGCTCTATGAGAAACAGTGTTAATTGAGACTCCACTCACAAAAGCAACCAAACTTAGATTGAGAATTCAAAAGAATGTTGGAAATCCATCATTAGTCATAATCCATCACAATTTTGATAAATCTAAGGGGACTTTCAGTTCTTAGCTATGGCCATGTCAGCCATTTGGCTTAATGAAGGTAACAATTTAGTATTGAAATGCGTAGCCTAAATATCTTAGCAATAAAGAAACCTTGACGGCATCCCTTATTCCTTGGATGGTCATTCTCAGCAGCACCCATCTCTTGCATGTTTTTCTCCACTATACTTTTGAAGTAGTTAGTACCAGTTATGCCCGGTCTGAGGTTTTCAGGATAATATCCATGTCTGTCTCCCATTTCAACATATAGAGTAATTTGGGAAGGTGTTTGGGAGAAGACATTGTATAGAATTCCTTTATTATTTCTAGATCGGATTCGAAATCGAGTTCTCATGATATTCATGTCATAAGTTTTTCAGATTTTAATAAAATGATTAACTTGTTGGAATCAATTTTTTTTTAGTCTAGTAACTTGCATATTGTTATGATCCGCTACAAGCACTAAGGAAAGAAAGGAGATCTGTCCCTACAATAGAACTAAGCTAGATCCCTACGATGTAACGGGGAACCTGAGCCTGCGATCAGACCCGCTAAAGTCCTCGGCTAGTCTGTACGAAGACCTATAGATGCAAGGGAGGGATCCATACAAGAACTAGGGACTGGGATAAAGTTGGGCACCTCCTAGCAGAAATTGTAGCAGTAAAAGACAAACACACAACATAGAACATAAAGGTCCGAAGACCAAGCTAAACTGACTGAGAAAGGTAACTAAGCACCAGGCTAACTTAAGAGTAGAAATTACAATGAAGTCCAGCAAGGCCAGGAGGGCGGAGCAGGATTAAATAGGCAAACAAGGTCATGTGACCAGCAAGATAGAAAAAACCTAACAGGAGAGTTCTAACAGTACCCCCTCTTCTATGAGGATCCTCCGGATCCCCTAGGCCCAGGCTTATCAGGAAACCTCTTGTGAAACGCTCTGACAAGTCTGGAAGCAGAAACATCATCCGCCCTCACCCATGAGTTATCCTCGGGTCCGAAACCTTTCCAAGCGACGAGATACTGCAAACTCCCTCTATACCGTCTAGAATTTAGGATGCGGGAAATTTTGTATTCCCCATCCTCCCGAATCGGAGGAACAGTGGCAGAGATGTCTCCATCCGACACATAAGCTCTTTTCAACAGAGAAACATGAAACACCGGATTTATCTTCCAGGAGGTAGGAACCTCCAACCTAACAGCAGATTGGTTAGCTACCTGAACCACCTTAAAGGGCCCTACAAACTTGGGACCCAATTTTTTAGAAGGAATCCTCAACTGCAGATTCTTAGAGGACTACCAAACCATGTCACCAATAGCAAACAAAACCTCTTGCCGTTTCCTATCAAAGTACCTCTTAGATTTTTTGTTAGCCTCCTGAAGATTACCACGCACATCCGTCCAAGTCACCGGAAAAACTCTCCTCCTCAGGCACAGCCGATACCAATTTGGAGAATGACCCAAAAGACGGATGTCTCCCAGAACAACAAAAAAAAGGCGAACAACCAGCAGAAGAGGATGTATGGTTGTTAAGAGCAAACTCAGCAAGTGGCAGAAACTCAGACCACCCCTCCTGATTGTCTGCCACAAAACAACGCAAGAACTGCTCAACATCCTGATTCTTCCTTTCTGTCTGGCCATTAGACTCAGGATGATATCCGGATGAAAACGACAAATGAACTCCCAATCTGTCACAAAAAACACGCCAAAAACGAGCCACGAACTGAGGTCCCCTATCCGAAACAATGTCAGTAGGAACGCCATGTAGTCTGACAATTTCCTTGACAAAGGCCTTAGCGAGTGTCTTAGCGCAGGGCAGTTTGATGAAAGGAACCAAGTGACACATCTTGCTAAAACGGTCCACGACCACCCAGATGACTGTGAAACCCTCAGAGGGGGGAAGGTCAGTAATAAAGTCCATAGCCAGATGTGTCCAAGGTGCACTAGGAACCTCCAGAGGGCAAAGCAACCCCGCTGCAGGAGTATGTGAAGACTTAGATCTAGCACACACAGTACATTGACGCACCCACTTAATGACTTCCTTCTGCCATCCAGGCCACCAAAAACTGCGACCCACAAGTCTCTTGGTCTCAGAAATTCCTGGATGACCAGCCAACCGAGACTCATGACACTCAACAAACAAATCTCTCCTAAAGGTCCTAGGCACAAACAACCTCCCATGGGGAGTGTTAGATGGGGCATTCTCCTGTGCTTTAAGAATCTCATCTTCCAAAACGGAGTCCAATGCAGCAATCACAACACCTTCTTGTAAAATGCTCCCCTCCTCCTCAGCACCGACCATGGGAGAAAAGCTGCGAGACAAAGCATCAGCTTTAACATTCTTGGTACCCGGGATGTAAGTAACGGAAAAATTAAACCGCGAGAAAAAAAGTGCCCACCTAGCCTGACGGGCATTCAAGCGCTTGGCAGCATCAAGATAGATCAGATTTTTATGATCAGTGAAAACCTGAATGGGAAATTCAGCACCTTCCAAGAAATGACGCCAGTGTTCAAATGCGAGTTTAATAGCCACCAATTCCCGATTACCAATATCGTAATTAAGTTCAGTCTCAGAAAATTTTTTTGAAAAAAAAGCACAGGGATGTACTCCATCCTTGTTTTTCTGAGACAACACCGCACCGATCCCCACCGAAGAAGCATCAACCTCAACCAAAAACGGCTTAGTCACATCAGGCTGCATAAAGATGGGAGCAGAGCTGGACCTCTCCTTTAGAAACACAAAAGCTTCAATGGCCTCAGTAGTCCACTGAACCGCATTAGCACCTTTCCTGGTGAGATCGGTCAGTGGTTTGACAATAATAGAAAAATTTTTAATGAATTTTCTGTAATAATTGGCGAAACCCAAAAACCTCTGTATCGATTTCAAACCAATAGGCCTAGGCCATTCCTGAACCGCCTGAACCTTCACAGGGTCCATCTCAAAGCCCTCACTGGAGATAATGTAGCCCAAAAAACTAATTCTCTGTACAGCAAACTCACATTTCTCCAGCTTAGCAAAAAGCGAATTGTTAATTAATAACTGTAATACCTCACGTACGCTCCGCCAATGAGACTCCAGATCAGGCGCATAAATCAAAATGTCATCCAAATACACAACCACATTTTTGCCGATCAAAGGTCTAAGGATGTCATTAATAAGATTCTGAAAAAATGCTGGAGCATTGGTAAGACCAAAAGGCATAACCAGGTTCTCAAAATGACCCACAGGAGTGTTAAAAGCAGTCTTCCATTCATCACCCTCCTTCATGCGCAACAAATTGTATGCCCCCCGGAGATCAATTTTAGAGAACCACTTGGCCCCCACTAACTGGTTAAACAAATCAGGAATCAATGGCAGTGGGTAAGGATTGCGTACAGTCATTTTATTAATCTCACGAAAATCCAGACAAGGACGTAAACCGCCATCCTTTTTTTTAACAAAAAAAAATCCAACAGCCACAGGAGACTTGGAAGGCCTAATGTGACCGGCGGCCAAGCTTTTCTGTATGTATTCCTCCAAAGCCTTTCTCTCAGGAATAGTAAGATTAAATAAACGACTTTTAGGAAGAGTCGCTCCAGGGACAAATTCAATGGTACAATCATAGTCTCTATGGGGAGGCAATATTTGTGACTCCTCCTCAGAAAAAAACGCTCCAAAAATCCTGAATAGGTACAGGTAATTCCCCTTTTTCCACCGCAGCAATACGTCCGTTACAACACTTGTCATAACACTTAGGACTCCAGGACTTAATTTCATTGGTAGACCAATCCAGTACAGGATTGTGCAATTTTAACCAGGGTAACCCCAAAATTACTGGAGAAGGCAATTTATTTAATACCACCAAATCCAAATTTTCTTGGTGAATACCATTAATAGTGAGGGGAAATTCACAGACCTTGTGAGTAACACTCTTCAAGGGGAGCCATCGACAGAAGCCACAGCAATAGGGGATGACAAAGGTTTGGGTTTTAATTTAAGTTTTTCCAAGAATCCCCCATCAATCACATTCAGAGTAGAACCACAATCCACAAATATCCGAAATTCAATTAATTCTTCCTGAGCAGCAGTAGTAGCAGAAAGAAATACCCCCCTTAGAATTTAAACAGGCAATACGGGCGTAACTGACGTTTTCTTTTTCTTTGTTCATACGAAGCACACAGTTCTTAATAAAATGGTCAGATTTCCCGCAATAAAAGCACAAACCTTCAGAAGATCTGCGGTCTTTTTCCTGAGAGCGGGGTGCCATCACCCCAATCTCCATCGGCTCTCCAATGTCAGTACAGACCCTCTCAAGACTCGGAGCTGACATGGCAGAGAATTTACTTTCATCAACCCTTGCACCCAGTCTCCTGTCCACCCGTATAGCTAATTGCATAGCCTCCTGCAAGTTTCCAGGTGTGGGATAAGCAATCAGCAAATCCTTAACCCTTTCACCTAGCCCCGCAAGAAACAAACTTTTCAAAGCTGAATCGTTCCACCCCACCTGGGCAGACCACCGACGGAAGTGAGAACAATATTTTTCCACATTACCTGATCCCTGCCTCAAATGTCTTAATTCAGTCTCAGCTGATGAGACACGATCAGGAACATCATACAACAAACCCAAAGCAGAAAAAAAACTATCCACTGATCTAAAGCATGGATCACTAGGTTGGAGAGAAAAGGCCCATCCCTGAGGTTCTTTGCGCAAAAGTGACATTATGAACCCTATGCGCTGTGATTCATCACCAGAGGATCTGGGTCTCAAACGAAAATACAATAAACAAGCATTTTTAAAGGAAAAAAATTCCTGTTGATCACCAAAGAATAAATCAGGCAAAGGTACCTTTGGCTCCTCAAAATGTGCTCCAGAACAGCTACTCACGTGTTGTTGAAGCTCGGCCACCTCCAGAGAGAGTCCCTGCAGGCGTTGAGCCAAATCCTGAACCGACACCATGAGGGAAACTGGAAGTCTTTCCTTAGAGATATTTTTGGGCTGGACTTACTGTTATGATCTGCTACAAGCACTAAGGAAAGAAAGGAGATCTGTCCCTACAATAGAACTAAGCTAGATCCCTACGATGTAACGGGGAACCTGATCCTGCGATCAGACCCGCTAAAGTCCTCGGCTAGTCTGTACGAAGACCTATAGATGCAAGGGAGGGATCCCTACAAGAACTAGGGACTGGGATAAAGTTGGGCACCTCCTAGCAGAAATTGTAGCAGTAAAAGACAAACACACAACATAGAACATAAAGGTCCAAAGACCAAGCTAAACTGACTGAGAAAGGTAACTAAGCACCAGGCTAACTTAAGAGTAGAAATTACAATGAAGTCCAGCAAGGCCAGGAGGGCAGAGCAGGATTAAATAGGCAAACAAGGTCATGTGACCAGCATGATAGAAAAAACCTAAAAGGAGAGTTCTAACACATATAGATTACATGAATGGTAGAGTTTTATCCCATAATCTGTCAATAGACTCTCCAACTCTTAGAAAACCTTTATTAATCCACCAGGCGAAAGGTGCTGGAGCTAAGCCTTGAACAAAGTCAAAGTTGTTAAATATTGGCGTATCTGGTTTATGGGCTGATTACTGTGGGTATTTAGCATGAAGTCAGTCCGATTGGAAGAGTGAGTGAGAAAAGATGGGGCACAATATGATGGGAATTTTCTTAGGGACAGTCCACAGAAAGAGATCTAATGGGGAGCATGCCATTGCCTCTATTTCAACTCACTGTGTAGGTGAGAAATCCCAGAGGATCTGCACAATGTGAGATATTCTGGCTGTATGATATTTGGTTATTTGGGGCATACCCATGTCACTCTTCTGATATAAACTATATAAGGCAGGAGCACCAACTCGAGTGCCTTTTGAACCCCATACAAAGCATAAAAAAAGATCTCTCTGGATTTGTTTAATCGTATTGTGGTGAACACGTATAGGTAAGGAGCAATTGGCGTAAAGTAATGAGGTAAAATATCAGTTTTCATACAGGCTATTTTTCTCACCCACAACATAGAGTACACCGACCACCTCCACAAATACCAGCAGGGTAGAAAGGTAGCAAATATAGGGAAACATACATGAGGTTAAAGATTAGCTAAAAAAATGTTTTATTAAATATTAATCAAAGTTTTACAAAGTGTGACAGAGTCACTGGCAGAATACTGGAGGGGAGATATGTGTCACTGAGAC
This sequence comes from Phyllobates terribilis, assembly GCF_046119375.1. Lineage (NCBI taxonomy): Eukaryota > Metazoa > Chordata > Amphibia > Anura > Dendrobatidae > Phyllobates > Phyllobates terribilis. The sequence continues at coordinate 188,813,548 of NW_027362763.1, forward strand.
TTTTAGATTCAGTGATGTGAAAACATGGAAGTATGGAAGTGTTCTCCTGCACATTAAGTGCAGAGAGGGTTAATAGCCAGGAGTTACAAGGGCATGCTTTACATGTGGATAACTAAGTGCTGGGAGGGAGTCATCCTCCCTATCTCCTCTCCAGGGTGTGGTTTAAGGGCTATAAAGAGCCAGCCTGTGGACTCAGGAGGTGTTCAGTACCTGGAGGCCAGCTCCAGGGAGAGGAGCTTGTGTTATTGTGCAGAGCTGAACTGTGTGGTTTGCTTTTTACTAAACCTGAGTGGCTGGACCCCGGCCAGAGCAAGGACTTTGCTGGATATTTTCTTATTTTGTTTTGCAGTTCTGCCAGATGGGCACCTCCATGTGCAGCCGAGTGAACGGATCTACCACAGGTGGTGTTAGAAGTGTGGGCGGCATTCCCAGGGAACACGTGTGACTGCTACAGGAGAAACTGCCTGGATGCCACAAGTGTAATTAAAGCTGTGTCTGAGAGCAAGGGGGAGGTTCTCTAGTCAGGGGAACATTAGCATGCAATGCCTCCTGTCTCAGGCCAGTAGGGGGAGCTGGCTGCCCCTATAAAAGCTGGTACTGAGGGCAGGGTTAGGGAGAACCTGATGGCCTGTCTCAGCACTGAGACTTGTCCCAGAGCAGAGCAGGGACAGACAGTTGCACTGCACCTAAGAGGAAGTGTGGCAGGAGGAGAGCCACAAGCCAGAGACAAGAGGCGAAGAGAGCCTGTCTTGACAGATAAAAGACTGACTTTACCAGACTTTGGTGTCTGAGGCTGGGAGGATTCCACATCCTCCAGCAGAGAACCAGTTCGCAGGGGACTGTATATTCCTTGGCCTAAGAAGCCTGGAGGCCCTGCCACAACCGAAGGGACCAGTAAAGCCAAAAAAGGCTGGGAGCAGAAAGGAACCCACGTCGCAGGCCATACAGGCGAGAATACACGGAAAGCTTGGAAACGTGGGCTGTTACCCTATAACGAGGAGATAGCCAGAAGGAGCGCACAAAGCACGGTAGGCCTACACCCTCACCCTGACCAGGGCCAATTTCCCCGTTGCTCTCAGACATCCAGGTCCCCTCCTAGCTGGGACTGTTTATGGGTCAGTTTACCTGTTTCAGTAAAGACCCTGGACTGCAAACTATTGTCTGTGTGCTCCTTCGTGCCTCCAGCACTACCGGTACTGGGACTCTCACCACCATCACTCCCACCATACACTACACTGCCCTGGGGCCGCACTCTTCCCGTGGGGAGTCACACCATCCCAGCTGCACACCTCATCAGCCCCAGCGGTCTGCCTTGCAGCGGTGGTACCTAATGACCGCAAATCCACGGGTGGCATAGTCGGACATTATCAATAGCACCTAACGGACTACCACTGGCCTGACCACCCTGAGCCACGGAACCGGGTTGCCACTACTACCCCCATCGTTCCCTACTGCCCGGATCCGAGTGCCCCACGGCCCAGGGGGCGAGTCACATGTCCTGGGTGAAGGCGGCAGTGAGCAAGGAGGCAGAATCAGACAGCATGGAGGGCCTGCTTAAACACCTTGTGAAGGCCCAGCAGCAGCAACAGATGGCTCAACAGCAGCAACAACTGGCACATCAGGAGATGAGTAAGTTGTTGATGCGGCAGATCCAACAACAGCAGCACCTGCAGCAACAACAGCAGCAACAGGACCAGTACCGTCAACAGCAACAACAGATTGAGATGCTCGCAGAGGCGATTCGTGGAAGGCCGGAAGCCCCTCCCCCAAGTCATGGTAATGACGTCACATATGTCCGGAAAGCAGTAAGACAAGCGATGCAAAAAATGACCCCGGGAGATGATGTGGAAGCCTTTTTGACTGTGTTTGAAAGGATGGCAGAGTGGGAGAAGCTGCCGCCGGAGCAGTGAGCAGAGGTGCTGGCCCCCTATCTGACTGGTGAGCCCCAAATGGCTTATTATGACCTGGCCTTACAGGATGCTCAGGAATACCCCAAATTAAAAACTGAGATCCTTACACGCTCTGGGGTGACTATGTCTGTCAGATCTCAAAGGGTCCACCACTGGGCGTATTGCATTGTTAAACCCCCTCACTCCCAAATGTTTGACCTGCTACACCTGGTACAGAAGTGATTGCAGCCGGATTCCTCCACCCCAGCCCAGATGGTAGAACGGGTTATAATCGACAGATTTATCCACGCCTTTCCCAGACCAGTGCAGACCTGGGTTGCCCACGAGGACACCCGAAATGCAGATGACCCAGTGGGCCTAGTAGAAAGGTACCAGGTGTCTGAGAAGGCCCTGAGGAGGCCAAGCGTTGTTGTATCCCCATACTGGGGTACCCATAAGGAGCCCGAATCTCAAAAAGTGGCGGGGCGTCCAAGGTCAAAGGGGGCGGGGGAGGTGGTGTCCAAGGTCCATGCGGGAGAGATTATTTGTTGGAGGTGTCACAGCCCCAGCCATGTAGCTGCTTGCTGCCCTCTGACCTCTGAACAGATGGACTGCAGCGTGGGGAGACGCTGTTCATATTTTGCCCATCCAGCCAGCAGTGTGGACTGTCCGCCCGGTGAGGGGCCACAGGCATTTCCAGTAATAGTCAATGGGATACTGGTGACAGGACTCTTGGACTCAGGGAGTTTGGTGACTCTGATAAGGGCCACACTCCCCCACCAGTTGATTCCTGGGAAAAATGTGGGGGTCCGCTGTATTCATGGGGGAGTCGCCAAAGACTACCCTGTTGCCGGAGTGACTATAAAAACTGACTGCGGCACTGAGTCCCATGAGGTGGGGGTAGTGAAGGACCTGTTACACCCCGTGATAATAGGGCGGGACTTTAGCCTGTTCTGGGACTTATGGCAGAAAGCAGGCGTACCACGTAACTCAGAAAGGAGCCGGTCCCACCATAATGAATCCCCAACGTAGTCTGAGACGGATGAATTCCCCTTGTGTGTCTTTGCCGGTGATGAGGCTGAGACGATGACTCAAGAGGCAGAGATTCCTGAGTTGGGGATTTCTGGGGAAAATTTTGGTACTGCTCAGATGCTGGACCCCACATTGAAAAATGCATTTGATAATGTGTTGGTAATAAATGGGGTTGCTCAAGATCCGGGGGCTGACACCAGGTTCCCATATTTCACACTAAATGTGGAACTACTTTATCGGGTCACAAAACCAAGAGGGCAAGTGGTGGAGCTGTTGGTGGTGCCAGGTCCCTATAGGCATAGGGTTTTAGACCTAGCCCATTCTGACATCTTGGGTGGTCATCTGGGAGTAGAAAAAACCCATGAGCGGGTCTTGCAGAGGTTCTACTGGCCTGGTTGTCACAGAGAGATTGTTAATTACTGCCGGTCCTGCCCCACCTGTCAGCTAACTGCTCCCGTATCCCACTTCTGCAGCCCCTTAGTACCATTGCCTATTATAGAGGTCCCATTTGACCGGATTGCCGTGGACCTTGTCGGGCCCCAGGTCAAGTCCGCCAGGGGGCACCATTACATCCTGGTAGTGTTGGACTATGCAACTCGGTATCCGGAGGCGGTACCATTTAGAAACTCCTCGGCAAGGAGTATAGCCAGAGAGCTTGTGTATATTTTCTGCCAGACAGGCTTGCCGAAGGTAATCCTGACGGACCAGGGAACTCCTTTTATGTCTAAGGTGATGAGGGAGTTGTGTAAGACGGTGCAGATTACACAGCTCCGGACGTCTATATACCACAGCAGACGGTCGGCCTGGTGGAAGGATTCAATAAGACCTTGAAGTCTATGCTGAAGAAGGTCGTGGAGAAGGATGGGCGAGATTGGGATTGCCTATTGCTATACCTGCTGTTCTCTATTAGGGAAGTTCCGTGGAGCTCTACGGGGTTCTCGCCATTTGAGCTGCTATACGGACGGCACCCTCAGGGGCTTCTGGACATAGCGAAGGAGACCTGGGAAGCAGAGGTTATACTCCACTGGAGCGTCATCGAAAATGTGGCCCAAGTGCAGGACCGGATCGCAAGGGTGATGCCAATTGTGAAGGAGAGCCTTCTACAGGCACAAGAGGCCCAGGCGAGGGTCTTCAATCGGGCCGCAAGACTGAGACAGTTCAGCACTGGAGACTGGGTATGGGTACTGGTACCCACGGTCGAAAGTAAATTTCTGGCCAAGTGGCAAGGGCCGTACGGGGTGCTCGAGAAGTTGAGTGAAGTCAATTATAAGGTCCACCAGCCAGGAAAAAGAAAGCCAGACCGGATCTACCACATCAAGTTGCTTAAGCCGTGACGGGACCGGGAATCGGTGGAAGCTATGTGTCTGGGGGCCAATCCTGAACCCAGTGTCTAGGATGTTACAGTGGCAAAGACACTATCACCGGCCCAAAAACAACAGTGCCAAGAACTGCTGCAGAGAAACCGAGACCTGTTCTCAGAGTTGCCTGGATGTATGCAGTTTGTGGAATATGAGATCCGGATGGAACCGCATGTACATGTGAACCAGAGGCCATATCGAATCCCTGAAGCCTGCCGCGAGGTGATCTCCAAGGAGGTGCGGAGAATGTTGAACCTGGGCGTCATCGAGGAATCAAAGAGTGGTTGGTCCAGCCCCATTGTTCTTGTGCCAAAGCGGGAAGGAGAATGGCGGTTCTGTAATGACTACCGAAATCTAAATGAAGTATCGGAGTTCGACGCATACCCGATGCCCCGGGTAGACAAACTGATTGAAAGGCTAGGGCCAGCCAGGTACATCACCACTCTGGACCTAACTAAATGGTACTGGCAAATTCTCTTGTCTCCAAGTGCCAAGGAGAAGACTGCCTTTTCTACACCTGATGGGTGTTTTCAGTACACCCGGATGCTGTTCGGTTTGCAAGGTGCCCCTGCTACCTTCCAAAGGGCCATGGACCAGATCCTAGCCTCACACAGGCAGTACACCGCCGCTTATCTAGACGACATCATGATCTTCAGCCCAGATTGGGAAAGTCACTTACAAAAGGTCCAGGCGGTTCTGGATGCACTGAGGAAGGCCGGCTTTACCATTAATCTGAAGTGCGCTATGGGAAAGGAAGAGGCAAAATACTTGGGCTACATTATTGGAAGGGGCGAAATAAAGCCGCAAGTGAAGAAGGTGGAAGCCATCCAAAGCTGTTCGCAACCAGCCTCAAAAAAAGAGGTTAGAGACTTTCTGTGACTTGTAGGACACTATGAGCAATTTATCCCAAATTTCTCCATGATAGCTGCACCCCTGACCGACCTGCTTAAAGGAATGAAGACAGCCATGGCCAAATGGTCTGAGGAATAAGAGGGAGCGTTCCAGGAATTCAAACTCTCCCTATGTAAGCAGCCGGTCTTGACTGCTCCTGCCTTCAACAAGGAGTTTGTGGTCCAGACGGATGCCTTGGAAGTTAGGTTAGGGGCCGTTTTGTCCCAAGAAGTGAACGGGGATTAACATCCCATCTTGTATTTGAGCAGAAAACTCTCTGCCTGGGAGAAAAACTATGCCATTGTGGAAAAAGAGTGCCTGGCCGTCAAGTGGGCAGTTGACACCCTGAGCTATTACCTTTTAGGCCGAAAGTTCAGGTTAGTGTCAGACCATGCACCCCTTAGATGAATGAAAGAAAGGATGGGGAAGAATGCCCTCGTGACTAGGTGGTTTCTAGCACTCCAGGACTTTAGTTTTCATGTAGAGCACAGGCCCGGGAAACTACATGGTAACGCTGATGCCCTGTACAGACTAGCATGTTTAGTAAGTGAAGGTGCCAAAACCCCCGGCTTTGGGCAGAGGGGGGGGGATATGTGACAATCATTGGCAGAATACTGGAGGGCAGATACGTGTCACTGAGACTTTTAGATTCAGTGATGTGAAAACATGAAAGTGTTCTCCTGCACATTAAGTGCAGAGAGGGTTAATAGCCAGGAGTTACAAGGGCATGCTTTACTGGTGGATGACTAAGTGCTGGGAGGGAGTCATCCTCCCTATCTCCTCTCCAGGGCGTGATTTAGGGGCTATAAAGAGCCAGCCTGTGGACTCAGGAGGTGTTCAGTACCTGGAGGCCAGCTCCATGGAGCCCCGGCCCTGACTGACAGCTGACCGCAGTATAGAGCTAGTGTCAGTCAGGGCCGGAACGCGGTTACAGCCGTACTGAACAGCGATTATAGCTGTTACTGAACCCATGACGGCGCCTCCCCCGTGACTGAAGTCGGAACGCTGCCAAGGAGAATAAAGTTCCTCTTCTCCCCGCAGTGTTCGGCTAAGTTCCGGCACAGGGCAGGTTAATAACGCTGTTTAACCTACAGATTAACCCCATATCTGCAGGTTAAGAGCATTTTTTCTGGTGAGAGGTTCCCTTTAATGTGCTCTTATCTCCGTCTCCTCCTTTCAACAGTGTAACTTAAAGCTCCTGTGCCTCAATACAAAATCTATAGCAGGGCCCTCACATAACATGTAGCATTAATACAACTGGAGTGATCTTACATGACCGAGGCTCTTTGATCACCATCAGGCACTAGAGGCTGGGTATAATCTCTATGTCTATACCCCTTGTTACTACATTCCTCCCTCTACATCATTATGTACTCCTAATGTCCCGTAAAATAATTCTATATAGCAAAGTCACAACCAAACATAGAGATGGTAAAAATTATTTAATTTTAGGAATATTTTGTTAATTAATGGAATATATGACCATATCATAGTCTGAGGCTGCAGCTGTTATCAGCATCACTGCACATGATGGAATCAGTGTCTCTACGAAGCAGATGAGGAATCTGTGGATCATTATGGAAATGATCTGTAACTTCTGCAGATTTCTGTAAAGAGAAGACGACAAATTATTACATCACATCAATAGATTCCTAATAAAAAGTAAATAAAAATGAGCTGGAGACTAAAAGGAAGCAAATTCTAATATCTACTTACATGAAGTGCAGGTTGTTCTGATGTTGTTCTCAATGTTCTCCAGACTTGGATCTTTCTTCTACAAAAAGGAGAAAAGAACAATTATTTATATGTTACATGTAAAATACATATCATGGGACAGCGGGAATGAGACATGACTTACCATCTGGTGTTTTTGGGATGTTCGTAGCCCTTCATGCTTAGTGAGATGTTGACCAAAGCTGATGGTAAACTAAAGAGATCAGAACAGCAGAAAGTTAAAAGTGATTCTTATTTTACAGCCTTCAAATTCATGTAGTTTTAATATATGCACGGCTCCCTTACCTGGGCTGGAGTACAGTATGTTATCTACCACTGTCTGCACTATGAACATGGTGCTTCATTGGAAGCAGTGGTTACGGCACAGGGGGCACCGGGGGTTGGAGCGGAGCCACCTAGAAATGCAGCCCTGATGGAAACAGTGGTTGCATGGAAGGACTGTGACCTGCTCTCCGGCCACAAATTCTGTCATACAGATGACACATGACTGGGCTTCCTCCTGTGGTGCTATATCCCTTGTTGGGAGGTTTGCAATTTGCAATGCTCTCCTGACATTCCGAGTCCGCCGTCTCCGTGGCATAGGTTGATTTCGTACAGGTGGAATCAACTGTGGCACTGGTGGTGTCACTCTACCCATTCCCAGCAGCTCAAGCAGGTTGCTAAATAGACGTTCCATACCGGTACGGTCTACAGGATATCTGCTTGTAGCTGGAACCTCCCAGGGTCTGCGACTGGGAGGAACGGGATTTGGCAGTCGGAATTCAAATTCAGTGGTGGCTGCAGATCCACTTGCTTGATGGCCACCATCCCTGCTGCTCTCTCCCGTTGTTCTGGAGGGCTCCACCTGTGGCATTGATGGTGTCATCACACCCACTTCCTGTTGTTGAATGGGTGGGAGGAGATGGCCGCCATCCCTGCTGCCCTCTCCTGTTATTCTGGAGGGCTCCGCAGGGAATGGTCTTAGAGGAGAGCGGCTTCTTACTCTGCTCTCTTCCTGTCCCCTATGCTGTGGAGGATATCTGGCCCATCTCCCTCTCCTCTCAGTGACAGCATTGCTGTCTCTCTGATGTCCATCACTGGTAGAAGGTCTTTCCTGATCTCTTGAAGGAGACCGTCCATCACTGGTAGAAGGTCTCTCCTGCACACGTAGATTTTGTGCAGGTGGCCCCACCTGTGGCAGTGGTGGTGTTATCACACCCTCTTCTTGTTGTTGAATGAGTGGGAGGGGACGGCCGCTAACCCTGCTGCCCTCTCCTGTTATTCTGGAGGGCTCCGCAGGGGCTGGTCTTAGAGGAGAGCGGCTTCTATCCCTCCTCTCTTCCTGTCCCCTACTCCATGGAGGATCTCTGGCCGATCTCCCTCTCCTCTCAGTGACAGCATTGCTGTCTCTCTGATGTCCATCACTGGTAGAAGGTATTCCTTGATCTCTTTGATGAGACCTCAACCTATGGACAGTTATGGCCTGACCTATAAAGAAATGATAATTTATAATAATTATTAACAATTTTATCAGTTACATTGGGGAAATAGGAATGGGCGCTTCTGCTGCTGAGGCTTTAAGGAAGAGAGGAACCCTACCTAGCAAAGTCTGTATTACCTATGGGCTGAGCAAACCTGCATGGTCAATCCTGAAAAGTGGCCCATCATACCCCAAGGATATCTCCTTCCAGGAAAGCCCTATAGGTTGAGAATATTATCTAACTCACTTAAATATTTCACTTACCTTGATTTTCTGGTCGGCGCAGCCATGCCTCATTGTCAGCAATCAGCTGACGCAGCTCCCGGGCACTCATGACTTAGGTACCTGGAGCTGGCTGATAGAATATTGGAGAACTAAGCTCTCCGGTGGCACCGGTGTTATTGTGCTCTGATCAAAGATCAAAAAGAATAAATGGAAGTAATCACCAGATGTGTAACACAAAC